>NC_137802.1:30534254-31134254 GCF_963383645.1 Muscardinus avellanarius
AAGAAGCCAATATTTTGTTCCTCCAGGGAAGACTCCAAGTCGTCCCATCTCTCAGGGTCCTTCCTAACCAAGGTCTCCATTCATTGAGTATCAAATCGCAGATGAGTGGTGGATACGTCCCAGGTCACTGCTGAACAATAAGCCTTTGAGGAAGACAGAGACAGCCATGGGAGCTGGCCCCTCTTGCTAGAGACATCCAGGCAGCTGGATGGAAGAGCTGCTGAGTTTGGATGTTTGGATATCTCATATTTGTTTTATTTATCACCACTGAGGTTCCTAGGGTCCATATTAAATTACAAATCTCAGAGAAAAAAATAGCAAGTCACTTACTGATTGGGCTTTCTAAACTCCCAACTGGGTTATGAAATTACTCTTGCTAAGCACGTGTAATCACTTAACCAAGTGATTACACATTAGCCAAGAACCTTTGAGGCCAAAAACCTTTCAAACATATTGTATTTACATAATTTCTGGGACCTCATTTCCCAAGTGAATGACTGAGGCATTCCTGGAAGCCATCCTACATACCATGTCTTTCCTTGGAATCAGTGGCAAATTTGGGAGTAAACATGAATGAGGCCATCTGCTTATGCTCATAGTCTCTCTCTCTGACATTACCTGGGTCACAGAGTCCACTCCACTTTCTCATAAGAAAAACAATTAACAGCCAGGTGCAGTAGCACACACCTATAATCCCAGTACTTGGGAGACTGAGACAGGAGGATCACAGGTTCAAGGCCAGCCTCAGCAACTTAGTGAGGACTTCAACAATTCAATGAGACCCTGTTCAAAATTTAAAAATAAAATAAAATAAGGCTGGAGTATGAGTAGCTCAGAAGTAGAATTATTCTCTTATGTAGAATAATCCTGGGTAGAACCTAGGTAAAATCTGTACAACAACAACAAAAAACCCATCAATTTACTTCCAATTACAGAGCACCTACAGAGACCTGGTTATTCTTCCAAGCATTATATATACAATAACTCATTTGATTCATAAAACATTTCTTGAAAGTAAGCATGATTTTTATCCTCATCCAGCACACTGGCAAGTAGCTAAGTGTGTTTAGATATGTGCTCCTTGTCGCAAAGCTTGCCAATGGAGAGATGTCTTCCCAACATGGATCTGTTAGATTCTTTCTCCTCTAGACTATTTCACTTGGACCTGAGCAGCAAAAAGCAAGGAAGGCCAAGTTTCCTGGCCTCGTCTTGGCCTTGTAGCTCTTAATTCTGTTCCCATGACAGAAATAATCAACCACAATTCTTCAGAGTTCTTCTTAACATACCCGTCTGTGCAATCTTTACTAATCAATCAACTTGATAGGAGAATATGTGGAGAAAGCCAGGAAGCATACAGGCAGTACCTCCAAATCACTGTTCAAGATTGTAATTTGCTGCAGCAACCCTATTAAAGACCACCTCCCCTTGCACTCTTTCCTACTTGGTAGCCTAATGTATGCACAAAAGTATAAGTGGGGGCTTTTGTGTCCCTTGTCTCTTTGATGTATTTCAGCCATCAGAGATACCTTGTCTGCAATGTGTGCTCGGGGTTGAGGGTAAACTAGAAACTGATTTTCCAAATGTGTTTGTTGAGCCAATTATGCTGCAAAAAGACCCACTCCACAGCTAAGCATTTGATGTACAAGAGTTTCTTTTGATTTCATTTAGAAAAGAGCTTTAACAGCTAGACAAATAGTTTAAAATGCCCAAGATGTCAAGATCAATAGAAATGATCTTGTTCTGATGTTCAATTCCAAGACACTAAGACTCTATAATCATTGCATGCCTCCTAGCTCACAGAGACCCAGCAAAGTCCAGAGCTGCTGAGCTCTCTCTGCATGTGGGTAGGCTTCCAGAAGACAACTCAGGGTCCCTTCCTAGCCTCAAAAGTCCTGAAGACCACCAGGTTGACAAAGGGACCAAGCAGCGTTCTTAAACCAACCAACATCCCATGCCTTTGGTTGTCTTGCCTCTGTGTCCTGCTACAAATGTTTAGTTACATTTCATAATCACAGCCTCCCTTCCTTCTCCACTGCTCAGAAAACAAGTGCCAAATCCCACCCACCACTGGCCTCTCTTCTCTCTTGCAATCTTCCCAAGAGCTGGAGCTGTTCAAGATTCACCCTCCATCCTGAATTGACCGCGACCTCATGTAGGCAAAGATTTCCTTGGAAGCGCCCACCCACTCTGCTCCCTATAAAGCCAGGCAGAGCAGTCACAAGAGTAGACAGGCTGAAAACAACCCAGAATTCTCTGACTCACCAGAGCCTGTGCTGTCTCCCACCATGAAGGTCTCTGCAGTTATTTTGTGCCTGATGCTCACAGCTGCCTTCTGCACCCAAGTGCTTGCTCAGCCAGGTAAGGTCCTGCCTCCTACCCCTGAAGAAAGCTACCCACTTCCAGAACCATCAGGGCAGCAAAAATTTCTCACTGCAAACCTTGCATTTTAAAGATAGAAAAAGTAGGAAAGCAGGTCTCCCAGTAAGTAATAACTTCCAGCCCCAAATCAAGTCAGTTGAAAGAGCCAGAACTGGAGTTCTGGTCCCCAGCTCTCCTTCTGACATGGGCATGTAGTCAGAAGCTGAGCGCATCTGTGACCAACCGCCCTCATCATATTTGGTGTGGCATGGTGGGCACTTTGGGTAGTGGGGTGGGGCTCCTGAAATATTGCTTGCTGCCCCAGAACTTTTGCTGGACTCCAAATCAGCTTTCAGAGACAAAGGTCCTACGGCATTCTCTTGAGGCAACTCATTTTGAGTCTGGGAAACATGTAGGTGTTTGTGCCAAAACTTACCTTTCTATCGTCGGCATTTATAGAAGACATCCATCTCAGTAAGCTAATGCATGTTGTGGTAACAAACAATCTTAATTATCCATGGCCTAACACAACCAAATTAACAAGGGTCAATTTCTCCCTTGTGCTAAATGCCTGTAATGCATGGGCTTGAGAGTCTGCACTACATACTGAGGATCCTAAATTGCTTACCGTGACAAGGGAGAAGAGCTCTCGAGGGGCTTCACCAGCGGTACCTGCAGGCTCAGAAATGACACAAGCCACCTTGTCGTCTCCACTATTGGTCAAAACTAGTTAATGATAACAGATTAGCCAGTCTCAGAAAGTGAAGAGTTGTGTATTTTCTCTCATATGTGGCAGCTAGAGAGAGAGATTGGGAGACAAAGGGGATTTCAGATAAAAGAGAAGACAGTCCAGTGGAGTGATGGGGGGGTCTAGGAGAGGAGGAGAGGGGACTTGATGAAGGAAACAGTTCAAATAATGCTAGGAATGTACACTGAATTGTCAAATATGCGAATCTCAACATGTATGGGGAAGGGGAAAAGTGGGATGGGATCCAGAGGGAAATCATTAAGTGCTGTGTGCATGTATGTTCCATCACTCATTATGATGTATAATTATAAGGTACCAGTAAAAGTATGTACTGAAAAAGAACTAGTTAATTGTTCCAACCAAACAAAAGTGGTGAAGAAGTACAAGTCAGCTCTGTGTTTAAAAAGCAGAGAATGGAGAGTATTTGGTGGATGGTACCATGACCCTCACATAGCCATGTAGCTCCTCATAGTGATAGAGTCCGGGGTGCATGACATTGTTGGAGATTTTCCTGACCATTGTAGGAGATGCTGGCTTCCCACTGTAAAAGGAGGTGCCATGTCAAGGGCAGAGGCAAAGGGTTTCACAGTGGACAAATGATACCTCCACCTTTTATATGGCCTCATCTTCTAATTTCCTTGAGAAAGACATACTTGAAAATATTCACATATTATAAGAAGTTCATTCTTTCTGTTTATTTTACTCCCCAAATCAGTTTCTATCCCAACCACCTGCTGCTTCACTGTGAACAGTAAGAGGATTTCCATTCAGCGACTGGAGAGCTACAGAAAGATCACTGGCAGCAAGTGTCCCCAGAAAGCTGTAATGTGAGTAGACAAAGCCTACCCTCTTCCAGACCCCCCCCCCAAAAAAAAAACTCTGCTAAGGCACAGAGTTAAGAACTGTGTCTGAGTTGCATGGAGTTGTAGACTCAGATAGTTTTGACTTCTGAAATCCAATCGGTGAGCTTTCCCAACAGAAAGTGTTTGCTCCAGCTCCCTGTGCAGGAGCTTTTCCAGGTTGTACTAGTACCTTCTCAGTCAAGAGAAAAGATGGTTTTACCAGGCCATCAGGGGCACTTGACCCCAGAGCCCTATATTTCTTTTGCCCCCTTTTTGCTTTTATAGCAAACCCTTTGCCCCATACAAATGATCCTGGAAGGTTTAAGTTTGAATGGGTGGAGTTTTCAAAATCTTTCTAATTGCTTCCTCTCTTCCTACAGCTTCAAGACTAAACTGGGCAAGGAGATCTGTGTTGACTCCAATAAGAAGTGGGTCCAGAACTCCATGAAATACCTGGACCAAAAATCCCAAACTTCAAAGCAGTAATGATCACATTTTAATGATCACGAGAGCCTGAGAAATGCTTGATCAATTTTTCCTTCCAGCCATTTTTCCTTCCTGAGATGCATTCTGAAATAATCCCATCATCATTCCCCAAAGAATGAGTTTTATTTTAAAAGACAGTTAGATTCTCAGAGTATTTAAACATATTTTCCATATATAGCAGCTGTGTTAAAATGCAAAGCTTTGAGCAAATCCCCTGCCCTCTCTGTGAGCCCCAATCCAGTCTCCTGTCAAGTGCAGGTAATGTGATTCCTCTCCTCCCTCCTTCCCTAGAATCCTGTAAGAGCTCATCAGTATGAAATTTTTGGAATTTTTAGAAGGACATTGCTATTGTGAGCCCAAGGTTAACTTGTAATATTCAATGGAAGCAAATGTTGTTTGAGGAATACATAAAATTCACACATACTTTATTACAACCGGCAGTTGTCTTTTTTGTATGGGAGTTTGGGTGATTCACATTGAGCAGGGTGAGGGAATATAAAGATGGCTCTGGGTGTGAGGTATGTTTATGGGGGTAGGGGCTGTGTTCCTGACAAATTACCCTTTGGGTTGGCTGGTCTTTGCTGAGATTCAAGGCCCATTTGGCCCTCTGATGTCTGTCTCCATCAGCAACTTCCAAGACCCACAGTAGTCTGGACACTTTCTATGCAAAAGGCTCCCCACCAATCTATCCTTACTCACCTCATGATTGTTTCAAGTCTCTCCTATGACCTATCACAATAGCCTGCGGTTCTCCCCATCCCTTTATTGTTCTATCTTCCAATATACACAAACACTACAGACACTGAGAAATCATAGAAAGGCTAGATTAGAAGAGGCTTAGATGAAGGTTTCAGAGGCAAGATGGAACTCAAGTAAGATCTTGAAGGAGAGAGAGTGGAGGAATTTTTAAGAGGCATCTCAGTCTAGGCAGATAAGCAATATTAACTGAGCAAATGCCTAAAAGTAGGAACAAACAAGATGCTTATTAGATTGAGTGGATGCCTAGCAAAGGTGTGTTAGAGTTAGAATATGTGTGACATGATGGAGAAACTTGGAAAGAAGGTTGAGGCCTGGCAGTCAAGGCACAGGACTTTGTGCTCCATTCAGATAGTGATAAGCAAGGTGAGCACATAGGGTCGGTGAGCCCCATGGGTAAACATCTAATGATGCCCCTCATTGGCTGTAGTGTCTGACAGCTATAGCGATGCTGTGTGAGATGTCATGCCAATGAACACTCTATAAGCTCTCAAATACTGGTGATGGCTAGGATACTGCAGACAGAAACAGCAAACTCATACTTGGGAAGAGTTTCTGTTCCAATTAAGATGGATCATTGGCATTTTCAGGGTAGAATTAGTGCAAAGTAATCAAATGTATACTTTCCACTAAATAGCTGGCTAGTCTCCTTGATATGAAGCCATGGGAGGGGCTCAGCCTTTGTCATAGCAGGTTGGATGGTCTTGCTGTGGGGCCCACATGTAAAACAAACCCCTGCTACAATGACTATTTATTTAGTTTCTGGCTGCCTGAATACTGTGGCGACCGTATCGGAAGATGGCCATGTCAACTAGCCGAGCCATTTGTTTACTTGTTCATTCAGTGACTCTCTCATTCAAATTCTCTGGTAGGAGTTAACACCATATCTTCATATGCTGTGCCCTGTCCCATAAGCATATTCACATTCCTGTCACCCCAACTTCCTTCCCTCTAATTTCTTTTTGTCTTCTCTTTCTAGAGTCCTCACCAACCATCTAGAGCATCCACCATTGTGTGAATTCGTTTTTTTGTTTTTTTGTTTGTTTGTTTTTTGCTATGACAAAATACCTGGGGAAAGCAAAGGAGGAAAGTTTTGTTAGGGTTTGACTTCCGAGCCCTCAGTCCGTGGTTGGCTCACTCCATTATTCTACCTGTACTGAGGCAGAGGCAGAGCATCATGATGAGAGATGGTGTGGCAGAGCTGCTCACTTCGTGGCCTTGGAAGTTTTGGGTAATAAGGTATTTTTAAAAGTTAAACTATGCACATTGATTCTAGACACTATTTACACTTAATAGATTACAGCACAGTGTAAACATAACTTATATGCACTAAGAAACAAAAAATTGTGTGACTCTCTTTGTTGTGATGTTAGTTTTATTGTGGTAGTCTGGAACCAAACTCACAACGTCTCTGAAGTATGTTTCTATATGTAGTATATAATACTTGATAATAATAACAAACTACAATTTGTTACTTTATGTATTCACCATATTTTTAATCATTATTTTCTAGCATATTACTTCTACCTATATAAAAATTACTGTAAAACAATTATATGGGCAGTAACCTCATAACTGCTCCATCCTTTGACTGCATTATTTTCTCCTGCACTCAATTTAATCTATTTTTATCTTAGTCATTATGGCCCCAAACATACAAAATCTATTGCTAATGGTGCCAATAAGAGGTCACATCAAGTGATTGGCCTGATAAAAAAGTTAAAAGTGATTAAAAACTACAGAGGTGGAAAATTGCTGACAGTTATCACTTGCCAGTCAGGCTTGTCCCATTCGACCACAGCCATGATCTTTAAGAACAAGAACACAGTGTCAGAAGCTATTAAATGATCTGCTTCATTCAAAGCAATGAGACTAACACAAATTTAGAATGGCTTGTATCAGAAGCAGAGAAACCTTCTAATGGCATGGATTGAAAAGTGAATGTTGAAGCAGATCTTTCTCAGTACTGTGACAATTATGGCCAAAGCAAAAGCTTTACAAGGCTGAGAGCTGGACTGTAGCTCAGTGGTAGATCTCTTGATCTGGCTTCTAGCCCCAGCATTGCAAAGAGAGAGAGAGAGAGAAAGAGGAAGAGGAAGAAAGAGAGAGAAAGAAAGGGAGAGAGAGAAATAGAGAAAGAAAGAAAGAAAGAAAGAAAGAAAGAAAGAAAGAAAGAAAGAAAGAAAGAAAGAAAGGAGAAATAAAGGGAGAGAGAAAAGATAAAATCAGTTTGTAGCAACACTGAAAGAAAAGGCTAGATTCAACTGTGCTATTGAATTTACCACTAGCTATGAATGGTTCAAATGATCAGAGAATTGTTATTTATTACACAATATAAAAGTGAGTGAAGGGTATATAGAGAATTTTTAGAAATTCCATGTAAGTTGATTGTGGAGGAAATTTACTTGCCAGAGCAAATCTGGCAGAGCTATAGGCTCCTACCATACAGCCTGGATGTGCAGTAGACTTTCCACCTAGGTTTGTGAGATGTGCTCTGTGATGTCCACACAATGACAAAATCTAATGACACATTTCTCAGAACATTATCTCTGTCCTGACCTCACCCCACATCTTCAGACAAGCAGATGACCAAGAAAACTGCTCAGACTCCACCCACTGGGAAGACTTCCACTCACTTGTCTCTCAAGGCCACTCCCGAGTTGGCTATAAAACACTGCTCTTCATTTTTGGCTGTGACCATATACTATGCTGAATCATCTGTGAACCACGAGCAACATTTTTCTTCCTCCATCATTTGTCATAAGTAACTCATGGTATGACCAGAGCAAAAGGCACGCCAGGTGGCTGACATGGGGGTCTGAGCCACTTGCTCAGAATTTTTGTAAATTCAGAAAATTTCAAACTTGGAAATTGAAAATCCCATTCCTGCCACCACTCAAGTCACCAGGGGCTTCTTGGAACCTGCTTATGCCCAACCCCAGGGAACCATTTCATCTTACAGTGAATTACCAATGGCCCACCCAGCATTGTGACTTGGGTGTTCTGAACCCAGCTCGTGATGTACAGTTCTGGTTGCAAAGTCACTTGATTTCCCACAGCCAAGCTCTCCGTCTCTACCAGAATCTAATGGCACACCAGGAACTTTATTTTTCTTCAAAAGATATAGGTTTTACTGTCTAGGTGGCCTAGCCTTTCACCAAAAACCCAGGTTCCACTACTGAATTAGAGACTCAACACACAGAGAGACTAATTTTCCCATCAGAGTTAACATGTACACAGTAAAGCCTGTCCAGCTGTGTGGCTCAAGCTGCAGGATCACTTGCACCAGAGTCTGTTCCTGCCACCAGCCCCCTGTGGGTAGAGGCTTCTGTATAAATGGTGGAAGGCATGAGAGATAAGAATTATTCTTTCAGTTAGGAGAAGATGTCCCAGAATGTCTTTAGACTAATCTTATGGGGTGCTCTGGGACTGAATAACCCCTTGGAATTGTCCCAAATTAAAAGAATGGGGTCAGGACTTTGTATGCCCCCACCAACCACTTATTAGATATGGACATTCCCCAAATCTAATATAGAAGTGTGACTGTAGCCAAGGAAAAGACTTAGACTCACCCTATAATTTCACTTTCTTCTAATTGATTTTTTAAAATTTCTAATTTTGCAGGTGATGGAACTGCGCAATATACTAGCTTTGCTATAGATGCTCCCTCTCCCTGGGACCACCAAATGGGTTAAAACTGTTCACTGAATCTCTTCCCCAGGCCCTGGGGGGAAAGTTGTTTCCCATGTTCTGGGGACAGATGTTTCTTACATTTTAATTAACTGGAGAGTTAGCTATTCCTGGGAAAAGAAACTGAAGAGGCCCAAGTCATAAGATTTTCTAATCAGTAATTTTTCTTTAGACTTACAAAACCCAGGCCACCTAGTGATCTATTGACAACAGCAGCTCATACATCCAAAAAAAAAAAAAAAAGCTGACTATCCCTCAAATCTATAACTACCTAGGCACTCCCTCATCTGATATGCTTCCCCCCAAACCCCTTTATAACCCTTGTGCCTGCAATCCCTAAGGAAGATGGCCTCCTTTTAGGATGAAAGCCTCTATCTTCACTCTTGCAGGCAATAAATCTCTTCCCTCCCCAGGGATGCCTCCTCTAGTATCAGCTTCCTGTGGCAGTCCAGTTGTCCAGCCACATGACTGTGAGGAAGGCAGCTCTCCGCGGCCAAGGCTCCTTCACAAGGACACATTCAATGGGAACATTTTGCTCATCAATGCCACTAAAAGTAGGGGAAGGGATACCTCGGTCCTGACATGTGGGTGGGGCCCTGGGCAGAGCCATGCAGTATCCAGGACAAGATGCTGGATCTGGACCTGAGGCAGGCCTGCGAGTCCTGGCTTTGATCTGCAGCCTTAAGGGACCTCAGTTTACCCAACCAGTGGCTGGGGAAGAGATTAGTCAGTGGAGAACAGTTTTAACCCATTCGGTGGTTCCAGGGAGAGGGAGCATTTCTAGCAAAGCTAGTATATAGTTCTTTTGTTTACAGATATGGGGATGGAAGCCAGGGGCATTTGACTTCTGAGCTACACCCCTTGCCCTATTTTTTATTTTTTATTTTGAAACAGGGTCTTACTAAGTTGCGGAGGGCCTCACTAAGTAGATGAAGCTGTCCGTGAACTGTGATCCTCTGGTCTCAGCCTCCCGGATGCTGGGACTACAAGCGTGTGCCACCACACCCGGCATAAAATGGGTTCTTAACCTAGAGATAGAGCTTTGAGTTGGCTATGCATTAAAATCAGCAGGGACGGATCTAAAGGCACAGCTTCTAAACTTCCTCCCCTAAAGATTCCAATGCAGTATATCAGAGTGGGGGTACGATGAGGGGACTCTGCTCCACCTCCTGGACCTGCTCCAGCTCTGGCTGGCCCCTAAGTCACGTAATCTCACTGGGAAAGTCTGGATGAAGATGCCTGCCTCCAGAGGACTGTGTGAAATAATAGGCAAATATTTGCATAAACAGAGGTGTGGATGCCTGCCCAGATGGTAAAGGTGCAGCCACAGGCCCGGTCTCCTGTGAAGAAGTGTTTAGCTTCACTAGTGCTCAGCATCATGCTCCTGGTGGAGCATGAGCATGCAGGGCGAGAGGCGGCCCCACTGTGCTTCTGCTCCACAAAGACCTGGAGTCAAATCCACAAGAAAACTGGCTTTATTAAAAGCCAGCTTTGAAGGAAGATGAAGGAAACTTTCCTGTTTCAAATCTCCATTTGTAGAGAACTCAGGGTCAAGAGAAGCATTTAAAAGAAAAGAGACAGCAAAACAGACAAGATTGTGTGTGTGTGTGTGTGTGTGTGTGCGCGCGCGCGCGCGCACGCAGATTTAGATAGGCAGAGAACTTTTCTGTCTCAGCTTCTATGGGGATGCTGTGGTTAGACCTTCATCCTTTATTCTCAGCATGAGGAAGTACAGGATGCAGGAAAACACGTTATTAGGCAGTTGTCATTAACTTTAGAGAGAGTCTGTTTCACTTGTATCTTAATGAGCACCATAAAAGCAGCACTTACATCAGAGCTTGGTCAAGAGAATTAAATTAGCTAACACACATAACCTCTGCAGTCCCCGGGCAAGAGGGAGAACACCATTCATAAAAGCAGCCGTCATTACTACTGAGTATCTACTGCATGTCCACTGCAAGGCTGACCTCTGTATGGAGTAGGACTTAATATTCTTTCATGGAATCAAAGTACAGGAAATGAACGGAGACATGTGTAGTAGAGGAAGGAGACCAGGAGGAAGGAGGAGGAGGACTGGAATTAAATTGACCAGATTATGTTATGTTCATGTATGAATATGTAACAGAGAATACCACTATTATAAATAATTATAATGCACCAGTAAAAATTTGTGTTAAACGAGGCATGGTGGCACACTTGGGTAATCCTAGTACTTGGGAGACTGAGACATCACAGGTTGGTGGCCAGCCTCAGCAATTTAGCAAGGTCATTCACAACTTAGTGAGACTTTGTTTCAAAAGTTTAAAAAAAAATTAAAAATAGGGCTGGGGTGTAGCTCAGAGGTAGATGCCCCTGGGTTCAATTCCCATTAACACACACACACACACACACACACACACACACATCTGTTTAAAAAAAAAAAATAAGTTTGTAGAATGTTTCTTCCAAGCAACTTTGGGAAATGCTGGTAACAAATGCCACTGGTTCTGTTTTGTAGAAAGGCATGGGAAAATACATGTTAGTAGAAGACTCATGGGACAATTGAATGACCCAAGCACAGAATACATGGGCCTCTAATACTGTATGGCTTAAGCATTTTGTTTCTGTTTTGGAGCCTCTGATTTTCTCTCTGGGAAGGACAAGTTGGAACACAGTGAGTTTTCAGTCCCTATTTGATGCTTTTCCAAATTGTGTTTTCTTATAGGAGATCTGAGACAGAGCTCTAGAACAAAGCTGGGGATAAGATTTCTAGGCTTGCTCCCTCATTATCCTCTGAGCTCTTTGAGGACCAGATAGGAAGCAGGGAGATATCTTTCTGCAACGGAGGACCCATTTCCAACCTCCATCAGAATTATTTCTGATCACAAGTTTCCTATTTTTCAGCAATTGAAATTGTGACTTGAAGTCGCTTTAAGTGACTGCTACAGAGAATTTACCAAGAAACCAGCCTAGGGGGTCCCTCAATAGATGAATGTATTATAAAATTATGGGATATACACATAATAAAATTCCACTCACCCTTAAAAAAGAAAAAAAATATGTTATTACAGGGAAGTGAATTATTGGAGATTATACTAAGAGAGATTATCCAGTCACAAAAAAGTGAAGTCGGATGTTTTCCCTCATATGTGGAAGCTAAGGAAAAACTGGGACACTGGGACACAGAAGGGACTCCAGACAAAGGAGGAGAAACCTTAGGAGAATGAGGAAGGAGACACAAGTAAGGAAGGCAGTGGTGGGGAGGAGACTTGAAGACAGATACACCTCAATAGACATGATGGACATACACAAATGCATCAATGCCAGTTAGTGTCCTGCTTGGGGAGGGGAGGGGTGGGATGGGAATGGGGAGGGCTCATTCTGCGCTGTGTGTATGTGTGCCTCTATCACCCTGAACTTCAACACGATGTCTAATTGCAGAGCACCAATAAAAGAGAAAAGGAAAGCCAGGCATGGTGGTGCGCGCTCGTAATCCCAGCACTGGGGAGGCTGAGACAGGAGGATCGCGGTTCAAGGACACCCTCAACTACTTAGTGAGGTCCTTTGCAACTCAGTGAAACCCTGTTGCAAAAACAATTAAAAAATAGGGCTGGGCATGGTGGCACACACTTGTAATCACAGCATATAGGAGGCTGAGACAGGAGGATCCTGGTTTGCAGACAGCCTCAGCTACTTAGTGAGGTCCTTCACAATTCAGTGAGACCCTGTTTCAAAATAAAGAATAAAAAAAATAGGGCTGGGATTGTAGCTTGGAGGTAGAATGCCCCTGGGTTCCACCCCCAGTTCTGCAAAGAAGAAGAAGAAGAAGAAGAAGAAGAAGAAGAAGAAGAAGAAGAAGAAGAAGAAGAAGAAGAAGAAGAAGAAGAAGAAGAAGAAGAAGAAGAAGAGAGAAAGAAAGAAAGAAAGAAAGAAAGAAAGAAAGAAAGAAGAAAGAAAGAAAGAAAGAAAGAAAGAAAGAAAGAAAGAAAGAAAGAAAGAAAGAAAAATAAAGACAAAGAAAGAAGCCAGAAGAGCTGCCCACTCCTGGCAGAGCCCTCTGAGCTGGGCAGAGCAGCTGCCAAAGCTGAGGGCCTGAAATGTTGGCTTAACATTCCACACTGACACCCTCCAGGTGGCAGCAGACCAAAGCCTGGGGAGGGAATCTGCCAAGTGAAAATAGTGATCCAACCTCCTGGGGCCACCAAAATCTAGTCCAGTTAAGACTGGTAACACTCAGAAGCTAACAGCCTTGGGCCACATCAACCACATGCCTCTGAGGCCCAACACACGTGAAACACCTCATCCTTGCCAAGAGATCTGGGACCTCTTCTTCCCCCTTTCTGGCATTCCTCGTCCTTTATTTTCCGTAACATGATGCATTCCTTAAAAACACTTGCCCACTGCAGATTGACTCAATGAAGGAACGTGAGTCAGTGTTTGGGGGAAATGTGAGAATTCCTTTGTCATACAATCTGAGTCTCTTCCCAGCATCCCATACTTCTTCTGACGTTGCAAATAGTAATCACTGTTGAGTCTACTGAGAACTTTCTATGAACTTTCTTTCTTTCTTTTTTCTTTCTTTTTCTTTTTTTCCCTTTTTCTTTTTTTCTTTCTTTTTTTCTGCAGTGGGATGGAACCCAGGGGAATTCTACCTCCTAGCTACACCCCCAGCCCTATTTAGTAGTCTTTACTTTGAAACAGGGTCTCACTGAGTTGCAAAGGGCCTCTAAGTAGCTGAGGCTGTCTGAGAACCATGATCCTCCTGTCTCAGCCTCCCAAATGTTGAGATTACAAATGTGCGCCACCACGCCCAGCTTGCAAGGAACTTTCAAAGCACTCCACAATCTTTTTTTTTTTTTTTTTTTTTTTGGTGGTACTGGGGTTCCTGGAAGCCCTTCTACCTCCGGGCTACACTCCCAGACCTATTTTTGCATTTTTTATTTGTAAACAGGGTCGCTGGCTTCGAACCTGCGCGATCCTCCTGTCTCTGCCTCCCAAGCGCGGGGATTACAAGCGTGCGCCACCACGCCCGGCCTCCACAATCTTTAAGACACTTTTCACGTGTCAGTTCACTTAACTCTGTGACAGTATTAGCTCATGGGTTCCAGACTGCAAAAGGAGCACAGCTTCTTACCCTTCATGCTTTTCAACACCCCATGATTGCTAAGTACAGGGTACCTCTCCAGGAGACACAAGTGAGGGATACCCCAAGGCTCCACCTTGAGGAAGTTCACCTGAAAGCCATCACCCTTGACATCCAAAAGAGGCATCCAGTTTCTGTGCTGTCTCCATGGCAGCTGTCATCGCAGGTTTTCAATGAAGGTTATCTGTTGGTCCATAGGAATGCTGAGGAAAATCCCCTCCAATGACTAGGAAAAAAAGATGCAGACGTGGTCTGGCAGGTTGACTGTGAAATGAATGAAATGCACGGCTCAGAGGATCACGGCTCTGATCAGGTCAGGATCAGAGCCGCCTGTGAAATTATTCCAATTTCAAGAATTTGGAATAATGCAGAACAAAGGACAACCATTCAAAGAGCTAAGAGCCGGAATCAGCAGGAGCCATCAGAAGCAGGATGCACGCAAGCACAGGGGTGGCTGGGGGAAAAAAAGTCCCTGAAATGCCTTCAGGCAGTTTCTCCCCAGTGACCTACAGATGGTTCCAGATCCTGCCACTGGAGGGAGCAAGTAGAGGCTGGGTCTGGGCATTGTTCACCACTCATCAGTTAATACTGTCCCCAACACTTTGCCTTGATGTGTGTGTTCTGGGGTCAGGGTTTTACTGAGCCTGAGTGTTTTACAGTACATGTTCCATGGAGCCAGGCATGAGGGGCAGGTACCCCACAGCCTTCTCCACTGACCCAGGTGATGATGCATCGTGGTCCCCCCTGTGATTTTACATGGGAAGAGACTTTGATAATTAAATCAAGGCTTAAAAACCACAGGGGAAGGTGGCAACCGAGAAAAGCAGCATTTACAAGTCCTGCTAACACTCTATCTCTATTGCCACAAAATCAGTGCTTTTCATAGCCAGAAAACACTATCAGCAGAGAAATAAAAACTGTAAACACAAGGGACAGAGAAAAAGAAGACTAGAAGAACAACCAGAGACCAGAAAAGAAACTAGCCCTCATTGCGGCAGCTGAGATGCGCCGGCGCCATCTTACCTCACAGCACCAGGCTCCAGAGAGGAAAGGTTAACAAGGAGCTGAAGTGAGCAGCTGTGGATCATTCGGGTGTAATTCAGCAGTTCTTTCAGCTCAAAGAATGTCTAAAACTCCCAATGGCCAAGCTCATTACGCCTTCCAGGGACTCAGAACGGAGCTCAAAACCAGAAAAGAAACATGCCAGCCTCACAGCCAAGGGCATGACAGCGGCACCATATTGCCAGCAGCGGTTGTGAGTTCACCATGCCCATCACAGTTCCAGATCACCACACACAATAACCGTAAGTGAAATTGCGGCCCCTAAAGGAGAGATCCCAGCACTGCACCCTCAGGGACTTGCGCAGCTTTGATAATCTCCCTGGGTCTGGGATTTTACAGTCCAACCCAGTGAAAGAATAGTGGTGGCAGAGATACCACACCCTAGTCGCAGCTTCCCATTGGAAAATGCCCAGCTTGGCACCCCCATGGTCCTGTACAGCCTCGATTAATTCCCCAAGTCTGAGACTTTGCGATACAACCCAGTAAAGGGGTAGTGGTGGCTGAGATTACCACAAACTCAAGATCCAGAGCACCCTAAGTAAAGTCATGATGACCTGGGGAAGAACCCAGAGAAGACACAAACTTCTGAAATCATGGGAAAGAGGAACAACAATAGAGCAATGAATGCCCACAACCCCATAATATCAGAACTTGATAACACAGAAATTCAGAGATCTCCAGAAGATGAAATAAGGAATATAACAGTAGAAATAATACAGGACCTTCAAAAAAATTTAGAAAGAGTCCAAAAGGAATAAAGGATGCAATCATTGAAGTAAAGGCATCAATTCAAACTATAAACAATCAATTCGACCACATGGAGAATAGAACCTCACCCTAGAAGATGATCACTCCAAAAATGAACTCATAATTTATAACTTAGAAAAAAAAATCCTACAAGAATTTGACATTGAAGAAATATGGGCTCATTTTAAGAGAGTTAACCTCAGAATAATTGGAATGGAGGAGAGAAAAGAAGGTCCAACCAAAGGAATCAATAATCTCTTCAAAGAAGTAATAGCAGAAAATTTTCCAAACATACAGCAAGAGCTTGATACACAGGTCCAGTTCTAATTTATAGAACTCCCTTTAGACAGGATATGAGAAAAGGTTCCCCATGCCACATAACTGTCAAAATGACCAATGTGGAAGCCAAGGAGAGAATTTTAAAGGCAACAAAAACAAAAGGCCAAGTGACATTCAGAGGAAAACCAATTAGAATCACTCCAGACTTCCCAAACCAAGTCATGAAAGCCAGAAGGGCGTGGAGTAACATATTCCAAACTCTGAAAGAAAACAACTTCCAGCCCAAAATTTTCTACCCAGCAAAACTATCTACCAAATTAGATGGGGAAATAAGAAGCTTCCATGACAAACAGAAACTGAAGTAATTTATTTCTTCAAAACCAGTGCTAGAAAAAATACTCAAAAAGATTAACTACAAAGAAGAAATAGATAATATACACCAGAACCAGAGAAACAAGATTTTCCATCCAGCAGACAACTAAGCAAAGAAGATAAACAGTATTTCGAACAGAAATAAAATCTTAACATTTTAGGAATTAAAAGTTATCTCTCAGTAATCACACTGAATGTAAATGGCCTCAATTCCCCAATAAGAAAACATAAAGTGGCAAAATGGATTAAAAACCAGAATCCATCCATCTGCTGCTTACAAGAAATACACTTTACAAGTAAAGAGAGTAACAAACTCAAGGTAAAGGGCTGAGCAAGGTAATTCATGTTAAGTAGCCATCCTAACAAATGTGAAGTCGTATTTCACTATAGTTTTTATTTGTATTTCTTTAATGATTAGTTATATTATGATAATAATGAGTGATATTCATGTGTTTATTAGTTATATGAAAATCTTTGTAGATTCATTATCTATTTTAGTCTTTTACCTATTTCTAAATTGTATTGTTTGCTTTCATTGTTGCTAATTTTTAATATTTCTATTTGGAATATTAATATACCTTCAGATATAGCATTTGGAAATATTTTATCCCATTCTATCAGTAACTTTTAATTATGTTTGTCTTTGGATGTACAACTTTTTTATTTTTTATGAAGTTTATTCTTTTGTTGCCTGTGCCTTTGGAATCATATCCAAGAAATCACTGCAAATTTCAATGTTGTGAAGTTTTATAACCCAGGTTTTCTTCTAAAAGTTTATATACTTAAGATTTACATTTAGATCTTTTATCTATTTTGAATTATTATTTGTATGTGGTGTTAGGTAAGGGTCCAATTTTACTCTTCTTTATGTAATAATTATTTTTCAACAATATTTAGTGAAAAGTTTATTATTTCCTTCACCAAATGTTCTTGGAAACCTCATCAAAAATAACTAGACCATATATGGAAGAATTTATTTCTAGGCTTTTTATTTTACTCCACTGGTTTATATATCTATATATCTGCCTTTATAGCAGTACTACACTGTTTTTATTATTATAGCTTTATAAGGTTTGAAATCAGAAAATGTACATCTTCTAGCTATTAAAAACACTAATAAACATGTGTAAAATTATGAATAAGACATGGTTAACCTGGCCAACCATTGGTGGGGGGGGGGAGAAAACGGGGGCGGGGGGGAGAGGGCACCAAATATAGTGTAAATGTATACTATTTATGTTCAATAAAAAAAATTGTTAAATAAAAAAAATAAATAAAATAAAATAAAATTCAAAAAAAACACTAATAAAAGCATAAGTGTATTAAAAAAAAACACAATGCTTTGTGATCTTCCTGTGTTGCCCAGCTTTGATATCCTCTGAAGCTAAGCCCCTAGAGCATTATTGCTGTGGGACTCCTGCCGTCTTTTGTTCAACCAAAGTCCTAATTTAATACCATGCTGGGCTGTGAAGGAGTTAGTTAGCAAGGTTTAGAAGGGTAGAGGTTTTCTTAAACCTCTAGTTGGAATCCCAGCCACAGTGTGAGCCCATGATGTCAATGCTGCTCATCTCTCTGACAACCACAACTTCCTGTCTTCTCTTTTACACAGAAGGCTTTTCAGGGCAGAAGAACTGGCACTAGGAAGATGATCCGACCGAGAGCACTTCCTATTCTTGGGCCGGGCATAGCTGTACCTCGCACCTTCCTGTCCTGCTTGGGTTAGTCTCAGAAGTGGATGGAAAATGTTAACAGTCCCAGCCCAACTGGTTCCTGTTTCACTTCCTGGAAACCTTCCCGGAACCCAGTGCCTACTCTGCAGATTTGGAGTCTTATATCATCATTCCTAACAATGACCCTGCCAAGGAATTCACTTTCATCCCGGAACTCTCCATCTCCTACAAAGTAACAATTCTCAGCTCCATAAACATCAGGTAAAATAGCCAGAGAAGCAGAGAGGCCATGGAAAACTCAGACACCTCTGACTCTCGCCCTTCACCAGGGGGTCCCCACAATCTTCTGCACCTGCTCCCAGGTGCTGGCTCAGTGAGGTTCAGCCTCTACCTCTCCACAGCAATATTATGTGCATCCAGGATCATCGGTCAATAAGGGCCCTCAAATCACATCACAAAGTCTGCATTTTAAAGTGGGAGGTATGTTTCAAGAGGGATCCAAAGTGGCCACATTGTCTGTGGGATGAGATAGAACTGGAAGTCCAGGCCGCCGAAGCCAGTCTGGAATCTTTTCTAGATACCATCTTTGGGAACAAACCTACTCCAGATTATTATATGTCTCTGAAATTTTCCAGAATATATTTTGTTATAAAATTAGACAATTGTATTTTCTCTTGGGGGTAGGATGAAACCAGAAAGGTGGAGCTGGTGGTGAGACTGAGGGCACAGTTTTAAAAAGTGAGGACTTTATCCCATAGAATGGCCTCTGGACTCAGCTGGTCTCCATGCAGCTTCTGGGTAGAAAAGGCTGATCTGGCAGTGTGAGTCCAGTGCCCGACATCAGCCTCCTGGGACTCAAGGACTTCAGCTGCTAGCCAGAGCCAGGCCATACCACTCCTTTCTCCTCCTGCCCACCACTTCTCTCTTACCAGAAGTTTCCCACCCAATGCACTTTAATCACCTCCAGAATATTCTCCCTACCTCTAGTCATTCTCAGCCAATACATTCTCAACTTCAAAGAAATACCCATCGTCTTGGGACCTCAGAGGAAGAGAAATGACATTAGAACTAGAATCAGGTTGCATTTTTCAATGAAGGGCATAATCAGGACCTTTTCTGGCCAGGTGTAGTGGCACATGCCTGTAATCCCAGTACTTAGGAGGCTGAGACAGGAGGATCAAAGGTCTTAGGCCAGATTCAGCAACTTAGGAAGATCCTAAGCAATTTAGCAAAACTCTGTTTCAAAATAAAAATATAAAAACGGTCTGAGGAGTAGCTCAGAGGTAGAATGCCCTTGGGTACAATTCCCAATACAAGAAAGCAAGGAAGGAAGGGAGGGAGGGAGGAAGGAAGGAAGGAAGGAAGGAGAAGGAGAAGGAAGAAAGAGAGGGTTCTATGGCACAAGTTCAGGACAGATAGGAGAACAGTAGACAAGAATCAGAACTCTTGTATGTCTAGACTGAGTTCTGGAATAGGAAAAAAGTTGGGGAATTTCAGAATTCAAGTTTGGTACCATATTTTGGAGGTTCTTGAATGTCAAGATGGACATTTGTGGCTCTGTTCTGAAGGTGACAGAGAGCCTCTGAGGGTGTTTGAACTATCAAGGAAGGGGAGTGAGTGGTCTAATCAGAAGTATGCTCAAGGAAGAAGAAACTTGCAGCCTGGAAGATGGGGTGTTGAGAGGAAGCAGGTCTCTGCGATGATGTAGTCAAGAGGTGATGGGGAGAGTGAAGAAGAGACAGTATCTTGTGGGGTATGTTAGGAATTACTGAAGATATTTAGCCAGGAGGACAGAGTGGGAGAGCCAGAGACTCAGGTCCTGGAACCAGCCTGGCCCCATAACACCACAAGAAAACTCTCTCCTCTCCTTCTTCTTCTTCTTCTTCTTCTTCTTCTTCTTCTTCTTCTTCTTCTTCTTCTTCTCTCTCTCTCTCTCTCTCTCTCTCTCTCTCTCTCTCTCTCTCTCTCTCTCTTTCTCTCTCCTGAGCCCCAATACAGAGGGAGGTTCAGGAACATGCACTTAAAGATATATGATCTCCTTTCTCTGAATTGCCCCCTAAGATTCCACTTTCCACTGCAATACATGACATTGGCCAGCTCCTTTTTTTCAAATGGGACACACTTGTGTGGAAACCAGCTCCCTACCAAGGGCAAAGACCAACTAGCAGGGCCCATGTCTGCAAATTTTGGGAGGAGATCAGGGGTTTCTGTAGAAAGCAGTGCATTCAGAAGCACTGCGCACTGGTAAAGTACTGGCCTGGGCAGCAGGAGGCACTGTGGCACCAACCTCCCCATGCATTAGGCACCACAAGTTCTCCTTTCAGCTCTCAGTTTTCCTCTCTATTAAAGGGAAATGATATCATTGTAGAGGCAGAAAGTGAAGGAATCTAGCAGACAGCTCACCAGTTCCCTCAGTTCTAGGAGCCTTGTCTCTTGGCAAGCACACCCTGCTCACTGGCTGCGGAAGGATAGAAAGGAGTAATTTCAAATCTGCATTCATGTAAAGGCCAGGGATCCAGATTACTAGAGATCTACACCTAGCTCAGGCATTGCTGGATTTTTCATCAAAGCCCTCTAACACATACCCACGGTCCCTGTGAGCAATTAGTAATCAAACAACTTAATCCAGTAGTTCTGTATACCTCTTCTCCTGCCACCAAGATTTTATCCTGAAACTCCAACCACATGTACTAAGAAGACCCTCTGGCACTAGGTAAGTCTTGGGAAAAGGGAAGAATGGGGATAGGTAGGGAGCAGTGAGCTGGGGCTCGTGTGCCCAACTTCCAGGAGAATTTGCCCACACTCCCTTTGTAATATCATACCTCTTTATTGGCATAAATCTTCAACTCATGCATTGTGAACCAGAAAACCCAAAGCATTAGAGGTTTTAGGGCCTCCTCTGAAGGAGAAGAGCTCACAGCAGCAACCAAAGATCAAACACAAAGGAGTCACCCATCGCTGAGCACCACAACTTCATTGTTTTCTTCAGCTTGTGCCTCTCCACTAAATTGTTAGGTGAGCCTGTGAAAACTATTTTTCTTCCACAGGACTTAGCTAACTCATTTTTAACATGGATTTGCATTAGACTGATAGTTTTCCAATTGTCTATAAATCAAAATCATCAGGTCTATTTTGTGTGTGTGTGTGGGTCTGGGGATGGAACCCAGGGACATTCAACCTCTGAGCTACACCCCCTGCCCTATTTTTTATTCTTTATTTTGAAACAGGGTCTCGCTAAGTTGCGGAGGGATTCACTAAGTAGCTGGGGCTGTCCCCCAAACCACGATCCTCCTGTCTCAGCCTCCTGAATGCTGACCAGGTCTATTTTTGAAAACACAGATTTTCAGGCCATTTTGCAAGATTCTAGTCAGAATGTGTTAAATTGTAGGAAAGTGACCTATTGTAGTTTGACCAGTTACTTTGAGAATCCTATAAAGTACAACCCAATCTGGGATTAGAACATTGGATGCTCTCTGACCTTCCTTTGTCCTCTCACTTTTGGGTTCTCTACCCATTGTCTTGAACTTGCAAGTGGTCTTTGTAATGACCTACCCAAGTCTTACCAACAATTGTCTACCCAAGTCACGTTAGCCATTAGTCACTGGGCTGACTCAGTTGTATGTATCGCTTCTTCTTCCTCTTTTTATTTTGTTTGTTTCTTTCTGTCATCAATGCTGGTTTTTGTTGCTCTAGAAATTGAACTTAGGGGCATTCTACCTCCAAGAAAGTCCCCAGCCACTTTTATTTCTTACTTTGAAATATGGTCTCACTAAGTTGCCAAAGATCCCGCTAAGTTGTTGAGGCTGGCCTTGAACATGTCATCCTTCTGTCTCCACCTGCCAAATACTGGGATTACAAGCATAAGCCACCATGACCAGCCAGATATGTCTCTTTGACAACCTCTGAATAAATGACAAAGCTGAAGGACATAACTAGAACTTGTGAGTCTTAGGACATTCTTCTACTGTTCCTGCCACCACTTCTTGGGAATCACTTAAGATAGAGAACAGATCCCACAGCAGTAAATTCCTTTCTTTCCTATGTTGACTTGATCTTGTCCACCACTAACTCATGATCCAGACTTGTCTCATCATTCACCAGCTCCTAAACTACCAACAGGTTGTCTGATCGTCTTCAGGTAACTGCTAACTTATCTCCTCCACCAAGGAGGGGAGAAGAAGATAAAAGGACCAGCTTCCTAGGAAGTATAGCCCACAGCTGGACAGAACAGCTGAAGAACTTGGCTAAAAGTTTCATTTTGACCTTGCACATTAAGGTTCCTCAAATCCAGATTTAAACCCAAAACCAAAGGAAGGGAAATTGCAAAGTCAAAGGGACTTTCTGACTGCAATCTCTGAACTCTTTGCAGAGGCTGGGCACTGTGCCTGTCAGTCTCATACCTGGAATCTTTCTCTCAGCCCTTCTAGGGCCCAGAGAAGGAGATTAAACCCCTTCTATACCACTGTTTCCAGGAGACTCTTTTGTTTCCTCATGTATAACATAGGCATTTTTCAAAGGTCCATCTCTACCATATATCTTCATCAGGAAGCCTGAAGGCAGTTAAGGCAATCCTTCTGTCTGGCAGCCACATGCTGGGTCTCTTCCTAAAACCCTCTGATCACTACATTCTTCATTATACATATCCATAACCGCTAATTCTTTTTTTTTTTTTGCTTTTTTGTTTTTTGTTGTTCTAAAGATCGAACTTTGAGGCATTTGCTAACAACTTACCATTCAGTGCCATTTTCCTGTGTCAACCCATTTAATTCACACCCATTTTAGGTAAACTGGGGTTCAGAAAACTGAAATAAGCATCCAGGAACAAAAGTCTGGCTCCAAAGTCCATGATCTTAGCCACTCTCTTGTCTGCCCTAAAGTTAAGCAACAAAGAGCTCTTCTCTGCACTTAATGTCTAGGTCTCAAACTGGGCCTGTTTCAAGGAGATAATCAGTCATGGGAAAATAAAATAGAGGAGAGGAGAGCAGCCGGACATGGTGGCGCATGCTTGTAATCCCCACGCTTGGGAGGCGGAGACAGGAGGATCGCACAGGTTCGAAGCCAGCCTCGCTGGCTTAAGAGACCCTGTTTCCAAATAAAAATATTAAAAATAGGTCGGGAGTGTAGCACGGAGGTAGAAGTGTTTCCAGGAACCCCAGTACCACCAAGAAGAAAAAAAAAATAGAGGAGAGCAGAGATTTCTACTGGCCCAGAAACCGCACACACGGGACAGCATTGGGCTCATCCCTAATCCTGTTTCCGTGGAGGATATCGGTAAAGAATCACATCACTAACTCTTCCAGCTTCACCATCTTTTACAACCAACCATCTTGGGTTGACATTTGCATGAAAACTTCTTGGCCAACCCTGACTGTGTGTATTTTCACATTGTATACATGAAGCAGGTGGACCTAATAGAATTTAGAGTACTTAGCTGGCTAGAAGGCAAGCCAAGGTTATGTCTGAGCACTGAGCATAAACCCCTAGCGCTTCTACTTACCTGATTTACTCCCTCACAATTGACTTAAACTATTATATTTGTTTCTTGCCTTCTGATGCATGTTTATGATGTCAAGCCACATTAACTGGAGAATAGAAACATCTTGGGGTAATTCTGTGGAACACTGGCCTCGCTTATGGACTTGTGGTTTATACAGACTTGATTTCTAAACCAAACTTGACTACATAAATAATTGTTATATGATGCAATTGGCAGGGGACCGTCCCAAATGCTGGGCTCAAGTTCCTTCCTACCAGAGGAAATCCTGAGGTCAGGGATATGTTTCAAGTTCTGTCACTGCTGTATTGCTAAAAACTGACAGTGTTTTCAAAAACTGCAGGAAATCAGAAATAGACATTCTAAATTTTGTATAAAAAACAAAGAAAATAATCAACCTTGTAACTGAATGAGAATATCAAATAATTATCAAGGTAAAAAATGCAGATAACAATGCCAACCAGTAAATCAAAATTCAAACAAGCTGATACTGGAATGTTTGCTTTTTATTTTCTTTTAGTTGCATTTCCCTTCAATAAAGTTCAATAAAGTTAAACCACTGTTGCAAATGTATGCCTCAGTAGCCACCATCAGATCAACATATCAAACCCTAAAAGTATTCCCCATGCTCTCATTAGTTAACATTCCCAAAGGCAAACTCTTTGCTCAATTATGTCATTATAGATTAGTTTTGCTTATGCAAGGTGATATTTTTACTAACAAAGTGGCATATGTTTTAAATAATGTTATACTAGTTTACTACTACTGCAAACACAAATTATAGACTTGAGTCGTTCTTATATGAATTGTTTTGGACTGGAAATGTTTCAGATTTAAAATTTTTGTTTTGAATTTTTTAATATTTGCATAGACTTTATCAGGTGAACATCTTTTTAGAAAGTCTCTAATCTAAAAATCTGAAATTCCAAAAACCAAACATCTGAGTGTCAATATATCATGCCAACGTTTTTGAGATTTCAGTATATTTGGAGTTTTAGATTAGGGATATTCAAACTGTACCACAAAATTAGTGGCTTGAGCAACGTAAACTCATCATTTTACAGTCTGAAGGTCAGAGTAGGGTATAGATCTTACCAGAATCAAATCAAGGTATTGACAGGACTGTGCTCCTTCCCGGAGGTCTAGGGGAGGATCACTTTTCTTGATATTTCTGGTTGTTGGAAGAATTCTCTTAGGTTATTGGACTGAGATCCTTGCTTCAATGGTGGATTTCAGCCTGGGTTTTATGGTGAGTCTAGAAGCATATATGTTCTGCAGTTCATAGCCCCTTCCTGAATCATCAAAGCCAGAGACAGCAGGTCAAGTCTTGTTTACATGTTGTATACCTTCTTTTTCCACCTCTTCTCTCTGATGTAGCATAAGAGTCTCCACTTCTAAGAACTCCTGTGATTGTAGTGGACCCAATGAGACAACTGAGGACACATTTCCCCTCTCCAAGTCTGTGCCTGACTTGCATTGCAAAGATCCTCTGCAATGAAAGATAACCGAGTCACAGGTTGCAAGGATTAGAGTGGACTTTGGGAAACCCATTCTTCTACCTATCACAAATAATATTGTCCAAGGTAAACAGCAATATGGTGATACACATTATAGCTTCATGTTGTATATGTTGTGAAGTATTGGTTCCATAATCCTCATCTACGAAGACATGGATGTTGATTTTTATTTTCTTTTGCAATGCTGGGGATTGAACCCAGGATCATGTGCATGCTGGTGTTAGGGTCTGGTTATGGAATGTCCTTATGTGTTTGCAATGGACCAATGTTCACAGGGGAAATAACAGAATTTTGAAGAATCTCTTTTTGTCAGGGGATTAATCCACTTAATGGATTAATTATCCGGATTACTAAGTGGTAACTGTAGGTAGATAGGTTATGAATAAAAAGTAGATCATTTGGGATGGGTAGTCCTGGACTGTGTCACTGGTCTCTTCTCTCTCTTTGCTTCCTGGCTGTCATGAGCTGAGCAAATGTCCTCTTTTGCACCCTGCCACCATGACATTTCTGTCTTGGAGCAATCTGACCATGGACTGAACCTTTGAAACCATGAGCTAAATAAGCCTTTCCTATTCTAAGTTGTTTTTTGTTTTTGTTTTGTGTGTGTGTGTGTGTGTTTCTGGGGATGTAACCCAGTGGCATTCTACATTCCAAACTATACCCCCAGCCCTATTTTTTATTCTTTATTTTGAAACAAGGTCTCACTGAGTTGCAAAGGGCCTCACTAAGTAGCTGAGGCTATCTGAGAACCACAATCCTCTGTCTCAGCCTCCTAAATGCTGGGATTACAAGCGTGCACCACCACACCTGGTTTTTAAGGTTTTTTTTGGTTGTTGTTATTGTTTTTTGCGGGTCTGGGGATGGAACCCAGGGGCATTTGACCTCCAAGCTACACCCCCTGCCCTATTTTTTATTCTTTATTTTGAAACAGGGTCTTACTAAGTTGCAGAGGGCCTCACTAAGTAGCAGAGGCTGTCCCGAACCATGATCCTCCTGTTTCAGCCTCCCGAACGCTGGGATTACAAGTGTGTGCCACCACAGCCGGCTTTACGTTGTTTTTGTCAGGTATTTTAGTCACAGTGATTAAAAAAAGCTAACTAATACACTAGGCAAGTGCTCTACCACTGAGCTATATCTCCAGCATATATGGGTAAGGATTTTTAAACTGGGTTTTTCATTATAATTTTAATTAAAATTATTTTTCAGATGAGAATATAAGTAACATATATAACCCACTATAAAGTTAAAGGCTATAATTATGGTATATTCATGTAATATACCAGTATGAAACTTAAAACTCAAACACCTGAGCCAGGCATGGTGGCACAGGATTGTAATCCCAGCATTTGGGAGGCTGAGACAGGGTTTGTGGATAGTCTTAACTACTTAGTGAGGTCCTTTGCAACACATTGAGACTCTGTTTCAAAATAATGAATACAAAATAGGGTTGGGGGTGTAGCTCGGAGGTAGAATGCCCCTGGGTTCCTTCCCCAGTACTGAAAAAAAAAAAAAACTCAAACACTTTAAGAATGATGACTTGGAAGAGCGAATAACCAACATTAAGTGAAAATAAGCAGTAACTATAATCATATGTGTTATATAATCACATATCCTTATATGTTTGTGACAACCCGGGTCCCTCCCCCTTCCTCAGGGGACCTCTGCGAGTGCAGGAGGCGGAACCCTGGAGGCAGAGAGTGTGGCTCTGCAGGCAGTATCAAGAGAGAAGTCCCACCCCAGGGTATCTTCCTTAAGAAGGAGGTTTTACACTCTGGCCTCAGATACTCCCGCCAGTCAACTGGGACCGGCCCCTTTGCTGACCGGCCCCCATCCCAGAGAGGAGAATTCTGTCCCCGATAAAAAGCTGGTACCACACATTCTGGTCTCTTCTCATGTTTTTTCACCGCCTCTCCACGCAAAACCTAACAGTTTGTATTTACATATATGTCTATCTCTATATACTACATGTATATATACATATACAGAGTGAGATGGAAAGATAAGAGAGGAAGAAAGCATTCACAAACATCAGCCAAGTTTAATCTTAGTGTTTAGAGCACAGGCAGAACGTCTTGATTTGCTGGATGTCTGTTCCCCAGACACTGAACTAACAGTGCTAAAACCAAAAATGTCTGGACCAAACCAGCACCCTAAATGTAGACAGATTTCATGCTTTCCGTTATGCATTTCTGTCTATCTTTTATGTTCTATAAGGAACATACAGTAATTTAGAAATTAAGTCTTCTGAGTGCTTCATTCTGATTAGACATCAGAAGCATTTCAGAAGCTATTCTTAGACATGTTGCGAGTCCTCAGCATGTTTCAGGTAAGTGATAAAAGTACAGCAACCTCCACCAATGAAGTAAATAGAAACCTCTTAACTTCTGGGGGCAGACGCCCAGGAAGCACAGTGTTCCCACATATCACACTGCCACAGATCAGCAAAAGAACACTGCTCGTCTTTTGATTACCTAGGATTAGAGCAATCTCAGAGATTGGGATGGGAAAGTAATAGAATTAAAAACCACAAAGCTAAAACAGAGCTACTTTAAAGCTGCCGATTGCATTAACAATTTCTGTTCAACGGTCCTTCTTGTGGGGCTGATTCTGCCCTGATGCTGCAGCAGCACATGGAAGAAGGAGCCCTGCCTGCTGCCTTTCTGCGTCAATGTTTGCTGGTGTGTTGGGAGACATGTTTTACCCTTATTCACTAGTTTGTAGAATATAAAACACATTAATATTTATTATAGTGACCTAATGAGTCTACGATGATCTAATATAATACTTTCTGAACTTTAAAATGTAGAATAAAAGCGAACTGTTATTATTTTTTTTTTTTTGGTGGTACTGGGGTTCCTGGAAGCCCTTCTACTTCCGGGCTACACTCCCAGACCTATTTTTATATTTTTATTTGGAAACAGGGTCTCCTAAGCCAGCGCACGTGGCTGGCTTCGAACCTGCGCGATCCTCCTGTCTCTTCCCAAGCGCGGGGATTACAAGCGTGCGCCACCATGCCCGTCTGTGAACTGTTATTTTTGACATGAAGATAAAAAAAATTGGTTCAGAATATGGATTACAATGCACATCATTCAATCAAGCAGACTACTGTACTCAATTTTGAAAAAGCAGTGATATAAGAAAAACAGTGACTATTTTGTATATGACACAGAACTTTTAGTAGGCTAGACAACTTGTTTCAGTGCTTAACGAATACTAACTACAGGCTATTGGTCTTTCTCAAGCTAATTGTGATCTTAATAAATAATAAAATTAAAATATCACCCTAGGTACTAATTAACACCTGTGCCCGTTGAGAGCTCTCTAAGAATTTTTCATCTCACTGAGTTGATGGGGATGGCTTTACGTGGCAATCATTAGTATTATCTATCCTCTGACATTTTAATAAAAGCCAGTTGCAGGTTTGTGGGGTTTTATTTTTATTTTGGGACAGAAATAGAAAAATATGCTTCATTTAGAATGTTATAGAGAGCAGTAAATATTTTCAAACCATTTAGTCTCACTACTCTGCCTCAAAGTGTACAAGTACATTTTAAAAATGATGGGCTACTTGAATGTGAAGTATTAGAAATCATTTAGCGTAGGAATGCAGACTCATTCTCGAATGCTGTACCCATTAAGGACACTGGAGACAGGACTGAAAAGTGAAGTCAGAAATCCTTTTTTTGATTCGGTGCATTTTAACTTTACATCATACTGAGTTGCAGAGTGTCTGAAAAATACATGCACACAGCACTTGGTGCCCTTCCTAACGGGTCCTGGCCCCTCCCTCTCCTTTCCTGTGCATGGCTTTAAGATTGGAACTGGGAGTTTTGTATACACTCACAGCATTATTTCAACTATTATATTCTTTATGACTTTGTTCCCCCTCCTCCCACCCCGAATCTCCCTCAGAAATCTTGGTTCTTGGGAGAGCACTGCCAACTCAGTGCAACCCTAGAGTACCAGGTAAGAATCCAGATCTGTGTCTACAAGATACCCACATCCTGCCCTCCATTCACACACAGTTGTTTGTGAGCCCAGGACCCCCTTCATGAGCCATTGAGCCACAGGCAGGTTGTCAAACCTTCATTAGGAAATTGCTCACTGGGAGGCCAACCGTGGAGAAAAGAAAGAGAAAAGGCAGAAGGGCTGCTTCCCTGAACAGCACAGCTTGTGCAGAACAGCTGCTAACCTTGCATGGTCTATAGTTTCCCTTTAACTTTTTACATTGTGATTCTTTGAATTCAATTTAAAAATAAAACAAGAGAGGGAAATTGCATAATCCAAGTGGCTTGTCAACTGAGCTCTCCAAATTCCCTGTTAACTGGGATCCTGGTTCCTCTGACATCTACCAAAAGTGGGCTCTGACTCTTATTGCCTCTGAGGAGTCAGAGCATTGTACTCTGGCTTATGGCTGGATCCCAGCACCTCATTTCTGCCCTGTGTCTGGGTGAACTTGTTTCCTCTGTGCATCTACAGCACAGGCATTCCCAGGTTGCAGCCTTCCGATGCACCCACAATTATTATCAATTACAGCTAGCTTAATGATCACCCACCATATGCTACTCACTCTCCAAAACAAGTTTTGGGTTTCGCATAATTTAATATTCACAACAAACCCCATTTCCATGCAGGAAAATTAAGGAGTTGATAAGGAATTTAAATAATTTAAATAATGTGTGCCTTCTGCAATGCTGACGTTAAGTCCTAAGCTTTCAATTCTGTAAATATCTCAGTGAAACTGACACAGGTGCATTGCAATCACAATCTAAAGCTTATATATAATATTATTTTAATTAATATTATTATATAGTTGTGTAATATATCATGATTACAATCCATTATCATTATAGTCTAAGTCTATTATATAATCATATAATGTATCATAATTATAGTCTACCATATAAGTAACATATAATGCTGATTATATTATATATTATCTTATAGAATAGTATAAGATAATTATATTAATGTAATATTATAACAATAATGTGACATCATTATATTATATTATTGTTTAAGATACACTATATTTACATTTTTATAGGTGTTCCACTTCTGGGACACTGGGACAAAATGGGTTGACTAGTTTTCCCAGGCTCTGGACCTGGTTTTTTGTTTTTTGGTGTTTTTTTTTTTTTTTGTGTGTGTGTGTGTGTGTGTGTGTGATACTGGGATTCCTGGAAGCCCTTCTACCTCCAGGCTATACTCCCAGACCTATTTTTTATAGTTTTATTTGGAGACAGGGTCATTTAAGCCAGCACTGCTGGCTTCGAACCTTGTGATCCTCCTGTCTCCACCTCCCAAGTGTGGGAATTACAAGTGTGCCCCACCACCCCTGGTGCCAGACCTAGTTTTCTAAGCCAAGCCCTTTGTTCTCTGATTTAATCCTTTGAAAATAATCACAGTTGAATCAAGTTAGAGAAGAGATGAAGTACCATTTAATTCAGGAATAACAACTATGTCACATAGTATCACTCTAGACTGCTGAACTCTTGACAGATATACCAAATCAATCATATTCAGTAACTCAAGGTGAGACTTCTGTGTATTTTTTTTATTTGCTTTTTTTTTTCAACAGAACTTCCTGGCAATCCAGGAAGTATATGTGCATAAAGCTGATGCATAATTAAAAACTATTTGTCATCACTGAGCTTGTCAAAATTTCACACTGCCAGGCACTCAGATCAAAAACACCATAACAAAAATAAACAGCACCATTATGGGATCACCAGCTGAAAGGACCTAGCCAAAGGAAGAATCAGGAAGCTTAAAGATGTGTCAAAGTAACTTTTCAAACTGAAATGCAAAGGGAAATAAATAGAAAAAAACGGGACAAAATATTCAAGAAATATATGGGATGAAATATGTAACTTGGGCATCATGAGAATATCAGAAGGGGAAGAAAAAACAAAGTAGAAGAAAAAAAACATTTGTAGCATTAATGGCTAAGAATTTCCCCCAATTGATGACAAATACCAAATTCATATTATAGTTTAAGACTTCAACACATCTTTTGTAGTATTTGACAGACCCAGCAGGAAAATCAGTAAGAATATAGATGAACTGGACAACATCATCCATCATCCGAATTTAATAGACACTCATAAAATATTTTATCCAATAAAACAAAGTATGCATTCTTCTCAAGTTTTCATGTAACATGCAGCAAGATGGACCATATCCTTGGTTATAAACAAATTTAAAAGAATACAAATCATATAAAGTATGCTTACAGACCACAATGAAATTAAATTAAAGGTAAATTAAAGAAAGATAGCTGGAAAATCCCCCAAATACTTTGAGATTAAACTACATACTTCCAATAAGTAAAATATTAGTCAGAAAATAAATCTCAAGAAAAAATTTGAACTATTTATCAGAACCTAATCTACAGGTAGAAAGGAAACATCATTTGCAAAAGTTGTTAGATTCAGCAGCAGCAGTGCTTAGAAAATAAATTATTTTTATTGGTTCATTGTAATTATACATAACAGTGGGACTCATTGTGATGCATTTGTCCATAGAACGTAATTTGGTCAGTTTCATTTGCAATATGAAACGAAAATATTAGAAAACAAGAAAAAATTGTTTTGTGGTACTGGGGACTGAACCTCCAAGCTACACCCCCAGCCCTACTTTTTATTCTTTATTTTGAAACAGGGTCTCACTAAGTAGCTGAGGGCCTCACTAAGTTGCTGAGGTGAGGCCGGCTGTGAACCCGGATCCTCCTGGCTCAGCCTCCCAAGTACAGGGATTATAAGCATGCACCACCACACCTGGCTTCAAGAAAGTTTTTTACTTAACAATCAAAGGCCTCACCCTAAAAAACTAGAAAAAGAGGAAAAATATAAACTAAAATAGGCAAGGAAAGTAGAGTAAAAAATAGGAAAGCAATAGAAAATGACACTTGAACCAAAACTGATTTTTTTTTTTTTTTTTTTTGGTGGTACTGGGATTCCTGAAAACCCTTCTACTTCCAGGTTACACTCTCAGACCCATTTTTATATTTTTATATGGAAACAGGGTCTCTTAAGCCAGCAAGGCTGGCTTCAAACCTGTGCCATCCTCCTGTCTCTGCCTCCCAAATGCGGGAATTACAAGCGTGCACCACCACGCCTGGCTAAAAATTGATTCTTTGAAAAGAACAAGAAAACTGATAAATATCTAGCCGAGACAATTAATAAAAAGAAGACACAAATTGCTAATATCAGAAATAAAAGAGAGGCTATCACTATTAATATCAAGGACACTTAAAAAGATAACAAAGTAATATTATGAAGAACTATATGCCAACAGATTTGATAACTTATAAAAATGAGCCCATCCCTTGAAAGACACACTCTACCAAAACTCACACAAAGAAGAGACCATCTGAATATCTAAAGACATTGGACAAATAAATAATCATCTTCTAAAACAGATGGTTTTTCTAGTGAATTCTATCAACCATTTTGAAAACCATTTAAGCAACAAATGATACAGATTCTCTATAGTTTGTTCCAGAATACAGAAGTGGAAGAAACACCTCCAAATTCGCTCTATGAAACCAGTATTATCCCAATACCAAAACCAGATTATATATTACAACAAAAGAAATATACACACCAGCAGAAAACTACAGAGTAAACTCATAAAAATTAATTTAGAAATCCTCAACAATGGCTGGGTTCTGGGTGGGGGTCGCGCGCGGGGCACACCAGCCGTGGGACTCTGGGCCCCAGGCCGAACTGCGAGTAGCACGCCAGACCCCTGGAGAAACCGGGCCCAGAACAGAAAAAGATAAAGAAAAATATCGGAGAGGAGGTAAGAAAGCCGTTATGGATGCCAGGACACTGGAGATGCAGACAAAACTTATCTAAATGCACTGGAACTTATGGAAAAATTTGCCGTGAAAAAGGACTGCTATTTCTCTATATTGTTAAGAATCTCAGACATCACCTGTAAGGAGAGAGCTTAGCGGAGACCAAGGAGAAATGCGGTGTCGAAAGAGTTCTCCGCAATGGTGGTGGAGACTTGTATTCAGAAGAAGCAGAAACCAGATCCTACCAACTTTATTTTTTTGGAGAAATTACACCAAATGTCGAATGCTACCATCACGCATGCTTAAAAACACTGGACAACATTCAGAGTGGAAAAAGAGCCTGGGAAGGATTTGAAACAGTGGAGGCAGTGGCAATGCCAGTGGCCAATACTCAGGGGAAGCAGAGATCTGATACATTACACCTGGAACCTTTGAAATAATAACCACAGAGACAGTGATCAGAACCTACTGAGGGGTTAGGCGGGCGCTGGGGCCAGTGGCTGACATCGGAGCTTGCTGTGAGGCAAGGCCACTACTGAGGCCTCCGTGGCCGGGATTGGAACCTGCCGAGGGGTTAGACTGATGCTGGGGCCAGCAAGGCCAGCATTGGAGCCTGCCATGAGGCAAGGCTTGTGCTGGGGCCTCCGAGGTCGGGTTCGGAACCTGCTGAGGGGTTAGGCCAGTGCTGGGGCCAGCGAGGCCGGCATCGGAGCCTGCCTTGAGGCAAGGCCGGTACTGGGGCCTCCGAGGCCAGGATAAGAGCCTGCCGAGGGGTTAGGCCGGTGCTGGGGCAAGCGAGGCCGGCATCGGAGCCTGCCGTGAGGCAAGGCCGGTACTGGGACCTCCGAGGCCAGGATAATAACCTGCCAAAGGGCTAGACCGGTGCTGGGCCAGCGAGGCCGGCATCGGAGCCTGCAGTGAGGCGAGGCCAGCATCGGAGCCTGCCATGAGACATGGCCAGTGCTGGGGCCTCCTAGGCCGGGAACGAAACTTGCCGAGGGGTTAGGCCGGTGCTGGGGCCAACGAGGCCGGCATTGGAGCCTGCCGTGAGGCAAAGCCGGTATTGGGGCCTCCGAGGCCAGGATAATAGCCTGCCAAGGGATTAGGCCGGTGCTGGGGTCAGCGAGGCCGGCATCGGAGCTTGCCGTGAGGCAAGGCCGGTGCTGGGGCCTCCGAGGACGGAACCGGAGCCTGCCATGAGGCAAGGCCGGTACTGGGGCCTCCAAGGTCAGGATAAGAGCCTCCCGAGGGGTTAGGCCGGTGCTGGGGCCAGTGAGACTGGCATCGGAGCCTGCTGTGAGGCAAGGCCGGTACTGGGGCCTCCTAGGCCGGGATCAGAGCCTGCCTTGAGGCAAGGCCAGTACTGGGGCCTCTGAGGCCAGGATAAGAGCCTGCCGAAGGGTTAGGCTGGTGCTGGGGCCAGTGAAGCTGGCATCGGAGCCTGCCGTCAGGCAAGACTGGTGCTGGGGCCTCCGAGGCCGGGATTGGAGCCTGCCTTGAGGCAAGGCCGGTACTGGGGCCTCCGAGGCCAGGATAAGAGCCTGCCGAGGGGTTAGGCCGGTGCTGGGACAGCAAGGCCAGCATCGGAGCCTGCCATGAGGCATGACCAGTGCTGGGGCCTCCAAGGCCGGGATCGGAGCCTGCCGAGGGGTTAGGCCGGTGTTGGGGCCAGCGAGGCCAGCATCGGAGCCTGCCTTGAGGCAAGGCCGGTACTGGGGCCTTCAAGGCCAGGATAAGAGCCTGCTGAGGGGTTAGGCCGGTGCTGGGGCCAGTGAGGCCGGCATCGAAGCCTGCCGTGAGGCATGGCCGGTGCTGGGGCCTCCAGGGCCAGGATAAGAGCCTGCCGAGGGGTTAGGCCGGTGCTGGGGCCAGCGAGGCTGGCATCGGAGCCTGCCTTGAGGCAAGGCCGGTACTGGGGCCTCCGAGGCCAGAATAAGAGCCTGCCAAGGGGTTAGGCCGGTGCTGGGGCAAGCGAGGCCGGCATCGGAGCCTGCCGTGAGGCAAGACCCGTGCTGAGGCCTCCGAGGCCGAGATTGGAGCCTGCCTTGAGGCAAGGCCTGTGCTGGGGCCTCCGAGGCCAGGATAAGAGCCTGCCGAGGGGTTAGGCCAGTGCTGGGGCAAGCGAGGCCGGCATCGAAGCCTGCCGTGAGGCAAGGCCGGTACTGGGACCTCCGAGGCCGGGATAAGAGCCTGCCGAGGGGTTAGGCCGGTGCTGGGGCCAGCGAGGCCGGCATCGGAGCCTGCTGTGAGGCATAACCAGTGCTGGGGCCTCCAAGGCCGGAATCGAAGCCTGCCGAGGGGTTAGGCTGGTGCTGGGGCCAGTGAGGCCGGCATCGGTGCCTGCCTTGAGGCAAGGCCAGTACTGGGGCCTCCGAGGCCAGGATAAGAGCCTGCCGAGGGGTTAGGCAGGTGCTGGGACAGCGAGGCCGGCATCAGAGCCTGCTGTGAGGCAAGGCTGGTACTGGGGCCTCCGAGGCCAGGATAATAACCTGCCAAAGGGCTAGACCGGTGCTGGGCCAGCGAGGCCGGCATCAGAGCCTGCAGTGAGACGAGGCCAGCATCGGAGCCTGCCGTGAGACATGGCCAGTGCTGGGGCCTCCTAGGCCGGGAACAAAACTTGCCGAGGGGTTAGGCCGGTGCTGGGGCCAACGAGGCTGGCATTGGAGCCTGCCGTGAGGCTAGGCCAGTGCTGGGGCCTCCGAGGCCAGGATTGGAATCCTGCCAAGGGGTTAGGCCGGTGCAGGGGCCAATGGCCAGCATCGGAGCCTGGCTTGAAGCAAGTTCACTCCTGCGGCCTCCAAGGCTGGGACCAAAGCCAGCTTAGGGGTTAGACCGGTGCAGGGGCCAGCAAGACCAGAACTGGGGCCTCCCATGAGGCAAGGCCGCTGCTTGAGCCAGCGAGGTCTGGATCAGTCCACTGAGTAGCCAGGCCACTACTGGGACCATCAAGAGTGGGATCGGTACTTGCAACGCAGCATGCACAGAGAAATATCGCAGAAAATATAAATCAGATGCTTCTCTTAATCAGCAATAACTAGGAGGAAAGGGGCAACAGGAAGAGGTTGAGCTATAGAAAGGGCCCTATTGTAAAGCAACTAATGTGACCAATCAGAGGGTATGTAATACTGGAGGACAGAGCCTCTTTAAAACACAGGAGATACATAAACAAATGTATCAAAGTAAATCACCAAAGAAGCGTGGGATGGAGGGAGGGGGAGGGAATGGGATGGGGGCTGGAGGAGGGCTAATTGGATGATGTGTGCTTGTATGTCCTCTCAAGTCTTGTACTCCAATGTGATTGATGTATGACTACAATGCACCAATTTAAAAAATAAATTAATTAAAAAAATGTCAAAAAAAAGAAATCCTCAACAACAACAACAACAACAAAATCAGATAAATGAGGAGAGAGACCAACAGAATAACGGAGAGGGATGTAGGACAGGAGGTTGGGGGAGGGAGACTTGATGAAAGAAACAGGTCAAACAGTGCTATTACATGTATGTAGTTATCAACACCAGTCTCAATAGTATGTACAGGGAGGAGAAAGGAGCCGGGTGGCATCCACAGAGAAACACATCAGGTTCTATGTGTATGCATGTTTCTATCACCCTGAATCTCATTATGATGTATCATTACAATGCATCAATAAAAGTATATTAAGAAAATAAAGACAACCAACAACACCAAAGAAACTCCTACACCTAATTAGTGATTATAGAAAGGCTGTGGAATATACGGTTAATAAATAAAATTCAATAATTTTATTATATAGCAGCTGTTAACAATTAGAATATAAAATCAATAGCACGACACCATTTATATTAACCAGAAATAAAGCACTCAGAAATCAATTTAAGAAGCCGAGCGTGGTGGTGGTGGCACACGCTTGTAATCTCCGCCCTTGGGAGGCAGAGACAGGAGGATGGCGCAGGTTCGAAGCCAGCCTCGCTGGCTTAAGAGACCCTCTTTCCAAATAAAAAGTATAAAATAGGTCTGAGAGTGTAGCCTGGAGGTAGAAAGGTTTCCAGGAACCCCAGTACCACCTAAAAAAAAGAAAAGAAATTAATCTACGAAAAAATATATAATACATATGAGGAAAACTACAAAATTTTGAGAAAATATTACAGAAGATCTAAATAAAAGGAGAGATGTTCTATGTGTACAGGTAAGAAGAATCAATATTGTCAGCCTGTCAGTTCTTCCCAACTTGATCTGTACATTCAACAAAATCTCAATCAAAATCTCCAAAAATATTTTGCAGATATCGACAGGCCAGTTCTAAAGCTTATATGGAGAGGCAAGAGAGGCAGGACAGTTAACACAATCTTAAAGAAGAGCAAAGTCAGAGGATTGACACAACTTGACTTCAAGACGTACTATAAAGCTACGGTAATCAAGACACAGTGGTACTGGTGAAAAAAAGACAAACAGATCAATAGCACAGAATTGAGTGTCCAGAAATAGACCCATACGAATAGTGTCAGCTTATCTCTGAGAAGGTTACAGAGGCAATTCAGTGGAGAAAGTATAGTCTTTTAACAAAGACACCAAAACAACTGGATAAACATACCAAAAAACAAACAAAAATACAACTAAATCTAGACATTAATCTTATACCTTTTGTAAAAAGTAATTCAAAATAAATTACAGACCTAAGTACAGTTTTAAATTCAAAACTATAGAACTTCTTGAAGACAATATAGAAGAAAAGCTAGGCAACCTTGGATTTGGTGGTGACATAGATATGATACCAAAAGCACAATCCATGAAAGAAAAATTGGCAAGTTGGATTTCATTGAAATGAAAATTTTCTATTCTATGAAAGGCACTGTTAAGAGATTGACAGGCCACAGATTGTGAAAATCTTTGCAAAAGATATAGCTAAAAAAAGGACTTGTATCCGAAGTAGATGAAGAACTCTTAAAACTAAAAAAAATCAATTTAAAAATAGGCAAAAAAGTCTGGACACTTCACTAAAGAGGATGTACAAAGGATAATAAGAATATAAAAGTGCTCAACATGCCGGATGTGGTGGCGCATGCTTGTAATCCCCGCGCTTGGGAGGAAGAGACAGGAGAGGAGGATAACGCAGGTTTGAAGCCAGCTTTGCTGGCTTAAAAGACCCTGTTTCCAAATAAAAATATAAAATAGGTCTGGGACTGTAGCCCGGAGGTAGAAGGGTTTCCAGGAACCCCAGTACCACCAAAATAAAAAAAAAAAAAGTGCTCAACATTATTTTCTTAGGGAATAGCAAACTAAACAGTGAGCTACCTTTACACACCTATTAGAATAATTAAGATCTAGAATAGTTAAAAAAAAAAAAAAGGCGAGCCAGGTGTGGTGGCGCACACTTGTAATCCCCACGCTTGGGAGGCTGAGACAGGAGGATCGCACGGGTTCGAAGCCAGCCTCAGCTACTTAGTGAGGCTTTCCCCAACTTAGTGAGACCCTGTTTCCAAATAAAATATAAAATAAAGGTCTGGGAGTATAGCCCGGAGGTAGAAAGCATCTGGGTTCCACCCCCAGTACCACCAAAAAAAAAACAAAAAAACAAAAAAACAAAGGCATGACAATACCAAATGTTAATGAGGATGTAGAGCAACAGGAACTCTGATTCATTTGCCTGTGAGAATATACAATAGTATAGACACTTTGGAACACCATTTGACAACTTCTTTTTTTTTTTTTTTTTTTTTTTGGTGGTACTGGGGTTCCTGGAAGCCCTTCTACCTCCGGGCTACACTCCCAGACCTATTTTAACATTTTTATTTGGAAACAGGGTCTCCTAAGCCAGCGCGCACGGCTGGCTTCGAACCTGCGTGATCCTCCTGTCTCTGCCTCCCAAGCGCGGGGATTACAAGCGTGCGCCACCACGCCTGGCTTGACAACTTCTTTCAAAGCTAAACAGTCTCCCCAAATGATCCAACAGTCACACTCCTAGGTATTTACCCAAATGAGTTGAACTTTTGAGCACACAAAAAAAATGCACATGAATGTCTTTAATAGCTTTCGTCATAATTGTTGGAAGAAGCCCTTATGTCTCTCAGTATATGACTGAATAAGCTAACTATAGATGGAATACTCAGCAATAGAAAAATTGAATGGAGGCATCTGAATTGGAAAAGAAGTAAAATTAGTTCTGTTCATGGATTATATGTTCTTATATCTACATACCGCATCCACACAGCACACACACATCCATACACACACACTTAGAACAAATGAATTCAGCAAAGTGGCAAAATACAAAGTCAACACACATCTGTTGCATTTCTACACACTAATGGTGAATGATCTGACAATAAATTTATAAAAACAAGGCCGTTTACAATAGCATAAAAAAGAATAAAATACTTAAAATTAACTTAAGTGATGAGATGAAAGGATTATACAATGAAAGCTATAAAACACCATTGAAGAAATTTAAAGAGGACACAAATAAATGGAAACACATTCTATATTCATGGATTGGAAGACTTAAATTTTTTGAGATGTAAATACAATCAACAGATTTCAATCTCCATAAAAATTCCAATGATGTTTTTAGACAGGATCAGAAAAGCCCACCCTAAAATTCACTTAAAACACAGGAGATCCAGAATAGGCCAAACAATATTGAGAAAGAACAAAGCTTAAGAATTCATACTTCCTCATTTTAAAGCCTACTACAAATGTAAAGTAGTCAAAACCACTAGCCTAAATACAGACATAGAAGCCTGTCATGGTGGCACACACTTGTAATCCCAGCATTTGGAACACTGAGACAGGAGGATCACAGTTCGCAGACAGCCTCAGCTACTTAGTGAGGCCCTTTGAAAATCAGTGAGACCCTGTTTCAAAATAAAGAATAAAAGATAGGGCTGGAGGTATAGCTCAGAGGTAAAATGCCCCCAAGTTCCATTCCCAGTACCACCAAATAAATAAAATAAAAAAATAAAGACAGACATAGAGACCAAAGAAGTAGAATAGAGAACCCAGAAATAACTCACATATATATAGTCAAGTGATTTTTGACAGGATGTCAGTATTCAGCTGCAGGTAGGCATGGTGGTGCTTACCTGTAGTCATAGTACTTGAAAGTCTGAGACAGGAAGATCACAGGTTCAAGACCAACTTCAGCAACTTAGCAAGACCCTGTTTCAAAAACAAACAAAAAATAAAAAGGGCTGATGGTATAGCTCAGAGACACAATGTCTCTAGGTTCAATCCCCAGTACTAAAAAGGAAAATAAAAAAGAGTATTAACACACACACACACACACACACACACACACAGAGATGAAAGATCTAAATTTATGATCTAACCTATAAAACTCAGAAGACAACGTAGGACCAAAGCTTCATAGCACTGGAATTAACAATGGTTTTCTGCACATGGCACTAAAGGCTCAGGCAACCAAAGAAAATGTAGACAAATTAGATTTCATGACAATTTTTAAAATTTTGTGCATCAAAGGTCACTACCAATTATATAAAAAGGAAACTCATAAAATATAAAAAAATATTTGTAAATCATATATTGAATAGAGAATTGGTACCCAGAATAAATAGAGACTACTAAAACTCAACAAACAACAAAAATAATAACCAGATTCATAAATGGACAAAAGGCCTGAACAGACATTTCTCCAAGGAAGATATCCAAGTAACTATTAAGCACATGAAAAGGTGCTCAAGATCACTAATCAACTGAAGAATAAAAACCAAAGCTCTAATGAGATACTACCTCATATCTGTTAGGATGGTAACTACTGAAAAGACAGAAAATAACAATTGGTGGTAATGAGAGAGAATGGAAACTTTGATGAAATGTAAAATGTTATAGGGGTTTTGTGAAAAATTATATGGCAGTTCTGTGTGTGTGTGTGTGTGTGTGTGTGTGTGTGTGTGTGTGTGTGTGATACTGGGGTTCCTGGAAACCCTTCTACCTCTGGGCTACACTCCCACACCTATTTTTATATTTTTATTTGGAAACAGGGACTTCTAAGCCAGCGTGGCTGGCTTCGAACCTGCATGATCCTCCTGTCTCTGCCTCCCAAGCGAGGGTATTACAAGCGTGTGCCACCACACTCGGCATCTGGCAGTTCTTTTAAAAATTAAAAATATGTCAGGTGTGATGGCACATGCTTGTAATCCCAGCATTCACAGGAGGCAGAGACAGGAAGATCCCGGTTTGCAGACAGCCTCGGCTACTTAGCAAGGCCTTTCGCAACTCAGTGAGACCCTGTTTCAAAAATAAAAGGCCTAAAATATAGGGCTGGGAGTGTAGCTTGGGGGTGAAATGCCCCTGGGTTCCATTCCCAGCACTGCAAAAAAAAAAATTAAAAATGCAATTATCAGCCGGGCGTGGTGGCGCACGCTTGTAATCCCCGCGCTTGGGAGGCAGAGACAGGAGGATCGCGCAGGTTCGAAGCCAGCCGCCCGCGCTGGCTTAGGAGACCCTGTTTCCAAATAAAAAAAAAAAATGTAAAAATAGGTCTGGGAGTGTAGCCCGGAGGTAGAAGGGCTCCCAGGAACCCCAGTACCACCAAAAAAAAAAAAATGCAATTATCACATAATGCAGAAATTCCACTTCTGATTATATACCTGACGAAATTTATTTCATTTCATTTTAGTGTGTGTGTGTGTGTGTGTGTGTGTGTGTGTGTGTGTGTGTGTGTGTGTGTATTACCTGGAAATGAATCCAGAGGCATTCTACCTCCTAGCTATATCCCCAGACATTTTTATCCTTTATTTCAAAATAGGGTCTGGCTAGGTTACTGAGAGTCTCACTACATTGCTGAGACTGTCCTTGAACCTGCATTCTTCCTGTCTTGGCCTTCCAAATACCAGGATTACAGGTATGCACCACCACACCTGGCTCTGAAGGAATTTAAAGTCTATCTTGAAGAGAAATGTGTTCACCCATTTCCACAGCAGCCTTATTTACAACAACTAAATTATAAATGCTGTCTAAGTGTCCATCAACAGCTGACTAGATAAGCAAAATGGGACATATACACGCCATGGAATCTTATTCAGCCTCAAAAAGACAAGAAATTCTGACATATACAAGAACGTGAATGACCCTTGAGAACACGATGCTAGGTGAAATAAAAGTCAAATACTCTGTGATTCATGTACTTAGGGTAGAGAATCAAATTTATAGAGACAGTACGTAAAAAGATGGTGAGCAGGAACTGGGAAGAGGTTGAAGATGGTTTTAATGGGTTTCATCTTCAGTCTGCAAGATGAGAAGTTATAGAGATTGTCACACAACTGTGTGGATATACAGTGTGGATATACTTAATGCCACTGAACTTCACACTTAACTGTTAAGAGAGTAATGTTCTCGTGAGTATTTTACCACAATAGAAAATAATAGATTACTTTTTAAATGAGCCATCAAAGTACAAAAAGAACCTTAAGTACATATTGCTTAGTGAAAGGAGCCAGTCTGAAAGGGCTACGTATTAAATGACTCCAACTATGTAATACTGAGGGAAAGTCAGAGAGAAAGAATAAAATGGCGGCCAGAGATTTGGAGAGCACGGATAATAAAAAAAAAAAGCAGAGGAACAGGGAATTCTGTATGATACTGTAATGCAGATACATGAGGAGGAGGGAAGGGAGAGACCGGTGATTTGCAAACCTGGCTCCTTCCCTTCACACCCCTCCCATCACCTCAGCTCCATTGTGCGTGAAAGAAGGCAGTTGGGGGGCCTTTGGCAGACTCACTCATTCCCTCTGAAATCTGCAAGAAATATTGGGCTTCTCCATATGATTTCACCTGGAGAGGAACAACAGTGCCTGCAGAAAATGTTTGAAAACCAACCAACTGCAAGATCAGCCTGTGCTATCCAGTTCTCTGAGACTCCAGATCCTTAAGGTGCTGATTTCCAGATGCTGTCCTTCTACGGGCTTCTGGGGAACTGCCTGTCTGGGGTCCTAAGGACCTTACCTGGCTTAGGATGGCAGTGTACTCAGCGTGGTTAGGAGCACCCAGGGCCCTTCCTGGGCCTCCCGGTACCTCCGAGGGGCAGGCCCTGGGCTCCCTTCACCCCACTGTGGCCTCAGCTCCCATGCTTTCTTTCCTACAGATCATGTCCATTTCTAAGAAGTCGGCGCCCTGGTGAGTCCAGTGAGACACTTCCTACACATCACTGGGCACAACCATGCACCCTTCTGCCTCTGTTCCAAATCCTAAGCGGAAGCTGGAGACTGCACAGCTGCCGTCTTTCATTATCTGGAAATCACCACAGGCCTTGGAGCCTACTCAGCAGGTTCCGGATCTTTCTTCATTCTTCCTGCTCAGGCCTTCTGCTCCCTATAAAAGGCCAATATATCCACCAGAAGAGCAGAGAAGCTAAGACCAGCCCAGAAGCCTCCAGCTCTCCCACTGAAGTTTTTCCTCTCCCCCCACACCATGAAGATCTCCACTGCCCTTCTGTGTCTAATGCTCACAGTGGCGGCCACCAGCTCCCAGGTGCTTGCTCAACCAGGTGAGGCCCTGCCCACTTTCCTAAGGTGAACATTTTAATAACTAGCATGAGTAGTAAATGAGTCACCCCAGACTTGCTGCAGAGTCTTCCCTTTGAAGATGGAGAAAGTGAGATTGAGAGGGGAATCAAGGAGAGTCATTATGTCACAGCCGGTCAGAGACAGACAGAACGATGATGTGCCCAGGATCTCCCCAGACACTAGCTTTCGGAAGAGGCCCTGAGTGCAGCCAGTACCCAGACAGCCCCCATGTTGCTTAGGGAAGTAGCGCTTCCTGCTGTGAGTAGAAAGGGTATTGTGGAGAGGAGAAGAGGAAAAAAGCTCGCTTTATATTTGAAATTTTGGACCATGGCTCAGTTTAGACTTTAGAAAAGGGGCCATGTAAGAATTTTCTCAGCATCTGACATAGATTGGCTCTTAAAGCCCATGGGGAGGGGAGGTCTTAGAACTTTCTTAGTGCCAGAAATTTGGGGTTAGCCGATGAGATTTCTCCATACCTAGTCAACAGCAGGAGCCCCAGATAGAGTTCAACAGAGGAAACTAACTCATGGGTTTATCACTGAGATCTGGACAGAGGTGCTGGCCTCAGGAGCGAGCAGTCATTCCTACATCTTCCCCTCCCCTTGTTAGTGCCCACCTACAGCGTCTCCTAATTGTCTCTTTCTTTGAAAAATTGCTTTCAGACTCAGTGTCCATCCCGATCACCTGCTGTTTTAATAAGGCCAATAAGAAGATCCCCATCCAGAGGCTGGAGAGCTACCGGAGAATCACCAGCACCCAGTGTCGCCAGAAAGCTGTGATGTGAGTGGACAGCCAGCGCACCCCTAGTCAAGTGTCCTCTCTACCTGAGGTCAGGATTCATAGCAAAATGAGTCAGACAAACATGGATCTAATCCATAGATATATTGAGCCCATCTAGGCTCCTCGTCTAGTGCCCTGGTGACATCTTCCCAGTTCCTTTAGCCAGGAGACTAGAGGGCTCAGCTAGGACAAGAGCAGGCTTCCTCCCACGGCATCTTCCCTCCATCCTTCCCCATCCTCTCCCAGATCCAGGTGCTTCCTCTGTGTAGCAAGGGCTGATCAGGGACCAATGGGCCATGGTCCTGGGCAGAATTCTCGAGGCATTCTATCTAACCATGCCCTCTCTTCCCTGCAGTTTAAAGACCAAACTGGGCAAAGAGATCTGTGCTGACCCCAAGGAGAAGTGGGTCAAGGATTCCATGAAACATCTGGACCAAAAGTCCCGAGCCTTAAAGCCTTGACCCTTCAACCTGGACGGCGAGATAGACAGAGCCTGAGGAAAACCTTTTATTTATTTCCCCCGGGTGCTGTGACTGCATTTTACCATAATATACAAAAAGAAGAGCTTTGTTTAGTTATTTAAAGCACCGTATTTCTCAAAATAATAATTATATCTAAGTTATTAATATTTTGATGTTACCTGCCAAATAAAGTAAATGTAAGAAGCAAATTCCTGGAGATTTGTATTTTTTATTCTATGTACTCAACCACCTGCAGGATTTTAAGATCCATTCATCAATCATCAGTGTATACAAATTCTACTCTATTCTATATTCTTTCTCCATACTTTTATTAGTGCATTGCAATTATATATCATGGTGAGGTTCTGTGTGATACAAACACACACACAGCTCTGGTGTATTTCCTTCTGTATCCCAGCTTGCCACCCCCAGACAGGCTAGTAGAATTGATAGTAATATCTTCATATATTGCCACAGTATTAAACTATTTCTTCCCTCAATCCTATTTACATTATTTAAAGTCTCCTGTGCTTCATACGCTCTCGCTAGTGTCCACATAGGAGAGAAAACATACAAACCTTGACTTTCTAAAGCTGGCTGATGCCACTTAATGTGTTCTAGTTACATCCATTTTCCTGTAAATTACATGCTTTTTTGTTCTTTAAGACTGATTAGAATTTCTTGATTTGCTAACGGACACCTCCTTTGGTTCCATAATTTAGCTGTTGTGAGTTGTGAGGCTATAAACATGGGTATTGCTATAGTATTCTAACTTTAATTCTTTGGGGAAAATATTTAGGAGTGGTACAGTTGGGTCAAACGGTGGCTTTATTCCTAGTTTTTTGAGGAAATTTCAGGCTGTATTCTGTTTCCTTAAACATTTAAGTCAAATGTGTGTTTTTTATTGTTGTATTTAAATTCATGATGTTATGTGACTATTGGGTTTTATATGTATATATATATATATATATAACCCCTATGTATGTGTGTGTGTGTGTGTGTGTGTGTATATATATATATATATATATATATATATATATATATATATAAAATCTTAATGTACTTACTCTTTTTTCACATGTGGTAACACTTAGCGGGGACAGAGAGCACAGCAGCGGGTAGAGTCTGGGGTGTGTGGCACCACCCTGGAGGAATGTCTTTTGTCTGGACTGGCCTGGACTGAATTTCAGAGAAAACTTGGCAGGGGCATTCCTGGTCATTCCAGCAGCTCTTTGGCTCCACTCTTAACATTAGCTGTCACTGTTCATTAGGATCCCAATGCCCATTTTTCTCACCGCACCCATCTTTGTTCAAAATCTTTCTCTTGATCTCTTGCAATAGTCTACAAACTGTTCTCCATAACCCCAGGTCTTTGTCATCTAAGGAATCCTCAGATCCAGACTAAAAGCCTAGGAGTGAAGTCAGAGCTAGAAAGACACTTGATGTCTATCACCCACACCCACTTAGAGCTCTTTATGAAGAGAACTCTCCAACATGACAGTCCCAGAAGAGTGATGTGTGTGATTGATTGCAAGTGAAGAGAGCTCTTCTGAGCTGGTGCACAAGGAAGAAGAAGGTAGTGGGCCACAGGCAGGAATCACATCCAGCTGTACCCTGATAAACCAGAGGAAAAATGAAAGGTTAGATCCAGATTGTAGGAGCAAAGACTCTTCAACTTCACACTAGGAAGTCAGCAGATAATAAGGTCTCACTAAAAGATCTGAAGTAGCAGAGAAGGAGAGTGACACCTTTAGAGCCATGCATCAGAAAAATAACCCGGTTTTACCAGGCGTGGTGGCGCATGCTTGTAATCCCCATGCTTGGGAGGCGGAGACAGGAGGATCGCACAGGTTCAAAGCCAGCCACGCTGGCTTAAGAGACCCTGTTTCCAAAAATAAAACAGATCTGGGAGTGTAGCCCAGAGGTAAAAGGGCTTCCAGGTACCCCAGTTCCAACAAAAAAAAAAAAAAAAAGAAAGAAAAAAGAAAAATAACCTGGTGTCACTATAGAGCTCAGTATGGAAGTTCCTCAAAAGGCTAGGAACAGAACCACCACAGGACCCAGCTACTCCAACTTCTGTGTCTTTCTAAAAGAACTGAAGTTAGAATACCACAGTGATACATGCATACTCATGTTTATAAGCAGCACAATTCATGATGGCTAAATTATGAAGCCAACCAAGGTGCCTGTCAACAGATAATCAGATAAAAACCGTGGTATATACACACAATGGACTTTTACTCTGCCATAAAGAACAAAATAATGCCATCCACAGGAACATTGGAGCTGGAAAATATTATACTAAGTGAGATCAGCCAGTCTCAGAAAATCAAGGGTCATATGATTTCTGTCGTATGTGGAAGCTAGAGAGAAAACAGGAAACAAAGGAAACTTTATATAAATGCAGAGAGAGACCAGCCATATAGTGGAAGCAGACTGGGGTGGGGAGGTGGATGGGGTGGGATTTGGAGGGAATCCCACCAAGTACTGTGCGCATGTATGTTTGTATGACATTGATCCTCACTGTGATGCGTGGTTACCATTTAGCAATAAAACATACTAAAAAAAGAAAAAACCAAATAGTCAATATTAATAGTTATACTTCCTATGAAATATAAACAAAGCCATAAGAGCAATAATAAAATATGTGATATATTTTATGTTGAGATTATAGAATATTATGATAATATGCCCCATAACATCTGATAATAAAAAAAGTGTCAGGCATACAAAACTCACCTTAAACTTAAAAATTTGTTCAGTGCCACACACACAGTCTTTTCACCTTTAACAGTACAGTATCTCTATTGTTACAATTTTTTTTTTTTTTTTTTTTTTTTTTTGGTGGTACTGGGGTTCCTGGAAGTCCTTCTACCTCCGGGCTACACAGACCTATTTTATATTTTTTTATTTGGAAACAGGGTCTCTTAAGCCAGCGAGGCCAGCTCTGAACCTTCACGATCCTCCTGTCTCCGCCTCCCAAGCGCGGGGATTACAAGTCTGCACCACCACGCCCGGCCAAAATTAAATTTACTTTTAGCAAAGAGGAGCCTGGTGTCTGAGTATGGGACTGAGCGAGAGAAGGATGGGTGTGAGAGCTGTTGACACCAGTGACGCAGGGCAGTCAGGAGAGTCTGAGCAGGGCAAGAGTGAGGGTGAAGTTAAAGGTGTGGGCCAGACAGAGTGCTGCCCTGCAGAATGCTCTAGGAAGGCAACAATGAACCACGGCATTGGCATTGACCCCTCTTTTACTATTTCACAAAGCAACTATAAAAAGAGCTGGCAGCTCTGAATCTCAAAATTCATTTATCTCTGTTATGGTCTGAATGTTTCCGCCCCTCCAATTCTCACATTCAAACCTCTCCTCATCATCTTAATCCATTTTTGCTGCTATTAGAAAAAAAAAAAATCTGAGCTGGGCGTGGTGGCGCTTGTTTGTAATCCCAGCATTTGGGAGGCTGAGACAGGAGGATCTTGATTCATGGACAGCTTCAACTACTTAGTGAGGCCCTTTGCAACTCAGTGAGAACGTGTTTCAAAATAAAGAATTAAGCCGGGCGTGGTGGCGCACGCTTGTAATCCCCGCGCTTGGGAGGCGGATACAGGAGGATCGCGCAGGTTCGAAGCCAGCCACGCTGGCTTAAGAGACCCTGTTTCCAAATAAAAAAGTATAAAATAAATAAGTCTGGGAGTGTGGCCCGGATATAGAAGGGTTTCCAGGAACCCCAGTACCATAAAAAAACGACAAATATAAAAAGTATAAAATAGGTCTGGGAGTATAGCCCAGAGGTAGAAGGGCTTCCAGGAACCCCAGTACCACAAAAAATACATACATACATACATACATACATACATACATACATACATACATACAAAAGAATTAAAAATAAGGCTAGGGTGGTGTAGCTCAGAGATAGAATGCCCCTGGGTTCACACACAAAAAAATCTCTAGTACAAAAAAAAAGACTGAGTTTGGGCGTGGGAAGAAGAAAAGAGATTTATTTGGCTCACAAATCTGGCAACTGGAAAGTCCAAATAAGATGATGTCGCTTTTTGCAAGGGCCCCAGGGCTACATCACAACATGCCAGAGAATCAGCAAGAGAAACAGCTATGCACTGAAGGAGCCAGGCACATGGGACGGTCTTGCTTCATAACAACCCGCTCTCCCAAACACTCACTCCTGAGAGACCCAAACCACCCCTAGAGGCAAGCATCAGTCCACTCGCGCAGGCAGGGACCTCATGACCTCACTGCCTTCTACTAGGATGCACTTCTTAAAGTCACCTCAACGCCCCATACCAGGGACCACGTTTCTACCACAAAACAAACCATATATAAACCCCGGCACTGATCATGGTGGTATTATCTGTAGGGCCCTTAGGAGGTAATTAAATCATGAGGGCTCTGCTCCCCTGACTGAGGTCAGTGCTCTTATAAAAGAGGTTTGAGGGGGCTTGTTGTGTTCTTTCACCACGTGAGGACACATAAAACGTGTAATCCATGAGGAACGGGCTTTTACCAGGCACTGAATCTACCAGCACCTTAATCTTGGACTTCCCAGCCTCCGTAACTATGAGAAATAAATTTTTGCTGCTTATAAATTACCCAATCTAAGCCAGGTGTGCTGGTTCATGCATGCAATCCCAGTACTTGGGAAACTCATGTCTTGGGTATGAGGCCTTTGCACACTAACTTAGCAAGAACCTGTTTCAAAAGTTGAAAAATAAAATGGTGTTGGGGGTAAATCTACTCTGACAAAGTTATTTTGTTATAGCAGCCCAAATGAACTAAGACAATCTTATTTTGACATAGCAGCCTGAATGAACTAAGATCATCTTCATCGTTCTATCCCAGATCCAATGCCAAGAGCTTGTAAGAATCCATTTAAAGGCATGGTGCCACCTCTTCTCAGAAACTTCTTAAGGTCAAGATTCACCTAGGCTTAGCTGCGATTAGCTGGCTTCTCTTTCAGACTCATGACCCACCATATTGAGGCACACAGATCAGACTCCTCACTTTAGGAAAGATGTTTATTTTTCTGTTAGTGATTATGTGCAGAAATGCTGCAACTCCAATACACTTAAAAAGCAGGAGGAGTCAGGAGACTTGGATTCTGACCCCATAGCTGACCTAATTCTGTTTCACTTTGGATGAGTCTCTTTCTTTCTTTCCTTCCTTCTTTCTTTCTTTCTCTTTCTTTCTCTTCTTTTCTTTTCTTTCTTTCTTTTTTTTTTTTTTTTTGGTGAGTCTGGGAATGGAACCCAGGGGCATTCAACCTCCGAGCTACACCCCTTGCCCTATTTTTTTTATTCTTTCTTTTGAAACAGGGTCTCACTGAGTTGCAAAGAGCCCCACTAAGTAGCTGAGGCTGTCCGCAAACCACGATCCTCTGGTCTCGGCCTCCCAAACGCTGGGATTACAAGCGTGCGCCACCACGCCCGGCTTAGATGAGTCATTTTCTACTCTGGAATTAAGATTTAAAAGTGGGTCAAGCAATGTATCACAGGAAATAAATGAGGGGATCTGGCTGACTACCTCACATATTCCTGCAGCTCCAGACTTAATGTTTTTTGTTAATGTGTCTATGACTATGGACTGGGATAGAGCAGGGAGGTAAATGCCTGGAATTAAAACTGTAGAGCTAGCCAGGGTAACAGCTTCTTGGAGAAACACTTCTGAGTCACCTGTCTGGAGATAGGCTTTCCACTAAAGTTGAAGTAACCCAACCAGAGGCTGGAGCAATACAGCAGCATAGTGTTAGCTTGGTCGGAAGCAGAGTACATAGAAGGGCTCCATCCAATCCTTCCACAGCTTGGGCATAGATATTTGTGACCAGGGCTTATAAATTCCTGGACCACAAATCCCAAATTCCAAAGGCATAAAGACTCCCCTCTAAACTGACACTAAGCCAAAATACACAGCTCAAATTTTATTCTGCTATACTCTGGGATTAGGTCATATTAGACTTCAAATCACAATAATCTTTATGCAACAGTATTAAACACAATGGGGTTTAAGAAATAGGTCATCTTACTTAAGTGACTGATGCTTCATGTGCCCTGACTAGAATACTAGTGTTTAAAAATCCATATTGTTCCCTGAGCTGCTTCATGTCTATGAGCTGCATTTCACCTCCTTGTAAACTGGGACAAGGAACTGGGGTGGTCACTTGGAACTGGCACACATCCTCTGGGGCTCGCCTCAACCTCACCCTCAGCTGGAGCAGAAAGTCTGATGTGGGCTGCGATTCACATCACTTTCTCAACATCTGCTCCCAGTATGTCTCACTACTTCCTTTCTGCCCACAGGCTTCTCCTAGAAGCCTCCTTGGATGAGGAGTTGGCTCAGCCTGTACCTCGCCTGAGGCTTGGAATTCAGGAGGAGTGGGGTCCCTGCGCAACAGCCTTCGATAGCAAGGCTGGGTAGAGATAGGGCTGAAATGTCTCTGTCACTCTCCTCCCCGTGGTGGACTCTAGGTCTCATTCTGTAAGCTTCTGAGGTTGTCCTGTGAGAGTCCATCCTCAAGGCTGACCTTGATAGTGCAGCTTGATGGCTTCTCCTCCACCCCATCTCACTCTCCCTCCCTGAGGTCCTGACCCCCGAGGTCCCTTCCCAAATGAACTGTCTGCGCACAGCTTCTTGCCTCAGTTTCTACTTATTGATTTATTATTTTATACAATCAAAACATTTTCCTCTTATCTTTGCTCAGTGCTTGGATCTCAACCAGCAAGTAGCCTAGGGCCAGGGCCAGGCACTCCGCCAGGCACACTCGGTTGGTGTGTTCACATGGACTGGGGCCAAGATCGGGGACTTCGGTGCATGTTCTTTGGAGCCAAGTCTGGGCCCAGGTGGGCAGCCCACAAGTCAGGGATAACGGGTGGTGCTAACCACGGGAGATGGCTTGGGCAACAAGAAAATGTATGAAGATGATGGAAGTCAAGACATTCACTGTTGGAGAAGGCTCTATAGAAAAATACAGAAAGTTGGAATGCTAGAGAAAACCTTGGGCATTGGCCTCGAATCAGAATTGGTGTGAATTCATGGTTTTAAAGATAAATGATAGGTAGATAGATAAATTGATAGATAGATGGATAATAAGCACACAATCAATAGAGATAGAGATAAATACACACACATACACACAAACACACACACACACACACACACACACACACACACACATACTGATTATATTTACTGAGAAACCCTAAATGATACATGACTGGCAGTGTACACATCAAGTGCCCAGTTTATAAATACCAATCTGCACTAAAGAAACAAGCAAAAGAATTCCTGGGATAAATGGCTGACTCCAGAGTTTAAGTATCTTGTTGTATTAAAGAGAAAGGAAGTACTGTACTCAAAGAAAGAAAATATGTAAAAAAAAAAAAACACAGAAGAACCAATCAGAGGAGGCTCACACAGGCCAATCTCAGACAATCTGATCACCAAAATAAATACAAAATTTTTCAAAATACAAAATACTTCATTTTGATCCATTGAGTAAAATCAGAGAAGGAAAAGTTCTTAGAGTAAAATGCTAACCAATAAATACAGAAGGAATGGTGGGGTTAGAGAAATCACTGTTTGGCAGGCATAAGAATTAAAACTGATTTAAACAAGAATTATGTGTAGCCTGGCATGGTGGTACATGTTTGTGATCCCAGTACTTGGGAGGCTGAGACGGGAGGATTGTAATTTGGGGACAACCTCAGCTACTTTGTGAGGCCCTCCTCAACTTAGTGAGACCTTGTTTCAAAATAAAAAGAATAGCCAGGTGTGGTGGCACACACTTGTAATCCCAGCATTTGGGAGGCTGAGACAGGAGAATCGTGGTTTGCAGACAGCCTCAGCTACTTAGTGAGGTCCTGTGCAACTCAGTGAGACCCTGTTTCAAAATAAAGAATAAAAAAATAGGGCTGGGGGTGTAGCTCGGAGGTAGAATGCCCCTGGGTTCCATCCCCAGTACCTCAAAAAATAAATTAAAAAATGAAAAATAAAAAGAATTTTTTAAATGGGGCTGAAGGTGTAGTTTGGAGGTAGAATACCCCTGGGCTCAAACCCCAGTACTACACATACAAAAAAGAATCATTTGTGGATGCTTAAACTTAAAGATGAAATTCATTTGATTAAGAATGGAATATTAGCATAGCCTCAAAGTACCTCCCCATACATCATTACTTCTCAATTAATGTATTTATTAATTACTTATTAGTTATTAATTAATACATAGAATTAATACAAGATGAGAACTACAGACAATATTTTAATCAAGTAATGAAATGTAATGTCACCAATAATGGAACAAATCATATCAGCCTCCCTATAGGGGATCCTGAGAAGAACATGGCATTGCTTTCAATTGTTCTCCTGCTAGAAATATATAGACTAGATCTAATCATGAAAAAACAAAAATCAAATCAAGAGAGAGTCTACAGAGTAACTGGCTTTACTGTCAGGGTTATAAAAATGTACATAATTGTTCTTGTTGATGGAGACTAAAGAGATATGACGATTAAATACAACACATGACTCTGGATTGGATCCTGAATCCATAAGGAACATTACTGAGACAATGAGTGAAATTTGAATGTGCTATTTTGGTTACATGGTAATACTGGATCATTGTTAATTTTCTGATTCTGATGTTTGCACTGTTTTTCTAGAGGAGTGTGTCTTTGCTTTTAGGAAATATACACCCCAGTATTAAGGTATAATTAGACATTATGTCTACAATCTAATCTCAAATGACTCAAAACTATCTATAGATTATAGATAGGTGGTTGGTTGGTAGATAGATAGATAGATAGATAGATAGATAGATAGATAGATAGATAGACAGATGATAGGCAACTTGAGTTGCTCCACATCTGGTATTGCAACACTTACTATTGTCATCCTTTTTAGCAAACCATTCTGATTGCATGTATAGTTTATCTCATTGTGAGTATAATTTGCATTTCACTCATGACTAATTGAGTTGAATGTCTTCTCAAATGTTTGTTAGATATCTATTTTATGAAGTTCTACTTCAAGTATTTCATCTGCTTTTATTTAGATTTGACTGTCTTTTTACTATGAATTAGAAGTATTCTCTATATTCCATATGGTAAGCCCTCAAGACTTGTTTTATAGTTAGGAATATAGTCAATGTGCATTTGAAAAAATTGTATAGCCATGTTATCTAGGGAATTTTGTTTCTAGTGTTGTTTTAATATAATGTTGTTTTCAGGCAAAATAAAATCTGAGTGCATTTGTTACCAGAATAGCAGTATTTCACAAAGGCTCATGGGAAATTATCTATGTGGAAACATGGGTCTTCAACGAGTAGAGAAATGCACCAGATGAATGGTCAGGAGCAAGGGGAGCATCTCCCATTTCTTTTCAACATAGTTCTCAAGGTTCTGAGCAGGGCAGTGAGTCAAGGAAACACAAAGAGTGACATAAAGATTAGAAGAAAGGACTAAAAATTGCCTTCACCAGTGACATGATTATCCCTAGAAAACAAATGGAAATCCATATAAACTGCTAGAAATGCTAAATGAAATTCTCTATATCACAGAAATTAAGTTCATATACAAAAATTAGCATAATTTACCCTATTAATAAAACTATGGGAAATTAAAATTTTAAAGCATCACTATAATATCATAAAAATGTAAAATATGTAAAAATGTTTGGGTTTTTTTGGTGATACTGGGGATGGAACCCAGGGACCTTCTATCTCTGGGCTACACTCCCAGACCTATTTTATATTTTATTTGGAAACAGGGTCTCTTAAGCCAGTTGAGGCTGGCTTCGAACCTGCATGATCCTCCTGTCTCAGCCTCCCAAGCACACCCGGCAAAAATGCATTTTAAAAGAGGTGTGAAACCTCTACACATCAAACTACTGCAAATACCTAAGGGAAAATAAAGAAAATTTAAATAAATGAAGATATATAAACTGCATTTAAGAAATAGAAGATTCTAGAGTGTGAGGTGTGGATTTCGCACAAAGTCAGTGCAGAGCATTGTTCAAGGCTGCCTATCCCTGCTGCTGGCAGTGTGGGAATTTGTCCCAGGACAAGTTAAAATAAATACATGTTAAGCTTCTATTCCATCGAAAGCCGTGTGCTAGGTTATATTGGAATAAGAAAATTAAGACCTGTATCCTAAAGCCAAAGCTGGTAGCACATTTCCAAGTATTTAGAAAGTTAAAGTACATGAACCTCTTACAGGTGGGAAGTTTGGAAAACTGTTCAGAGATTTCTAATAAAATTAAACATATGCTTATCCAATTATTCAGAAATTCTACTTCTAGTACATATTTATGATGAGCCCCTCTGTATACAAAAAGACCTAAACAAGAATGTTCATAGTAATTCTATTCATAATAGCTCAGACTAGAAGCATCCCAGTGTCTTAAAGGACAGATGTATACACTGTGGTATATTCATAAACCTGAATATTACTTAGCAAAAAAAAAATGGACATTTTAGGTACTGGGGCTTGAACCCAGGTACTGGCATGTTCTATTTCTGATCTTACATCCCCAGCCCTACATTTTTATGGTTGTGTGTGTGTGTGTGTGTGTGTGTGTGTGTGTGTGTGTGTGTGTGTGTTAACAGAATCTTGCTGAGTCACTGAGCAAGATTCTTTGCTGACTGAGGGTCATGCTAAGTTGCTGAGATTGACCTCAAACCTACAATCTTTTTGTCTCAGGATTCCAAGTACTAGGATTGCAAGCATGCATCACCACACCAAGCACTGGCATATTTTTTTTTAAAAAAATGAGCACAAGACTTTAAATGCCTACCATATGATTCCATGTATATAAATTTTAAGAACATAAATGAATGGTGACAAAAGTCGCAGTAGTGGTGACCTCTAAAAGGTGGAGCATCAACTGGGAAGGGACACAAAGACCTTCTGCCTCAGCTACTTAATGAGACCCTTTGCAACTCAGTGAGACCCTGTTTCAAAATAAAGAATAAAAATAGGGCTAGAAGTGTAGCTCAGAGGTAGAATGCCCCTGCGTTCCACCCCTGGTACTGCCAAAAAACATATATATTTTGTACATGTGTCAGAATATCATTTAGCATCCCAGTAACATAGACTCTATACCAATGGAATGGTATGGTCTAGGTAATTTGTAGTCCTATGTTCAAAAGATGACCATTCAGCCATTAAGAAGCTTAGTTATAAAAAGATATAATAGTACTTTGCACAATGTGTTTGACATAGCACTAATAACAAAGTGATTCTAACCTATGTCTCATAAAATGCCTAATATTTTCATGTGAAAAGAAAAAAAATCGCAAACAAAAATTTCCCCCATGGTTCTGTGTCATTCTTGAGTGTGCAAATTGTATTTTTCAAGTACTCTAAGCCAATATATATTACTTTCTTTTAAATATAAATATCTTTCCCCAGAATACTTCCCCAAACAGAAAAGCTTCTGTTTCCTCCCTCATTCTTGGTACCAGCATGTGCCAAGTACTAAGCTGTTCTTGTAAGCATTTTCCACTTGATCCTGGGAGGGGACACTTCCAGATAGTCGCCCCATGAGTTCCTCAAAACAAAAGGGCAACAAAAGCTAGGAAATGTGAGTACCTCAACGTCAGAGCACCACAGATACATGTCCCCACTGGATAGAAAGAAAGTGCATCTCTATTTGCCTGGGACACCATCCTGGGTTATTCCTATCTGATAATCCCCCTGCAAAGATGGACTCCTGATGTCATGGATAAATACTCATTTCTGGCTCTGCATTGGTCCAAAGAATACTCAGAAAGATGAGCCAGTTTCTTGGAATGCAAGTAAGTAGCAAGGCTTTCCCTCAAAGGCTGCCAGTCATTCACTTCTAAGTAAGATTTGGTTCTCTTTGAAACCTGAGTGACCTGGGATGTCTTCATGGATGAGATGTGAGTTAAACCAGGTCTTAAATGATATTTGGTTGAGCCAAATGGAAAGAAGAGTGATCAGGCAAGGACAGACTTAGGAGAGAAGGTGGTAGGAAGGCCAGTGGCCTTGTCATGTTCCCATGGGTGGCTGATGGACTTTTCTCCTCCAGCATCCTGATGAGACTAGTCAATCCCCCACCCCAACAGATTTGCGTTTCTCTGAAGAGACACAGTCTTGTGGGCTGAGAATGCTAATTAGCAATGGATTCCTCCTCTGTTTATGAGCTACCCCAGCAGTCAGATCTCTGCCCATGAAATGGAAAGTGGTACTCTCTCTATCCTCCTTAGAGTCTTAATGAGATGGGGGGGGGGGGGCAGGAGAGTACAGGGTGTCCCTGCTCTGCCTCCCCAAACTGTTTTACTTTCAATCTATTACATACCTGGACTTCTAATAAGTTACTCCTTAAGAATAGACTTACTGCTAAGTAAATGAGTCCAAAAAAAAAAGCATCAATGCATAAATTATCCAGCTCTGCCATGTTGCTATCTAAGTAGGTGGAACATTAAGATTGCCCAGTGGTATAGCCAGGCATAGTGGCACATGCCTTAATCCCAGTACTTAGGAGGTTGAGATAGGATGATTACAGATTCAAGACCAGCCTCAGCAACAAGCAGGATTCTCAGAAACCTAGCAAGACTGTTTCAAGAAAACAAAAACAAAAACAAAAAAAAAAAACCTTAAAGTTCTAGGAGGTATAACATCCCCGGGTTCAATCTCCAACACATACAAAAAATTGTCCAGTGTTATTGTTGACATAGTAGGATGCTTGGGTGCTAAGTGTCTACAGCAACATGAGAAGTCACAGGATTTTATACTTTTAAGAAACTTGTATTGTAAAATGATTACAGGAATGAAAATCAGCAGACCAAACTTCTACTCTTGGCATAATTGCATAGCTGGCATAGGACCTCCATTGCTCCCACACTAGAGAATCAGGGTGAATTTTCATGTTTCTACAGAATGCCATCATTCAGAGACACCATCAAATAATACTGGAAAGTGGTGATGTTTATTGAACAAGCAGAGACAAGGTAGACACAATTACCCCATGGAGCCCAAGAATGGAGTGAGAATCAGAGTGCTTTGAAAAGGCTTGGATCTGTGGCAGCAATATTAAGTCCTGAAGCAAAGCAAACAGACACGACACTTCTATGAAATATTAAATCCTAAAGCAGAAGAAACAGACAAAAAATGCTTATAGCTGGGACTATTTAAACATCCCCTTGCTCACTCAAGTCCCAGGAAAATTTGCAGTGTGTGTAGAAGTGGATTTTAAGGGTATTAGACTGAGGTGAATAACATGTAGGACTCAATCTACCAAATTCAGGATTTAATGTGCCAGCAAAAGTACTTGGGAAGGGTGTTAATGGTCAGCTAGACTGACTAATTGAAGTCTGAACTTTAAAAGAAGTCTGCAGTTTGTTGATAAAAAAGTTCCAGAACTTCCCTGGGATGTTAGGAAGGCATCCAAAGGCTTCGGGAAGTCTGTCTGTTCTGTTGGAATGAATCTGTTATGCACAGGCTGCTTAGTCACCCGTCTGCACTCCCATGGAATCCAGGGGGCACTTCCTTTATCCAAGCACTAAGATATGCTTTGATGATGTCAAAAGCATATGATGGGAGGGAGCCGGTCTCTATGGATCAGAGTTGATAGTGAGGGATGCTATAATTCCCCCATCCTCAAACATTCATGCATGTAAGTGTCCCTGAAGGGTTTGTTAAAATGCAGTATGCTGTGCTATTTCTGGTACTCATCATTTAAGTCATCCTGATTCCCAAAGATGTCATGCCTCTGATGCTTTCAATTATGTCTCTGATTGCTCCTGAAACACATGAGCAATCTAATGTCAGAATCACATTTGGAAGGTCAATTTCCTGGAGCCACTTTTGAGCTCCCAATCCTATGTCAGTCAGAGATTCAACAAGAAATAGATGATGCTTACGTTGGAAGAATTTGAGAAGAGTTGAATAAATCAGTTACTTATGAAGCGTGGGTTGGTACAGAGAGAACATGGGATGCTTTGGCACCCTGAGGCTAGCAACAGTGTAGTTACCAGCCTTCGATCTGAAGAAGGAAGCACAGGGGTGATTCCCCACACCTTCATGGAGGGAACCAAAGGAAGCCACCTTGAGAAAAGCTAAGACCACTGGTTGAGGCACACAGCAATTCCCTGGATATAATCCACACTGGCTGGATTTCCAGGGCAGAGAACAGGATGGAAAAAAGCAAAATGTGTGTCTGCAGGAGCAATTTTGTGATTTTCTTTTCTCACATAGTTCTCTTTCAAAAATATTGGTGCACTGTAATTGCACTTAATAGTGGATTTATTGTGTTGTGTTCATACACACACAGCATAAATTGGTTTTTTTCGGGCCCCATGCCTCCCTTTTCCCTCTTTTGCTACCTTCATTGATCCCTGTTCTCTGGTCCCTTTTCTTTCATTTTTTCTTTCTAACTTTCACACATGAGAGAAGACACATAACCCTTGACTTTCTGGGTCTAGTGTATCTCACTTATCATGGTGACATAATTTTATTCTTCTTAATGGCTGAGTAAAACTCCATTGAATCTAGATAACACATCCCCTTTATCCATTCATCTCTTTATGGATAACGAGGCTGGTTCCATAACTTGACTATTGTGAACTGTGCTACTATAAACATGGCCATGCATGTACCTTTATACTATGTTGACTTTAATTCCTTTGGATAAACACCAGAGCGTTGTATAGCTAGGTTATATGGCGATTCCATTTTTAGTCTTTTGAGGAACCTCTATACTGATCTCCATAGTGAGTGCACCAATTCAAAATCCTGCCAGCAGTGTATAAGCATTCCTTTGTCCTGACATCCTTCACAAGCATTTATCATTATCATTTTTGTATTATTAATTATTTTCATTTTAACTGGAATGAGATAAAATTTCAGTGTAGTTTTTTTTTCTTTTTTTTTTTTTTTGGTGGTACTGGGGTGGAACCCAGAGGCTTTCTACCCCTGGGCTACACTCCCAGACCTTTTTTATATTTTATTTGGAAACAGGGTCTCACTAAGTTGCTGAGAGCCTCACTAAGTAGCAGAGGCTGGCTTTGAACCCGTGAGATCCTCCTGTTTCAGCCTCCCAAGCGCAGGAATTACAAGCCCTAGTGGCTAATGTTGAACATTTTTTATATATTTGTTGGCCATTTGTATTTCTTATTTTTTTCTGGTACTGGAGATGGAACCCAGGGGCATTCTACCTTCAGGCTACACCCCCAGCCCTATTTTTTTATTCTTTATTTTTGAAACAGGGTCTCACTGAGTTGCAAAGGGCCTCACTAAGTAGCTGAGGCTGTCTGCAAACCCCGATCCTCCTGTCTCAGTCTCCCAAATGTTGGGATTACAAGCATATGCCACAACACCCGGCTGTATTTTTTCTTAAAGAAATGTCTGTTTAGTATATTTGCCCATTTATTGATTAGGTTATTTGTTTTCTATGTTGATTTTTGAGTTTTTTATATATTCTGGATATTAATCCCCTGTCAAAGAGTAACTGGTAGAGACTTTTCATCAGTTCTCAGCAGTGAGAGCAATGCTGGGTGCATCAAAAGTCCCAAACTTCAAATTACAATACAGAGGTATAGTACAAAAACTGCATGATCCTGGCATGAAAACATACCCATAGACCAATGGAGTAGAACAAAAGACACAGGGACAAACCCAGACATAGTCATCTGATTCTTGACAAAGGTACAAAAATATATGCATACAGATACATATGTACATATAAATATATGTTGGAGACAAGACAGCCTTTTTAAACAAATAGTGCTGGAAAACTAGATATCTGTATGTAGAAGGATGAAAATAAAATTGTCTCTCATTCTGTACAAAAGTCAGCTCAAAGTGGATCAAATACCTAGAAGTTACGGCAGATACTATAGCTTCTCAGAAAAAAAACCTAAAGGCAACACTCCAACATGTAGGCACAAGCAGAGACTTCCTCAACGAGACTCCAAAGCTCAAGAATTAATAAGTGGAGTGGGTATGGTGGTGCATGCCTGTAATCCTAATTCTTGGAAAGCTGCAACAGAAGGATCACAATTACTAAGCCAGCCTCGGCAACTTAGCAAGGCTCTCAGCAACTTAGCTAGACTCTGTTTCCAAATAAAAAATAAAATAAGGCCAGGGGTGTAGTTTGGAGATAGAATGCCCCTTGGTTTAATTTCTAGCAACACACACACACACACACATACACACACACACACACACACACACACACACACAAACGCAGAATTAATATATGAGATGGTATCAAATTAAAAGACTTTGGCACAGCAAAGGACACAAGAGTATAATGGGAGAACCTCGCATAATTCTTGACAATTTTTTATGTCAAGATCATGCAAGACTCAAAACAAGGAGTTGAGTTGTACGCACTCTGCGTATTCTCTGGAAGAGCTTTTGCAAGAGTGGAATGCTCTGTTTCCTGAGTACTTGAGAGAATTAGCTGTTAATATCCTGTTTTGTGGGAGGATTTTCAATTCCTGATTCAATTTCCTTAATAGTTTTAAAACTACTTTGCTCCTCTTGTCTTCTTACAATCTGGTGGATTACATTTTTGGTTTTTTGTTTTTGTTTTTGTTTTTGTTTTTGGTGGTGGTACTGGGGTTCCTGGAAGCCCTTCTACCTCTGGGCTACACTCCCAGACCTATTTTTACATTTTTATTTGGAAACAGGGTCTCCTAAGCCAGCGTGCGCGGCTGGCTTCGAACCTGCACGAACCTCCTGTCTCTGCCTCCCAAGCACGGGGATTACAAGCGTGCGCCACCACGCCCGGCTTGGTGGATTACATTTTTGGAAATTCAGCCACTTCTTCCCAAGGAAACGTATTGGTATAAGGCTCTTATCTTCTCCTGGTGTCTGCAGGCCAGCACTGATGCTGTTGTCTCTTTGTGCCCTTTTTCCTTGGCCAGTCTCAGGAGAGTGGTAGCTTTATTACAGGCTTGCAAGAGACCCTCCTTAGGGCTTCATCAATCCTTTCCAGTATATATTGCTTTTTTTATTTCTCTAAGTTTAGCTCTTTTTCCTGCCACTTTATTTTCACTGGGCTTGTTTTGCTGGAGTAGAAAGTCTTGAATTGTAAGATCACAGGGGAGAGTATTCCAGAGGAAGTCTCAGAGCCAGGCAGGAGCGGGACATGTGCGTACGCCAAGACAGAGGGGCGCATCCAAGCCAGGCCTCCCTCCCACCTGCCCCACTGTAGCTCTTCCTTCCTCAGCTCCTGGCTCGTGGGTCCCTGACCCACTGAAGGAGAGAGCCAGGAACAGGGGAGCCCACCTCATCACTTCCCATCACTGGTTCCAATACCCCAGTACTCCACTCCAGAATCCAGAGGCCTGGACTGATCAGAAGCGACTCTCTCTCCTCTCCTCTCCTCTCCTCTCCTCTCCTCTCCTCTCCTCTCCTCTCCTCTCTTCTCTTCTTTTCTTTTCTCTCTCTCCCCCCCCCCGTCTCTCTCTCTTTCTCTCTCTCTCTGTCTTTGGTGGTGGTACTGGGGATGGAACCCTTCTACCTCTGGGCTACACGCCCAGACCTATTTTATATTTTATTTGGAAACAGGGTCTCTTAAGCCAGCAAGGCTGGCTTGGAACCTGCGGAATCCTCCTGTCTCCTCCTCCCAAGCGCAGGGATTACAAGCATGCGCCACCACGCCCAGCTGGATTAGAGGTTTTCTAAACATGTCCCTCTGGGCCTAAGTGGTAGAAAGGGGCACCAACCTATGATGCAGGAGTCCTTGTCAACAGAACTTGACTTAATCTGCTTCAGCTATTGGGTTTCCACATTGAACCTGTCTTGGAAAAAGACTTCTACAGCTAAATGGACATTCAAAATCACCCTGGTGATTAATTGTAGACAGACTAGCTTTCTCTTCCAGCTTGGCCCCTCACTTCCCATGAGGCCTTGGACAAGTTGTTTAATCTCTCTGCACCTCAGTTTCCTCATCTCTAAGATGAGCATGATAAGAACACATGCAAAGCTCTTAGCCCAACACCTTGCTCCACAGAAGCTATTTTCATCAGTTTTGGTTTGGAGAAAGCCATCACAGAATGGCTCCTTGGGTCTCTTCCTCCAGTGAGGAGCAGCAGCACATCTCTCTTCCATTTCCACCCGGCTCCCCATGCCAGGAAGGCTGGGAGCAAGTGGGGCTGTGCTACCAGCCCACAACTTCCCTCTTGGATTTCATGATTCGTTCTTTGACACCCAGCTCCAGCTCAGCAGACTCAGGGCCCCTTCCTCCTGACTTGACCGTGACCTAGCCTAGGAAAAGGTCTCTGAGAGATTCTACCCCTCCACTCCCATGAAAGGCAGGCAGAACTGCCAGAGGAGAGAGGCCGAGAGCAGCCCACCTTCCATGAAGCAGAGCTTCTGGGTCTGCTGTTCTGCAGCCACCGTCAACACCCATATGCTTGCTCAGCCAGGTAAAGGCCAAGATCTCTCCCTCCTCTCCCTCTCTTTCCTTCTGTTTATCTCCTTCTAGAAAGCCCTGAGCCAACGCGTCCCACCTCTAAGTACATTAGAGCAGCAAGCCTCCCCAGAGCTTTGCTTTAAAGTCTCATTTTAAAGTCAGAAGTCGGAAGCCCAGGCTGGAGGCAGGAGGGCCCATGCACCTCCAGGCCATCCTAGAGCAAGAGTAAAACCTGAGCTGCTGAGTGCAAATCCAGGGTCTTGTCCTTGACCCCCTCGACATCGTGGACCCTGCAGATCTGGGGCCATACCCAGGACCTGGCCATTAGCTGTGCCCCAGCCTCTGTGCAGCATCTCCACAGTACACTGAAGAGGACTGAGTTTGAGATCTGGAGCCACATGTTACAGGCCCCACCCACCCGGCCGGGAAGGAGCTCTGGCCTGGAGTGGGCCAGGCTTGTCTCTGCCTCTTTGCCTTCCCCTGGGGCACTTCCCCCACTACACCCAAGTCCAGAACACCCTAGAACACCCAAAAGGCTTCTTCTTCATGGCTTTGTTTCTAGACATGAGGGGTGCTCTGTATGCTGCTGCTACCAACAGAAAGATCCCCTTCAGGTGGCTGAAGAACAATGGACTTATCAGTGACAAGTGTCCCTAGGAAGTTGTCATGTGGGTAAAAAAGCCCTGCTCACCCCAGCCTGCTGGGTCCACCTGCCCAGCCCAAAGTATTGCCCCCAAAGGCAGGTGCCAGGCTGACTGGGGACCTGGTACAGGAAGAACATGCCCAGACAGGGCAGTTGCTTCCCAGGAGCACGCTGCCCCCCGAGCAGGCACCAACCTTCACCCTCACGGCTGCTTTAGAGCCCCAGGCCAGCGAGAGCAGCAGCTGCCTCCAAAGGCACCTCCTTTCCACACGCCTGCGCCCTCCTCTCCCAGGGCTGCCTGTCACCTGCTGCGGGCGGGACAGGCAGGGTTGGCGCCCAGCCGGCCTGCTCCCAGGAAGGGGGACACTCTCAGAGGGCTTGTCTCACTGGGCTGACTCCATTCATCTGCAGCTTCAGGATCACCTCGATCAAGGAGACCCGTGGCGAGCCAGGTGAGGTGGGTCCCGGAGTCTGTACAGCTCGTGGACCAAAGCCTCACTCCCTGAACATGGATGAGTCCCATGAGTGATGGCTCATTCTCCCCGCTCCTCATCCGCACTCGAGAATAACCTGAATGTTCAGAGAAGATGCTTCCTGTCTTGTGACAAGCAAGATATGTTGTCTTTGGTGATGCTATTATTTGAATTGTTACTGGTTTGAACTTTATATTGAATATCAATGATCTTTTTAAATTGATTAATTTATTGTGCTCCTGGAGATGGAACCCAGGGCCTTGCACATGTGAGGCAAATATGCTACCATTACTACGTCCCCAGTCCAATGGTCTTTTTTTAATAGCAAGGCCTTGAGCAAGTTGGTTCTTGACTCTGAGCCCCAAGGGAAGCCCTGTAACCTGGGTCACAGCAGTCAAGTGTGTGCCTGTAGAAATCAAAAAAGAACCCTGGAACTTAAGGAGTAGAGTGCCTTATACATGGTGGGTTTGTGAAATATGTTATTATGGAAAGAAAAATGCACTGAGAGGACTCTGGTGATTTTGAAAAAAAAATGCATTTGGCTTAAAATCTCTAGCAGTGCCGGACGCAGTGGCGCACACATGCGATCCCAATACTTGGGAGGCTGAGAAGGGAAGATCCCAGGTTCAAGGACAGCCTCAGCAACTTAGTGAAACCCTTAGCAATTTATCGTGACTCTGTTTCAAAATTAAATAAATAAATAAATAAATAAATAAATAAATAAGCTGGGGGTGTAGCTCTGAGGTAGCATGCTCCTGGGTTCAATCCCCAGTACCAAGAAAGAAATAGAATCTCTAACAGTGATGTTTTCTTCAAGGGTCACTCCCAGCCAGCCAGCAGCATTTCGAGGTGGGGGTGGACGGCCGAGCATGCAATGGAAATGTGATGTACAGAGCCCCTGACTATGTGGCCAGCCTGGGCTTCTCCAAGTGCGGGGAAGGCCCGCCTCTGCAGCCCAGAGTATTCCAGAACAACGACCACAGAGCTTCTCTGGCTCTGACCATCAGCCTCATATTCAGTGCCTGTCCCACTGCCATGCCTGCTCAAAGGCTGTCCTCCAGATTGACTGCAGACACCTTCTACTTGGTCTCCCTGCCCTGAGGCCTCCCCTCCAACCAATCCCTCAGCCCGTGAGAACCCTAAGGCCCCATGTGCACCCGAGGCTTCTGGAGGGAAACCAGGTGCTACCAGATGAGAAAGAGTGAGGGGGATAGCCTCATAAGGTCTGATTTGGCTCCAGGATGTAAGAGAGACATTTAGAAAAGAAAGTTGAGTCTGAACTGTAGAGGAATTGTAATGTGGAGGAGAGGGAGTTAGAGCCGTTGTAAAGACAGGAGGCGGGCACGAAGGTTGGGGGCTGCCATGAGGGACAGGTGTGGGGAGACGCCCGTGAAGGTAGTCTGTGGCAGAGGGTGGGATGGAAGGGAAGACTGAGGACAGGCAAGAGGGAACAAGCCCGACGGGACCATCATGGGGGTGAGGGAAGGAGGCAGGTGCATGCTATGTTGAGTGATGAAGAAAGGGGGACAACCCTGAGACGCAGGGCACCAGAGCTCCTTCTGAGGCCACCAAGCGGCCTGGAAAGGGATGCCAGTCCTCACACCCAGAACTCAGCCCCTCCCTCACTATTCTCTCATAAGTTGGAACTTGTAACTGTCCCTTCTGCAGGGACAGGCTCTCCCCTCCCTATATGACCACCGAGGTCCCTCTGTTCTTCCTGAGGCCGCCACCCTCCTCCAGATGAACAGAGATGACATGGCTATCAGGTCTGGGCCCACTCATACCTGGACCCCCACCAGGACTTCCCCAGGGAGAGAAGGACCCAGCAAACAGAGCCTGTCCTGAGAGCTAAAGTAGAGAAGCTTCCTGTGTTAACCAGGTAGCACACTGCCTACTGGGGTCAGCAGAAAGAGGGAGCTCAGGATCAGGCTGCAGGTGCCCTGCACTGGAACGCCAGATCTGGCCTTTCTGTATGTGGCCCTCTCAGCCCTCAGCCTCTCATCGATAAAGCAGCAGGGCTGGCAACATCCTACAGGCAGATGACTTTACAAGATCCCCTCTGTTTAGGGCATCGGATAACATCACTCCCTCAGCCCTCCAAGCAAAGCAGCAATGGAAGGGGCCCTGCATTCCAATGTGGACCACTCTGGACCTACTCTCTGCTCCACTGGGCCTTCCTCCACTACCAAACCCAGAGGCAGAGAAGCCGCAGCACAACCCAGGTCTGAGGGCCCCCAGGACAGAGGAAGAGAGCCATTGGCTCCTGTTGACAACAGTCACTTCCCTGGGTGGCCAGGGCCTCCCAGGAGGGGAGGCCCAGGGCCAGCATGCCACCCACTCCAGCCCCAGTGCCACCAAGTCTGCACCCTGAAATACCTGTGGCAGCCAAGAAACACAACGGAGAGGTGCTGAAGTGTCTAAAATTTAAATATATAAAGTGCGACAACATAACTTATTAAGACTGGGATCCAGCAAAGGTGAGTTAAAGGAATAGGGAGGATTGAGGCTGGGGCAGAGAGGGAGGCCAGGTGGGGAAGGAGCAGCCTCTTCACTTGGGCTGGCAGCGCCTTATCTCATTCAGGTAACCTTGAACCCATCCAGCGGTCCTCAAGGCACAGCTCTCTCTGCCTCCCTTCATCTTGAATCTGTGAACAGAACACAGGAAAGGGTGAGTCACCTACTGGGTGCCACACGCAAGTCTCACACCCACTCCCACGCTGCCAGGTGTCCCTAAGCCTCCTCTCTGGCCGCACGCTCCCCCTCTGCAAATAAAGTCACTGTGTAAGATCTGTGATTGCACGCCAGGGGCGCAGCCCGGGCCTCTGGTGTGCGTTGAACACTCTTCCCAGGACCTCTCCTGGGGGTTACAATTATTTTTCCCTTTCCTTTTCTCTTCTTTCCCTTTCTCTCTCTTTCTTTTTCTTTTTCTTTTTCTTTTTTATGGTACTAGGAATTGAACCCAGGGGAGTTCTACCTCCATATCATGCCCTCAGCCCATTTTGTGTGTGTGTTTGCGGGGGGGGGGTATTTGAAACAGACCCTCAGTAGGTTGCTGAGGCTGTCCTGTAATTCTTCTGTCTCAGCCGCCCAAGTACTGTGATTACAGGTATGTGCCACCACTCCTAGCTTGGGGATTACAATTCTGTGTATCAGGGAGGAGCAGAAGCTCTTAAAGTCCTGCTGAGGACTCCCTAGGATGGAAAAATCCTCCTAGAATATTTCCTGCTTCAACATGTAGTGTTACCTGTCCATCTGAGACTCAGACCTCACTCATTGCTTTGGACTGTGTGTGTGTGTGTGTGTGTGTGTGTGTGTGTGTGTGTGTGTTCTGATCTGCTTACTTCTTAACTTGACTATTGTCCAGTCCATAGACCAACTCTGCCTCCTACTATCTAGGTGATCTTAGACAACTGTTTCTATATTTATTTGTTTATTTAGTTGGCACTTGGGATTGGCCCTGGGGCATTCTACCTTGAGCTATATCCCCCTAGCCCTATTTTATTTTCATTTTGAAACAAGGGCTCACTCGGTTGCTGAGAGTCTCATTACTTGCTGAGGCTGTCCTACCACCTGCAATCCTCCTGTCTCAGCCTCCCAAGTCCTGGAATTACAGGTGTGTGCCACCACACCTGGCTAGACAACTGTCTTTACCCCCCCCAACCCCATCTCAATTGTCCTGTTAAAACCAAGAGGCTCCGCAGCAACAGCGTGAATGAAGGAGCCTGAGAATACTGAGCGTCCGTGTGAGCAGCCTCAGCTAAGCTCTCATGGTCCTGCGACAGCACCACGCTTACCTCACTTCACAGAGGAGGAGGAGAGAGACCATGTAGATGATGGAGCACAGAGGAGTTCCCTATCCACAGTCACCCAAGAAAGACTACAGCATGGAACAGAGGCAGGAACAGCCTCGCTCTTTCTACTACACAGTAATCCCAGTGCTTCTATTAAGCAATTCCTTCCTCCGGGTATATCATTCTGGGATATAATCACCGACACCTTGGAATTCCAAGAAGCAGGCTGGGGCGTCCTTCCCAGCACCTGCTGGGCCCCGCGCGCTCCCCCTAGCGCCCCAGCGCGGCTCTGCACGCGGGTTTCGGCGGCCTGGCTGGCGGGCCCGGCCAGGCGGAATGCGGTTTTATTCTTGTGCGACAGCGCCATCTAGTGTCTGCTTCTCATCCCTGCGGGAGCGTTCCCACCCGAGGGGAGACATCACTCACATTACAGCGTCATAGGAACAGGTGGAGCTCGTGTTTCTGTAGCACTGGATTTTCTTCTGGTCGATCTTTCTCCTCACAAATGAGAAGCAACAACGGGACGAGGATACGTGCACTAAAAGACAAAGACGACAGTCAGCTTGCATACATTCCTCAGCCTTTCACCCACAGGATGATTTTTTTTTGGGGGGGGGGGGGTACTAGGGATTGAACTCATGGGCATTCTACCTTCAAGCTACACCCACAGCTCCTTTTATTTATTTATCTATTTACTTATTTATTTAGAAATAGGGTCTTGCTAAATCGCTGAGGACCTCACTAAATTGCTGAGACTGGCCTCAAATCTGTAATCCTCCTGTCTCCGCCTCCCAAGTACTAGGATTATAGACATGTGCCACCACACCCAGCAAGATGGTTGTTTTTGAAAACCTGTAAAGCTCCTCCTAGGACAGGCCTGAGCTTTGAGAGCACAGACGGAAGGTCCCCTGCACAGCCTCAACTCAGCAGCCACCCAGTTCTGGGGTTAGGTGAAGTCAGAGACTGGGGCTCCAGTCCAGCTCCTCACTGGCAGCAGTGAGCCCACATCTGGGCCCAAAATTCACATCCATAATATGAGATCATACGGAGCCTGGGTTCCGAAGGCTCATCCAGTTCTGACATTCCATCATTAAGTATATTGTGATATCCCAATACAGTCCAAGGACTCTGGACCCCACAGGTGGGAGAATCAGGCAGTCTGATGCACACAGGATACCGGGGTCCATGCTCACCAGATTGGGGGTCCGTGCTCACCAGATTCTGCATGTGGATCTCCAAATGGCATGAGAAGACCTCTTAAGAACTAGCCAGCTCCCCTACTCAGCCCAGGTTCTTCCCTCTCCTGTGGTTCCTCTCTGCTGGTCTGTACACCCCCCACTATTCACCCCCAAGAGCCTTGGCATCCCAGTCCTGGCTCCTCTCTTCTGGCTTACTGCTCACAAAGCCCCCTTCAAGTCTGTTACCAGGCCAGTATTCTCCCAACCCTGAAGCCCTGAAGGATAGGCACTAACTCCATTTTACTGATGAAAAACCCATAGTTTGAGAAGTGAAATGACTTGTCTAAGGTGAGTCAGTTCTTAGAGCATTCTTGGCCAATTCCCTGGCCCTACCTTCAGACCTCAACTATTACCCATCACACTGTGGACCAGACGCAGTCCCTCCCCTGGACCCAGGGATCCCCCTTCGTGTCAACAACCTCACAGCCCCTTTATTAGCCTGCATACTCTGGACCAAGCAGGGCCTCATTGGGCTGAGCTGGAGGCTTGGCTCAGGTCACCATGCCACCCTCCAACTCATGGCCTAACTGGCCCTCTCCCCAGCCTGCCCAAGCCTTCACTTCTCCTCTTCAGTGGGAGGAGGGGGGTGGGAGTTGTGAGTTCAAGGTGAGCCCTGCCCCAATCCCAGAAGACCTGTCTGCATGTCTGCCCTTCCCCCACCCCAGGGGAGAAGCAAAGGGACTCCAACCACACTCACTGCTCTTGCTGTCCACATCCTGTAGCCACATTGCAGCCAGCAGTAGGCATACCAGGGCCACAGTGGTGAGCCTCATCGCAGGTGCCTGGCTCGAGCCGCTCTGGAGCAGCTTTGATGTGTCTGGTGAAGCCGAGGGCTCGCTCGTCCCTGTCCCATCCTGCAGTGCTCAGGGCTTTTATCAGAGCTGGGGTGGGGTTTCCCAGGCCCTGGGGGAGAGGTGGGAGTCATGGGGAGAAGGGACAGTTACTCACACCCAGTGACCACGTGGAAAAGTCCTTTCCTCACCTCTCCTGCTATCTGCTGTTTGGGTGCTTGGTGGCCCTTGGAACTTCCCCAAGTACAGGAGCAGATAAAGATCTTAAAGAAGTGCGTGGGAGCTATCCTGGCTGAGTGGGAAGGCAAGAAAGGCAAGCGAGAGGGAGTGGCCGTGTCTAGCCCACGCAGTTCCATCCAGGCACACAGCTACTGCCCGTGGAGCATGGCCCAGCAGGAGAACTCTAGATTTTCAGACACTGGCCTTTGAATCCCAGCGCTGCAAACCAGCAACTTCCCAAGTTGCCTATCCATGCAAAACGAAATACAAATGCATACCTCAAGGGGTGGGCCATACGAGTTACTTAAGACCCTTGTGTCAACGCCTGGTCAGGATATTTGTAATTTCTTTTTCTTTTTTTTTCTTCAGTCTTCAACATTTTAACAGCTAACTCTCTTCTGGGTCTTTCATTGGCCCTATGAAGACAGTTACCAAAGAGATGCAGGGTCTGGACCTTGTGGTTTTGCTTTGACTCATAGACAAGACCATCCGGAGTAAGGACGGTGGTAGATGTTTCAAGTCAGGAGTGCAGAGGAAAGGGCTAGGAGCATATAGTAGGTGCTCAGGGAAAAGTAGTCAAGCCAGATCTATGGATTGGACTCATAAGGTTTATGTGTACTAGAAGGCCTTGGAGGGTTGGCTAGGCTGGTCTGCTCTGATGGTTCACTTTCTAGCTGGGGCACCTGCAGGGCTCCCGGCTGCTGTTAACCAGGTGAAGTACAAGCCGCCCCCTGGACCTTTATGGCTCAGTGGATTCTTGCAGAGGCACACATTTGCAGCCCACTCCACCACAGGCTTTCCAGTCTGTGGGTTCTGCTCCTGCTGCGACCTCTTCCCATAGAGCCCTCTTCCCTGCCTTACTCTGTGAACACTGTGCCCATTTCAAACACCATTGTCTCCAGTAAGGCCTTTCTACTCTCTCAGGAAGACAGGATCTCTGCCTCTTTGGAAGGCTCCCAGACCCAGATCTCCATGAGGAGGCCTTAGGCTCCTGCTCCTCTCCACGCTGCCCTGGCTTCCTGACCATCTGCAGTGGTGGCTCTGAAAGTTTTCTGAGAGAGCTTTTGCAAAACTGTGAAAGTCTTGGCCCCAGTTCAGAGTCAGAATGAAAATGCATGTGCCTATACATATCAGAAGAGAGCCCCATGATTCTCCGGACACAGGAATATAGGAATCACGTATTGGGTATAATCTCTTCATAGTATTGTGGGGGAAGAGTGACTCCCAGAAAGAGGCGAGTCATTTGCACAGATTGAGAATGGGGTTGCAGAGATGGGCCAAGGGACTCGAGTGCTGGCCCTTGACCTCCAAGGGTGGCTGGCTGCCTCTGAGAATGGGCCTGGCTCACAACCTCCTCTCTGCTGGACCAGGCAGCATGACGCTCCCTCACTGCTTCCGGCCACCCAGCAAGAGTCGAAGTAGTTGAAACCACTAACCCACTGTTGTCGCTCTCCTGTTCCCTTTGTCCTTGGAGATCCATGAGCTCTGATTTCATTACCCTGTGGTTTTAAAACAGAGAGAGGAGATGCAAACCTGTGGTCATTTGGACAAATGTAACTGCAGATCCTTTACACTTGGGAAATGGAGAGGGGACAGTGTAGCCACCCAGGAAATTCTCTCTTCCCCTCCCTCTGGGGCTGCCCCTCCAGCAGCCCACTTCCCTCCCCCCCTCACTGTGGCCACAGCCAGCCCTGCACAGGAAAGAGGACCCAGCAAGACTTAGTCACGCCTTTTCTTCTTAGGGTCCCCGACATAGGGAAGGAACCAGCCGCAGGCTCCTACCACACAGTGACTTAATGCCCCACTGCACATCTCTCGCATCAGTGGCAGGGCCTTTATCCCTAGGCCCTAGCAAAAGAACAGGACCAAGTCACAATTCAGTACGATATTTGTGGAATTGAGGGGGCTGCAGCAGAATGACTTAGGAAGGTTTGCAGAGTATGAAATACCCTCAGAACAACTGGGCACCATGACACACACCTGTAATCCCAGTACTTGGGAAGCTGAGACAGGAGGATCACTGGTTCAAGAACAGCCTGCAGAATTTAGTAAGATTCTCAGCAACCTAGCAAGACCCTGTTTCAAAATTTAAAAGTAAAAAGGGCTAGAGGTGTAGCTCAGATGTAAAATGCCCCTGGCTTCAATCAACAGTACCACAAAAAAAAAAAGAAAAGAAAGAAAAAGAGAGAAAAGAAATACTTTCAGAACACACACATAAGCATTGACTGTCTCTGCATGCTTTACAACATGTCCTTCTGTCACGATTAGCCTTCATGACTCAGTGCCTAACACAGACCAGTATGCAGGGACTATGCTGGGGAAGGGAGAAAGGAGAGGTTTTGACCTCACAGAGGCCCAGAGGTCAGCAGACAGACCAGAGTTGCATAGGTGGCTGATGGTGGAATCAGAATAAGGAAGTCTGAACCCTGCATTTCTTTATACAGCACTGCACTATCAGAGACTGTTTACAATTTCTGTGTGTGTTGCCGGGCACCATTTCACATGTGGCATCCCGGTGGCAGTTGCATTTCAACGGGGTGTGTGTGTACATTCATTCCCTCTGCAGATGTCTTCTGAGAGCCCACTATGCGCCAGCCCCTGCAATCAGTGGGGTTAGAGAAGAGACTGCCACAGAGCCGTCCTCCAGGACGAGGGCCGAGAGAAGACAACACATGCAAACCACAGCCGACACAGATGGCAGGGACTGGCACCGCTGGGCTCCTCAGGTTGCAGTGTGATAGTTCAGTTGGGCCCAGAAGGACAGAGGTGAGGTTTTCCAGGAGGGTTAGGGGAAGGGGAACCAACACAATGCATGGCTGCTCTGAGTGGACCATGGGACCAAACTGCTGTCTCCGATCCTAGAAATACTGTTCTTGGGACTTCTTCGAGTTGCTTAACTTCTAGCCTGAGCTCTAAACAGGGATGATAATGGTCCCTGCCTACAGGCTGACTGCAGAAAGTAAATGCAGAGTGCTTGCAACAGTGCCTGGGGGATTGCTCAAAGAAAATGGGGGGGGGTGTATAACTGGGTGGGGTCTTCAGAGCCTGGGAGCACGAGGCGGGATACCTGGGGAGTACCTAGAAGAGGAGGAGGGGGAGGAGCAGGTCAGGTTGCACAAGATCCTGTTTACTAGGCTCGTGTTTGTACTTGACCTTATTGGCACCAAGAGTAATTAATCTTTTGCTCTGAACACAGTGCAGCCAGACTTGCACGTAGGGCTCTGGACCGGTGCCAAAGGCTGAGGACGGCAGGAAAGGAGGCAGCCAGAACTGGGAGGCCACCGCAGGAGCTGAGTGGGAGGGTAGGAGGGATGGAGCCTGGAGAGGAAAGAGTGCAATGACCAGGAAGCAGGGACTCTTGCTTCTGATGCTTATTTTCTCCAGGACCTTGGACAAGTCTCCTCCTCTGTCAGAGCTTCACCAAAATATGTGGGACAGTTGTATCTACAAATCTTGCCCTAAACATGGGATTAGTACTATTTTGGAAGCTTTGAGTGAAAGACATGTTTGAAGCCCACTTGAGACTCCATATCCAGCAAGAGAGCCTAGAAAAGCCAGTCTTACCGCTTCTTGGCCCCACCAAGACCCCCTGACCTAAACAGCCACCAGGACCGTCCTTGACTGGGACAGTCACTGGAACCTCCCTGATGTAGCATTAAGTTGCCCTCTGGGTCTTCAGGAGAAGACATAACTCTTTATCCTCCCACCCTCCATTTCCCCAGCCCTGTACCAAATACCCTCAACCCATCTCTGGTGGGATGGGCTTATCAGTCACTGTTGTGCTAGGGAGCCTGCTAGGGAGGTCACCAAAGATGTTCCTTTCCTTTCTAAGGAGAATGAAAGACACCCATGTCCAATAGGACTGATCCCTTCCCCTAAGGCAGTTAGATCCCTCATCACCCAAGCGTCAAGGATGTCAGAAGCTCCAGGAAGCCTGGTAGGTGGTCATGGGCTTGGACTCTACATGCAAGTACTCGTGTGTGTGGTCCCAAGCTACATGCCCTGCATCTAACACATGCTACTGCATGGTCTCAATGAAGATTCAAGGCTCCCTGTAGCCCAGCATGCTCTGTGTACAGCCTGGTCCCCAGGAGTACCTCAGCCCTTTTGCCCTTTCTGCTGCTTCTGGTCCCCTTGCCCATAGAGAGAGAAGACCTCCATCACAACCCTGACAAGGAGCCTGAGGCTGAGCCAGGAAAAGAGAGTTGTCATGGTGAAGACTGGGTGACAGAGCCCAGGAGATGGCCCTGCCTCTCAGCTGCCAGGCTGGGGTCTTCCTCTTGGGATTTGTTGGTTTGTGCTGGTATTTGGAGAGCTGGGTGGTAGACAGAGATTAAATGTGGGCAGGACCAGGCCCTGAGGGTACTCAAGTCCAGCCAAGTTCCACAGCCACCTAGAGGCCAAGCCACAGCACCCACCTTTGAAGGGAATGGAGTGGGGGAAAACCCTGGTATTTCTGCCCACAGAGCAAGAAGACCAGGACAGGAAATGACAGCGATGACTCCAAAACATGCCCACTGAAACCAACAAGGCCACCCCCTCCCCTCCGTTGAGGGGACACACCTACAAGCTATCAGGAAAGTCCCTCCCAGCAGATGGGATGGCCTAGGACACAACACGGCCCACAGCCCATTTCCCAATGCATCCTGTGCCCAGAGCCCTGGAGGCCCAGGTGGGCCTGAGCAAGGACTGTCAGTGTCCCTCAGGCCTGGCCTATCTGAAGATACTCTCATGGCCAGGGCTGGTCTCTGGGCCTCTGGATTGAGCAGACCTAAGCACAGAGACTCCTGAGCTCCCCCCCTCCCCTCTGCAACCAAAGCCAGGCTCAGGTGCACTGGGCACCCCAGAACCTACTCTCCATCTCCCAGGCTTCCCCTCTAACCTCTGATGTGGGACATGGAATGCTGGACCTTGCAGCCAGTCACCTGCATTTTAATCTGGGCTGCCACTCACTAGTGCCTGGCTAGTTCTTATCATCTCTCTCGACTTCTGAGTCATCATGGGCAAACTTAGTTAACAGTGCCTCTGTCTCCTGTCTCTGGACTGGTGTACATATCCCGAAGTGTGCAGCACGGAGCCAGGCTCACAACTGTGATTCCTGCGTGTCCCGTTTCCTCCTTTATGCTTGGTTTGCCTGAGTCTTTTTGTAGCTGCTATGAGGAGCTGGTCCAAAGTTGGCCAGATCCTGTCTCTCAGCTATAGCTGGAGAGCCTAGCTTCCTCAGAGGCTGGTAAGTTTCAGGGGCCAAGTTCACGGGGGAGCTCAGGGCTTCTGCCTGCCAGACCTAGCCAAGGCTGTTCTGTGTGTCCCACCAACTCTGTGGCCCAAGCAGGCAGGTTCCTCATTTGCAAAATGGAAATGATAGGCCCCTTGTTCAAAAGCTAGAAATTTCAAGAGGGTGACAGCAGACCCTGCACAGTCCTATGCCACAGAACCTTTGCTGCCCTGTTTCTGCCTCCTGTTGATGGGCATCCATCCCTGAATCTCCTACCACACACTCTGGCCCCAGGGCCCTGGGGCTCCAAAGGTGACTTTCTAAAACCTCACCATCACGGTCTTGGCCTTTTAAAGTCCTTGACATAAAGACAAGAAGGGTACATTTCACTTCCTACAAACCTTGCTCCAAGTGACACTTTGACCTTCAAGTCATACCCTTCCCTACTCTCTCCCCAGCAGAATCAAAAGGTCAGAGCTGCTGTCAGCCAGACAGACTTCAGACAGGTGACAGAGACAGAGAAGGGATCATGGTGCGGGGGCAGAGATGAACAATACGACAGCGTTCATTTCACTTATCTGGGCTCTGTTCTGCCCATTGTTTCTAGATAGGATGAATTTCAACCAAAGATTTCTCCAAACGCCAGATAGGATGTGAGGTGGAACATTGGTACCTGGCCCAATGCCTGGCCTAGGTTACCAGTTAAAGGAATCTGTAAAACCCAGCATGGTGGCGCACGCTTGTAATCTCAGCATTCGGGAGGCTGGGACCAGAGGACCGCGGTTCATGCACAGCCTCAGCTACTTAGTGAGGCCCTCTGCAACTCAGTGAGACCCTGTTACAAAATAAAGAATAAAAAACAGGGCAGGGGTGTAGCTCGGAGGTCAAATGCCCCTGGGTTCCATCCCCCAGATCCATAAATATAAATAAATAAATAAATAAATAAATAAATAAATAAATGGAATCTGTAATCACGACTCTCTTTTGTTGCCTCCTCCAACCACCTTCAAGGATGGTGTGATATGCAGCTGTGATCGCCACGTGGTATGCAGATGTGATATTCAGGTGTGATGGAGCAGGCTCTTCTACTTGTTGTATGTTCTTACCAGTACCCCAGAAAGGGAAGGGAAATGGTAGCCTGGCTTTTGTGCCAACTCCCGGGCTCTTGGTCTACACCAGTGTCCTCATCTGTAACTTATGGATTCTAATCTTTCCCTGCTTAGCTGAAGGGAGAGTATGAGCCTCAGAAGAGATGATGGTGGCCGGCCTGGGTGTCGGGTGGAGCCAAAGGCATTGCCACCACCGCCTCTAGCTGGCCACCCTTCCCAGCCAAGCAAATAAATAGCATGATTATGGCAGAGATTAGCCCAGGAAAATACCAATGTGAAGGTCAAAACTTAAAATATGACTTTGACCTGCCACATGCTCACCTGGCATGAACCTGCTTCAGCAGGGGACAGTAATCTTTTGGGCTTGTAGAGCTGTGGTTGGGGAGATAATAATCTCCAAGCATGATCTCCTGTTCCTTGTCTTCCACCTTTTCAATGCACGGCCTACTGGCTCCTCCTCCTCCCCTATCACCAAGACCCCACTGACTAAAGTTACCAGTGACTTTCTTGTTTCTAAATCCAGGAACCTCTATATCATTTTTTTTGGCTCAATCTCTCAGTGCCCTTGACCCTCTTTCCCATGTCCTTCCTGAAGCATCCCTGATCATGGCTTCCCTGGCTTGTGACCCTTCTCATCATCCTCCAACATCTGTGGCCCTCATCCTCTGTTCATTCCTTACTCTTGATGTCCTCCTTGCCCTGGGAGAATAGCAGCAGCCGAGAGCTGATATTGGCAGAATGTTTCATATGTGCTAGGCACATCTCTAAGCACTTCACACCCGTTAACCTGCCTAATCTTCCTAAGGGCCCTGGAAGTAGGGATTATTCATGGTCTCTGTTTTTAGATGAGGGAACTGAGGCACAGAGAAGTTGCCTGAGGTCACTGAGCTAGTCGCTGGGAAGCTGGAGTCCAATGCCAGTGACCTGCGCAGGCACCATACCCTGCACCAGCACTCCGCACCACCTCCCGAAAGACTTGTTTCTGCCGCTGTCCAATCAGCTTAGTTCCTCTCAATCAGATCATATCCTACACCACCTGTGACCTCACGCATATACTCTATAAATATTACTGAAAACTGTCCCTAGATTGAATTTCACACTCTGTCAGACACACCCTGGTTTAGGCATACCTCCCTCTCTCCAAGGGAAATAATTGTTGCCCTGTTTCATCACCTAGTAAGCTGCTCATCTTCTGATAATTTCAGGCCAAAATCACTTCCTCTCCAAGGCCTTCTCCGCCCTCTCCCGTCCCACCCTCTTTCTCTGGGCTCCAGGCACTCTTCCCTCTGCAGACAAGTGTACTGCCTTACGATGCAATTTATTCATTCCCTTGCTGGCCTTCTTGGCTAGTCTCGAACCATTTCCCACAACTGCAGTTTTCCAGGCATCTAGAAATCCTACCTCCACCACGTGTCATTCCAACTTTCGGAGGACTGTCTTTTGCATTCTTCCATAATATTCGAGTGATTTCATGAGGCCTAAGAATTACAGCATCACAGTGTTAGGCTCCATGTCAAACAAGCCTGACTCCAAGCAAGGAGTGGTTTCCGGTTGCAACAATAGTTCTTTATCTGGTCACAGTGATGTGTCTTGCTCAATCCCTTGAACCATTTATAACTTTGAGCCTCACAATAAAGCATGTCATCAATATTAAATATGTTTTACCTTTTATAAAATCAAAGCTCAGAGATTAATGATAGACACACGGGACTCCACCCAAATGCACTGAGCAAAGTATTAAGCTGAGTATTTGATAAGTAGTTGGTGATGGCTCTCTGTGTCTTTTATCCCCTGTAGGTCAGAAGGCTCCCAGAGGGAAGGCCATCAGACTGGACATTGCTTTGTTAATGCGTCATCTTATCTCCTCAACCACAGCTCTACAAGCCCAAAAGATTACTGTCCCCTGCTGAAGCAGGTTCATGCCAGGTGAGCATGTGGCAGGTCAAAGTCATATTTTGAGTTTTGACCTTCACATTGGTATTTTCCTGGGCTAATCTCTGCCAACATCCCACCTGTAAAATAAGTAAGCAGGTAAATGCAGTTTGGGCATTCTAATTCAGGCACATTGACAGAAAGGCAGGTTGAATTTAAGACTGTTAATAAATAAACGTGTTTCTTTTACTTCCAACCATATATAATTCCTTTTAACAGTATTATCAGTTGAAGGTGCTTAGAAGATATGCTTTAATGGAGAGTTTATTGGGATTTGTAATTAGCCAAGCAATTGTGAGTACTTTTAAGTACTTGGAAGCAGATTAAACCCACTAAAGAGAATCAGCCACTCAAAAAACACAAAAGCAGTATCCATTTACACGCCAGCAATCACCGCAGTGCCATTAGAAACGCAAATGCTCGCTTAGCTACCATGCTTCTTACTCCAAATGCAGTGCTTGCCATCCCTCCCAGCAAGGAACAGCAAGGATGAAGCCATCAAATCAAGGATGCCTACTATGTGCTGGGAACCAAGACACACTGGCATGTGTCCTTGTCAAGCTAACACCTCGTGGGAGAGACATCATTTTGAAGCAAGCTAATATATAAGCAAGTTAAGTCAGTGCAGGGAACATAACAAAAGGATATGACTGGAGGGAGATTAGAGAGTTTGCATTTGACCCGAATCACAAGAAGCTGTGAAAATATAAGGGTGGATGTTATAGGCAAGAGAGAACACAGTGTACAAAGGCTTCATGTATTATAGTCATGCTTCCCCAGAAATAAGATGCAAAGACTGAGGTTTAAGTGAAAGTAGTTTATTTGGGAGGTCCAAGAAAGAGAAGAAAGGGAAAAAAACTGAAAAGAGGAGCATTCAGTGAAGGATGTGCTACAGAGCCAGCCTCAGTGTGGTGGGGAACCCGGCAAAACACACCCGGGAGCCGTCCTGGGCAAGAGAATGGTCAGGGTGTTTGTATTCCAGTTCCTGCCTGTCACTGCCCAGTGGCTCCCTGGCACCTCAGGCTGGCCTCTTGGTCAGACCAGTCTTCAGTGGCCAAGGTCAATGGGTATATGCTGAAATGAAAGGCACGACTGGTATTATCGGCTGCCCACAGGGCCCAGCCTGGAAAGTTCCAGAAGAAAGGCCAGCACAGGAGGTGTATGAAACTTGTGGGAGGTGATGGCAAGGATTAAGTCAGAGGGGACCTCAGGGGCCAGCGGGTGTGCAGCTGGTGGGAGGCCATGGGGCAGCCTGGAGTTTAGTCTATAGATATGGAAAGCCAGCTGAGAAATCTAGTCCTGGAGAGGAAGTGGCTTCTGTTTTTAATAGGATTATGCTTTCAGCTGTGTGGACAACAGATACTTCTGCAGAACTGGAGAAAAGGTAGGAGAAGCAGACAGGAGGTCGTGGCAGGAGTCCAGGTGAGAGATGCCTCAGGTGAGAGATGGCTGACACAGGGACAGGGCAGACCGAAGCAGGTGTGCTCAGAGGTCAGGCAGGCCTGACTGGAGAGCTGATTGTGAAGTGAAGCGACAGGAGGATGCAGCTGCTGCTTGGGCATGGCAGTGAAGAGAGGAGGGTTGCAGGAGAAGCAAGTTTAACATGCTCATCTTCATGGTGGGCTGGGTGACTTGGGTCTTTCACTTCCCTAGTTAGCCTCAGTTTTCTCCTATAGAAAATTAGGAAGCAGAAAAAAACGGACTTCTAAGGACTTTCTTAGCTCTAATATTCTATGACTTTTAAAAAATAATTAATGAAATAATCTTTTTATATTTTATATTTATTATTTTTTTGAATAATTCTACAAACTCATGTGAACCACTACTCAAAACAAAAGTTAAGACTTTGGGAAGGACTTACACCTAATCTTATTTTCCTTCTATTTACCCAACCCCCCGAACCCAAGGTAATCAATATTCCCAATTCCCTTGTTTCCTCTTTTCTATAAATATAATCAGTATGTGTTTCTAAAATGTAAAGTCATCCCTTAGTGTCCTTAGGAAATTGTCTCCAGGACCCACCACGGACCCTGAAATCTGAGAATTTTCAGTTCCCTGAGATATAAAATGACATGGTATTTGCATATAATCTACATATATGCTCTATATACTTTAAATCATCTTTAGATTACTTATAATACTTGATACAATGCAAATACTATGTAAATAGTTGTTTTGCTGTATGATTTGGGAAATAATTACAAGAAGAAAAAGTTTATACATGTTCAGTCCTTATGTGATTATTTTCTAATATTTTCTAATATTAATCCATGTATGGATGCACAACATGGATATGGAAAGGTGACTAGATATATATATATATTTTTTACTTGAGCTATTTTTACTTTCTTAAAAAGATACACACTGCAATCAGAGAGAATTACTTATTTTCTGAATAGTATCTTGTTAATATACATTTGTGTTACTGAGTCTCACCAGAGTTTAAGTGTTGCATAGTGTTCCACTGGATAAGTAAATGATTGCCTGTACATCTACTTTTTTCATGGGCATTTGAGCTTTTTTCCAGATTTTTGTCTTTATAAATGGTGATAAGCATTCTTTGTAAGCAAGACTCCTATTAAGTATCTATGAAAAGATGTTGCTGCTGGGTCAGAATATTCACTGTTATGCAGTAGTTAAGTCTGTCAGCCATAGACACTTCCTCTTCTGGGAAATGTCCTTTCCTGTTTTGGCCACTTTTCTCTTATTTCTGTTTTGCCCATCAGCATCATCAGCCTGCTTCCTATCTATAGAATTCTGGGATTCAAGATCTCTTTATGTGCTGAAAAATCAGTCTTATTCAATCTAGATGGACAGTACTTTCAGTGACATAACTCTTTCAGAAAACACCAGTAACCAAAACTGCAATTTTTTTTTTACAAAGGTCGTATTCTCATGCTAGTTGTGATGTCAAGGACTTGAACATCAGCAGGCTTTATGAGGCCATCTCTTTTCCATAAGCCATTCTGTCCAACTGACAGGATTCCCTGGGAGCACCTTCCTCTTATCAGAGGTCTTAACAAAAGGAGAATCAATGTCATGCTTTAGATTTGGTCTTGGCCATCAGCCTGAGTGTTAATAGCCATGCCTCTGAGTGTTAACAGCCTGTGCCCTAAAGCTGTCTGATTTTGAGAATATTTTACAAACTGAAAAAGTAAGAAAGGAGAGAGGATTGCATCTTTCAACCCTGTAGCTCTAGAATTTCTAGATTCTCTATTATTTCTTTAAATTTAATTTGCAAATGAGCCAGTTCTTTGCTGATGCCATTTCTTTCTTATAGTACCTCGATATGACTAGCAACAATTCATTCACACTAACAATGTTCTGTCTCAAAACCTCTTTTCACAAAGCCACAAATTCAATAGGTTTATTTTCTGCCTTCCAAGTCATGTGGGTGACAATTTTGCTAATTGTTTCACTACTGCATTATATAAATTGCCATTTTCCCAGCCCCCCTATAAAAGTTTCTTACTGCCTGCCACTCATCCCCAAAGTCAAAAACCATGCATCTTATGCTTTGGTTAGAGAAATACCCACTTTTAGGCATTAATTTCTATATTAGTCTGCTTTTACTGCAGTAATAAGAAACTCTAAAATATCAGTGGGTTACAACAACAAACATTTCTGCTTCCCCACTCTCAAGTCTGCAGACCAGTTACAACATGTGTCAAGCCTCTGTAACATATTTTCAGGATATGTCTTCAGGATATCTTCAGGGTTCCTGGATCCAGGCTGAAAGAGCAGCTTTAGTTTATGATGTGACATTCTCCTGGCAATGAGTCCATGAGAAAAATAACTGACAGAAACATGCAATGCTTTTAAAGCTTCTGCCAAGATTTGGCACATGTCATATCTGCTAGCGTCTCTTAGCTCAAGAAGATAACATGGCTAAGCCCAAAGTCAGTGGTATAGGAAAATATATACTGAATCGTTTTAAACAAGAAGACATCCTCTCGTGGACATGAGGGAGCTCTTGATATATTTCTTATACTAATTCCATTAGTATATGGATTACAATATATTCTCTGATTTGTAGCTTGTTTTCAGGTTGTCTTTTAAGAAAGAAAGCTCATAATTTTTAACACAGATGTCTTTTCTTTTAGTCAAAACTGTTGTATCTTGTTTAAAGACACAAATTTTAAAAACATTCGACATGGTTTAAGAACCATTTCTATTAAGGTTTTCTGTTAAAAATTTTAAAGACTTCTTTTAACATTTAACAATCTGGAGTTGGTTTGGGGTTTTTTTTTGTGTGTGTGTGTATGTCATGTAATGTAAGGCTCCAATTTAACCTTTTTTTTCCCATACAGACTGCCATTTTCCAGTACTATTTTTTGAAAAATCCCTCCCTTACCCCTCTGATCTAACACACGGGCCGTATCAAATGCCACAGCCTCGTGCATATGTGGCTCTGTTTCTGAACCCTTGCCCTTCATTTCATTACTCAATTTATCCAATGCTGCACTGACTTAAAACTCAGAGCAAGTGGCATTATCTGGTGACATAAACCTCCCTCTGTGGTTTCTTTCTAACCAGAAGCATCCTGGCTTTTGTTCTTTTGTTCATCCTTTTGTTCTTCTTTAGAAATGATTGAACCACCTCTCCAAGTTCCAGGAAAATCCATTAGGCACCAAGAAATGCTCTGAACAGATTCTAGTTTATTGGACCCTATGCCCCCTCCCCAGTAAATGGCAGTATTGTCCTCTGAATATTATAGATGAGAAAGCTGAGATGCACCAAAACACAGGCTGGCCCATAGCTTCAAAGTAGTAGCTCCAAGATTTATGTCAGACTTCAGAGCACCTGTTAGACCCACATCACACGGTTTGTGTTGCCACGTGCTTGGCAAGGAGATGACAAATCCAGCTTCCTTTGCAGGCCCCACAAGAAAGGGGAGGTTGTCAAAGACCTCATCAAAGAGCTGGTATTTCCTCTCACTCCTCTGCACACCTCCCGTTACCCAGCTTGGCCACACATGCTTTGGATAGAAGTGAGAAGCCAGAGACCACAAACCCTGGTGTGTCTGCAGAATCACTAGAAGTGTGTATCTGTCACTCTGCTGAGCTTCCTTGGTGACAGCAGAAACCATTCCAGTTATATCTGAATCAGCTCATTCTTTCTGGCTAAAACAGTCAAGCAGAGGCTTAACTTCTGGAGATGGTTCAGATTCCAAAGAAAAGGCAGTCAGTAGGTCTCCACAGTAGAGGACTCTCTTTGCATGCATGTGTGTGCAGGGTACAGCTATATACATGACAGAAAGCTTTACAGTATCTATCTGGGCTCTCCCATTCTCTGCCATTATATCTTTCAGCTTGTGAAAGAGAAGAGAGTCATCTTTTTATTCCTCCTACACACAATGAAACCAAGATAGTCTAATGATTTTTCTGAGCCAGCCCATTCCTCTGTGCTCTTACTGAGGGGATATTTAAGACATTTCTTTGGCAAGGGTTTTCTGAACAGAGTTAAGAAAACCCTTAGCAGTGGCTCTCTCTACTGGGCCAACAGCATCAGCAGCTCCTGGGAACTCTCTACAAACACAAGGTCTTGGGCTCTACAGAGTCTTAAGCTCTGAGGATGAGGCCAAATAATCTCAGGAATTAAGATGCCTTCCACTTCTGCAATACCAGTTCATTTCTTCACTTGAGAACCAGAAATGTTGAGAATCTACCACAAGTACCCCACAATTTCTCAATAACTATTAACCACATTTTTGGCCAAAAATCCCAGAAATAGTTAATGTAAAAACCAAGGACTTGGACTCTGGTCTGACTGATTATAGACAACACTTTCCACCAAATGTCATCTTAGCTTCTAGGAAGGAGATCCCTGTTTCCGGGTAGGCTTGTCCCTAGTTCAGATGAGTGTGAAGTAGAACTTACCTGAAAATATGTCATGCTAGGGCTTAGAAGAATAACTGAGCCGAGGCTCAGGCTTGTAAAGCACTATGGTCCTAGTGTAGTTTGTCACGTAGGACTCTTGTAGGCTGAGTCTGGGGAGGCTCGCAAAGCCAAGTGCACGCCTGGCATTACCAGGAATGCACATGTCTCTCCATCCAGCCTCTCATATACCTGGGTCGTTAAGTCTTCTAAACCACAAGTGAGTCAGGTATCTGCTGCCATATCTGGGCAGATTTAGATTTTTATTATTACAGATAGCTTTTAGAATTAAAAAATCATGGCAACAACATTAAAGTGAATGCAAAAAGCATTTAACAGTCACCTCACAACAAAATGCGACTTGTTTCTTACTTTCCATTATTTAGCTCTTTGCAGAAAAAAATTATTACACTGTCCAGATCACCATGAACCTCCAATTGTGTCCACTCTTTTTCCATGGACTGTATTGTAAACATTTTCTATGATGCTTCCTGATTTCCATAATTGCCATGGTGATGACTAAAAAGTAATTCACAAACTGAGGTGACATAATCTAATTATAGCTATTTAGCTGGTTATTTCTAAATAACACTGCTGTGAGTACTTTCCTATAAGTCCCATTTTTCTACTTGTGATGGCTTTCTTTAGGTTAACTTCCTAGAAGGGGAATTATAGGGAAAGCAGGCGTGAGAACACCCCTGACCATTGGAACACAAAGGAAAAACAATTCCAAAAGAAATGTAGCAGTTAGCTCTGCTGGTAGCAGTGTGAATGTACATGATTTATAAAATCAAGTCTCCAGCACTAAGTGCGTTTATTCCCCTCTTTTTCTGACAGCTTAATAAGAATGCAGTTGTAGCCTATTAGTGGTTTAATTTTTCTTTCTCAGATCCAAAGACAGAGCTGGTCAAAATGGGCTGTAAAAGATTTCTTTTTAATTAGTACTCTAATTGAAATCTTAAATATCCCCCAAAGGCCCACATGTTGTAGTCTTGGTCCCCAGCATTCTGGGGACCAAACACTATTGGGAGGTGATGGAACCTTTAAGAGGTGGGGGCCTAGTGGGAGGTCTTCAGGTGGTTGGGGCATGCCCTCGAAAGGGATTATGGGACCCTGGTCTCTTCCTCTCTCTTTCTCTTCTTTCTTGGCTATAAGTTGTATTGTTTTGCTTCAACACACTCTACCATCTTGTGTGCTGCCTCACCCAAAGCAATGGAGCCAACCAATCATGGACTGAAGCCTTGTAAAACTATAAACCAAAATGAACCTGATGTTTCTTTGTTTGTTTGTTTGTTTGTGGTACTTGAAATTGAACCCCAGGGCATTCTACTACTGAGATACATGCCATTCCTACTACATTTTAGTCTTTTTTTTTTTTTAAACAAGGACTCACTGAGTTGAGAAGGGCCTCTCTAGGTAGCCGAGGCTGTCAGTGAACCACAATCCTCTGGTCTCTGCTTCTCAAATACTGGGATTACAAGCGTGTGCCACCACACCCGGCACTAGTCCTACTTCATTTTTAAAAAGAGAGTTGGAGGTGGCCTTCCTAATTTGCTTTGCCTGTCACAAATCTGCAATCTGCCTGTCTCAGCCTCCCAGGTTTTGGTGTTACAGACTACAGACGTGCAAAATAAAATAAAATTGCCTTTTTCTTTCTTTTCTTTCTTTTCTCTCTTCTTTCTTTCTCCTTTTTCTTTTTTTTTTATGGTACTAGAAATGGAACTCAGGGGAATTCTACCTCCAAGCTATATATACCTCCATCCCTAATTTTATTTTTTTTATTTTACTTTTGAAACAGGGTCTCACTAAGTTGTAGATGGCCTCACTAGATTGCTGAGGCTGGCCGTGAACCTGTGATCATCCTGTCTTAGCCTCCCAAGTACTGACATTACAAGTGTGCACCACCATGCCTGGCTAAACTGTTTTTCTTTGTCAGTTGATTATTGCAGATATTTATTATACCTGCATAAAGCTGACTAATACACTTAGCATGCACCTATATGCATGTACATGTGTGTGTATTTGTGGGTTGTGTGTATCTGATACATACATGTATTTGGGTATGTGAACATCTCCCTGTGGATGCCTGCTTCCATGTTTATATCTCAAAGAAGACATGTAATGCACAGTGTATTTACTTAAGGCTCTGCCATAGTTGTTGTTTCTGAACATATTTATGCATATGTGTGTGAATATATACAACTGGGTGATATTGGGGATGTAATACAACTAACTAAATCAAACACAGACTACTTGCCACTTGTTAAAAAGTAAACTGCAGCACAATAAAATTTTAAAGAGTTTATCTGAGTAACATACAATTCATGAATTAAGAAACACCAGATCAGAGGGGTTCAGTGCTCCAGGGACAATGATCAGAGGCAAGTATCGAGGGAGAACATACAGAAGCAAAACTTTAAGTTATTTGATAACTGCAATTACAAAATTGCCTTTATTGACTTATATAATTGGCAGTCCCAAGTCACATATTCACAAGTTCACTGGCTGCCTACGATGGCTCTTTCTATCTAACATAGGTATTTACCAGACGTGGCTCAAGCTCTTCTTAGATTTGCTAGTCATGCAAAGATTAGGTCACTTAGAGGCCTAACTGGTTTTGTCTGCTAAGGAGTTCTTCAGGCCTGGTTTCCATTTAATATACTTTAATTCCTCCCTTTCATTCATGCTTTTAACAAGCTAAGTGTGTGACCAAACAGCAGAGCTACTTCTGGCATAATCTCTGAAACAAAATCATGTAGACGTTATCATCATCAATTCTTACAATGAGACATGAGGCCACAGTCCTTGCAGGCTGCACAAGCCAGGTTGTTGAGTTCTCCGGGTTGTCCAATCCTGATGGCAATAATCTGATGGGTGAGAGGATGCTGGAAAGCACTTAAAATCACTGAGAGAACTCAACACCCAATTGAGGTGGACACACTGACTAGAAGAACATTAGCCAGGCGTCCAAAACTTCCCTGGAGCAGACTTTCCCAGAAGCCAAGATTTAACCAATTAAGTAAACCAATGGAGGAGCCAGTACCTATCTGATTAGACTTATGTTTGTTTCTCAGTATTCTTTAAATTTGATGTGACAGTTTCTAATTAATTAACATGAAAATGACATTTTTATCAATAAAATGACATTTTTTATCAATAAGAGCACAAACCCTCTCTGTTAAGCTATTAATATAGCAGGAATATCTATTTCCTATTACAGCAAAATTTTACTGCTTGAAGAGAACTCGAAGTACCATTCTGTGAAAACAAAATAAAAAATGTAAGTTAATATTTGGAGCCAATTGTGATCTTAGCCTTTGAGCCTAAAGGATTCCAGCTAGCCTAGATTTCCAGGTTTGAGTTGGAAGCATCGTTGTTTTTTTTTTGTTTTGTTTTGTTTTTCTGGTGGTACTGGGGTTCCTGGAAGCCCTTCTACCTCCGAGCTACACTCCCAGACCTATTTTATACTTTTTTATCTTTGGAAACAGGGTCTCTTACGCCAGCGCAGCTGGCTTCGAACCTGTGCGATCTTCCTGTCTCCGCCTCCCAAGTGCGGGGATTACAAGCGTGCGCTACCACGCCCGGCCTGATGAGCTCTTTGAGTCACCTGTACAGAAGCAGGTATAAAGGTTGTCTATACATGATCTGCCAACTGATTTTTCTGCAGCTTAAAGTCACCCAGATTCAGCTTGCTGGTCTTAGGAAAGGGGCACTTTAAGCTTTTAGTGAAACTAGAAAAGAAAAAAAAAAAAAGCCTATTTTTATGAGAATATTTTTAAAAACTCAAAGAAAATTAATTGGATTAAAATTTTATAATGAGGGTACTAGAGTTCTTTACTGAAGTGCAGTCTTTTATAGTGTCTTCTATTTTTACCCAAAACAATCATAGTTAATTTGTTTTTACAAAATAAATCTAGTTTCATTAAACCTGACCTGATTACTTATATAAGTTCAATTAGGCTAGTAATTCTAGGTATATTTAAAGATATGATGCTATTGAACTTTGGTAATACCCAAGAGGATTTATTGATTTTGTTTCAGACAATATTAATTTTTAAAAATTCTCTGGTGATGAGAAAGCTCAAATTAGATCTTTAAAAAGCCTTTCTAAAAAAAAAAAAAAAAAAAAAAAAAAACAGCCAAGCCAAGGACTTTCTACATTAAGTCCAAAGTAGATCTCCCCCTTTAAAATTAAAAACTCCACTTGTTCTAACTTCTAAACTTCCTTATACTAAGATTAAAACCTTTCTAGTAACTACTTTTACTTCTTCCTGCCGAGGACTCATGCCAAGCTGATGAAGCGTCCCATGCTGCAGCACACCAAATAAGCCTCATTAGCTTAAACATCTTGCTATTTATAAGAGAAAAATAAATTCTTTTGAGATATTTTAGGTATCTTTCTGAAAACTCTCAAAGTTAATTTGGGGTAAAAAAATTTAGAATTTGCTTTGAAAAAGCTGTTTAAATGTCAAAAGTTTATAAATGCTTGATTAAATAAGATCATGGGTCACTGTGAAATAATATCAAAATTACAAAAAGTTTTAAGGGCAACTACAGAAAGTTGCATAGTTGTAAATAGAAAAGAAACTTAACTCTTTTAATAGTGAAATGACTCACTTTTCCTAGGTAACCAAAGACCTAACAGGAGATAATATGATATTATTTTTACAAAACATAAGAGCTTCATTTCCTAAGCCTATTACTTAAAAGGTCTAGAAAAAAGGAAAAACTTTCATAGTCAAAAGCAGACCAGTACTCCTAGAAAACTGTTCTTCTAATAGAGAGAAAACCAAGTTCTAACTTTGAATCAGAATGTTATCAAGCTCATCAAACACAAAACAAGACTTATAGATAAGATATATCAAATCTTAGTAGTTTATAAAATAAAAATAAATCTCTCTGATCTTACTAGTTCAATCACATACAAAGTGTTGTTAATTTCCTATATCAGGTAAATGCAATTCTTTTGTGCAATTCATCTGGGCCTCCTTATTGATTATCCCCTTCTTCCATAACTCCACAAACATAGGAAGCAAATTAACAAATTCCAAATAAATTAATAAATTCTAAACTGAGCCATTCAGAGATGTTGGGGCCACTTTGCCAGCAAAAGCAGGCCAATCTATACAGGGAAGAGCCTGGCTCCTCTGTCCATGAAGCTCCATGGACTGAGACTCTGAAAATACTTGTCAGGTGAGTGGCACTGGGCAGGTATATTATCCTCTCCCTCCCCAGCCCCGGCCCCTTAACACCCTCACTCTCCACTCCTCAAAGTGCCGATGTTCTCCCAGTCTAAAATGGGAATCTAACAAATCTACCATTTGATGTCTACGGCCATACCACCCTGAACGCGCTCAATCTCATCTAACAAATCTACCATTTGATCCAGCAATACCACTTCTGGGTATCTACCCAAAAGGAAGGAAACCAAACTACCAAACTAATGCATGTGTATCTATGTTCATAGCTGCACAATTCACCATAGCCAAACTATGGAACCAGCCAAGATGTCCATCAACAGATGAATGGATTACAAAACTGTGGGATATGTACACAATGGAATTTTACTCAGCCATTAAAAAAAAAAAAAAACTCGGCCGGGCGTGGCGGTGCACGCTGGTAATCCCCACGCTTGGGAGGCAGAGACAGGAGGATCGTGCAGGTTCGAAGCGAGCTGTGCTGGCATAAGAGACCCTGTTTCAAAAATATATATAAAAAATAGGTCTAGGAGTGTAGCCCAGAGGTAGAAGGGCTTCCAGGAACCCCAGTACCACCAAAAAAAAAAAAAAAAAAAAAACTCAATTACATCATTTTCAGGGAAATGGATAGAACTGGAGGACATTATGCTAAGTGAGATTAGTCAGTCACAAAAAATAAGAAATCAGATGCTTTCCCTAATATGTGAAAGCTAAGGAGAAATAGGTCACAGGAGGAACTCTAGATGAAAAAGGAAATCCTATAGAGGAGCAAACAAGACAAGCTAAATGAGGGGATGGGAGGGAAGAAGAAGGAAATTCTCTAAAACACACAATGTACTTAAACATATCGAAGTCAACCACTAAGCCAAGCAAGGGAAGGAGGGATGGGGAGGGAATGGGGTAGGAATTGGGTAAGGGCTAAATGGGTGATGTGTACATGTATGTCCACACAAGTTTTTTACCCCAATATGATGTATGAATATAATGCACCAATAAAAAATTTTTAAAAATAAGTAAACAAAAATATAATTTGTGTGCCGGGCGTGGTGGCGCACGCTTGTAATCCCCGCACTTGGGAGGCGGAGACAGGAGGATCACGCAGGTTTGAAGCCAGCCGTGCTGGCGTAAGAGACCCTGTTTCAAAAATATAAAATAGGTCTGGGAGTGTAGCCCAGAGGTAGAAGGGCTTCCAGGAACCCCAGTACCACAAAAAAAAAAAAAAAAAAAAAAAATATATATATATATATATATATATATATATATAAATTTTGTGGATAAAAAAATAAAATAATGAACAGCAAAAGTAAAAAATAAATAAATTGGGAATCTGAGGGAAGGATTCTTGTGAGAGTTAAATAAGATAAGGCCACAACTCCTGGCCCATCAGAGCTGCTCAAGAGACGCAGTCCCCTATAGGACAGAGAGCCTTCCTTAAGACCCTGAGTAGGCAATGAAGGCTCATATTCTTAGGGGTTCCAAAAACCTTTCCCAAATTCTGTCCTGACCAGCACTAAAACACCCACATAACCATTGCTACGTGCATGCAATTTAGAATAGATCAAACTCCTCAAATACGGCATCCATGGAGAAAGAGAATGGTCAGAAGGTCCTCATGGGAGGGTGAAAAGGAGTTGGTAATCATGGAGTCAAATGTTTAGGTTTCAGACATGTAATTTATTTATTTATTTATTTATTTATTTATTTATTTATTATGTGGTACTAGGGATTGGACCCAGGGGAAATCTACCTCTGAGCTACACCCCCAGAACTATTTTATTTTTTATTTTGAAGCAGGATCTTGCTAAGCTGCTGAGGCTGGCCTTAAACTTGTTATCCTCCTGTCTCAGCCTTCCAACTCCTGTAACTACAAGTGTGTGCCACCATGCTTGGCTTAGATTTCAGACTTAAAAACAAAAGAACAAAACTACCCTCCTTCCCACATTTTTATTCTAATAGCTCTTACAGGATACTCCAAACTATGAAATAGACAAGGATCAGAGACTGCCTTTTCACCCTCTCTTCGGACTCCTACAAGGAACTCCTAAAGCACTTCCACATCTAAAAGCTCACCATCCTGAAAAGCATGGGCCTAAAAGACCCCCACAAAAGTCCTTCCAGCACACCTGCCATTCCAAGTCAATACCCAAGCTATAGTGCAGAACAGCTACTATGTATCAAGCTCTTCCTACACCCCAGCTTCTATGCTTAGCTCCTTGGATATTTCATCTTCTTGTATCCTCCTGCATCCCCAGTAGGAAGAGACTGATAATACTATTAGGATCCTTAAGAATATAAGCCCTAGTTGAAGATATTAGGCAATAGAAGAAACATGCCCAAGTTCATGTATTTGACTTATAAATTAAGGAGTCAAGAAGCAAATCCAGAGAGTCTGGTTCTAGAATCTGTGTTCTTAACCCTACTCTGAAAAATCTACCCGTTTTCAGCATTAAGTGGCATCTTTTAAATTGCCTGAAATTCTGTTAAGAAACACAATATTCCTATTCAGTATTCTTGGTCAGGCCACTCCAGGGAGGTGGACGTTATTATTTCCATCTCACAGACCACAAAACTAAGGATCAGAAGAAAATTTACCAGAATGCCCTAGCTCAGAAGTGGCAGAGAGATTTGAGTGGCAGAGAGGAGATTTGAACCCAACACTCTCTGACCTTCCATCCACTACTGTAGATTTTGCTTTGGGACAGCAGGTCCCTGTTCTTCCTCAGAGCCCTCCTCCAAGCTGCCAGAATTCCCTTTGCCTGCATCCATTACAGCCCCTGTTCCCCAGCCCCTCGCCCCAGGCTGGTGTCCCTCGCTATCTCATCAGCTGGGGTCCTGGAAGCAGAGCACTGATACACAGCCAGTGTGATGAAGCTTTGTCTGTTGTGAACAACCCAGGCCAGGTGTGCAAGCAGAGCCCCAAGGATCTGAGAAGCCGCCCTCAGTTCTAAGAACCCTCAGGCCTCTGTGTACTCACTCTTTTCTCCTCCCACACAGAGTGGCCCTTGTCCATCTCTGGGAAACCCAAGGGCATCCTTTGGGCTCAAAAAAAGTGCTCAGGGGCCAATCCCTCCTAAATTTAGAGGGTGAGGAGGCATTGAAACTCTCCCAACCCTAAGGACTTTGTCCGTCTGTCCTTCCCTCTGCCTCTGTTGGAGAGATTAAGAGCCGGTGGTCTGGAGTGAGCCAGAGATGGCTTTGGGTGCTGGCTCCACCACTTGCCACTTAGGGAAAATTTCTTAACCTCCCTGAACCCTAAAGAGGAAACAATTGCTAAGCGACCCTGACCACATAGTGATGTGAGTCAAATAAGATAGCGTGTGGAAAGTACTTAGAACAGGGCCTGACACAAAGGAAGCAGGAGTTCTACCCTGCCTTGGGCTCACAGCAGCTTGGCAAAGGAGTCAGGTGGTCAGAATGTAACTAGGAGCAGCTCGCCTTGGTGGGCGCAGGGAGGAAGCCATGACAGGCCCAAGTCAGTGGGAGCCTGAGAGGGGGCAGTGACGCAGACAGAGGTACTCAAAGGGTCTGCCCAAATTAACCACAGGAAGCAGCTAAGAGCTTGGGTGGAAGGGTCTTTCTGAGGTGGAAACCCATGGGCAGTGTCTGGGGAGGAAAATGGAGAGTACAAAGTGGGTAGGAAGGAGGAAGGAGAGAAGAGAAAGGGTTAGCCACAGGTGACAGCGTCTCCAGCCCCACAGCCCGAGGAGCTAGGTCAAGAGGAGCTGCCAGGAGCCCGTGCCGGTGTCCACTCCACGCCAGAGACTCCAGTTCTCTTTTCTTAAATCCAAGTTACCTCTTCCATAGTATAAGACCTGAAGGGAGAAGAGAAAAATTCACATTGACTGAGCCCCTAGCCTGTGTCCAGAGCCAACTATCATAAGCTATATCCCTGTGTGTCTCTCTTGCCTCAAAACAATCCAGCACTGCAGAGGGTTACACCATGGCATAGATGAAGAGCCGGCAGCTGTCCCCTGCCAGTGGACCCAGAGTAAGGACCCAAACTGGCTATACTTTTCACTCAGGGGGCCAAAGCACCAGGCTTGGGAGCTGGGCTGTCCACCACCAAAACCCACCAGCCATGTGCAACCTTAGAGAAGCCATTCTCCTCTCTGGGCTCAGTTTCCTTGGCTATCAGCCAACAGCTACTGCACTGAGTGTTGATGGCATTGAAGAAGCTGGGTCTGAGCCCAGCACAGAGCTGGCATTCAATATATACCACCCACCAAGCTTGGATTCTCCTCCACAAAGAACTCCTCTGGAGAGTAGAAGGAAGAAGGACTGTCCTACCAGTGCTGGGACACACCCAGGCAGTGCCTCACCCAGGCAGTGACCTTGGACAACTCCCTTGACCCCTCTAAACTCCAGCGTCCTCATCTCTAAAATGAGGGTGAAGTGGGAGGGAGTGTACAGGGCCATGGTGGGAGGGACCTTGTGTGGAGAAGCGCACCCCGAGCAGTTCAGAATGGTGCAGGGACCAGGAGGCAGGATGGTGGAGGGGTCTGCCCAGTGGGTGAGCAGTGACAGGGAGAGGGAAGGGGTGTGGGGAAGATGCAGGGGACTTCCGGGAAGATGGCGACCGAGAAAAGCGGGGCTTAAGAGCCCCGCTAACAACAAATCTCCATTACCACAAAATCAGCACCTTTCATAGCCAGAAAACACCATCACCAGTGAAACAAAAAATCACCAGGCTCCAGAGAGAAAGCGGACTGAGAACAGAGCCACAGAGGAGATACACCGGCCTCGCGCCCGAGGACGCGGCAGACGCGGCAGCAGCGCCATACTGCCAGAGGCACCGGCGAATTCACGGGACGGCTACAGCAAGCCGAGGTGAGCCACTGCGGAACAGCTAGGCGGGATTTCTCCGCGCAGAGAGCATCTAAAGCTCCCAGTGGCCGAGCTCAGCACACGCTGCAGGGATTCAGAGTAGAAATCAAAATCAAGAAGAAAAACGCCAGCCCCATAGCCGAGGGCGTAGCAGCGGCGCATACTGCCACCGGCGGCAGCAGCAGCGAATTCAGCGAGGCCAGTACAGCTACATCTGCGTACTCAAGAACAGTGAGTCAAATTGCAGGCCACAGAGGAGAAATCCCAGTACTGTACTCCCTGGGGCTTGACCCAGTGGGGGAGGGGCGGTGGCAGAGATATCACAACATAGGAGAAAGTGCAACCTGGCACCCCCCCACAGTCTAAAGCAGCCTCTATCGACTCTCTGGGTCGGAGACTCTGTGATAAAACCCAGTAAAGGAGTAGTGGGGTCCGAGATACTACTGACTCGAGATCCAGAACACCTTAAGGGAAGTCATAGTGACCCAAGGGAAGAACCCAGAGAAGGCACAAACATCGGAAATCATGGGAAAGAGGAATAATACTGGAGCAATTAATGCCCACAACCCCACAACATCAGAACCCGATAAAACAGAAAATCAGAGATTTCTAGAAGATCAAATCAGGAAAATAACTGTAGAAATAATAGAGGTGCTTCGAAAAGAACTCAGAGAGAGCCAAAAAGAGATAAAGGATGCAATTAATGAAGTAAAGGCCTCAATTCAAAGCACAAACAACCGATTAGAACACATGGAGAACAGAATCTCGCTCTTAGAAGATGAGCAATCCAAAAATGAAATCATAGTTTCTAATCTAGAAAAAAATATCCGACAGCAGGAATCTGATATTGAAGAAATATGGGCCCATTTTAAGAGAGCTAACCTAAGAATAATTGGAATAGAGGAGGGAAAAGAAAGTGAAACCAAAGGGATCAACAATCTCTTCAAAGAAGTAATAGCAGAAAATTTTCCAGACATAGAACAAGAGGTTGATACAAAGGTCCAGGAAACTTATAGAACTCCCTTTAGACAGGATTGGAGAAGAGGATCCCCACGCCACATAATTGTCAAAATGACCAATGTGGAAGCCAAGCAGAGAATCTTAAAGGCAACAAAAACAAAGGGCCAAGTGACATTCAGAGGCAAACCAATTAGAATCACTCCAGACTTCCCAAACCAAGTCATGAGAGCCAGAAGGGCTTGGAGTAACATATTCCAAACTCTGAAAGAAAACAACTTCCAGCCAAAAATTTCCTACCCAGCAAAACTTTCTATCAAATTAGATGGAGAAATAAGAAGCTTCCATGACAAACAGAAACTGAAGGAATTTATGTCTTCAAAACCAGCACTAGAGAAAATACTCAAAGAGATTAACTACAAAGAAGAAATAGGTAACACACTCCAGAACTAGAGAAACAAGATTTTCCATTCAACAGACAACTAAGATTGGTTATCTGTGGAGATTCATTATTTATGTTAGTCTTTTACCTATCTCTAAATGGTATTGTTTGCCTTTATTGTTGTTAATTTTTAGGATTTCTAGTTGGAATATTAATATATCTTCAGATATAGCAATTGGAAATATTTTATCCCATTCTATTAGTAACTGTTAACTCTGTTTACATTGTCTTTGGATATACAATTTTATTTTTTTTATTTTTTAGGGAGTCTGTATACTCCTCTGTTGCCTGTGCCATTGAAATCATAACCAAGAAATAACTGCCAAGTTCAATGTTGTGAGGTTTTATGACCCAGATTTTCTCCTAAAAGTTTATAGTCTTAAGATTTATATTTAGGTCTATTATCTGTTTTGAGTTAATATTTGTATATGGGATATGGTAAGGGTCCAATTTTATTCTTTTCCATGTAATTATTATTTTTTAACAATATTTAGTTAAAAGATTATCATTTCCACCACCAAATGTTCGTGGAAACCTTGTCAAAAATAACTTGACAATTTAGGGAAGAATTTAGCTCTAGGCTTTTATTTAACTCCAATGGTTTATATATCTGCCTTTAGAATAGTACTACACTGTTTCAATTATTGTAGCTTTATATGGTTTGAAATCAGAAAATATATATCTTCTAGCTTTGTTCTTTTTCAAGATCGTTTTGGGTACCTAGACTCCATATTCCATATTAGGATAGATTTTTTTCTGAAAAATAAATATATAAATATATGATAGTTTCACCTAAAAAATAGAAAAAAATATTCTCTGGTAAGAAAGAAAGCAAAAAGAAATATTGAAATGTTATCTTTAAGTCATCAAAAGCTTGGTATCAGACAAATGAAACTGTTATGTGAGATTATCATTTTTAATTTTAGATAAATTGCCATAATACTAGATGTCAACTACTAAGCCAAGCATGGGAGGGAGGGATAGGGAGAGAATGGGGTGGGGGCTGACTGGGAAAAGTGTGCATGTATGTCTACAAAAGTATGTATCCTACTATGATGTATGAATACAGTGCACCAATAAATAAAAAAAATGAGAAAAAAAAAAAAGATGCAGGTGGCCGGAGAGATCCAAACCCTATACTTCCCCAGCCACAGGGAGAGTCTGAGAGGCTCGGAGCCCAGGCTGCAAGGAGGGTTACCGTGCACTCCGTCACTTTATGCTCAGGGTAGCCACCCAGGAGCTGACTGCCCACAGAGGCCTTATTGCCGGGGAAGCCACTCGCCCACTCTTTTTCTTCTCTTCTCGATATCCACACTAGGAGAAAGTGATGCTCATGAGGTTCCCGTGTAGGAGGGACCACAACGAGGAGTAATAAAGTACTCCGATGGAAAGAGAGAGGATGGCATCAGCAGAGAACCAGGTTGTTGGTCAATGGTACCTGCCAGCTTGCAGCCCTGGCAGGGGAGTAGGAGCCAGGGGACTTCACAGGAAGCTGTGACTGAGGACAGCAAGCCAGAGAACAAAATTAGCAGCAGTAAGTACAGTTGCGGGTGCAGCTTAGCTTCCACCTCCAGAGTCGCTACAGGGCAATTAATGTAGCTCTCAGCAACTAGTGAGATCCTGTTTACAAGAAAATTAGCCGGGCGTGGTGGCACACGCTTGTAATCCCCGCACTTGGGAGACAGAGACAGGAGGATCACACGGGTTCGAAGCCAGCCTCAGCTACTTAGTGAGGCTCTCAGTAACTTAGTGAGACTCTGTTTCCAAAAATAGGTCTGGGAGTGTAGCCCAGAGGTAGAATGCCTCTGGGTTCAATCCTTAGTATCCCCCCCCCAAAAAAAAAGCAGTCTCCAGAATACAAACACAGGAGTGGAAACCAAAGGCAGACCTGGATTTCTTTCTGAGAAAACATGGAAGTCTTTTGATAGCATTCATCCTCCTTGGCCCTGGTACCTAGTCATTTATTCCACAAGTATGGCTTGAATGCCACCGTGTGTCAGATCCTGTTCTGGGTGCCCGGATTCAGTGATGAGCAAACAGAGAGAAAGGCCCTGGCTACTCTTGGGAGACTGAGAGGAGACCGAATGAGAGAGGGTAGAGGCCTTATGAGAAAGTGACAATGAAGCTAGGCCTCGAAGGAGATGAGAGTGAACCACGTAGTCAGCCCAGGGAGAAATGTTCCAGGCAGGAGAACCAGCCAGTGCAAAGGTCCTAAGGCAGAAGCACATCTGGAAGAAGAGGAAGGCCAGTGTGTCTGGAGAGATAGGGTTAAGCCTGGGAAAGAAACCAGGAGCAGATCTCTATCGAGACTGGAGGCCATTGTAAGGACCTTGACTTCTACTCTGAGGGAGTCAGTAAGCCCTAGAGGGGTTTTGAGCAAAAACAAACAAACAAACAACAACAACAAAAAAAAACATGATCTAAATTGTGCTTTAACAGGAGTCCTCTGGCTACTTTACCAGGCACAGACAGAAACAAGTAGACTAGTTAGAAGGCTCATGCATGAGCCACGTGAGAGAGAGAGAATGTGCCTTGGTCCAGTGTTGTCAGGGCTGGATGTATAACCAAGTCAGTCAAAAGGATCTGCAAACGAACCGGATGTTGGTAAACGACAATTAGAGGATTCAAGGATAACTCCAAAGATTTTTTTTTTTAGCTGAATAGTTCAAAAAATGGACTTACCATTAACTGAAATGTAAACATGCAGAAGAAGCAAAGGCTTGGGGATTGTCTTGTTTTTATTTATTTACTTATTTATTTATTGGTACTAGGGATTGAACCCAAGGGCATTCTACCCCTGAGATACATCCTCAGCACCATCCTCGCCCCCTTTTTTTGAAACAGGGTCTTGCTACAATTGCTGAGGATGGTCTCAAACCTCTGATCCTCCCATCTCAGCCTCCTATGTACTGGAGTTACAAGTGTGTGCCACCACCCCGGCTTGCTTTTTATTTTTTTTTTTCTTGCACTATTGCAGGTTAAACCCAGGGCCTCATACATGCTCAGCAAGGGCTCTGCATCCCCAGCCCAGAAGAAGTGGGTTTGATGGGGAAAATGTGTGACAGGAATGAAAAGAGGTTTTCAGAATTTGGTTGTGGTCAAGCAATGTTTGTAACTCCCCTTATACAAGAGAAAATATTAAACCAAATTGACAGGTAAATGGAAGTATCTGAGGTTTGTGGAACATAGTTTTTTGGGAGTTCTTTAGTTTAAACTCATGAAAGTGTGGGTGCTCAGCCACTTTGACCCACAGAAAGGAGATTTCTTATGGTTCAACCAATACGTGGTTGGCAAAGGTATAACAATGGATTAAATCAGCAAGAACTGGATGTAGGTGAAGAAGCAGTCCATTGACTGAACACTGGAATGCTTGATTGTCAAAATATCAGGAAAAAAAGGAGAAGCTAGGAAAGAGCACTATATTAGTGGTGTAATGGAACCCAAGGAAGAAGGCATTTCAGGAAGGAAGCGATCACCTGAGTGATGCCTTTTAAGGCTAAAGAAAAATGAGAAATGAGAACAACCATTGGGCTTGCCATCAGTAACTGGGCACCTTGACAAGAGTTATTAGAAGGGGTTAAGAAAGAATGAAAGAAAAGTGGGGCGTGGTGGCTCACGCTTGTAATCCCAGCATTCGGGAGACTGAGACTGGAGGACCACGGTTCGCGGACAGCCTCAGCTGCTTAGTGAGGCCCTCTGCAACTCAGTGAGACCCGGTTTCAAAATAAAGAATAAAAAATAGGGCAGGGGGTGTAGCTCGGAGGTCGAATGCCCCCAGGTTCCATCCCCAGACCCACAAAAAAAAAAGAAAGAAAGAAAGAAAAAGAAAGAATGAAAGAAAGGAATTAGGAACAGACAAGTGTGGCTGCTGTGTATGAGTTTTTGAAGATAGTCAAAAGACTAAAAATAGAATTTTTTTTTTGGGGGGGGGGGTGGTACCGGGAGTGGAACCCAGAGGCTTTCTACCTCCGGACTATACTCCCAGACCTTTTTGTATATTTTATTTGGAAACAGGGTCTTACTAAGTTGCTAAAAGCCTCACTAAGTAGCTGAGGCTGGCTTCAAACCCGTGTGATCCTCCTGTCTCAGCCTCCCAAGCACGGGGATTACAAGCATGTGCCACCATGCCCGGTGAAAATAGAATATTTATAATCATACTAGATAGAGTAAAATCCTGATAATTAACCTCTAATTCCTCCTCATTGGCAATTAGTGAATTCTTTAGTTAAGAAAATCATTTCTATGTGTTAAACCCACTCAGGGCATGGTGAAACTTGGCCCGGGCTGCCCTGACCCCTGTGCTGATCTGGGCTGGCAAAGTCATTTTCGTATAGCAATATGTTTAATATTAATTACAAAGAAGTATTAGTCTCTCCGTGTGCAGTTTTCTAGTGTGATTTTAAGCAGAATTCTTACTACCTGTGTTTCTTAAGAGAAAGCCTCCAAACCCCTGCCTGTCACTGGCCCTGCATCCTCTGGAGCTTACTTTTCTCCCCAAGACCAGGACCCATGTCTTTAGACTTCCAGTATCATGTCCTTTCCACCATGCAGTTTTGGTTTCTAGTACCTTATTTGCAATTTTTGTGGAGATTGCACCTGCAATTTAATTGATGCATTCTCTTATACATGTCTCTGTGTGCCAGCTCTGCCTGCCTTCCAGGGTCTACAAATAAATCATGGCAGCTATAAGGTCAAAATGGAATTTTTTACAACCACAGGAAATGACAATCATTTGAAACATCTCTTCTTGGAAGAACCCAGAACTGAATCATCCCAGATAGATGTGGTCCACAAGAACCTGTGATCCCAGGATCTCTCGCCCCAAATACTGACCACTGGGGTTGATAAATGCATGCTGTCAGTAATGGAATGCCCATGCTGATAAGAGACATATGTCATCGGTACCAGAGCTGTTTGTTTGCTTGGGGTTTTTTTAAAGGTCATTGTTTAAAGGGTAGCCCCCTGTGGGAAAGAATGCGGGAGAATTCTGTTGAATTTTTTAAGCCTGTGACATTTAGGCATTAAATGATATTTGAAAGCTCTCTCTGTTTCTCTCTCTCCCTCTCTCTTTCTCTCTCTCTGTCTCTATCTGTCTCTCTCTCTCTGTCTCCTCCATATATTTTATAAGGAAAAAGTATATTTAAATAATATATTATTTTTATTGTACAAGATATTAAACTATTTAAATTATGCAATAACCTTGAGACAAAAAACACACTTTGTGGCTGCCATACTTGAGGATTTGTTGCTTTATGATTCAAGCTGAATGATGGTTCTTACTCGGTCCATTTGCAGAGATTAAACCATTTCTCTCCACTGACACCTGCCTCAGGTTTCTCTCCAGGTTTGAGCTCTGCTCCAAGCCTTGGGCACAAACTCCTTCCCCAGTCTCCAATTTCTAATGGCAAGCTGGGACCAGAGAAGAAGGGGAGGTAGATAGTTTTCACCGAAGGCTGAGATTTTGACTGCAACTCTATGGCAGATTAGCCCCACTGTGATGTCTGAGGGGAACCTACCGAGTTGAAGTTTCTGCTGTTGAGACCAATGGCCTCTAATGCCTTGGTGAGACTGCAGAGGTCTGAGTGGGCTCTTTGCATCATCTAGAACACCGTGCTGATTCTGCCTTCCTTGGACTTCACGACAGCTCAGGTCCAGCCCGTGATCTTCTGAAGAGCCACCCAAATGCTCTCCAGGGCCCTGGAACATCACAAACCTGGCTGGTGCCCCTCCAAGGTCTTCAGTAGGAACCTTACCAGCCTGTGACTGTGAGATCACTCCACAGCACAAACCAATATCACCCCTTCACAGCCATTAAGTACAATTGCTGGGAACTCAAACCGGCTAATCAATCAAATAGAATCACTTAGTATTAACCACGTGTACATGGCCACAGTGCAGCTGCCAATACAAACAACGTTGAATTTGTTGTCTCCACCATCCTAACACACAGTTGTTACGGATGGAGAACTAACTCTGCGCCAGGTATGTAAAGTTCAGGGCTGACATGCGGCATCTCACTGAATTCCATGACAAACACAAGTGGTAGCTATAATTGTAAACCCCTCCTGTTACAGAGAAGAGCACTGAAGCTCAGAAATTAAAGTAATCAAGGTCACCTACCCAGAAAACGCAAAGTGAGAATTTGAGCTTATGTTTGTCGACTCCCCGGGTTCATTTTACAATGACTATATAATAGTGCTTGAAAAGTTGAGACAATAATCAAAGTCTCAATCTTACCCAGGAGATTTTTTTTTTTTTTTTTGGTGGTACTGGGGTTCCTGGAAGCCCTTCTATCTCCGGGCTACACTCCCAGAACTATTTTTTGTATTTTTGTGTGGAAACGGGGTCTCTTAAGCCAGCGCGGCTGACTTCGAACCTGCGCAATCCTCCTGTCTCTGCCTCCCAAGCGTGGGGATTACAAGAGTGCGCCACCACGCCCGGCCTTACCCGGGATATTTTTAATCCCTCTCCCTTGGGATAGCACAGCTGTGTGCTCCTATCTCCTGATCTTAGCAGAAGGCAGAGAAGGTTAGAAGATTACCATCATGGGGTGTTGTGATGCAGGGGAAAGAGTTCAGACAGGGACATGTTGCCCAGCTTCACCCTTAGAGTTCAGACTCATGTGTACCCCAGCTCCTCACATTCCTATCTGCAGGACAAACATAATAACACCTGGTGTCTTAGCTAAGACACTTTCAGTTGTAAGTGACAGAAACCGGTTCAAGTTTTCACTCAGCAGAGTGTTTAGCAAATCGTTTATGCTTTGGAAATATGCAGTCAGCGAATGTTTTAAGAAAGTAGGTAGGGTATCAGAAAAAGAGTGAGGCATCTCATGATCAGTAAGAGATACCTGTACATCTAAGGAAGAAGCAGGAATCAGGGTAGCTCTGGTAAAGCCAAAGGAAGAGATCATGACCCAGGAGAGCAGAGATTGGCTCTACCAGTCCCCTGCCATGGCTCTGCTCCAACCATGGTAGTGACAGAAGAGAAGAAGAGAGGAGTGGCCTGGTGTGTGTGTGTGTGTGTGTGTGTGTGTGTGTGTGTGTCCCATGCGTGCAAGTGTGCACTCTGAAATGGTTGAGCCCCCTTAAATGAATTACATAAAATATCAAAAGCTAAAGGGAGCTGGGTATGGTGGCGCATGCCTGTCATCCCAGTGCTTGGGAAGCGAAGACAGGAGGATCAAAGGCTTGAAGCCAGCCTCAGCAACTTAAAGAGACCCTCAGCAAGTTAGCAAGACCTTGTTCCAAAACAAAAACTAAAAGCCAGACATGGATGGTGCATGTTTGTGATCCCAGCATTTGGGAGACTGAGACAGAAGGATCGCAGTTCACGGGCAGTCTCAGCTAATTAGTGAGGTCCTTGGCCACTCAGTGAGACCCTGTTTCAAAATAAAGAATAAAAATATTTTATTCTTTTTTTTTTTGCGGGTCTGGGGATGGAACCCAGGGGCATTTGACCTCCAAGCTATATCTCCTGCCCTATTTTTTTTCCTTTATTTTGAAACAGAGTCTCACTAAGTTGCAGAAGGCTTCACTGTCAGCAACCATGATCCTCCGGTCTCAGCCTCCCAAATGCTGGGATTACAAGCATGCGCCACCACACCCAGCTAAAATATTTTATTCTTAAACCTGATGTGGTGGCACACTCTTGAAATCCCAGCATTCGGGAGGCTGAGACTGGAGGATCGCGGTTCGGGGATAGCCTCAGCTACTTAGTGAGGCCCTCTGCAACAACTCAGTGAGACCCTGTTTCAAAATAAATAATAAAAAATAGGGCAGGGAGTGTAGCTCGGAGGTCGGAGGTCGAATGCCCCTGGGTTCCACCCCCAGACCCGCAAAAAAAAAAAAAAAAAAAAAAAAAAAAAAAATATATATATATATATATATATATATATATATTTAAAATATTATTTTAAATATTTAGGGCTGGAGGTATAACTCAGAGGTAGCATGCCCTTGGGTTCCATTCCCAGTACCACAGTAAATTAATTAATTAATTAATTAAACAAACAAACAAACCAAACCAGGTGGTCTAGCTCAGAGGTAGAATGCCCTGGGTTCAATAAAGAAGGTAACAGTTGAAATAGCATATGTATGTATGTTAAACTATCAATTACAATCTCAAAGATTCCTGTGGTAAAGAGGAAGAAGGGAAGGGGTGGGACCCAGAGGGAAATGCTCCAGGAGCTGTGTGCATGTATGTATATTCCTATCACTCTGAACCTCAGTATTATGTATAATTACAGTGCACCAACAATAATAAAAAGAGCTAGAGGGATGAAAATAAAGGTTATTTTCCAGGTTCCATTTCCCATCAAGATTCAAAATAAGCATGACTGCCGGACCCAATGGAGTTAAAAAGGGAAAACTGAGAAGCTGCCAGGGGTGGATGGGAAGGAGGCTCTAGCCACCTTCTGAGAGAGAGCTCTCCTGCCCGGGCAGGAGGCAGCCCAGCACAACAGCAGAAATAGAAAAGACAGAGGAGACAGGAGAAATTCTGCTCTTCTTTCAAGTCTCAGCCCTGGGGAAACCTGTGACGACACAAATCTCCCAGCCAGGTGTCCTCAGAAGCAGAGTGAGAGCCCTGCAAGCAGCCTGTGTTGGTGAAAGGCTGATGGAGCAGGTGGGATACTGGCTCTGGCTGTTCCTTCCTCTTGCCTCCTAAGTTTCTAGAGCTGTGAAACTGCAGTCCAAGGAGCGTGTCCTCCTCCTGCTCCCTGGGTCGCAAGGGTTAAGACCTGCCCTGAGGGTTGTCTTACTAGGTGTTTTCTGATTCCTGGGATTCCCTACCCTAAGGCTCACTTCTCCCTACTCACTGAGTTCACTGGAATTGAAACAGATGCTGCTTGGTCTCTCACCATCAGCACTGCTTGAAGGGAGAGGCCCTACTCCCAGGAAAAATGAGCTCACAAGCAAAATAACAAGAAAATTTTAGAGCCACAAACATTTCAATAGAAGAGTTCTCTTTCTGAGTCCAGAGCTACAGCTGTGTAGAGGGCCAGGGCCCATCCAAGCATTGTGAGAATGTAAGTGTAGTAGTTTGTATTTAGATGGTCACCCAAGACCTTATGGAGAGTAAGCAGCCATGACAGAGGTGAGGCTGGGGTGAGGAGGAGTACTTCAAAGAGTGGCCTTGGTATTGTATGAAGTTCCTCCTCCTTTTACTCTCTCTCCCTCTCCCCCTCCCCCTCTCCCCCTCCCCCTCTCCCTCTCCCTCTCCCTTACTTCAGGCCTCCATGTTGTGAGAACAGAGCCTTGCTCTCTCCCTTTCTCTGCTTCCTGCCTTCATGTCCTGAGCTCTGAAAACCCAGCCTGATATGGACTTATGGACTGAACCTCTAAAATCTCTAGAACTGTGAGCAAGTAAATCTTTTTTTCTCTGGTCAGTTGTTTTGGATTGCAACAGTGAGGATGCTGACTGAGGCAATGAGGAAAGGGGACTGGTCATACTACTGAGTAAACACCTTATGAAGTACCATGTGAGTTTCACACACACAAAAAAATCTTCGTTAATTCTCTTCTCCATCCCTCAAGATAGGACTTGTGTTGCCATTTCACAAGTGAGAAGGGAGACTCAGAGCAGTCAATGGCTTGTTGAAGAACCTTCAATTTACAAATCTAGGGATTTTAATCTAGACCTAGGCTCCGGAGTCAAACCATCCAGGTTCAAGTCACTTCTTCATTTTATGAACCTGGTCACTTCTCTGACCTCAACTTCCTCTTCTATAAAACATGAATAGGAATTTCACCCAATCCATGAGGTTGTTGTGAGGATACAATAGCTTCTGGTGTGTATATATTACTCAATAATCATTGGTTGTTATTTTTACTATTTTCAACCGAGGGCTCCTTTTTTCTATTCTGCTATTTTAGTAGAATATAATAATTCTCCTCTCCACTCATTTAAGAAGCAGCCAATTGGAATTTTTACCTTTTGCTTCTTAAGTAAGAAAAGTCTGCCAATTGGCCAGGCGTGGTGTCGCACGCTTGTAATCCCCGCGCTTGGGAGGCAGAGACAGGAGGATCGCGCAGGTTCGAAGCCAGCCGCACGCGCTGGCTTAGGAGACCCTGTTTCCAAATAAAAATGTAAAAATAGGTCTGGGAGTGTAGCCCGGAGGTAGAAGGGCTTCCAGGAACCCCAGTACCACCAAAAAAAAAAAAAAAAAAAGGTCTGCCAACATCATCTAAAAAGAAAAAAAAGTAAAATTCTAAGATCAAACCCCAATCTTCAACTGAGAGCTTAAAACAAGAGAGTAGGTGGTACTTCCTGGGGAATAGAATTCCTCTCAGTTCCCAGAAAGGACACAGGCATTTTCATAGAAAAGATCCTGCCCTGAAACCTTATTTTATCCAGAAAGAACCACAAGCAAAGACTAAAACATTAAATGTTGAGTTTAACTAATTGAATGTTATTACAATGGAATATTATAAGGCTATCAAAGTTTATGTATACAAAGTTTATGTATATTACACACACGCATACACACACACATGCACATGCACACACATGAAGAGGCATTTGTGAAATTATTAAATTAAAACAGCACAGGACAAAACAGTAAGTAGACCACCGATGCCATTATAGGAACGGCTGCCTGTCCATCAGTTCATATAGACAAAGATAGGAAAGGACACTGATGTGCTAATGTTCAGAAAATGTGGGTAAGTTTTTGAAACTTTCTCTGAAATTTTAGTTTTTTCAATAGAAATGTAGATTATGGCCAGGCGTGGTGGCGCACGCTTGTAATCTCCGCACTTGGGAGGCGGAGACAGGAGGATCACGCAGGTTCGAGGCCAGCCTTGCTGGCTTAAGAGACTGTTTCCAAATAAAAATATAAAAATAGGTTTGGGAGTGCAGCCCAGAGGTAGAATGGTTTACAGGAACCGCAGTACCACCAAAAAAGAAAGAAAGAAAGAAAGAAAGAAAGAAAGAAAGAAAGAAAGAAAGAAAGAAAGAGAGTATGGAAAAATAAAACAATAATGTATATTATGGAAAAAAGTCACACCAATGCAAATCTAATTTAGTTTTCTTTTGCATAGACTGTTGCAGATATAGCAACCCTATATGAAAATACAAATACAAATATATATATATATACACACACACACACACACACACACACACACACACACACACATGTACCCACATATGCTTCCAGAAGAACAAATGGATCCCCAAGTGTCACTGGGATGGGAAGCCCTTGCTAATAAAGAGCCCCAGAATGATTGAACCTACTATGTGCCAAGCATTTTGCAACCAGTGTCCTGCAGGAATCCCATACGATTTTATACAATAGGCAGCAGCATCCTTATTTGCAGATGAGGAAATGAGCTCAGAGATGTGAAGCAACCTCCAGGCATCATACGGCTGGTGGGCGTGGCTCTGCCTCACCACACTGATTGATAGGCACCACTGATAAGCACAATCAGATACAAGATTTGTGGCTCAGGAGGTTTTTCTCCATCAGCCTTACCCCTCCCATAACTGTCTCTGTGCAAGGCAGCCTATCCCCACCCCCATCCCAGGGATGTGGCTCCCTGCCCTCCCCAGGCTGAGGCCTGCACTGTCTCATCTCTCTATCTCAGGAGCATGCATTGGTGCTGGCCTGGACCGAAAGAGACACTTAGGAAAAGATGAGCAGAGAGCCAAGAATTCCCAAGTCCTCCAGTTACTCCTTTGTGACACAGAAACCCAGAGAGAGTGCCAAAGTGCCCTGCCCCGTGTGGGCCGTCACAGGAGTCCCGGAAATGTCATGCTAGCACAGGCTCTGTCATCCATTAATAAATGATGATTATGTAAATGAAAGTTTGAAGGGAGGAACAAGATCACACCAACATAGATATCAGAATAAACATGCTAGAGTGGACTGTCTTCCTCCAGAGCAGGCTCTAGCCTGTGCCGGGCTTGGCACATCGTATTATCAAATTAAGTATTGAATAAATATTTGTTAAATGGGATGGATGGATAATGATTACCCTGTGAATTTACACAACTTCGGCTTGGCGGTAGCACATGCATTGCAAAATCAATATGCCCCGCGCTGAATGCGTGATCTCCCTCTCCCACTTGAATCACTTGCGTATCCTCTATCCCTTGTCATGAGGGAAGGAGGTCTGGTCCCCCGGTGGCCCAACCAGAATGTAAATGCCACCCCGACTCCTTCCTGTCCTTCTAGGCCTGTTTTACCAGTCACCAAGTCCTGGCAATTTTGCTCTTAAACATCAATAAATCCCTCTCCTTCCTCTCCACCCTGGAGAACACCTTGGTTAGGAGGCAGCCAAGGGATTAGAATTGTGCACTCAGCAGCCAGACTCCTGGACCATCATATATCAGCTTTATGCCCTTTCATGAATCACTCCATCTCTGGAACCCTCAGTTTACTCACCTTTAAATTGGAAGAATTAAGCTGGGTGTGTAGTGCACGCCTGTAATCCCAGTACTCAGGAGGCTAAGACAGGAGGATCGCAGGCTCGAGGACAACCTCAGCAGCACAGCAATACTCTTAGCAATGTTGCAAGACCTTGTTTTGAAACAAAAATAAAAGATGCTAAGAGCGTAGTTCAGAGGTAGAACACACCAAGGTTCAACCTCCAGTATCAATATAATAAAATAAAATAATTAAATAAAATGGAGGAAATAATAGTATGGGTTGAATATTCCTGATCTCAAATGCTTGGGACCGGTAGCATTCCAGATGTTTGATTTTTTTTTCTAAGATTTTGGAAGATTTACATATACCTAATGAGATATCTTGGGGATAGGATGTAAGACTAAACACAAAATTCAGTTATGTTTCATATATACCATATCCACCTGGGTCTAATTTTATGTAATATTTTTAGTGTGCCTGTGTTTTGACTGAGACCCATTGCATGCAATCTGGCATAGAATTTTTCACTTGGGTGTCATTTCAACACACAAGAAGTTTTGGATTTTCACATTAGAGATGCTTGAACTATACCTGTCTCAGAATATAATTATGAGAACACAGTGGGGCAAGCAGACCATCTTCTACCTGACTTAACACAAAATCCCATTAAGCCGGTCTCTCTACTGTGCATCTGACTTCTTTTCCTGGGGTGGTCAGAGACCCCACCCAAAATTCAAGGCTGCCCTGCAACTCATGGCATCTGGTGAAAGAAGCCTGTTCTTTGAAGTCATAAGATTCTAAATTTAGATTCCTTTGTGCTCATGCAAATCAGTTTAGATTCTCTGCTTCCCTGGGTTTCTCATCTCAAGAGAGCAGAAGGCAGGGTTGCATGTTGAGGGTGAAGTCTGATCACACACATGGGAGACCATAGCCCAGGACCTGGCATAAATTCCTCTCCTTTGCCAAAAACAGGGGGATGGCCAGGAAGATGAACCATGAAGTTTGAGTCAAGCCCTGGGGGGAAGGGTCCCGCTCACTAGAGAAGTGAAAGGGGGTGTAGCTGAGACCTATAAAAGACTCACACATCTTGCAAGCCCTTCAGCTCCCTCTGGAGGACCCTGGAAATTTGCCCACTATACAGCAGAGCTTCCTGCAGCCATTTTGCCAGGAGAACTGGCAAAATAAGAGCTGCTGTTACCCTTCACACACCACCAAACTCTGTAAACTCCCACAGTGTGAGCCTGAGCAGGAATTCCAACAAGTCTCCTAGTAGAGCCCATTGCCTCACTGGTTAAGGGACCCCCTGCTCAGAGAATAGGTATCCCAAAGACACCATAGATGGCAACTATTCACCAGCCACCTTCTTTTTTTTTTTTTTCAAAGAATTTTGTGGACCTATTTTTTATGGTGTGAATTTATTTTTTTATTTATTATTATTATTTTTTGTAATCATACATCACTTTGGAATACAAGACTTGAGAGGATATACAAGCACATATCATCCAATAAGCCCTCATCCAATCCCCATCCCATTCCCTCCCCCCCTCGACTCCATGCTTAATTGGTGATTATCTTTGATATAACTGTTTACGCGCCTCATGAGTTTTAAAGAGATTCCATCCTCCCCCACCCCCTCCCCTCTGATTGGTCACTTTAATTGCTTCTCAATAGGGCCTTTTCTACTACTCGACCTCCTCCTGTTACCCCTTTCCTCCTAGTTCTTGCTAATTAGGGGAAGCATCTGGATTTTATTTTCTGTGCTATCTCTCTGTGCATGCTGCATTGCAAGTTCCGATCCCACTCTTGATGGCCCCAGTAGTGGCCTGGCCACTCGGAGAACTCTTATCCTGACCTCGCTGGCTCCAGCACCAGCCTTGCTTCATGGAAGGCCCCAATCCTCCCCCGCACTGAACTAACCCCTCGGCTGGCTCCTCTCCCGGCCTCAGAGGCCCCAGCACCAGCCTAGCCTCACAACAGGCTCCGATCCCAGCCTCGCTGGCCCTGGCACCGGCCTTACCCCTCAGCAGAGTCTGATCCCAGCCTCGGAGGTCCCAACACCGGCCTTGCCTCACGGCAGGCTCCAATCCCAACCTTGCTGGCCCCAGCACCAGCCTAACCCCTTGGCTGGCGCTGGTCCCTGCCTCAGAGGCCTCAGTAGCGGCTTTGCCTCACAGCAGGCTCTGAACCCAGCCTCGTTGGCCCCAGCACTGACCTCACCCCTTGGCAGGCTCCAATCCCGGCCTTGGAGGTCCCAGCACCGACCACACCTCAAGGCAGGGCCTCGCTGGCCCCGGCACCAGTCTAACCCCTAGGCAGGCTCCTATCCAGGCCTCGGAGGCCCCAGCACCAGCCTTGCCTCACAGCAGGCTCAGATCCCAGCCTCGATGGCCCCGGCACTGGCCTAACCCCTCGGCAGGCTCTGATCCCGACCTCAGAGGCCTCAGCACCGGCCTTGCCTTGCGGCAGGCTTCGATCCCAGCCTCGCTAGCTCCAACACTGGCCTAATGCATCAGTTGGCTCTGATCTGACCTCAGAGGCCCCAGCACCAGCCTCGTCTCACGGCATGCTCCGATCCCGGCCTCGCTGGCCCCAGCACCGACCTAACCCCATGGCAGGCTCCAATCCCAGCCTCAGAGGCCCCATCACCTGCCTTGCCTCATGGCAGGCTCCGACCCAAGCTCCCTCTTCACCCAGCAGGTTGTCTCACGTTCTCGAGGTGCGTGGTGGTAGTATTCTACCTCTGAGGTAATTTCTTCAAAAGTTCCAGGTGTATTACATCAAATCTCTGCCTCCCTTGAGTACTTGCTGCTGCCAATACGACTGCCTCCATCATTTCAAATCTTTCCCAAGCTCTTTTCCTATACCGCATAATGTCCAGTGTTCCTAAGCATGCGCGACAGTAGCATTCGACCTTTGGGGTAATTTCTTCAGAGGATCAGGGTGGGTTTAACCAGATGTCTGCCTCTCCCAAAGACAAGTCTCCACCGTCATCTCGGCCACTGCTGCCACCACCACCTTCCTCCTAGGTCTCCGCTAGACTCTCTCCTTACAGGTGATGTCCAGGATTCTTAAAGATGTAGAAAAGCCTCAGTCCTCCTTCGCGGGGAATTTTTCCAAAAGTTCTAGTTTAGATGTATATGTTTTGTCTGCATCCCCAATATTCTAGCTGCCGCCTCGGCCATCTTAACCCCTCTCGAATATTTTTATTTTTTCTTTTCCCTTTTTTTTTTTTTAAATAAGAAAAGAGAGTATGTGTGGTTTGGGGAAGGTGTGAGATCAGGCACTTGGTAACGCTGAAAATTTTTTTTCATTCCAGGTGTGTGGGGTGGGGGTCGCCTAAGGGTGCCCTGCCCATGCCTGCCCACACACCCAGGGTCGGGGCCTAGCGGCCCAGACCTCAGGGTCCTTCCGGGTGGGGAAGGGGTCGCCTAAGGGTGCCCCGCCAGCACCCGCCCACGCATCCAGGGTCAGGGCCTGGTGGCCCAGACCTCAGGGTCCTTCCGGGTGGGGAGGGGGTCACCTAAGGGTGCCCCGCCAGTGCCTGCCACCCGCCCAGGGTTGGGGCCTAGCGGCCCGGACCCCAGCCACCTTCTTAATAGAGAAAAAGTGTCAGGAATGGGATGGGGTGGGGGTTTGGCTTCAAAGGGGCATATTTATATTCATTGCAAAAAAATAAAGTCTAGATGTTTTCAAAACCAAGAGAAGAGAGTGCCCATGAGTGGTAGCTTGGTGCCTCTGGCTTTGGGCTCTCAGTACAGGATTAAAGACCAGAACAGATATGGGTTTTTTGTAGGGTCACTTTGAGCAGCAGATGATCTTTTTCCCTGGCCTAGAACATCTCTTGTCAGCTGTTTGATGTCACTCTTCTATCTTGATACCAAGTTAAGTGACATTTGGAGAGATGATTTGGTGCCTGAATTCTAATAACAATGCTTAGGAAAAGTACAGGATTTGGGGGGGAGGGAAGGATTGTCTAGAGACCTCACAGTGACTGCTCTTCAGCTTATGTAGAGCCTCAGAGGTTACTTTAAATCAGGGCTAAAAAAGACCTTGCGCTTGCAGAAGGGTACTAAGACTTCCTAAGTACTGACAGGCATCAGGTACTGTGTTTCACTATGTTTTTGGCATATGTACATACAAATACATATGTATATATGCATATACACACACATGCATATGTACATGAATATATATGTAAATGTGTCCATATATGTGTTTTGTAGATGGATATGTGTGTATGTCATGTATATACTTATTCATATCAATATATGTATTTATATAAGCATACATTTATCTACATGGACATATGGGTATTTGTGAATATATATGTACAATATCCTCTCAACAGGCCTCATTATCAGTCTCACTTCATAGTTAGGGAAAGTGAGGCTGGGAAAGATCTTTGGATTTACTTCCAAATGCTTTAAATCTATGTTTGTTTGTTTGTTTGTTTGTTTGTTTTGTGGGTCTGGGGATGGAACTCAGGGGCATTCGACCTCCGAGCTACACCCTCTGCCCTATTTTTTTATCCTTTATTTTGAAACAGGGTCTCACTAAATTGCGGAGGGCCTCACTAAGTAGCTGAGGCTGTCTGCGAACCGTGATCCTCCGGATTCAGCCTCCCAAATGCTGAGATTACAAGTGTGCGCCACCATGCCCGGCTTGTTTGTTTTTTATATAAGTCTCGTCTCCTAAATACAAAACATGAACATACATATTACAGGTCTAGCCTCTTTCCAAATTCTGTGTAAAAAAAACTGCAAGAATCCCTAAAATGTGTCACACCGTGTTTGGGTGGAGTGGAAAGCATGCTCGGGCATAGCCAGTTGGCCCAGATGTACCAGAGCAAAAGACCAGAAAACTAGTTTCCAAGTAAGCTGTTTGATGAGCCCCTCTATCCTCCCTAACATTTCCCTGCCCACCCCATGTTATGAGGACCACATAATTTGTGATGTGGCACAGACTCAGGCATGGATTTAGGAGGAAATATTTTGGACTTAGATATATGGAGCAATAATTTCTTTTTAGTTTCCACTGCAACTTTGAATGTTACAAACTGCCTCCTTGTAGACTTTAAATAATGCACATCTCTCCAATGGTTATAAAAAATAAGCTTTGTTTCTATAATATCCTGTGGTCTATCACAGGTCTCTGGGATTTTAAAAAATCTTAATCACATTCATTTAGCATCTCTCTGGGCTGTCGTCCACACTGCAAGGTGGCTTATATCTGAACCCTGGCACTCAACAACCTGGCCAGGAGAGTGAGTGTCCCACTTTCTCATCTATAGGACCCATGGAGGCAGGGTTGGCATCTGAATGGCCCACAAGCATGGGGCTCCCAATCCCCAGCACAGTGCCTGGCACATAGCAGATATTCTATAGTTCCAGAGTGAAAGGGTGGTGACTGTTGGAAGGGGGTGTTATAAATATCACAAGCAGGATATGAAGGTGGGTCTGACTCGGAAGCCTGTGTTTCTATCACTCTGTTTTTCTTTTGGTCTTGCCATTATATTTAATTTTTCTCTGAGCCTTTTTCTTCAATCACACTTTTCAAAATTCTTGTGTGCCATTTCTTGGGCTGGTTTTGTTTATTTAGCTGGAAGGGGATTTGTATTTTCAAAGTTCATGTGTCTGCTTATGAGTCGAAGTTATCTTTGTGATTCATTTCTCTGGGCCCTCTCTTTTCAATGTTTATGGCCCAATTCAGATTTTTCCATTTCTCCAGAGAGAACTGGAGGTAGGGCTGGAGTGAGGGCAGTCGAGGGCCCTGGCCACATGGGCACTGAAGGGTGGGTGGGGTTGCCTGCGTGAGGGTCCCCAGCTGTCCTCAGCTTCCTTCAGCATGGACTGCAGGTTCCCCACACAGGCCTTCTCTGCTTCTATCCCTGACTTGGGGGATAGTAACAAGTTGGCTGTATCAGTCAGGACAAGCTGGTATGTGGTATGACTCTAAGTCATCCCAAATCTCAGTGGCTTAAAAAGAACAATGGTCTATTGCCTGTTCATACTGCATGTCTAGCAGGGGCTTCTAAGAGTTCTGCTCCACTCCTAGCTGCAGGCTCCAGGCCAATGGAGAAGCCACTGTCTGGGATGTTGACAGCTACCCTGATGGAGTGAGAATTCTATGGGCTCTTACACCAGCAAATAAAGGATTGGCCTAGAAACCGCATATGTTATATCTACTCATGTCTCCTGGCCAAAGCTATCCATGGGATCTCATCTAACCACTAGGAGGCTACAAAATGCACTCTTAACCCTGGTCCCAGAAAGGAGAGCCAGAAATAATTGATGAGCAACACTAGAAACTGCACATCCACCAAGACTGCTCCCGGTCTTAAAACCCTCCTTGATTTTCTCTCACTGCCAAGGTCAAGTATGAGCTTTAAAGCAGAATGCATGAGGCTCTCCACGAGTGGCCTCTGCTTGCTCCCCAGCCTCATGCCCAGTCCCACAGGCCCTCCTGTTTCCAGCGACCCAGATGGTTGAGGTCCTTAATCAGGTCATGTGCATGCCTTTCCACATGTTCTTCACATCAGGACAGTGGCTCTCCCAAGGCAGCCTCCACTAACTCCTCCAATTAGAACTGAGCTCCTTTCTCCACGATCCATAGTGCCTTGATCACTGTACTTAACCTTTTGCTCCTTCTGTTTATTCACGTGCATGTCTTCTCCATCAGTCTGACCCGATGTACCACTCATCTCAGAATGTCTGGGCCTATAACACCATTCTAGTCAGAATAAGATATTCAGCATGTACTGCTTGAGCATTGATGATAACTACTTTGGCAGCCCTATTATTTTATGCATCTTCTCAATTCCTTAAAATGTTACTAATATCTCTTCTACTATTTATGGTTTACTCCTTTATTTTCTAAAAGAATGGATGCTTGGTCATGCGATGTGTTTTGTACCCATCCCCATGGCTACTGAGCCACACAATCAGATTTGACCTTAAGTCTCAGGTAGATCTATGCTGCAGATATGAATGGAGGCCCTGACTTTCTGATCCTTATCACACAAGAGCCCAGAAAGCATCATTGTTATCAAGGTGCGGATGGTGTGACTCTTGTCACTGTGTTCTTATTGCTCCCCTGGTAGGATGAATGAATGGGTGGTGATGTTGGGACCCTTCATGTGGAGAGAAAGGAACCCAATAAAAGTGTATCAGCTAGACCTCCTTTGGTACATGGAACAGGAACTCTGCTCAGGCAGCTGACAGAGCAGGGGAATTAATGTAAGCATCTGGGAGAATCTCTTGGAAACCAAGGGTACAAAAGGAGCTAGATGAGGGACAAAAGGAAGCAGAGTGAATGGTGCTGGGATTTCTTCTTTCCTTTGGCCCCTCCACTTAACTTTCTCTCTCTAAAGACCAGTTTCTTCCTCTTCTATGCCATAATGTGGGAAATGTGCTGTCAGGGAGCCCATCGTTTTACAGGTAGCAACCCACCGGGGTGAAGGTTTGCACAGCTCTCTTTGTTCCAAATCTAAGTGAACCCATTGAGCCAACCAGGATCAAGTGTGCACTCTTGGGCCAATTCTCTTGTTCAAAGACTGGAGTCTCATTGTGACCCAGCTGCTCCCACCACCTGGAAGGAGGAGAGCATAAAGGTCATCAAAAGTAATGTGGTCCAAGGACAACTTAAGCCTCACCGAGGAGAACCAGCAAAAACAACAGCTTCCAACCTAACAGGATAGAAGGAGATGGTACCAGCCATGACAATCAGGAGGGGTTTTTATCAGAAATACAGATTCTAGTTGAGCATGGTGATACACTCCTATAATCTCAATACTTAGGAGGCTAAGACAGATTTAAAGCCAGTCTTGGCAACTTAGCATGTTCCTCAACAATTCAGTGAGATCCTATTTCAAAATAAAAAATAAAAAGGTCTGGGGTTAAAGCTTGGTTATGCCCTTGGTTCAATTCATAGTATGGGGGGAAGGAAGGAAGGAAGGAAGGAAGGAAGGAAGGAAGGAAGGAAGGAAGGGAGGAAGGAAGGAAGAAAGGGAGGGAGGAAGGAAGGGAGGAAGGAAGAAAGAAAGGGAGAGAGGGAGGAAGGAATGAAGAAAGGAAGTAAGGAAGGAAGAAAGGTAGGGAGAAAGGAAGGAAGGAAGGAAGGAAGGAAGGAAGGAAGGAAGGAATTTATTCTTGAACTCTGTCCCTAGTGAGTCTGGATATCTGGAGCCTGGATATCCCCAGGTAACTCTGATGCATTGCTGGAGTTTGGAGACATTGCTTTAGTCTGTACTTCAAACTCAAGTTTATGTCCCTGTTTTATTCATTTATGGTTTGAGGTTTATTACTCTTCCCACTTCCCTTTCACTTGATAATTTGTACCCCTTCTAGGTTATTTAAGTAAAGACTTAATTCCCGATTTTTCTTCTCTCTCACTAATAGAGGCCATCATGAGCAATACGTTTTCCTCTAAGTACCAGCACGGCAGCACCCCATAAATTTATATGATATGTGGTGTTTACGTCTCGGTTCTGTAAATACTCTATTCGGAATTTCTTCCCTTTCCTGGACTTTATTTAGGAGTGTTTCTAACTTCTCTGTGACTGGGTATAACCCCTTATTGTTTGTGAAATTTATTTCTAACTACATTGAACTATAGTATTAGAATGTGTAAAACAAAATTTTCTTTTTGAGTAAGTGTCTATGTATTTCCAGCAGAATTTATCCAGCAAGGTTAACTGGTCAAGTTCCAGATGTGGATGTTGTTACACTAAGATTCCACTCTTATCAATAAAGCCACCCTTGGTGTATAGAAAGCACCAGTGTGTAATGAAAGAGCAGGTCCTTGGAGTCAAATTCAGCTGTGCTTCTAATTAGCTCTGTGCAACCTTAGACAAATGATTCACTTCTTCAGAGTCTGCTCCCTGGCCTGGGGGAATTGTGAGTAAAGATGGGCACTTGACACTTGCTCTTGGTAGCATCCGTCATGCAGAATCTGCCCTAGAGGACAAGCTGGGTTATTTAGACAAGTGAAGACATCAAAGAGGTTTTAGAAAGAGGCACAGCACTCCATGTCCCAGGATTGGGCCACAGTATTCCAATGAAATGAGAAATAAAAATTGTTGGCAGAAGCAGACATAGGGTTGTGCCTACTTAGCTACTATTTGACACATAGAGAAATATGAGCACTAACGTACAGGCATCTTTCTTTGCCTTCTCTTCCGACCCATCTCCTCTTTACCCATCTTCCCTCCTGTCCCCACCCACACTGTTGATTCTTGAAAAAAACTACTTGATGTTGTTACCACTGCTGTCATGTCTGCAGTATACACCTCCTGACTATATTCCAAACTTCTTCCTTTTGTGTGTGGTACTGGAGATTGAATCTAGGACTATTCTTCTCCAAGATGCACCCCTAGCCCTTTTTAAAATTATTTTTAAAGCAGAGTCTCATCAAGTTGCTGACACCTTGTTAAATTGCTGGCACTGATCTTGAAACTGTGATCTTTCTTTCTCAGCCTCCCAGGTACTGGGTTTATAAGTGTGCACCATAATGCCCAGCACTCTAAACATTTTATATTTATGTATTTACTTATGTATGTATTTATTTATTTGTTTGTTTTGGTACTAGAGATTAAACTCAAGGGCATTCTACCTCTGAGCTACACCCCCAGTTTTATTTTTTCTTTTGAAACAGGATCTTACTATGTTGTTGATGCTGCCCTCAAACCTACAATCCTCCTGTCTCAATCTCCTGAGTGCTGGGATTACACACATGTGCCACCCCACCCAGCATTCTGAACTGGCAAGGACTGGGAAAGTGAATAAGAGAAATGTGGATCCAGGCGTGGTGGTGCACACTTGTAATCCCAGCATTTGGGAGGCTGAGACCAGAGGGTTTGCGGACAGCTTCAGCTATTTAGTGAGGCCCTCCGCAACTCAGTGAGACCCTGTTTCAAAATAAAGAATAAAAAATTGGGCAGGGAGTGTAGCTCAGAGGTCAAATGCCCCTGGGTTCCATCCCCAGACACCCCCCCCCAAAAAAAAATAGAGAAACGTGGACAGCTGATATATCCAGCACACGATGTTGAGTAGAACAGTTAATTGAAGAGCATGGCAGAGCATGCAGAGTGTCCTGAAGATGTGAAAGAGATACTTTTCCAGTATCTCCTCCAGTATTTATGGAGCACCTACTGTATGCCAAGCACTGGACATACAGGCGAGAACCAGAGGGGCATTATGCCTGGGGAGGAAGCCACGAGCAGCACCAGACACGGAAGACAGTGAGCCCCCGCAGGGGTGGGGGCTTCAGAGCAAGAGCAGCCTGTGAGGAGCGCGTGCCAGCCTGTCGGAGGGATGACAAAGTGGCTGGAGTGAGAGTGGTGGGCGCAGGGCGGGGCAGGGGTGGCCAGGGAAGAGGGAGGAAGCCAGGATAATAGGTTTGCCCAAGTCCAAGGAAAAGGTGCTCAAAAGAAGGAGAGAAAGAGGCAAGAGCGACACTGTGTGTGCTTCTTGGAAGTCAGAAAGTAGAGAACTCCAACAGGACTGTTGGACCCAGAAGGAAGGAAACCTCTCCTTACATTGGCAAGGGTTTCTGTGAAGTGCAAGAGAATGTTTAAGGCAGTGAGTTGAAGCGGGGAGGCACGCTTGTAATCCCAGCATTTGAGAGGTTGAGACAGGAGGATCACGGTTTGCAGGCAACCTCAGCTACTTTAGACCATTTGCAACTCAGTGAGACCCCGTTTCAAAATAAAGCATTTTAAAAAATAGGACTTGGGGGGTAGAATGGGGATGGAGGTAGTTCAGAGGTAGAATGCCCCTGGGTTCCATCTCCAGTACAGAAAAAAAAAAAAAAAAAAAAAAGACAGTGAGTTGAAAAGTTAGTTAGAATCAAGGGGATGAGACCTAGATTCTATGGGTTAGTGAAGGGCAAATGAAAGCGGTGAGAAGGGGCTGAGGATTAAGAGAGACTTTTAAATAACATTTAAATACTGATAGGAAGAAGCCAGGAGATTTGCAAATGCTGGACAAAGGAATGTGTGAGCAGGAGAGGGAGATGAAAGGGGACGGGTTCAGGAGGAATCTGCCTGTGGTACCTGGGGAAGGAGCCCTTTGGAGTGGGTGAGCATGGGCCCCCAGTGGCACTGAGTTTGGAGACCATGTGTTTTCTGTAACACCAATGAACACAGTCCTGTGGTCTTTCCCTGGGCACTCAGCATCCAGGAGGGCCTAAGATGGTCAGATTGAATTTGGAGCTTTGCCAACAGAGTGTAACTGGGGGGGGGGGGGGGACAGACCAGAAGAACTGAAAATATTGGCTCCAAAATACTGGAAGTCGCGTGTTAGAGGGACTGAGAATCCTCACGGTCACCTGTCCGCCACCAACTACCACCAGACACCTACCCCAGGGAACATGCAGATACAGTCACATTCTCTCTTCCCCTTCTAACCTGCCTTCCTGTGGGGACGGGGAAGAAACCTAGAGGAAGGAAACATTTCTCAGAAAGGTCAGTTTCCCCAAACTGCCTGAGCCTTGGAGACGCTGTCGAGGCCAGGCCCACTTGAAGGAAAGTTGAGTCTTCCCTTTACCCAAAGCTCTGAGGTCTTTGGGGAGCTTTTCAGCTCTGGTCTAATTGTAATCCCTAAGTACATATGCTATGTTTCAAAGTCAATAGAGAGAGTTAATGCAATACCAGTGTAAATCCTCCTAAGCCCTCTAATAGAATTTGACAGCCCTGAAGACTGGACACTTATTCTTTCAGGTAAAGAACCATCAAAGGATTTGTCTTCTAATGGCAGTGATAGCTGATCCCTTCTGAGTGATTAAGATGTGAATTGTCAATCACAGAAACCATCTGTGTTGAATTAAAAAGAGAAAGCAGCCAAGATCATTAATAGAGAGATTCCTGAGATGAACTTGAACTCTGGCAAAAACCAATGTTAGGCCCACAATGGAGCACTATGGAAAAAGAGATGGGGATTTAATAAACATCGTAGGGACAACTGGCTAACAGGCCAGGAGAGACTTCATTTAAATTCACACTGCATGCCCGTCAGGTTCAGCTGTATCTTACCGTTAATGTGTGACAAGCCTGGAGACAAGAGACCAGCGTTGTTACCCCGGCTGCCGATGAGGAGATAAATTCCAGGCTATTGAAGAAACAGATACCATCGGGGCTCTGATGGATGGGTTCAAATATAGAAGAATGAAAATTTTTGCACCACAACGTAATAAAAATAAATATCAAAAGGAACACCACAGCATCCATTACGTCTGTCGCAATCTCCTTCCCAGACCTGCTTACTGCCCAAAACAGATAATGGATGGGCTGCTCAGCAATTCCCTGGGTAAGTGGTCAAAGAAGATGAAGAAAATCACATGGGGAATGGAGATGGTAAATCATCACGTGGAAACAGGCGTAGTCTCACTAGCTGGGAAATAAAATTTAGACCCCAGCAACTTTGGGTCCCATAGGTACCTATTACAGTTACAAAATAAATATGATAAGACCCAAGATTGGGAGCCAGTATAAGCAAATCCCTCAGCATCACTCTCTAGGAGGACTGGGACAATTTCCCTCAGCAATCGGGCAACGTGAATGAGACCCGCTGCTGGTGCCCTGACACTTTAATTCCTTCTTTGGTCACAAACCCTGTGGTATTATCCCCAAAGAAAGGGAAACATGTCAATAGCAGTATGCTACCTTTAATAACTAGAGATTGACAATAGCCCAAAGGCCAAAGAAGAAGTGGCCGGCAGAGCCAAGTAAAATGTGTTAACACAGCAGAATCACGCAGTGCTGTTTTATGTGGCTGGCAGGGGGTGCATCGGGTCCTGGAAGTGTTTCTATGCAATATGCATGGTTCTCATTAGCGTGCATATCAAAGACCTTCCTGGATATTGATATGAAAAAGACTTTGGAAGGGATACAACTCACTTAGACCTTAGCATTCATTAAGATTTTATGAGAAGTTGGATACTAATTTTAGGCATGCATTCAACATTCATGGAGTATTGACAGTGTGCCGGACACTAGGACACTTAAGATATTGAGATGGGAAAGAAGCGCTTCTGATCCCCAAGGCCTTCGGGTCAAAAGGGAAGTTAAGACAGACAAGCAGACACACACACACACACACACACACACACACACACACACACACAATTACCAAGTGTGGTACAAGAAGTGTAGAGAGAGTGTTGTGTGGGACAGGGGAGAATCTAGGTGGCCCCCAGGTCTTCTTATGCAGGATTAGAAAAAGTCAGAGCTTGGGCAGACGTTGGGAGAGGAGGAGGATGTTCTAGGCAGGGGAGCACCACTGCACCAGCAGTGACCATCAGATCCATCAGATCTGACACACACGCACGTGTGTGTGTGTGTATGTGTGTGTGTGTGTGTGTGTGTGTATGTGTGTGTGTGTGTGTGTTCTTTTCCAAACAGATGAATCTGGGATCTTTCTTTCATGGGGCCCAGGACCTGGTGTATCCCCAGGGCTAGCTCATTCCTCCCATTTCCTGTCACCGTCATCCTTCAAACCAACCCCTTCCCAGCTATTCCAGCACACGCCCTCACTGGGATCACCCAGAGCTGCTCGCACTGGGTGACGATGCTCATGCTGTGCGCTGTGCTGCATGAATAGGATTCCCAAGGCCAGATTCAGTGGGTGAGGATTCCTGGTACTTCATCTGGTTCGCTTCTTATTCAGTGTGGAGTGTTCTTTCTTAAAAGGATGCTTGGATAAAATCCAGCTGTGTCAAGAAGGGACATGAAACCTCGAGTGAAACCGTTCTGTTACTAGTTCCTTGAAAGTGCTGGATATGGAAACCATTGTTCGTAAATTAAGTTTGGGGAAGTTTATACAGAGACGGAGGCCCCGGGGTCTTTCTCAGTATCAACAGGTACAGCAGCAGGGCTGAGAAGTCATGAGGCTGAGTAGCCACAAGTTGCCGTTTGAATGTGGATGCTTTGAAAGCTTCAGGTGTTATTGTAATTCAGCCACTAGTTTGGTTTGACAATGGATCACTTAGCCATAAGTACCTAGTATGTGCACAAGAGGAAGAGTGGGAAGCTTCAAATAAAAAGTGAGGACCTAAAGCAAGAGGTTCTTGAGAAAAATAAAAGAAAGGGCTTAGGGGGGTAAAGATGAATGTATGTGCTTTCCAAGAAAGCCCTCTCTGCTGAGACGACCTAAGCCACCAAGTGCTGCTTTGCATAGAAATGGGAAGCAAGCCAGGTGTCCCCATGAATATGGTCCTTCATTACTGCTGTTCTCAGAAGACCAGGGTCCCCTGGAGGAGGGGCCATTCTGAAGACAGATTCAGGGAAGAGAGCTGGGCAGAAGCATCCCGTGGCTGGAGCACAATAACATTCCCAGAACATCAAGGGCCGTGCTGGGGGAGAGAGGCCACCGGCCCAGGAAGAGGATGTCTTTGTGAAGGATGTCAGTCAGCAAGTGGAGCTTCAGCTGGAGCGAACGGCACTAAGTCCAGCCACCTGGACAGGCTGTGCACCTGGACGAGACCCTGAGTCCCAGATGACCCTTCAGAAGGGGATGGAGCCGTGGTGGTTGACGTCCTATTAATAGAAGTCAAGCCACCAGTGACCACAAGAGGGGCTGGGGAATGCAGTCCAGCCACCTGCCTAGTGTGAAAGGGACACTGAATTTAGTGAGCAAAAAGCAATTTTGCCACAGAGTCCCACCCCAGATCACAGGCCTGCATGGGTCCACTCAAGAGGAGGCAGAGGAAATGTCATCTCTGGCTTGAATCACACCAGGTTGTCAGAAACCCAGACTCCAGTTTCCATCTGTCTCTGAGTTACAGATCACAGTTTTGTTCGCCCTACAGGCCTCCGGATCTCCCATTTAAGGTGGTTACATGTCAAAATTTACTCAGATTATTCTCTCAAGAGGTCTTTTTAAGCTCTGGGTAATGTCCGTGTGTGCAAAGCAAAGTGGCTGGGTAAGACCCAAGGATTCTACTCTAGGCAGGAGCCCTGCCTTTGCCCTGAGGATGGTTTACATAGCAAGGGAAGGAGTCTGGCACCAGGACTTGAGGAGGGGTCTCCACTGATGTTGCCCACAGGGGTCACTAACTGCCCGGTGCCCTTCGCCATGCTTTTCCCCCTGACAGAGATGACATTTCCTCTGCCTCCTCTTGAGTGGACCCATGCAGGCCTGTGATCTGGGGTGTGACTCTGTGGCAAAATTGCTTTTTGCTCACTAAATTCAGTGTCTCTTTCACACTAGGCAGGTGGCTGGACTGCATTGCCCAGCCCCTCTTGTGGTTACTGGTGGCTTTGTCATTAAGTTCTACCCTGTTCTGTGGGAGATGAGCAGAAGTCCGTGCACTACTAGCACTACCCCTGCACAACTCTCTTTTGTATCCCTCTTTGCTCAGGTTCCTCTCTGGTGGCCTGAAATGGAGATGCTCCTTCTAAGGTCACTCTGGGAGCCCCTAGTTTGAGCAGCCTGGGGTCCAGAGACAACATGATGGATGCCCCCCCCCCGCCCTGCTGACCGGATCACACACTTAATCCTGCAACAGAGGCAGCAAAGAAACCCCCATAGCCTCTGAGCCGCTGATGGGCTTATATGTCATAGCAGCAAGCATCATCCTATCTCACTCAGATGACAGGGTTGAAACCGCAGCCATCCAGCTTTGACTAGGACCAAATCCACCCCTTTCTTGCTTGTGGCTATCAGAGGAACACTGGATATGCTTGAGGCTGGCCAGTGGGGGAGGTTGGTGACTACCTTGATGGCAATCCCTAGGGCTAGAGAAAATGCAAAGTGCCATGGGCAGGACACCAAGATAGGACCATCTAACCCGTGTGCCACCAGGCTCTGATCTACTCAGCCCATAATGAGCAAGACACTGCCCTGGGGTAGAAGCCAGGCTTCAGTGACAGAGAAGATGACTTGAAGAAAGTCCCCACAGCCAACCCAACGGCAGGTGTTGCTTACCTGTGGCCAGCGCCAGAGCTCTCTTCCTAGAAAAAGACACTTTCATTTATATTCAAAGTGTGTGTGTGTGTGTGTGTGTGTGTGTGTGTGTGTGTGTGTTGCTAGGTATTAAACCCAGAGGCATTCTTTCTACCTCTGAGCTAAAACCCTAGCACTATTTTTTTTTTCATTTGGAAACAGGATCTAAGTTGTGGAGACTCGCTTTGAACCTGTGATCCTCCTGTCTCACCTTCCCAAGTACTGAGATCACAGGCATGTGCCACCATGCCTGGCTTACATCCAAGTCTTGAGTCACACATGATTGGGCTTGCTATTTTGCTTTCAAAACCTGAAGTTGGTTAAAAGAGCACTTTGCATGAGCCGTAAGTGAGGGACCAGTTCAGATATCTGGACTGGAACCAAATCTCTCCACTTGCTGCAGGGCAGAGGAGGTCTGGGTAGCTACCTGAAGTCTTCTTTCTCAAACACCTGTATGCATCTGCATTAGGCCCAGCCTCACGGTCATACTGACCATATATATCTGAGAAAGACGACTAATGTAAAGAGACAGAAACCAAGTCACACCCAACAAAGTCCAGGCAGGGGCTTAATCTCTGGAGAACGGGACTCCGGGAGGGCTGTGAGTCTAGTCTTCCCAATACCTGCGCCTCGCTGATGGGTTTAGCAGGACAGTGCTGTGGTGTGCTCAGGTAGGAGACATACAGACACTCAGCTGGAGGAGAGTTCTCATACAGTTACAGCTACCCCAGGGCTGGAGCCGGTTGGGCTGGACGGACTGTAGTGAGCTCCTCAGCCTTAGACAGATGCAAGCAGAGTCAGAAAGGCTGTCTCCCAGAAAGCAAATGATTGTTGGAGGAGTAGCAGCGGGTGTGTTTGCAAGACTCTTTACAACCAAGCTGCTATGCTTCTGAGACGGGATTCCAGCCCAGCATGGCATCTGCCATTTAAACTGCCTCTCCCAATCTATGGGTTTGGGGCAGAGCGGAACCAGCCCCGGTCCCAGACACAAAGAGGTTATGCGCCTTCTCTGAGCTTAAGGTCAGGCCCCATCTCTGGTGACAGGGATTATTTCAGGAGTAAGCAAGTGTCTTAAGCTAATCTAATCAGAGTGAATTGTGGGGCTTATCTAGGAGTTACCAGGGAGAAAATATTGCTCTCTCCTGCAGGCTTGGAAACAGGTAAGCTGAACATGTCCTCCTCTGGCCCTCCTGGTGACACACAGAGCCCGAGAATGGAGTCATAGAGAACCGGGGCTGAGAGGCTATGAAAAAACAAGTCCTAAGCAAGTTACTTGAGCACCTAGATCCAGCACTACCTGAAGCCAAGATGGATTTCAGTTTATTAAACAACAACAACCAAAAAAACTTCTATTTGGTCAGTATAGTCTAGGATGTGAATTCTTTTTTTTTTCTCCCCTTACTTTAAACAGAGAGAAGAGAGTGCGCTGGCTAAAGTGTCAGGTTGTAACAGAGGGATCTTGGGTAAAGGACACATACGAGTATACACAATGCAAGCTGAGTATACACAATGCAAGCTGAGTATACACAATGCAAGCTGCAGGGAAGGCTCCAAAGAGGAGAGCAGGCCTGCTAGCCCTCTGCGTGGGACCCCCAAGGCTGGGCGAGGCTGACATGCATGTTATCAACATCCTTCCCAAGAAAAATCATCCAATGCATTCGAAGCCACCTTGCATGAAGCTGCTCTTTGAAGCATTATGTGGAACAGTGAAAGATTGGAAACAGTCTAAGTGTACAACAATCAGGAGCTGGTTCAGCAAGCCAGTTGCCTTCAGCGGGGCGTTTATGAGGTACGCGCAGTCACATGGAAAATACTTATGATAGTGCGAGTGAAATCAGAGCATGAAATATGAAATTGTATCATCAGCACGAATGCAACTAAGTGAAAGAGAAACAAAAGATAGAATTATAGACAGGAAAAAAACTAAGGAAGTAAATTCACCCCCAAAATTCGTGCTTGGATGACACCATCATTTTTCTTTCTGTTTTGCTTTATTTTCTAAGTTCTCTTGGGGTGTTATTTTACAATGGAACGATGTTTTGTGTGATGTTGGTTGTGGGTGATATTGCACTTAGAAAGAAGGACACACACATACATGCATGTGCACGTACACACACACGCGTGCGCACACACATATGCGCGCTCACATGAGCAATTTCTGAAATAAGGAACAGGTAAGGTGACGTTTGACCATCACAAGGTAAGAGACTGTCCAGGCAGTTAAATCTGGTCCCAGTTGTTTCACCGGGCAGCTGGGTGCCAGTGGCGATCCTCTTGTCTCTGTGGACCTCAGTATTGTCCTCTACCAGTGACAAGGTGTTACATGTCCAGGAAACAGGCCCAGACCAGGGCAGCGCACAGCTCCTGCCCCAGATGACTTCAGCTCTCTACCCTCTGCTCCATGGATGGCAGCAGTCTACACACTCTACCCTGCCCATGGGGACACCCTGCCCATGCACACAGCTGGGAGGTTGTCTTGTTAGAAGCCCTCTCTGCTCTGTCCTGCCTCATCCCCATCTGCTGTCGTTTCTTCCCACTCGAGTTAAGCCATCTGTAAATAGCAAGACAGCCCTCTCTCTAATGGCTCTCTGGGCTGTGTCCTTTCTGCTTTTTATGCGGCAGAGCCTTTTAACTTGCTCTCCAGAAACCAGCTGGACACAGAGGAGCCCCAAATGGCTCAGTCAGACCCAGTGCCCCAGCAGGGAGCACCTTGTGGGTGCAAAGCCATAGAGTTCAGCAGCGACGCTCGGGGTCCCAGCAGCTGTCATGATGCCATGCGCCATGAAGGGGCACCTTCTCCAAGAGGGCAGAATTGTTCTCATGTCATCAAGGACCCCTGGAAAGGGGAGCTGCCACCAGCAGCTAGTCACCCAGGCTCTGAATTGGGACTTTCGAGTTGCAGAATACACATCTCAGAGGAGATCAGGAACAGAATGTACAATCGTCCAGGAGATAAGAGCACTTAGAGATGCCGGGGCCACCTGCTCAAGGGAGCAAAGCCAGGCAGATCTGTGACCCACTGTAGGTCACAAAGCTGGTCAGTGGCAGAGGCCAGGGTCTGAAGCAAGATTTCCACTGGCCATCACCAGCGGGCCTCAGTGCCCCCCCCTGCTCTCAGGCTCAGCCCCCTCGCCTGCACACACATGGCCCCGTGTTCGTCCTCTGCCACCACTCTGAGGTGCCGAGCCTCGGCGGCCCAGCTCTCTAACTAAAGCATGCTTCAGAGCAGAGAGCGCTCAGTGAGTAGTTAATGGAGCGCTGTGTAAACAGGGTTGCCACCGGGGCACCTGGACTTGAGTTCACACTGGCCAAGCCAGGTTCCTTGGCAGCAGGATCAGGGCCCGTTTCTGTCCTGTCCTGCTGTCCTCTGCTTTCTACTTAGATCTCTCCTCATTCTTGAAGATGAGTGGAAAGCACACAGATCTATGAAGGGAAGCCTCTTTTGCCTCCTGAATACTGGTTTGATTCTTCTTCCCTCTGCATTCAAATGCTCTGGTAAGTATTAGCGCCCGACAGGAGTCTTGGCTTGGAGCTTCCCAACCTCAGCAGTTATTGACATTTGAGGCTGAGTCATTTGTGTAGAAGGATGCTCTGCACATGACAGAATCTTTGGCAACATCCTGGCCACTACACTACTGTCCCAACCCCACCGGATGCGGGAACAGCTAATGTCTCCTGACATCCTCCACATCGCCCCATAGAGAGCTACTGTCTCAGTGGTGTGTGTTTCCTTACGCTATGCAGTGACATTCTAGAGGTAATTTTATAAGGTTTCCCAGCACATAGTAGGGGAAACTGTCTACTGAATGAATGCACAAAAGGACCAAGACAGCCTTGAACACTTGTCAGCAGTCAAGTGCCATCAGTGGCATTTCCGATAGTGGCCACTAGAGGGCGGAAAAGGCCGCCAAACCATCATCGCTGCTGGAAAGGGCGATTCCTGGAAGGACCAAGACCAGACAGCCCAGACCCTGCCTGGCTCCGGGGACTGTGGTGGTCCTGACAGGGTCAGTCCCTCTTCCTAGCTCCTTATCCACTCCATGACCCTTAAATATTGCTGCTCCCGGGCTCAGTCCTTAGACCATCACTACTAATGACTCTTCTCTTGGATAAGTTCATCCAGTGTCATAACTTTAAATAGATTTTAAATGCTGAGAACAACCAAATTTATATCTCTAGTCTAAGCATCTCCTGAAATTCCAGATGTGACTTGTTTGCTTGATCCCCCATGTGCAGATCCAATTATCAAACATCTGGGCTTTATTAATTAATTTATTTATCATGGTACTGGGGATTGAACTCAAGGGAATTCTACCTCTGAGCTACAGCCCCAGCCCCAGCCCTTTTATTTATTTATTTATTTATTTATTTATTTATTTATTTATTTATTTATTTTTATCTTGAAATAGAGTATTTCTAAGTTACTGAGGCTGGCCTCAAACCTGCTATCCTCCTGTCTCAGCCACCCAAGTACTGGAATTACAGGCATGTGCCACCATGCCGGTTCCTTTGAACTTTAATCCTTAACCACATCTGAACTGCTGACATCCCCCACATCCCTCCAACCTCGGATGGAAACCTAGGAATCCCTCTGCCTCTCACTATCCTGCCTCCAATCGCTCACACATACTGTTGCTTCTACAGTCAACACACTGCCTTCTCCTGCATGTCCCCCTCGGCACGGGCCACTGTCACCTGCCACCTGGATTCGCCACAACAGCAGCTGCCCCTCTGCCCACTCTAGCCCCACAGGCTATCCCTGAAGGAGCCAGAGCTCATCAATCAAGAGTCCACGAGGCCTCCCAGCTCTCACAGAAATCACAGACTTTACAGTGCTGCAGAGCCCCTGTGGTCTCCTGCCTCCACCACCACCTGCCTGGCCTCTTCTCCAGCAAGCTCTGCCCAGCCGTCTTGGTCCCCTTGGTCTCCAGGGAGGCTGGGCACCACCTCTTCCATTCCTGTGCTCCTAGAGCCCCGTCCACTTGGCACGCTCCTCTGTCACCCACACCTGGATCACTCCCCACCTCTTGCAGCACCTGCTCAATGAGGTCTCCCCAGCCCACCACCTTCCCACCTGCCTTCCAGTTTTCTATGAAGAACTGGATAGATGGTGAGTGAGTAGGTGAATGGATGGATGGATGGATGGATGGATGGATGGATGGACGGACGGACAGGTGGATGGATGGACACTCAATGTACTTTATTAGCTTCTCATTTCTTTGTTCCCAGAGGTGGTCTTATTAGGGAAAGGGATTTGTAGCCTACTATGTCCACTGCTGTATCCCCAGGATGTGGCATGTTGTGGGTGCTTGGTGAATTGTGGGCGATGAAGGAGTGACTAGGGGAAGTGAGGATGGGTCCTGAGTCACCCCAGGAGAAATCCTTCCTGCCAAGCCGGCTCTCCAGACAGGAGCATCTTCCAGGCCTCTGTCTCTATCTGCCAAAACAGAACACAGACTCTCCCCGAACCCTGAGGACAGACTGGGGTGGGAGACTGATATTTAGCAGACAGCTACAATGAATCTGAGGATGAGCTCTGGGGGGCCTGGGGGCTCTGGGAGCTTAACCCCCAGCTTCACTGCTTACTGTCTGGGGCCATGAGCAAGTCTGTTAATGTCTCTCAGTCTCCCATCTGGAAAATGAGGACCACAGTGATAGCAGCCTGCAGGGCCCAGGTGAGGACTGAGTGAGTACACACGAGCAACGCACGTGGATCAGGCTCCTGCCGTGGCAGGTAAGCCATCCCACGAGTCTCTTTTGCAGAAGGAAATGTTGATACTCAGAGGCAATCATGTCCCGGCTGGTGAGAAAGCTCTGGGCCCTTCCCACCAGAGCAGGCCCTGCAGAGCCCAGCCCTGTTTCCCACAGCCCCTGACTCTGCTCTCTGTGGCCACCATGGTCACATGGCTCCTGCTTAACAGCCCTGCCTGCTTCTCAGCCCTGACCCAAGGGAGAACACAAACTCTTTCTCACTTGACCAGCACCCCCAAGCAGGCTGGCATCTTAAAAGAAGCTCTGTCAAGGGCCTAATGGGAAACCAGATCCCCGCCAGCCCCTCCAGCCAGGAAGAGGGGAACAACAGCCCGCAGGGCAGTCGGCTCCTGCCCTTCCCAGGATTCTGATTTCAGGGAGGGTGGGAAGGTGGTGGGCTGGGGAGACCTCATTGAGCCTGGAATCTGTGTTCCAACAAGCTCCTCAGCTGGTTTTCCAGGAGGAAACTTTTGAAAAATGCTGGCACAGAACACAGACTATGGAATCAGACTGGCCGGGGTTCGCATGCCAACCGCACTCACCGTTGTGTGACTCTGAACTGGTTTCTCAACCTCTCTGAACCTCCAACTTCTTTGTCTGAGAAATGTGGGTAATACGATTGCTTGTGGGGTCAAGTTAGGACTTAGTGATGTATTGTGTGTAAAGGTATAAACACGGTAGCCTGTCCACATGTGGAGCTGCCCTGTCCCCAGTAATGGCCTCCCAGGAAGGGCTGCCCTGCCCCACAGGAGGTAGCCCAGAGGTGACACTTTCCCCTGTGAGCAGATGGGACAAGAAGAGCCTCCTCTGAGAATCAGGCGGAGGTGGCAGGAGGAAGCATAGAGAGGGAAAGATGATGGAAAGAGATGAGAAGCCAGAGCTCAGACTGTTCTTCAGAAGGCCTGCCAGCTGCCTCCAAGAGCTCTCCGCCTCTGGTCCAGGCACTGGCTCATGTCATTCCATGCAAGCCCTTTTCTAATGACAAGGCAAATCCCTGCTCCTCTCTCAGGACTCTGCCTGAAGTCTCACTCTGGAAATCCAGCTTGAGCAGCTTCCCTGGCAGGTTGCATGGAAGTCCCCCACCCTGCCCCATGACAGGGTTTTCCTCGGGGTCCTAAGAGGCTCCTCGCCCCTACTGGGCCCAGCTGAGAGCCCTTTCTGTCCTCACCCGGGCTCCTCCCAGGGAACCCAACAGAAGGTCCCAGAAAGCAGACAGGAGTGCTCCCTGGAGACACTGTCTTTCGGCAGCCCTGAGCTTTCCCTGTACCCCAGACCACATTCCCGCTGTGGACACATTTATCCCGGTAACACCTCCACCAAACCCTGTAGCCCCCAGATTGTCCACAAGCCGGCAGATTAGGAGCCCCAGGGCTGGGATATGGTGACCTAGGATGCTGGCAGAGGGGCCCAGAGTCCAGGCACCAAGGGATCCCTTGCAGGAGATGCTCCAGCAACAGTGGGGAACAGCGGGGCAGGAGAGAAGGGGACAGAGTGACCAGCCCAAACAGCTCCTCCACCGGGCTGCAGCCAGCAAGCCTGCCAGCTAAACCGCCCCATGAATATTTAACAGCTGTCAATATTTAATTAGTGCAGACAGATTAACTCTGAAATCACACACACTGGGCTGGGCTCCTCGGGGGGGGGGTGTCAGAAAAAGAACAGAGAGGGGGTCACCACAGGGAGCTGTGCTTCCTGCCATCTGGCCTGGCTCTGTCACCTTCCCCTCCTGGATGCCAGGCCACCTCCACCTGCCACAGAGACTCAAAAAAGTGGCCGGCGGAGGCACTGGAGGAGTCTGAGCAGAAGGCTTGAGCCTCAGGAGGGGGTCGCGAAATGGTGGGTGAGGGCAGAGTCAGGGGAGACCCCAAAGGAGGCGCCACCACCCTCCCCCTTGCTGTTCTACTCTGCCTGAGCCACCCAGGCAGGGCCTCCCAGACCCGGGCAGGCTTCCAGGAGCAGGTGTGGGTGTGTAATTACCTCTGTGCCTGTGGCATTCCTGGATTAGGCTGTTTATTTGTTTATTGCATCAGCAGTAGTACTGGGACTCTGATTCCCTTTGAGTTTCTTTGCGTTTTATCACATCTTGTGCCGCTTTTTTATTTAATGGAGCAGCCCTGGACTTCATCATTTGGTAACAAATTGTCATCGTTGACACCTTTATTTTTACTGAAAAATTTGGCTGGGGACTTGTGAAATGTCACAGCCAGGCCTGCACCTCCAAAGGAGGGGGGGCTTGGGTTTCACAAATATCCCCACTTGTCTGTCTCCTCGTGGCTTTGCACACGCTGTACTTTCTGCCTTGGAGAAAGGGCCCTTTCTTCCTCCAAGACCTGACTCAGAAACCATTCCCTCCACACGGACTCTAGTGACATTCTGTTTGGTAATTTCCTATTTATTTCCCTGTGCTCCCTCCCCCAGGCTGAACTCCTCAAAGGACAGAAATCAAAACTGCTGATCCCATCCTGCCTAACTTGGGAATGAGCACCTATTAAGTGCTTAATGATTTGTTTTTACTTTTCATAAATTGGAGTAAAAAGAGATTTTAGGTAGTGACTGGAAAACTCCCGAAGCCTACTGTATACACGAGCTAACAACCCACCACGAACCCTCAGAAGTCTGTGTTAATAAGCATTGATTCTCAAGGATATTCAAGCCAGCCACGTCTGAGCTGATCTAAGTTCAGCCAATGATATTAAGAAGCACAACGGCTGGGGTGGCTCTGCTTCCCACAAAAAGATGGGGGTCGGCGCCAGTGGCTCTGCCCTGAGTATTCACTCTGGAGAGTCAGCCAGCTGGGACACCTTTCTCTCACACAGTGATAGAGGTGTGAGAGGATGGTCAGTGACGCAAGCGTGTCATATGTTCTTGTGTCATGTCACTAACGCCTTCTTAGCCAAATCAAGTCACATGAGCAAGGCCAAGGCCAACAGGACACAGGAAGGAGCCGGGATAAGGGTTAAATAGGGGAAGAACTGAGGCCCATTGTATGTTTGTTTGTTTGTTTGTTTGTTTGTTTGTTTGTAGTACTAGGGATGGAACCTAGGCGCATTCTACCTCTGAGCTACACCTCCAGTCCTATTTAATTTTTTTTTTTTATTTTGAAACATGGTCTTACTACATTGCCGAGGGCCTCAGTAAATTGCTGAAACTGTCCTCAAACCTGCCATCCTCTTGTCTCTCCCTCTCAAATGCCGGGATCACAGGCGTGCACCACCGTGCTCTGCAGAGGCCAGTGTTTTAACAGATCGCAGGTGGGTCGCCGACACACCTTGCATAGAGCCCACAGGGTCAGGCTCCCAGTGGGACAGAAGCAGGATGCAGGAAGGAGTCCCACCTGCAGTCCCACATACTTCTTCCTCGCACCTTGTCCTCACCCAAAGCCCTGGAGCCCCTGGGTTAGCAAGACAGTAGCAGAGATCAGACAGGAGGTTAAAGAAGCCAGAGGTTATTGTACCAAAGACGGAGAGATCTGTACTCCCAGCTCCTGCCCCATTTCTTCCTCCTCCACACACAAATTCTGAAATCTCTGATGGCTTCAAAGGTAGAGTGAGGTGGCCCTCGACTGATGCTACTAGAACCCTCAGGCTTCAGGACAGAAGAGGCTCATGAGGAGCAGGTCACTGGTGGGTGGATGGGTGTCTATCTCTCCGACAGAAGGAGTCAAATACTGAGAGTTAGGAGGTCCACTGGTAGGTGGAAGAAAATCTTTGGGATCAAGAAAAGAGAGGTTCAAATCCATACACCACCACTGGCTGGTCGAGCTTTCTTGGAGAATCCCATCAGCTCCCCGAGAACCTCCACTGCCTGTGTGTAAAATGGGTGATCTCTATCCCACAGGATCCTGCTGAGGGATGAAGGGAGAGAGCCTTTGCAGCCCCCCAGTGGGCGGCACTTCCTTTCCCTTTTATCTTCCACCCTTCGAATGTCCATTTATTCTGCCTCCCCCATCCCCTAAAATACATATCATTAAAATACTTGCCAAGGATTTAATAATTTCATCAGCTAATTCCCTCTAGCCCCCAAGACCTATATCCGGCCATGGCGATTTGGACCGGGTAGGATCATCCAATTTTTCTAAGTATTCTCTTTCCTATCTTTCATCAACTATATTGACAAGGCTCTGTTCCTTTCTAATTGCCCACGCCTGGGATTTTTTTTTTCTTTTTTCTTTTTTTCTTTTCCTTGTTAAAGACCAATATTACAAAGCACTTCAGTGGCTCAGCCATTTTTATTATCATCATTAATTTTATTTCCCTTCTCATTTATTAATGGGCCAGGCGGCTTTCAAGTATCTCTTTTCCCCTGATATATCTGTTAAACGCCCTTCTGGTTCCCTTTGGCGGCCACAAGGCTCTCCGCAGCTTTTATTTCTTCCCTTGGCCGCCCTTCTCTGTTTCTCTGAAGCCTTTGCTGACTCCACATCTGGGCCCCAGCAGCCTCCTCTGCCCTCCGCCTCCCTCTACTTCCTGCTTAGGCTCAGCCACAGGCCGGATCTAGAGCCTGGATCTGGTCAGGATCCTTCCTCCGCCCTCAGGCCACCAGGAGCAGGGGGCTCCTTTTTCCACCCTCACCTCCTCCCATACTTCTCCCCAGGGAAGACTAAAACATAGGGCTGGGGGTGTAGCTCGGAGGTAGAATGCCCCTGGGTTCCATCCCCAGTACCCCCCCCCCCGCCAAACACAAAAAAGAGATTCAGGCACCAGGAACATTCACTCATTCATGCTTTAAACAAAACATTATTGAGGTGTAAGTGGCACACAGTACCATTTGCCCATTTTAAGTGTTTAATCATTAAACTCAATGATATTTAATAAATCTACCAAGTGGTACACTCATTACCAGTAATCCAATTTTAGAACTCTCATCATCACACCCATAATATCCTTCATGTGTGATTAATCCCACTTCCCACCCAGACCTCTGGGCATCCATGAATCTGCTTTCTAGAACTGCCTTTTCTGGACATTTCATAAAAGTGAGGCCGTAGAACATATGGTCTTTTATGCTTGGCGACCCTTGCTTAGCATGTATTTGAGACTCATTCGTGTTGTTAGGATGTGTCAGTATTGTATTTCTTTTGATGGCAGAATAGTATTCCAGGGCATGCCAGTACCACATTGTTTTTAAACCGTTCACCTGTTGATGGACATTTGCCATTTCTGGTAGTTATGAAGAATACTGCACAAATAGACACTTGTGTGGACATACATTTCATTTTTCTTAGATACTTAGAAGTGAAATTGCTGGAGTCACATGATGATAAAGTTTATTTAACTTTTTTAAAAAATTTCAAACTGTTTTGCAAATTGACTGCAAAACATCTCTCAGTCCCACCAGTGACATGCCAGAGTCCCTACCTCTTCCCATCCTTACCTCCCCCACCCCTGTTGATAACAACCACTCTAGTAGGATAAAGTATCTTGTTAGTTTTTTTTTTCTATATTGGAAATGGAATCCAGGGTCTATACCCCCAGCCATTTTTTTATTTTTATTTTGAAATAGGGTATTGCTAAGTTTCTGAGACTAGCCTTGAACCTGTGACCCTCCTGTCCCAGCCCCCCAAGTACTGCGATTGCAGGCAAGCACCACCACACACAGGTGTCTTGTGGTTTTTATTTGCATTCTCTAATGACTGATGGTGTTGGGCTATGGTTTCCATGTGCTTAATCTATTCGTTGTTTGATCAGATATTTATATTTATGCTTATATTTATGTGGTACCTACCATGTTCCAAAACTATCCTCGAGGCTATGGACAACAAAAATCCAGTTCTTTACTGCTCTTGTATTCTTGTTGGAGAGACAGAGGGATACACAAGATCACAGATACTTCAGGTGTCGATGGTGATAACTGCTGGCTAGGGAGAGAAAAAATAGGGCAGGGAAGAGAGATATAAAATGTTTAGGGAGTGAAATTTCAGGTAAGACAGTCACAGAGACTTGCTGAGCAAAGACCTGGACGGAGGGGCTCATTGTGGGGGTGTCTGGGAGGAGCGAGTTTCAGGAAAGGGAACAGACTTCGCAAAGACTGGGATGTGGGAACGGGGAGAGGTAAAGAACAACTAGAGCTCCCTGGGTCTTAACAAGTCATGATAAGGGTGTGTGTGTGTGTGTGTGTGTGTGTGTGTGTGTGTGTGTGTAAGGGACAGAGGAGGAAAGACATTGAAGAATTTCAAACACATTAATGACACTTTCTGACTTACATTTCCATGGAAGAGAATGGACCTGGTGTGGTCTGGGGACAGACAGAACAGGAAGACCCATTAGGAGGCTTTTTGGTGACTCATGGCATGTGATATGATGGTGTCTCAGAGGAGGGATGGAGGAAAATGCTTGGATTCTGGGTACATTTTCTGTGCAGAACTGACAGGATTTGGCAGCAGGTTGGCTGGGATCTGGGAGAAGAGGAGGAAAGTCATGAATGACCTCGGGTTTTTAGGCTGAGCGCTTGGAAGAAAGGACTTGCAGCTTCCTGAGATGGGTCTTCTGTGAGAAGCGCAGGTCTGGAGGTATAGGCTGGGCGGTTGGGTTTGGTCTGGGTGGCGTTTGAGATTAAAGGACCTAAGGAGATGCTGAGGTGGATATGCAGCTCCAGAGCTCAGGCAGGATTTCGAGCAGGGCCAGCACAAGGATGGTACTTAAATCCAGGACCCCTGAGCAGCCCAGAGCCCAGGGGACGATTCTGTGAACATGGGAGGTGGTTCTCACAGGCCCGGTGGGAGTGTTTCTGGGGTAGCTGAGACCTGGAGCCCTAACAAGCTCCTGGGCTCCTTCTCCTGGATCTCAAGGTAGGCCTAACTCACCTACCCAATTTCAGCATGGGTTCCCAAAGCCGAAAAAGCCAACTCTGCCCCTCAAAGGATGCTGGAACCATCCAAGTGGGGGCAGTAGTAGCCTGAGGGGCAACTGAGGAACATTGAATAAAAATAAGGGGGCAGTATGAGTATTTCTTTTTCTGAAAACATGGAAGTAGGCCAGTGAGTTTGGGAATCTCTGGCTCTAGAAGACGAGGACAGGCTTTCCTCCTGGCACCTGCCCTATGTGCTTACCAATGCCACAAGGAACCAAGAAAGAGAGGCCTGCCTGGGGTGTGTCCACAAGACTACACACTGAGCTGTGGCCCCTGCCCTAACTCCTGAGCTGAAGCCCCAGTCTCCACTGTGATTATATTTGTAGAAGGGACTATAAGGATGTAATTAAGGCTAAATGAGGTCAGAGGGATGGGAACCTGATAATAGAGACTCTTAATCCTTATAAGAAGAGACATCAGAGTGTGCTCGCTGACTTGTGTGCTCTCTCTCTCTCTCTCTCTCTCTCTCTCTCTCTCTCTCTCTTTCTCATTCTCTGTGTGTCTTCTCATGCTACCCCAATTCCATACCCCACCATCTTCCAGATGAGCACACAGCTAGAAGGCAGCCATCTGTAAGCCAGGAAGCAGCCTTCACCAAAACCCAAATCAACTAGCACCTTGATCCTGGGCTTCCCAGCCACCCCACCTAGAGACATAACCTTCTGTTGGTAATTCACACAATCTATGATATTATAACATTTTTCTTTTGGCTGCCCATGCAGACTAAGGCAAGGACACATGAAGTACCTGGTACAGGATCTCAATTCACATTTTAATGTTCTTAAGAAAGTCTAGAATTTGACCTTTCACATTACAAGGACTCTTCCCTGGTAGAGTCTTCCAGAGGGGCATGGAAGAGAACAACCCCAGAAGGTTAAAGTCTGCTGCCTAGAAACATTCTCTCAACAGCAAGAAGGAAGTAGGCTCTCTGCATAGTCAAGAGTGCTTGTGACCAGGCAAGAGTGACCCACTGTGCCCATTACCGTAGCAGTAATGGGGGATGTGGGCCATCCTGTTAGCCACAGGGCACTTGTGCTTCTGACTACTTGGTCCTCCAGGTAATTGAGAGGCCTGGCCCCTGCCACTGACCTCATGGCTGGGAGCTGCCAGCCTCCCCACCCCTCTTCACACCCTCTGTCATCTTGCCTTAGCACCGGTATTCTGGACCTCTCTGATGCTTCTCCATCTTGCCCTTTAGAACTTGGTTCTTCCCCTTATATTTTTTCCCACACTGGGGATCAAAGCCAGGGCTTTGCATGTGCAGGCCAAGTGCTCAACCACTGAGCTACACCCCGGCCCCAAACTTGCTTCTCAGCATTGACTTTCCCCAACCTAGGAACTTGGCAGCCTCTTACCTATGGTTGCATCTTTTAGTGTATCTGAACTGTCTCAGGATACCTTGGGGACTCATGATCTGTTCCTCCACCTTTTTGGGGGGTGGATGCTAAGGACTGAACTCAGGGGCATTCTAACTTCAAGCTATACCCCCAGCCCTATTATCCTTTACTTGGGAACAGGGTCTCCCTAAGTTGCTGAGAGCCTGGCTAAGTTGCTGAGGCTGGCTTTGAACCTGTAATTCTCCTATCTCAGCCTCTCAAGTACTAGGATTACAGGTACATCTCCATACCTGGCTCCCTCTACCTTTCACCCTTCCTCCTGCCATTGGCTAAAGGTTCATGTTCTCCCTGGACCCCCATTATGTATTGAAATCTTAATCCTTGTGTGATGGATTTGGGATACAAAGCCTTTGGGAGGGTGATTGGGTCCTGAGGGTGGAGCTCCCAGGAAAGGGATTAGTGCCTTTATAAGAGGCCAGAAAGCAAAGCTAGCTAGCTGCTTCTGTCAAAGACACAGCAGGAAGAAGGCTATCTGCAGACAGGAAGAGGGCACTCACAGGGAGTCTGACCCTACTGGTCCACTGGCCCCTGACTTCTGGCCTCCAAGACTGTGAGAAATAAACACTTATTGTTTAAGCTATCCAGGTCATGGTAATTTGTTCTGACAGCCTGAGCCGACCAAGCCACACCCCTCCCTCAACATAGCCACCACTCATTCTAACCTATGGAACCATATATAGGATCTTTCTAAGGCTAAACACACTTCAAACCAAGTCCTGCAGATGCAGAAAATTGAAGTGACATGATCTTGTAAATGAGATGTCTCCTTCCCCAAAATTATGGGGTATGTGGAATGCAATACTGGTTACCCTGTAGACATAAAGAAAAGTTATTAAATTTAAGCACAGGGTTGAGATATTTGAATTTCAAAGACTGTCTGTGCTAAGCACACAAATAACTGTCCCAGGATTGAGAAGGAGGTTGATACAAACACCAACTGACAAAGTACAACTCGGTCTTCCTCAGACTTGAGGATCTGGTAGTTCAGCAAAAATTTAAAGAAGAAAACTGGAGGATCTGCAGAGTTGCTGGTTTTATCAACTGCTACATACGGAGACTCAAGAAATCAACTCAAGTTTTCAGTCGCCATCTTTTCAGAGCGGGAAAGAATATTTCACACCAAAAGAAAAAAAATCAGGAAATGTATAACCGCAAAGAAAAGTACAATCCTACTGAAAGTGAATAAATGTAGCTTTATTAAAAACTCGCTCATGTTTTTTCTCATTTTTCCACAAGCTGATGAAAACTTTGGCATAGAGCACCAGAATGCTTAAATTAAACACATATTAATTCCCACAAAATATGCACAGTCCTATAAGTATTCCACCCTTGCCCAGGTGCCCTGCTGCCTCTGAGAACAGGCATGCAAGTGAGAAAGGTCCCATGTGGACTAGATGGATGAAGGGAGCGTGTCTTGTCAGGGGTCTTCTTTCTTTTGAGGGTGGTTTCCCTTTGTCCTTTTTTGATAGATCATCCTCATTTTTGGCTTTCCCAAGTTGCTATTAAGCTCTTGGCTCTATTTTCCCACCAGGATGTGCCTCCATAGGTTTCTGAGAAGATCCAAGCTCACATTCTAAGTAACTGGTTGCTAGGTTTCCAAGAACAGCTACTTCCTGGGAAACATTGGTTTGGTAAAGGATCAAGGTTAAGGCTGCTTCATGTTGGGTCTCTTGGTCTCTCTTACACAGAAGCAAGCCCGTCGTCCTTCATTCTGACTATCCTTCTGTTTGGTCTGCTGTATTTTGTACCACGATATAGACTGAAATTAATAAGCATGGTCCCTATACCTCCCAAGATTAAACAGTACGAGGAAGGCAGCTCTCCAGTCTATGATGTCACAGAGTAGCGTAATTACTGAGTCAGGAGGGATGTGACACCCTTTGATTACTGCAGGAGCCGGGGAGAATCTCACAAGCTAGGAGAGAGGTGTGTTGTAGAGAAAGTCAGTCACCGTGTGTTCTGACCCCAGGCCCACCAGCCCCGATCCTTGGGCAAGTCACCTGAGGTCAGTCCCCCCAGCATTGTTACTGATAACAAAACTCAATGCCACCAGCCTCCAGGGCTGGGTGAGGATCAGATGGAGTCATCTACACAGTAACACAGACACTGTGCCTGGTCCAAGCAGGGGCTCCTTGCCTTGCCTTCCTTCTCCATCTCTTTGACTGCACGGTGGGTGAGCAGACAGAGCAAACTTGGAGAAGGAAGGGTATTAAAGGGACAAGGATAGACTCTGGGGACAGGAAAAGATTCCATAAAGCCCCACATGGATCATCCCTGGTCTGGTGGAGTATGCGGCCATCTCCACAGCTCTGAGTTGCCTCCTTCTGCAGTATCCCAGTGGTGTAGTGAGGTCCCACACTGACTGCTGGGCCTGGTCAGGCGTGTGCGGTGGTCACTACACAGTCCATGCGCCTGCTTCTTGGCGCCAAGCTGGAGACCTGACACAGGGGACTCATGCGGGCAGAGGTCACCGTCACACACTCTGCAGGCCTGGCCGAGGAGAGAGGCACGGATTTAGCCCCATCACCCGCGGAGACCTGAGAGACGCCGTGTTCAGATCCAGGTTGGCCTTTATTTTGCGTGGCTACCACCTAGAAAAGGAGAAGCCACCAGAGGGAAGTAAGTGGCCGAAGCAGAAGGGTGCTCTCCCCAAGGTCACAGGTCAGGGAGAGAAAGCTTTGGGCCACTGGATGTGCTCCCTTCCTGGGTTCCACTGGGGATGGGCGGGTGCTGCTTAGATGTGGAATCCAGTGTAAGAGAAGATAAGATGTATAGAAGTGGGGAGGGAGCAGGAATCCTATCACAGGGCTTCCATCCACCTTCCCCTCCCATCCCACAGAGTATCCAGCAGCCTGGCCCTCGCCCCCTCCCCCAAGAGGCTTCCTCCTCCTCTTCTCCCTGCACCCCCAGGCCCCAGAGAGCTTCTGCCCCCTTCTACTTCTTCCCACATCTTATCTCTTCTAATAATTGCACATTTCCCTGAGACAAATTCAAAGCCCAAGGAGAGATAAAACGACTTCTCAGTCAATAACCCCCTGAGCAAGTTTCTCAGAAGGAGGCTTTCTCGACAAACTCACAGGCCTGGTTTCCTCCGTGAATTCAAACGGAAGGAACACACCGGCTCCTGACGGATGCGGAATTAATCTGTCAGTGCTCACCGAGTGCCAGTTCTACGGGCGACACTGGGTGGGACGCTCTGCCTCTGTTCGGACTTGTAATCCTCATGGTAACCTAGGCAGTGCCCTCCCGCCTTGAAGAAAGAAGCTTAGAAAAGTGAGAGAATTTGCCCAACGTCACAAAACGAGCAAGTAATGGAGACAAACAGGAAGGCTGATTTGAAAGGAGCTCCCACAAGCCATCACTGTTGGCTGGATTTTTGACTATACTCAACAGAAGTATGCCAGCCAGCCTGAGCAAAAGGAAACCTCTTGGTGGTAAATCTGAGCCCTGGAGGAAGACTGGAGAGTCAGGCTTGGGTATGAGCAGAGCCTGGAGCACTAGAGGTCAGGTCCAAAAAAGAGAAATGACCAGCCCCCACCCCCCACCAGGAGAGTGGACCCCCCGGGGGTTACCTGAGTCCCTCTGATTTGGAGTCTTGGTGGCTCTTGCCTAACTCCAGAAGGTCTCATGATTGTTCACACACCACCTTCTTGCAACAGGATCATGGTTCTGCTTACCAACCACCACCATCCCTCATGGTAGCCAATGGGGACAAGCAGATTTCCACTGAGAGAAAGAACAGTTCATAGCAGCTTCACAGTTTTTTTTAGGGGAGTTTTATGTTTGTTCTTTGCTTGTTTACAGTGTTGGGGGTCCAGCCCGGGGCCTGGTGCATGCTAAGCAAGGACCACGGCTGAAAGAGACAAGTTTATCCTAATAACAGCTCCTTAGGAAGTACACACATCTGAGAAAACTGGGCTGAGCCTGCCACAGGCTTTAACATGATCACTCCTCCAGCACTCCCTTGAAGTAGGGACTGTTACTGCCCCCATTCTAGCGGGGGGAAACTGAGACTCAGAAAGCTTAGGTGTCTTACCCAAGATCCCGTATTATAAGTAACCCAGTCAGAATTCAGTCCAGGACCAGCTGGCTCCACAAGCCAAGCTTTTAGGAGCTCTGCTAGCAAATGGTGCCTCCCGACTAGATAACATCACTAATGTGGACATGCTCTCAAATCCACGACCTCAGTTCACAGTCCCAGCACTCTGCAAAGTAGAGAGAAGAGGTGTGAGGATGTGTATTTCCCAGCCAAGCAAGTGAGGCCCAGAGATGTTTAACCATCCACCCGAGAGCACACAGCTGATTGAGAGACCAGCTGGCCCTGCCTGGCTCAGTACCTTGCTTGAGGCTCAAATGCTCCAAGGGTTTGAGTGACCCACCAGGGAGAGAACCAGAGTCAGAACAAGAAAGAGCCACTTATTTCTAGGTTCTGGGATTCAGTTCCTAGGCAGGCCATCTGACCCTCCTGTCCCCCATCACAGAGGGCTGGTGCCCCGCTGCTTTGGGGTCTGGGCACGATTAAACACAAATGAGGAATTGTTGCCTAACAAATTAGCAACAGGTAAAAGCAATCAAGCCATCTGTTGCCTCCCACCCACTGCCACTGCCTAATCCCCTCTCTCGGCAGTGTCCCCGGCTCCGAGCTCAAACACAAATTAATATACTGGCCTTTGCATATGTATTTGTGGCTTCAGGTGGAGAGAGAGCCACAGGAGCAGGTGGCGAGAAGGCAGTCCTGGAGATGCTGTGCTCATGCAAATGTCCTTCGTTAGAGAAGAAAGTCTGCTGAAGGGCAAATGGGACAGGTGAGCTGAATGGTCAATTAAGATGGGGCTGCAGGGACCGCCCTCCCTCCATGCGGGAGGCATCTCCATCCCGCTCTTTTCTCAGAGGTCTGGCATCGCTGATTCCACCAGCCACAGTAGACACACGGAAGCAAGGAGAGGCCGGATGACCATCTCAGGGTCAGCAGAAGGCATGGACGGAGACAGTAGCAAGGGCTAGGCACCCAAATGGTCAAATTGACTAGCAGCCAGCCTCCAGCGGACTCACAGAGGCTCTGTATCCTCACTTCACGTTTCCAAGAGGGGGGAGTGCACCAGCAATGCCCAAGTGGGCTTCACCAGAATTAGTATTAATAGCAGCTGGTATTTATTGAGCACTTACACTGCATGCCACACCCTTCTCTTTCTTTCAGCCTCTCAGCATGCTTAGGAGGTAGATGTTACTATGCCTGTTATTAGAGTTAGAATAGAATGCCCCCTCAAGAGCTTATGTATTAATGTTCAGAGGTGATATAATTAAGTCATGCAGGTTGCAATCTCACCAGTAAACAAATCCATCCTAATGTATTTACTGGGTGGTAACCTAGGCAGTGGGTGTGGCTGGAGGAGTCAGGTCCCTAGGGCTGCATTCTTGGGGACTGTGCTTGGGGACTGTCCTTGAATGCCCTTGCTTGCTCTCTCTGGCGTCTGTGATGTGAGAGCAGAGTCTTCTGCTCTCCCTCACTCTGCTTCCCGCCACGATGTCCTGAGCTCCTCAGACTCCAGCCTCATATGGACTGAAACCCGGAATCTCCAAAAACTGTGAGCAAATAAACATTCCTTCCTTTAAGTTGCATGGTCAGGTGTCTTGGATTACAACAGTGACAATGTTGACCAAGACACTCGTTTTACAAATGAAGAAACTGAGGTTGCAGCAAGATTAAATACAATTATTTGTCTTTAGGTGTTTTGGGGTCTACCTGGACCTAAGTCCCAGGTGGGCACTGGGAATGCAGAAATGCACAGAAGAGACCTGGTCCCTCCTCTCACGGTGGCAGGGACAGTCAGCCCAGTGCTACAGGTGACAAGAGAGGTAGATGGATGGTTGGTCTTCTCTGAAGCCCCAAGGATGAAGAGGAACTGTCCAGCTTATAAGTAGGGAATAGTATATGCAATGGGTGTCTATGGGTATTGGTGTCTGGGGAGAGTTCAGGCTAGAACTGAGCCTGCACAGAGGTAGGTACAGATCAGGCAGGGTCTGGCCAGCTCTATAGAAAGTTCCAGATTTTCTCCTAAGTGCATCAGGAGGCTGCTGCCGAAGTTCACCCCAGGCTGGATTCTGCCCACCATCTCATGCTGTGGTACCCTCTCGCCCTGTGCTGCCCCTGCAGAGTGACAAGTTTCTGGCCATCACCTCCTTGAAAAGCCTCCTCATGGCCTCAGAGTGGGCTGGCGTGAGGCATGCTGCCCATTGGGACAGCAAAGGAGGGAAGGAGGTCCGTCCCTACACAAGTCCTCCTGTGCCACCAGAAGCACAGGCTTGGGCTGTGGTGCACATCTCAAAGCCTCCAGGACCATGCTGTGGCCTGAGTTTCAGTGTTCATGACCTCACAGTGGGGCGGGGGTGTGGAGCCCAGTGATGTCAGATACCCCAGGTTTTGACACCTCCTGGGAGCTATGTAACCTTAGAGCAGGGCTCCAAGCCTCTCTCCACCTTTGCTTCTGCACCAGTGAAATGAGCACAGCTTGCTTACAGAGCCTCCATAAAGATAAAATGGCCACGGAGCATCTCCCCTAATGCCTGCACCCAGTAGGTGCTCAGTAAATGCTAAGCAACACTACTATTATCCTCCATCTGTTTCCAGGCTGCCCCTCTTCCAACCAATCGGCAGCAGCCCTCTATCCTTGTGGTTTGCCGCATCTGAAGTTTTAAAGCCCTTGTTAAAAATAAGCTTCAAAACAAGCCATGAGAGGGGGCGGAAAGGAAAAACGAGAAGGAGGGAGGAAGAAGCTCTCCACCTGAAGCTGGACCCTGATTCTGCTGGTGGCTGGGGACAGCCTGGTCTCCAGCTTCTCTCGCAAATCAAAGGGCTGCTGCCAAGTACTCAGCTACAAAGCCACGGGCTTTCTGAGGTTGGGAAGAGAGAGGCAGCTCGCTCAGTCGGCCTGCCCAGCGGTCCACAGGATGGCCTGGGCGGGGCTTGGGGCCTGCGGGGAGGGCAGGGAGGAGCGAGGTCGCTGCTGGCTGCACACTGGAGGAGAGGAGGAGAGCTGAGGCCAGCCTGCGCCCTCCTCCAGCCTTTGGGCAGTCACCGGCTTCCCTGAGCCTCCACTGTTGCTCTGTGATGTGGGTCCACTGCAGCTGCCTGGCAGGCCAGTAGTAAGGAAGTCGGGGTGTTCCAGATCAAGAGCCTTCCCTCTGCCTGTGGCACACAGTAGGTGTTCATGTCACCCATGGTCCACTGACCTCTCTGCAGAGAGAGAGGAAGAAATGAGGCAGGCTCCAGTATCCGAGCACCAGGCCTGCAGGCTCCCCACCCAGCAAGCTGCTTCTCTTTGAGCTCCCAAGTCTCTGGGCTCCAGTGCCATCATTGCTCTCTTTCTCTCTGACCCCCACGAGCTCAGGCACGGCTGCAGGTCCACTTCCCTGAAGCCCAGCGCTGGTTTCCTGTCCCCACACCAGGCTCAGTTTCAGGAGCTACACCCTCAGTTCACTCTGCAGCTGGCAGTCAAAGCCAGCGGCAGTCTGGAGTGACCATCACAAAGCTGGCACTCAGGTGGCCACGGCCACCCACCCTGGCCACACCTCTGCCCACTCCCTGTGCCATACACCATTCCCAAGGCTCCCCAGCCCCTTCTGCCTCTTTGTGTGTTTGCTCAAAGTGCCAAGCCCTGTGTCCAGCTGAGATGCTCTCACCTTCCAGAATCCTCCCCAGAAGCATCCTCCGCCTTCTAGTGTAACACCCACATCCTCGTCCTAGTACTCATTAATCTCCACTTAGAATAGGGTTATTTGCGTAGAGGGGCAATTTCCTAAGCCTGTGTTTAAGTTTGTATTGTGCATGTTAACACGCAACAGGATGTTGACTGGGACAGAGCTGCCAATAAGACAGATATAGGGAGTGAGGGAGTGTGTGCCAGGGCTGCTCCAGGGCTTTGGGATGGACAGTCTATTGCTAAGGGGGAAGGGTGGCCACAGAGAGAAGAGAGAGAGAGAATGGACTCCATCTCTTTCACTCTCTCTCTCACACGCATGCACACTGCACATAGAGCGCACAGAGCTCTTGTGCACCTCCACATTCTTAAGTGTGGCAATTGGTACAAATTAATTGACAGACATTGAAATGAAATCTCAGCTGTGCTCCCTGGCCTCAGCACTGCTGGCTGCACCAAAATGCTCTTCCAACCCCACAGCTCAGTAATAAAATAAGTTGGGAGCCGGACATGGTGGTGCATGCCTGTAATCCCAGTACTTGGGAGGCTTAAACAGGCGGATCACAGGTTCCAGGCCAGCCTCAGAAACTTAGCAAGACCTTCAACAACTTAGCAAGACCCTGTTTCAAAATAAAAGAGCTGGGGTATAACTTGGAGGTAGAATACCCCTGAGTTCCATCTACAGTACCAATTTGTGTGTGTGTGTGGGGGGGGGGGTACTGGGAATGAAACCCAGGGACATTCTACCTCTGAGCTACACCTTCAGCCCTATTTTTTATTCTTTATTTTAAAACAGGATCTCACAGAGTTTGCAAAGGACCTCACTAAGTATCTGAGGCTGGCCGCGAACCGCAATCCTCCTGTCTCAGCTTCCCGAATGCTGAGATTACAAGAGTGCACCACCACGCCTGACTCCAAAATTTTTTTTAATTAAAAATAAATGAAGAATAAAAAAAATAGGGCTGGGGGTGTAGCTCCGAGGTAGAATGCCCCTGTGTTCCATCCCCAGTACCAGAAAGAAGAAAGAAAGAAAGAAAGAAAGAAAGAAAGAAAGAAAGAAAGAAAGAAAGAAAGAAAGAAAGAAAGATAGATCAGTTGGGACAATGTGCCTTTCCCTTTTTTCCAGGGTGTTATTCACAATCGGGCTTATGGTATCCTCATGACCCTGACCCATCTTCCAGGGAGGAGACTCAAGGAAACAGCCCCTTTTAGGCTGATCTGGGGTTCAAGCCCACAGTGGGATTCTGACTCCAGGCCCTGAGGGTAGAGCAGGCGCTGTGGCTGGCTTAGACCTGAGGTGCAAGTGGAGCTCCTCTGGGCCTGTGGATCTGAGCCTCCTCCTGTAGACAGGAACGGGAATGTTCTACTGGGCCAGGTAAGGGGGATGCACATAGGAGTCCTCCCCTCATGCTCAGCTCAGGCACAACTTCCTCCAGGACCTCTCCTGAAAATCTCCATCTCCAGTCTCTGGTGTGTCCCCATTAGCTCTGAATCTCCTCAGATGGCACAGTGGTGTGTCTGCAGGTCTGTCATCTGTCTCCGAGGCAGCCTTTAAACCTTAACAGCAGGAACAGGGCCTCATTCACCTCTGTATCCAGTATCTGGTAGGGTGCCCAGCACATCTTAGCTGTTTAACAACTTTGTTGGACATTGAATGAATGAATGAATGAATGGGTGGTCCAGGGCATAAACCACCTCTATGCACAGCTACATTTACAGAAGCAAAGTCCAGCTACATGGTAGAGTACAGGAGAAGGGGAGGAGGAAGATGCTAAGGCTGGGAGCAGGAGCCTGCTTGGTCCTCATCTCTTCAACTGGGCAGTTTTGCCAAGGCTGGTCTTCCGAGGATAGACTAGGATGGGATAGGAAAGGAAGCCCCTGTGCTGGAGGGGGCTCACAGCAGGCAGCCCAGCCCTCAGCACCGCCACCTCCTGGGCCTGGAGCCAGGACCACCAGCCTTGGATGCAGAGGCCAGCATCGCCTGCTCCTGCCTCGCCCACCTGCCCAGTGCTCACCGCAACCACGGCGCCCCGGAAAGCCCCCAGGCTTCCTCCCTTCCTTTAGCCAGTACTTGTATCTACACACATTTAAGGAATGTTCCTGCAGGGAACTGCCATCCCCCCAACCCCTGTCAAGTCCCACAAGGGCCTGGACAAGTTCTCCCCACATACACTCCCGCTGTTCCGTCTTCTCTGTGGCCAGTAGCCAACTGCGAGCTTGTTCATTAATATTAATGCTAATAAGCTCCTACATTTGCCTCGTGCTTTCCCGCTTACAAAGCACTTTCAGATCCATCTTCCCAGCCGGTCCTCAACACCAGCCCGAGGTCAGCGATCTCCATCCCCATTCTACTGGGGGGAACTAAGGTCCCAGGAGAGAAGAGGTCAGCTCTGGGTCACACAGCAGCCGGCAGCAGCTGAGCCTGGGGAAGCTGGGCAGAGTCAGAACACCCTGACCCCCAACCCGCATCTGCTGCGGCCGGCCCCTGTCTTTCTCTGTCATTGCTAGTTAACTGTTCTGAGTCATTAAAAAGACAGGCTGAAAATAAACAAGAAAGGCCGACTTTAGCCATCTGCTAAACTGGGGACAAGGACCTGCCACGCAATTTGCTGTGTGACCTTGTGCTAGACTTTTCCCTCTCTGAGCTAGTTAAGAGGACCAGAGAGGATTGGCCTGCCCTGCCCCTCTGAGCCGGAGGCGGCTGCAAACTGATTGCCATCCTTGGATCCTGACTGAGACTGGGAGCAGTCAGGCCCCCATGATCCCTCCACAGACACCTAGCATGAGCTGTGATCACCAAGGCATGGAGCTAGGAAGCCCCAGAGGCCTCCCAGGAGCCTTCCTGAGGCCCCTGATGGTGCTACAGTGTAGCTACTCTGTGACAAGTACTTTGCCCATGCTGCCAACCTGCCTTAAAATAGCCCTGCAGATGGCAAGCATTGTCATTCTGAACAGGAGAAGCTTGAAGCTCAGGAAGGTTACTTGACCTGCCCTAAGTCACACAGCAAAAGCAGAGGCAAGTTTCGAACTCTGGTCTGGTGTAATTCCCCAATGCTTATTGATGGAGATGGGGGATGGGAGGGGTGCGCGTGGACCCCCCTCCATGCACCCTTCCTCCATCCCAGCTCCCCGCCGCTCTCAGCCAGGCTGGGTCTCCTTTGCTGTCCCAGCTCCCTCTGTCATCTCAGCCCAGGCAGAGATTTATGGATCTCACTTCAAGGATTTTTCTTTAATAATAACATTTATAATCATTTTAGAAATTAAGAGCTGAGGATGCAAAGCATTTTAATTAAAATAATCCGCAGTTGATAATTATAGGACTCTCTTAGCTGGAACCATCTTCTCTCAATCTGTCACAGTCCCTCAGGAAAGCAGGAGATAACCGTGAGCAAGCCAGGGAGCGAGTCCCGGTTCCATGGGTGACCCGCAGCCCGCGGTCGCTGAGGCTGCCTGCTGGGAGGTGGGTTGGGGGGAGTGGGGCTGGCACCAGCCTTGGGGACAGTCCCCAGAGAGTCCAGCAGGGCTGACTTCTCACAGGAGGCAGCCAGTGGTCGTCTGCCATCCCCGGGGGCTCAGCAGGTGCAGAACCAAGGCCCAGAGGTGCCTGGCAAGGCCCTCCTGCCCCTGCTACCCCCCACCCCACCCAGGCACTGTCCTGCTCTCTGTGGTCAGGAGAGGGCAGTGAAGGCCACCAGATGCAGGGAGTCCCTATAGAATGGACTCCATGATGGAGCTTAGGGGAAGACAGCAGAGAAATTCAGCGAAGGAGTCAGAACAGCCCACCGCACACCGACCGCTGAGACTGTCTACTCAGCTCTGGCCCACCGCAGGGGCCTGTAGGGGCCTGTAGGGGCCTCTTTGCACCCCTCTTCCAGCAGGAAACCAAAGACAGCAGCAAGGATTGTGCCTGAGATGAAGTTGTGGCAGTTAGGGTGGTCAGGTCTGCGCACACGTGGGGTCAGGGGCAGTAATGCCTCGGTGGGGTTGGGAAGGATGAATAGAAGCCCACTGGCTCAATGGCAATTATAACCAATAGGGTCTCTTGACTGCTCCATGCTAGGTCCTGAGCTGGTCTATGGCATCAGCTCATGCAAGCTCACCATAAGCCATAAAGATCAGCTACGCTATTAGCACCCTTGGTTTTATCCACAGTAAAGAAACTGACTTGGAGATGCTACATGCAGGGGTTCAAGGTCATGTAGTAAATAGGTGGAGCTAGGCCTTGACCCCAGACCCACCAGGGCTAACCCCTGTGTGTGGCCAGCAGGACACATGGCCTCTGGAGTAACAGACTCAGGGAAAGGGACCCTGCAGAGGCACGTTTATGCCGTGGGCAGCCGCAGCTGGTAGAACAGGAGACAGGAGTGACCGGTGATTATCTCCTGCCACCGCATCCGTTTGGTGAAACTTTGATCCCCTTTGGAGCCTTAATCCCCTGTCAGTGAGTGCAGGGCAGGACTCCCTCTGGAGACCCTCTAGCACAGAGGGCCTTCAGCTGCCTGGGCCCACAGAGGCGCCTCACGCTCTGGGCAGGGTGTGTCTCCCTTCCCCAACACTCAGCCCTGACAGCAGATGCTGGCCTGGGGCAGATGCCCCAACCAGGGCTCCTCCCTAAACCCTTAGAGAGAAAATATGATGGGGAAGAGGATTTGGACAGTGGCTTTGAAGTGGCCTCACTTGGGTTTATAGATGCCTCTGTTTCCCCCTGGTTAGCCACGGAAAATGCTTGAATGTCTGTCCCCAGCAGGGGGCGACAGCTGCTGTGGCCGCAGAGGCAGGACCTGTCCCTGCAGGGGAGGCTCCTCTGGCTCTTGGCCCAGCCCGGGAGCTTCCCCTCCACCTCCTGGAGCAGTAGACAAGAACCCGAAGAGGATTACTCAGACTCACTCATGGATAAAATTGCTTCAAGGCCTGAAAAGCTACAAAGGGAGATCTGTGATGGGCATCGTGGGGGGCAGGGGGCGGCCACGCTGGCAGTGAGGTGGGGCAGGGATGGAGGCTGTGCTGTGGCTGGCCCAGGTCACCCCATCAGGACCACCTCCCACCCCAGTAATTACATTGTGTCACCCCATCCCCTGGCCAGAGGACAGACTGGGGCTGAAGTCACTGAGAACTGACTTGGCACCCCTCCCCCAGGCCCAAGGCTTCTGCCACTTGCCCTGTCCGGAAGGAGAATTTTCCTCCCCCTCGGTCCTCTTCCCTCCCCAGAACATTGGAGGCTGAGGTGGTTTCAGTAACAGAATTTATTGCAGCTAAAAATAATGGAGCAACTGCATCTCATTTCCAGGATTCTGTTAGAACAGAAAACCCCAAAGGGGGGTGGGGACCAGCCTAAATTCAAGGGAGCTGGCAAACATTTAGATAGAATAAAACAGGTACATAAAATAAAGCAAGTAAAGAAAAGGTACGGGCTTCGGAATGTTGTTTACCTTGGATGGGGGAAGCAGGGAGCGGGATGGGCAGAAAGAAGCGATCCAGTTAAGTAGCCTTCACCTCGAGATTTTTGCTTTCGTGTTAGGAGGTGGGTTCCAGGGTACTCATTATATTGATAACGTGTACAAATGAATGCACGGAAGAAAAATAGGACCAGACACAGACCGGCGAGGAGAGTGTAATAGAGACTACAATTACACAAAATCTGTGTGTCTGAGCTTCAAAAGATTGCGGAAAAACAATATCAAAAGAAAATGTAGATTCTAAGATGAGCCTGCACCATTCCTGTTCCCAGCCTCCTAGACACCCGGTGCCTCCCTGGCAGAGGGTCGAAGCCCAGATTATCTAGAAAATTTTTCTTTGACAAAGCAAGGCCTAGCCTGCTGCTCCATTGTCTTGGACATCACAAAGAAAGAGAGTAATTTTTTAAAAAAATGTCCTAAGGTGCTGCAGACCAGATGGTATGTGCTCCCCTTGGGGTCCCAGGGCTCTCCTCAGGGAGGCAGGATTGCCAAGGGCAGGGAACTTCCTCTGAGAGAGGTGGAGCATCAGGGGCGTGGCATCTAGGGTGTTGTATCATTGGCCAAAGAGCGGTGGGGGTGGAGCATCCAGAGCAGGGCGGGGCCACAGGCCTGGCTCAACTCTCATTTCCCCACTTTTAGTGTTCTTGCCCTGAGGAGTCTGGTCCTGACTTGGTCTCAGGTGAGCTGAGTTCCCAGGCCACTGCTATTCCTTGCCGCTCCTGTCCTCTGCTAGGGTAAGGGGAATTAGCCTCATCCCCAGCCTTTGTCTCCATCCATCGCCTCCCCTTCCTCCTCTCCCCACCCCACTGTTTATCCTCCCCCAGGGAAGGGCTCCTGTGGGTCACATCCCCCTTGCCTGCCTTAGGCTGTTCGGTGTTCCCTGAGTTTATGGGACAGAGGGGTTCCTCTGCTTTCCAATCCTTTCTCTTGAAGGATCCCTTTGTTCACCAAAGGAACAGGATGGCAGGGTTTCAGTCAGTCAGTGGCACTGGCCCCTTTCCTTGAAGCCCCCTGGGAAAATAGGTATGGGGGTACCCTCAACCCCACCCAGTTTAAACTGGCCCACCTCTACTTCTCTCCATAAACTCTTGTGTATGGGAGGATACTGGGGACTGAATCTAGGGGCATTCTACCTCTGAGTACACCCCAGCCCTATTTATTTATTTATTTATTTATTTATTTATTTATTTATTTATTTGAAACAGGGTCTCACCAAGCTGATAAAGGCCTCCCTAAGTTGCTGAGGCTGCCCTTGAACCGGCAATCCTCCTGTCTTAGCCTCCCAAGTACTGGATTACAGGTGCATTTACCACCATGCCAGGCTTCATAAGCTCTTAAGTCTAAATAAACCCCCAAGGGGAATGCCAACAGGGCACCTCAGGATCCCCTGTAGGGAGGTGGTAAAAATATTTATGTGCAAGCCCCATATTTGACCAACCGAATCTAGATTTTTTTTTTAACTCCCAAGCGATGCTAATATGCAGTCAGGATGAGACAAGAAAATAAGCAATTACAGGACATTCTTATCCTTGGTCTGCTTGAGAAAGTACAGAGAGAACCTTGGAAAGCTGCCTAAGTGAGATTTGGGTGGTGGTGGTGGGAGGAGGGTCAGGGACAGCTTTCTGGAAGATATGACGAATGACCCAGTGCGGCAGGGGAGGACCAGTTGAGTAAATGAACGAAAGTAGCTCTGTGGGACTGACCAGCGGGTGAGGCTGGAAGAGGCATCCAGGCCCCAGAGTGTAGATTTGCCCTCTTAGGAAACTTGCCCAGACCCCAAAGCAGTAGGACACATTTAGAGGAAATAAGCCAGGGGATGGCAGGGTCAGATGTCTGCTGACTGCCTCGGGGATTTATGATGTTCACCTGGGTAGCAGGCAGGTTGGGGTCAGGACCTTCCTGCTCTGGCCCCAGGGAATGTAAGGAGGCTAGACGCTCTCTGCAGGGATGCTGGGTGCCCCCCATTTAATCTGAGCTCTGTGGCGCATTAGCGAGGGGCTCCCCAGGCCAGCAGAGTCCCTGCTCCTAATCAGCCACTACGTCAGGATCGATAGCAACTGCATTGATCTTGCTTCTCTTCGGCTCCTTAAAGAGCTTATTGACCAAAGAGCCTCAGGGGGCCCAGGACGTGCACGCCGCAGAAATCTTGAGTCTCATCAGACCAAGGAAGGGAGGAAGGCGAGGAAGGAATACATGGACAGCCCTGCATCCCACCGCTGGCTGGTTACAGGGGCTTCAAAGCTCTACCTCCTCTTCCCACTCACTCCTTCTCCAGACTTCCCAACCCAAGGCTTTTCCTCTTCACTCCTCTGTATCTGGATAAGTTGTCAGACAAGGATATGATCCCTGCCCAGATTTCCCCAGCCTGATCTCCCTGCTTGCAAGCCCAGAGCATACATCCCCTCCTCTCAGGAGCCTTCTGTAACCTGAACTCACCCCAAAATCTGAAGATCTGAACCCACGCTGCTGCTCCTGTGTGTCCTGGGCACATAGATACCCAGATGTGCAATGCTTGTTACACCTCTTGTAGCCATCTGCAGCATGTCCCTCTCTAGAATGTAAGTTCCTCAAGGACAAGGACTTTGTCATTTGTCTTTCTGTTCCCAGCACAGTACCTAGCATAGAAAAATTGCTCTTTTTTTTTCTTTTTTTTTTAGAGCTGGCATTGGAACCCACAGCCTCACAAATGCTAGGCAAGCACTCTGCCACCAAACTACATCCTAAGCCCAGTAAAGGGTTCTTGAGGGAATGAACAAATGACCCAGTGAGGGCTTTAAAAAGCCCTGAGGAAGCCGGGCATGGTGGCACATGCTGTGATCTCAGTACATGGGGGACCGAGGCAGGGGTAGTACAGGTTTGAAGCCAGCCTCAGCAACTTAGCGAGACCCTGTTTCAAAATAAAAAATAAAATAGGACTGGAGATGTAGCTCAGAGGTAGAATGTCCCTGGGTTGGCTCAACTTCTAATACCATTACACCCCCCCCCAAAAAAAATGTGGAGAAGAGGCTCTGGGTTTTCTCTTCCAGTCGTAGGGTGGCTCCTTGAGTGAGGCCTGCCGTGCTTTGAAAACTATCTTCATGAGGTCATGTTATCTTATATCAAGGAGAGAGTGGGGTCCAGGAGCTCAGGTTGAAGAATATAACTGGTATGTGCTTGTTTGCTAACTTTCTGTTGGAAGACAGCACATTCATGGACACATGTACTTACCATAAGCATGCAGACCAATTAAAAATTTATTTATTTATTTTGCGGGTCTGGGGCTGGAACCCAGAGGCATTTGACCTCCCAATTTTTTATTCTTTATTTTGAAACAGGGTCTCACTGAGTTGTGAAGGGCCTCACTAAGTAGCTGAGGCTGTCCACAAACCGCGATCCTCCTGTCTCAGCCTCCCAAATGTGGAGATTACAAGCGTGAGCCACTACACCTGGCTCCAATTAAAAATGTAAAAGCCAAACCATCTGTGTATACAATACCCAAATCAAGAAACCTTGGCTAGACACTGTTGCACACACCTGTAATCCTAGCTCTTGGGAGGCTGTGATAGGGGATCGAGGCCAGCAAAGACCTGCAGCAACTTAGCAGCAGCATTTAGCTAGGCACAGTGACACATGTCTATAATCCCAATATTTGAGAAGCTGAGACCACTAGAAGATCACAGATTCAAGGCCAGCCTCAGAAACTTAGCAAGACTCATAAACTTAGTGAGAACCTGCTTCAAAATAAAAAATTAAAACGAGTTAGGGGTGTAGCTCAAAAGTAGAAGTCCCCCAGATTCAATCCCCAACCCCCCCAAAAAAAACCTAACCTGCCCAGTGTTCTGAAATTCCCAATGGATTCCCTTCCAGTCATTCCTGCACAAATACACTATGCTGACTTCAAACACTGTAGGTTAACTTTGCCTCTTTTTGCATTTAATATGAATGGAAGCCGATAGATCTTTCATGTCTGCCTTCTTTTGTACAACATCATGTTTCAGAGATTCATTTATAATGTTCTATGTCATGGCAGAGCAGCTGTTCTCATTGTTATGTAGTATTCCGTTGTGGGAATATACCATAACTGATTTGTCTGTTCCACTGCTGATGAGCATTTGAGTAGCTACCAGTTTGGGGCTATTGCAGATAGTGTTACAACAGCCCATTTTTAATATTTCAAATGATCATTTTAGAAGACGTGTGCTTAAAAATGGCCTGAAAGAAAACAATCGTGCAGTCATTCCCTCATTTAATAAATATTTACCAAGCACTAACTGTGTCCTGGAATGGTCTTCTCCCTTCCTCTCCTAAGTGTAGCCGTTGCAGACCAGGTGGCATCCACTCCTTATAGAAGGTGCTTTGTGATTGCGCCCAACCCTCAATGATACCTCCCTTTCTCTGAAGCACCAAGGCAGGTCTTACGGAGGACACAGGGCAGACACGGAGCACACGCTGCTGGCTGCTCCTGCTCCCTCTCTGCGCTTACTTTCAGGAGAGTGCTCCTGCAGAGTGGGTGCTGGGCCTCAGGCTTCTCTCCCCTCTACAACAGTCCACAGGGTGTTAGGCACATTATAAAGGTCACCAATAGGCATTAGATTTAACAGGCTTTGGAAGGGTAGTGAAAATGCAGAAAGACTGTCCCACGGCCCCATGGATAGCGTTTATGCGAAACATGAAGAAGCAGTGTAAGCTCAACACGAGCAAAAGCCGTGAATAGTGTCGGATGGGGCAATGCATCGCATGCGCCTTGAGAGCAGACATGGCATGGGCTGCTACGGTCTATCCTCACTCCCTTCTCTGCTCACCACTGCAAATAATTGGAAATGGTTTGGTACACACTGAAGTTCTGAACAGTATGAATGTCAGCGCCGTGGGTGGATAATCCCGTCGGCGTCTCTCAAGGAGCCACGGTGAGGTCTTACGGCCAGTTTGACAGTGAGGCAAACTCTGGCCTCTTGGGCGTTTCAGACACGTTTACCTTCCGCTTTCATTTCTCCATGGACGCCCACTAATCTCTAAATTCTACCTGTATAGTTGAAAAAAATATAATCTTTAAAGCCAGATGGACTTGGGATAAAAATTCTCTTTCACTTGTTAGTGTTGTTTTGGGAAAATTATTCAATCTCTCTGAACCTGATTACTAATTTTTTTACTAGTAAACAATGATTATAATATTAATTTATTTCACATATTATGTATTTTAATTTTAAAATCTGTGTTTGATTCTCATTTGTGATTTCTTTCTTTCACTGAAATTAATTCTATCTTCATATTTCTAATGAGTACATTTTCTTTACATCCTTAGGCATAGTTACAAGAGCAACTTTAAAATGTGAGTCTGCACCCGGGCGTGGTGGCACATGCTTATAATCCCAGCATTCAGGAGGCTGAGACAGGAGGATCCGCAGTTCACGGCCAGCTTCGGCTACTTAATGAGGTCCTTTGCAAATCAGTGAGACCCTGTTTTAAAATAAAGACTAAAAAATAGGGCTGGGGGTGTAGCTCAGAGGTAGAATGTCCCTGGGTTTCATTTCTAGTACCACAAAAAACAAAAGAGTAAAAAATTGGTCTGGGGGTATAGCTCAGAGATAGAATGCCTCTGGGTTCAATCCCCAGAACCACAATAAATAAATAAATAAATAAATAAATAAATAAATAAATAAATGTGGGTTTGCTAATTCTACAACCTGAGTCATTTTAGAGCCCGTCTCAATTGATTCTTTCCTACAGATCAAGTTTTCTCACTTCCTTTGCTGTCTAGTAATTTTGATTTTATTTTGACTATTGTTAATATGTTATACAGACTTCAGATTCTATATGTTGCAATAAAGAATATCGGTGTTTATTTACGTAAGCAGTTAACTTGGCTGAACTCTCACTAAACTGTCACCCTTTCAGTGGCTGGAACTGAAATTCAGTTCCTTTAGCCTTAGCTGGGCCACGTGTTGTCTGTCTTGTCGATGCTTGGGTTCAGAGGTCAGCTAGGCGTTTGGCAGAGTTTGAACACAGAATCTAGGGTCCCTCTCTTTTGTTTACACCTTTCTAGATTTCTTCCCTCGCTATCCAAGTGCCATAATTGCCTTGAAATGTATTCCCTGGTTGTTAAGAGCTGCTTAGCTGGGATCAGAGCAAACACTTGTAGAGTCTCTCTGAAGAGCTGCGTTGAGGGTTGTACAAGTCTATAAAGTGCTCAAAGCAAATTCTCCCCAAATGTTGCCTACCCACGCTCTTTGGGGCCTCAGTTTTCCATGCCTGTGATCACCCTTAAGCAAGCATACAATGTTTTGGTCTTCTCAGAGCCCATTCAGTTACGTTATAGTTCAAAATCCTTGAGGAACCTACAGGGTCGATATCATTTCCCCTCTCTACAGGTGAAGAAACTAAGGTCAGAAGAACAGGGGGCTTGTCCGAGGCTGCCTGGTTAATCACCAGCAAAGGCAAGACAAGCCCTGTGTTGCTGATGTCTCTCTTCACCACTATCTGTCGGCGGTGAGAATGAACAAACAGAATGAATGCCTGAGCAACCCAGGCCGGTTGGAAGGTGGGAAGGCATTAGCCAAACCATGCTCCCAGGTTCTTCTCTACAGAGGAGCCTAGGAGGATGCACACAACGTGCCCCCATGGGCCTAGCCCTAACCCTAACTGTGGGGTCAAGCACTGAGGGGTCTGCACACGCTGGTGAGTCTGTGCCAAGTGCCCTCGAGGGTCCCTGATTTACCATGAGTCCAACTGAGAGCAATATGTTATGATATCAATATTGCCACCTGGGGTCCCCCACAAGTTGTGTACCTTGGAGCATTGAAATCTAGTTTTCAAACTTCCTAAATGTGCAAAACACCTACTTGGCTAGCTTTCCAAGGTAATGAGATGATGTGTAATATATGTTAGAACACTTTGTAAACCAGTGTGTGCCTGTAAGACAGTGTTGCTGTGACCCTTGAAATGTCCAGTCACTCAGAGCAGCCCAGTGACAGCATCCATGTCTGAGGGAACCCACGGAAGGGTGTGTTCAATGCAACAGAGCTTGGACTTTGACCATGCTGCCTCCAAATCCCTGCTGTTCTGTTTCCTAACAGTGGGCCCGGGGGCAAGTTACTTCACTTTTCTGAATTTGGGTTTCCTTATCTGAAAAATGAGAATAATAATGATAATGGTAAGAACAGTAAATAAATCATGAGGTTATTATGAGGATTAAATGTGATTATGTACGTTAAGTGCTCTGCACAGTGTCTGGCATATGGTAAGTATTCAATAAATAATAGCTAGTAATAAAAATAGCAAATGTTACCTGTGGGTGCACTTCTCAACAGAGGCTCTGCACGGACTGCCCCTCACCATAGAAAGACTGGACTCCTGTGCCCAGTACCATCAGTGACCTGCTGCATGACCCTGAGAAACTGGCTTCTCATCTCTGGACTTTAGCCCCTCATCTCAAAATCGAGGGCATTGGAGACTGTCCCCGAGTTCACATGCTGTGGGCAGAGCCGATTAGAGGTCCTCTTAGGCAAGGCAAGAGACCCAGGGAGGAAGGAACGGCTGATGAGGTCAGCTCCCTGCAGATGCCTGCGGGGCGGGAAGGCGGCCAGCGGTGCTGAGCCCAGGAAATGTGGCCCTGCTGGTGTGGGCTGCAGTAAAGCCCAGGGGGGAGATAGATTTCCCACACGGAGGGGGAGAGGGCACCACCAAAGAAATACGGAGCCAACCCCAGCCAGGCTGAGGGACCAGAGGTCCCCAGAGTGGAAGCTGGGATTTCAGCCACAAGTCAGACTTGCTCAGGTCCCCCTCCTCTTCCTCCTTTTCCTCCTCTTCCTCCTCCTCCTCCTCTCCTTCCTCCTCCTCCTCCTCCTCTACTTCTTCTACTTCTTCTTCTTCTTCTTCTTCTTCTTCTTCTTCTTCTTCTTCTTCTTCTTCTTCTTCTTCTCTCCTCCTCCTCCTCCCCTTCTCTTTCTCCTCTTTTTCTTCCTCCTCTTCCTCTTCTGATGAGAACAGTTTTCAATTCCATCCTAAGTGAGCTCATTCCTGGGCCCTGCCAAACATATCCCTTCCCCGTCCTCCCTCACTCTCCACAATGCTCCAGCTATAGGTAGTTGGAGGGAAGAGTGAACCCCAGCCTGGCCACTGACTGTTCTGCAGCCTCAGATGCATCACTCTGAACCTTGTTGCCGCATCTATAGAGAGACATAATGACCCTACTGACATATGGTTTAACACAGCAACATGTGGCGAAGCACATGGCTGGGCATATGGTTCTTGTGGCCTGTGACAAACCACCCCTCTAGGCCACTGACAGGGTCCCCAGCACTGTTGCAGGTGGGGGCCTGAGGGTGCTATTTAGCTCACTGCATGCAACTCTTGCTTTTTTTTTTTTTTTAAAGTGGGTGCACATCTACTTTGGACCAAACCCTGACTAGGTCAAAACTTTTCAAAAGTTTAATGAACATACAGCACTCATCTGTAATTCCAGTACTTGGGAGGCTAAGACAGAAGAATCATAAGTTTGGCTGAGCATGGTGGCACACACTTGTAATCCCAGTACTTGGAAGGCTGAGACAGGAGGATCTGGGTTCATGGCCAGCCTCAGCTACTTAGTGAGGTCCTCTGCAACTTAGTGAGACTCTGTTTCAAAATAAAGAATAGAAAATCAGGCTGCAGGTATAGCTTAGAGGTAGAATGCCCCTAGGTTCAATCCCCAGCACCATAAAAAAAAAGGATCATAAGTTTGAAGCAGCCTCAGAAAATTAGTGAGATTCTATTTCAAAATAAAAAAAATAATAATAATAAGGCCGGGCATGGTGGCGCACGCTTGGGAGGCAGAGAGAGGAGGATCATGCAGGTTCAAAGCCAGCCTTGCTGGCTTAGGAGACCCTGTTTCAAAAAATATATATATATAAGAGGTCTGGGAGTATAGCTCGGAGGCAGAAGGGTTTCCAGGAACCCCAGTACCACCAAAAAATAAAAATAAAATAAGGCTAGGGGTCTAACTCAGAGATAGAGTGCTCCTGGGCTCAATCCCCTGTACCAAAAATAAATAAAGTTTATGTGCACATGAATTACCTGAGATCTTGCTAAAATGCAGACGTGATTCAGTAGACTGAGAGTAGGGCTCAAGACTCTGCAGTTCTAACAAGGCCTTGGTGATGCTGAAGCTGATGGACCACGGATCATACACACTTGGAGTAGCAAAAGGCTGGCTGCTAGGGTTACCATCATGAGCAAGGCCTGCCCTGGCCAGGAGCTGAGAGTCCGGGAGATGTGAGAGGAACAGCATGCTTGGTGGACACTGATGCTACACTCAAAGTGGGTGGTAGGCACAGATGTGGGAACATGAGGAGAGATGCCTAACCTGACCGGCAGAGGTCTTAGAAAGCTTCCTGGGAAAGATGGTGTGTGGAGGAAGCAGTTAGATCAAGGGGAGGGGAAGGAAGTGAGAGGAAAGAGGATGTTGCAGAGATCAGCTTATAGGAAGATCTGAAGCCAGTGCTGGATGGACTGAAAGAGTCCTTCTGGACAGACTGACAAGCCACTGAGGGAGCAGTGGGACAGGGGGGCCATGGAGGTAGACAGAGGCCAAATCATGAGGGGCTTGGAAGCCACACCCTTGAGCTTGATTGGATGGGTGGCCAGGAGCCTTCGAAGGATTTGTTTGTTTTTTTGTTTTGTTTTGGCGGTACTGGGGATGGAACCCTTCTACATTCGGGCTACACTCCCAGACCTATTTTATATATTTTTATTTGGAAACAGGGTCTCTTAAGCCAGTGAGGCTGGCTTCGAACCTGCGCGATCCTCCTGTCTTCGCCTCCTAAGTGTGGGGATTACAAGCGTGCGCCACCACGCCCGGCAGGAGCCTTCGAAGATTTGAAGCAAAGAAATGATGTAGAGTCCAAATGTAAGTTTGGAAAGCTGTCTCAGGCTGCTGTGAAGAAAAAGGCTGTCCAGGCTCACCCATGCTGAACTGCTGGGAGAGGAGAGGAGAGGAGAGGAGAGGAGAGGAGAGGAGAGGAGAGGAGAGGAGAGGAGAGGAGAGGAGAGGAGAGGAGAGGAGAGTATCCTCTGCGTTTCCCCTTCCCAAAGGCCCGCTGTCACCACCACCCCAGCCCTCATGCTAGAACACCCCAAGCCCCAAGCCCCAGAGGGCCCCAACAGACCTGCCATTCACTGAAAAAAGGCACCATGATGTCAGGGTGGGAGAAAGAACCGAATTTAGGGCAGGAAGGGGATGTTCTACACATCCTAGTGAGACAATCAGATCTTGGACGACTAGAGGAGACTTGAGACCTCTGGAAGGCCTGAGCTGATACAGTGGCCACTCCTCTTGGATGCCTAGAGCATCTGAGCTGAGAGGGGAGAAGCAGCTGCCCCCAGGGTCAGAACTCACCTCCAGAGCACCGCGCTTGCTGTTAGTTTAGGGGTTGTCAGTCAAGGGGACTGGATTCAAGTCAAGCTTCTGCTGGTAATTTGTTGTGTCACCTGCATGAGCCCGGGGCTGGAGCCGAATGATGCATCAATCTCTGAGATTCTGTGAAAACAGACCCTGCCTGGTCCAGGGTGAGAACGTAGCTCCTGTCTTTCTGTGTCAATTGTTCTGGCCTTGACATCTGGTCAGAGTATGTGAGTCTCAGGCTTCACTTGAGGTCTGTGTCCTCTTGCCCAGCACCAGAGGTGTCCATGTAATGGAAGTAGGTTGGCGAGAACATTGAGTTTGAAGTCAGGTGACTGCTGGATTCCACACTTCTGCCATTTATCCATTCTGCCACATCAAATAAGTTCTCAGATTCTCCAATCCTGAGTTTTCACCTCTGTGACTTGGAGATAAGACTTTTTTTTCCTTAAGTGGTGGTTATAGGCATGAAGGGCATCAATTGAGAACTTTGGAATTTTGGATATATCTATGAAAAGTACTACATCATTTTCCAGGACTGTGTCTGGAAGCTCCTTACCCGCTCCCCCAGGGCGTGATGGTATATGGGGCTCAAGGCAGCCTCATCCCAACCTACATTCCCAGTGTGTTTCCGATAGAGTTCACTAACCAGAGGGAGGAACATTGGCTTTGAAGCCAAGAGCCCTCTGTTCTGATCCCAGTCTCACACCAACTAAGTGACCCTAGAGTATTCACCCTTCTTTCTCAGGATTCTTATTTAAACCTTGAAATACCCTCTTATTGGATGGTTGTGAGAATTTGATGAGATAATGACCACAGAGTACTTGGCACTCAGTGAACCTGCAGCAACCTTCCATCTTTCCCCAGGACAAGGTAGTTACCAAGATGCAAAGGCACATTTCCTTCAGAAAACAGCCTTGGCAGGAGCCGACCAAAAGTGACCACACATTTTCCCACACCAGCCTGCTCACTACCAGGCCTCCTGCCTCATGCCTGCTCACAGCGCCCCTCCTGCCCACACTCACTGGTTCTCAGGTCATTTGATGAGTGGTTAGTGACTCCTATGGTGTAAGCAAGGAGGATGCGGGTTTAAGGCAGAACAAGGAAAATGGTGACTTGGGGCCAGGAAGGTCTGCCTGGGCAGTGACTCAGACGCACATGCTGGAGTAGTGAAATGAGACCCATCCCAGGCCCTTGGCACCGTCACTGGGTGCCAGGTGTGGAACAGAGACAGGGAACGCGCAGGTCTCAGAGCAGAGAGGTTCCCAGGGCTGCAGAACATCACCAAGGGCACAGAATGCACCTGGGAACGTCAGCCCAGGGGCTGGAAACTTCTTCACAGGTGAGCTTAAGCGAGGCTGCAGGAGATGTAGGAATGGGGGACATGCCTTCCAGCTTAGCTGCTTGTTTTGTCAGAAGCTACTGAGTAGCTGTCCTTGCTTGCAGCTGCAGGTCAGAAGGAGAAATGGGTATTAAGTTAAGCAGACAGATCTGGGCTCAAATCCCACCAGTGTTCCCTGAGACCTTAGGCAAACTGACTCACCCTTCTGAGCTCTGTTTTCCTCTCAGGCGTAGTTGGCAATGAACAATCCATCTGCTCACCTCCTCCCTCTCCACCAGGACTGCCAAGGGACCAAGTGAGGGGAACCCGGGACTCAGCCATACCTGGGAGCCTTGTGACTGGCATGGAGAGGCTGGTTAGGCTTATTCTCAGTGAGGCTGGGTGGCAGCCTCCTTTCCCAGGAGACTGTGGGAATGTGGGTGCCAGATTTGGGGGAGCAGCTGGAGGTGGAAGGGGCAACAGGGCCTGGTCTCCTTCCCAGGCTGGGACTAGTATGATGAGCCAGGGCAGAAACCACGGTTTCCAGGTGATGCATGGATACAGAACTCTGCTCTGGAAGCTCTTGTCCCAAAGGAAAAACCAGAAATGACATTCAGAAGCTCCTGCCCAGAACGAGTCAGCTCTGCGGTCACCCCTTGCCAGTCCCCAAATACCTCTTCTCTTTCCCCCCTCATGCCCTGCTGCCCCACACCTGCCTCCCCGCCCCAGATGCTGAGCCCCACTTCTGGTCCCTGAGCTGCCTAGGCTGGTGGCCCCGACCAGCCCAGGGGAGCCCCAGCAGAGGTCTTGGAGCTGCCAGGACTGGGTGTGCCTGGCCTGTAGCCCCAGCCCCTCCCGCCTTCCTTCCGTGTCCTTCCTGACACCTGTCACAGGATGCTCAGTGTTTCCTTCTCTTGTCTGCTGGATAATTAAGCATCCTTGTCCTCAGTCCCCTTCCTAATCTATTCACTGTGAGTCATTAGTGGATAATTGGACAGAGCTAAAGAACCTTGACAGCTCCAAGCTGCACGCCAGGCCCCTCCCCATGGGCTTAACGGCTACTGCCCTGTGTGTTGCTTCCAGCCCAGGTGTCGGCCCAGGTCATTTTCTCTTTGTCATACAAGCTTCATCCTTATGGCTGTCACTGTTGACACTGTGCCCGCCCCCCTTTCTCATTTCACCACAAGACTGAGCAGGGACCACCTGGCATCCAGTTCTGTGCCCCCATTCCTACAGCTTTCTCTGGCAGATAGTAGGTGCTCAATAATTAATTTCTCTATGAGTGAATGACTGAAGGATGGCATCGCACAGGTAAATGCAACCCATGCCACCTGACAACGTTTAGTTAAGGTACTTTCTGGCATCTATGGCTGGGAGTGGTAGTCACAGTACTAAAGAACCAGGACTGGAGTGGGAGGACACAAGTTCCTGCTGAAGGAGGGAGGGAGGGTCCTTGGCAGCAAGCAGTGTTCACAGAGCTCTGGAAGGAATGATTCAGTGGTTGGGGTGGAAGACTGAATATTTCATCAACACTTGGTGCATCGGGCTGGATGTCAGAAGCGAGCGAATGACTGAGTGGATGTATGGCTCTATCTCTTGGTCACGCTGGGTCTAATCCCTGCCTGCCCTACCCTCTTCCTTCCCAGAAGCAGTGCTCAAGCAGGCCTCTCCGCCTGGGGGTTCCAGCCGGGGTCACTCTGGCCGAGTTAGGAGATGGACCAGTCGGTGGAGTGTTGGGGCCAGTGACCTGCATCATCAGGAAGCCAGCCACAGCAACAGCAATAGCAGAACTTATAAAATGGAAGTGAACGCCCACAGTGAGCCCTTTCCAGGTCTCCCTCAGTTCCCGGGGCAGGATTTGGGCATGTGCAACATTTCCAAGTGACAGGCACTTAGAAAGATTTGGGCAGGCAGCGAAGGGCTGGGTCCAGCTGTAGGCAAAACCTCCCACCCTGAAGACTGAAGGAGCCGGTCCGTGGGGCTGCGGGTGTGGGCCAGCCAGCCCTCTTCCTAAAGCCACACTGTAGGGCGGGAGCCAAGGGAGGCCAGTCTCCTCCATTCAGCCTCAACTGGCCCCTGGAGTAGGTTACCATTGCTCCAGAGTGTGAGGCTGAGTGAAATCTCAGGTATCTGGGATAGGGGAGCTGTGGGTGTCTCTACAAGGGGTGGAGGTAGCCAAGTCGCATGTTAGAAGGAATGAGCACAGTCTCGCTGGGCTGGGTCTTAGGGCTCTGGCTGAGGAATGCTGAGGCCGTCCTCCAGCACTGACAGTAGTGCTGCCTCCTGCTATGTCACACTGCCAGAATCCCAAGCAGTCAGCGAGCTCCCTTTTAGGGAGGGTCTATCCTTAAACCCTAATCAGAATGAGATTGCTGATCTGCACACGGGTGGGTGAACCTCAGGAACACTGAGAGGGTCGGGGGGCACAGAAGAGGAGAAAAATCATGAAGAAGGAAGCAAACAGGACCGTGGGGCTTTGCTCCCCACAGCAACTCTGTGAGGTAGGAATTAGTTTACTTACTTTAAAGTCAAGAAAAAAAAATGGAGTTAGAAAGGTGAACTGGTTTTTCAAGGCTGAGTGAATGAAGACCACAGTGTCTTTTTCAGGTGACTGTCCCTGAAGACTTTTGGATTTGATGTCGTGCAAGACAAGCAACATAAAGGAACCTCCCTGTCTAGGGTTTATTTTACTTCAGATCTTTTCCAGTCTTGCCCATATCTAATGCCACAACAATTTTTTAGCAGCCTTCCCAAAGTATAATTTAATTACCATAGAAACACAACTTTTCTGCACTCATATTTAATTGGCGTATGTTACATTTGATTAAATTACCTATTTACAGTGACAAGTACAACGGACATAAACAGGTTTAGGAATGCACATACTGTGAATGCATTACATGGGCAAACAAGAAAGGAACTTCCGGTAGCCCAGTGTCCCCTGGGCCAAGGCTGTAACTGGCCTGTTTTACAGAGGGAGTAGAAAGGTCAGTTGATGTCACTGATTCCAAAGTTCCAGTTCTTTTCCACCACATTACATGAAACCCATACTGTGAACTATATTTTTGCCCAGGGCCGGTCTGATAAGGATCCAAACTCTTAGGAGTTGTGTTTTCAGTTCTAGGAAGGTGGTTTACCCTGGCCCTTGACTTCCCAGTTTTCATGTCATAATCTCCCCAATAGCCTCTCTCAAGAAATTAGTGATCCCAAGCCAGGCGTGGTGGTGCCCATTTGAAATCCCAGCATTTGAGAGACGGAGACAGGAGGATCGCGGTTCACAGACAGCTTCAGCTACTTAGTGGTGACCTTTGCCACTCAGTGAGACCCTGTTTCGAAATAAAAAATAGGGCTGGGAGTGAAGCTCAGGGGTACAATGCCCCTGGGTTCCATTCCCAGTACTACAAAAAATAAAATATAAAAAATAGGGCCGAGGGGTGTGGCCCAGAGGTAGAATGACCCTGGGTTTCATCCTCAGTACCACAGAAAGAAAGAAAGAAAGAAAGAAAGAAAGAAAGAAAGAAAGAAAGAAAGAAAGAAAGAAAGAAAGAAAGAAAGGAAGGAAGGAAGAAGTGATTCTGAATGGGGACAATGGAGACTAGAGAGAGCCAGCAATCACTGAAAAAGGAGCTGACCTCCTCAAACTGATCCCCTCTGCTGAGCTATCCTGTCCTGTTGCCTGCCTCTGCCAAGGAGAGAACGACGCCTACCCTGGGGTGTAGCTGTGGGGACTCAAGAAATGACACAGAGCTGTGCACCTAGGATTTCCTTCAAAAGGACATCCCCCCTACCCCCGTACCTCTTCACCTTCTTCAGAGAAACATCTAGATTCTCAGAACCAGAGGGAATCCTGGAAAAGAGAGTTTAGTATAATATTTTCCAAACAAAGTCGCATGAGTCATTCCTTCCCTGGAGTGAAAATGAATGGTTTGAGGAAACGGGTGGTCAAGGAAGTTTGAGAAACACCTGGCCAGACAAGGTTCGACAGTTTTAGGGGGGCATTTCAGAGCCTGCGGTGTGCCTTGCATGGAGGAGGGGGTGTCCTCCCCAGCGTCTTTGCCTCAGGATGTACGGCCTGCAGCGATGGTCCTCTAAGGAACCTTTTTGGTAAAGTCCTGGTTTGGTTGTTGTTCTCATCTCACTGAGAAGCAGAATAAGGTGCTGAAAATGGAAGGGATCAGCCCAAGGCACCCAGCCACAGAACCAGCAGCAAGTCCCCTGTGTCCCAGTGCTCTCTGGCTTTCCTCCACCTCTGTCAGCCTTCTCCCAGTGCACAGTCTCCACGCCTGAAGCTGGGCGCAAGAGAAGCAGGCAGGTGGGGCCCACCCCATGAACCCTGCAAAGGCTCAATCCCAAAGCGGAAGCATCCCCAAGAGCCAAGGAGGCATCACTGCACCACAAGCTTCCAGCCCTGAAAGGGCACTGATCGCAACCCAACCTTGGGGCCAAAGGCTGCTATGGCTTAAGGAAAGGGGGTGACAAGCATGGTGACATTCTAGCCACTGCTGACCCCCAGGGAAAGAAATGAGTGGCCTGTCATCCAAGGGTGCTGGAGGAGTTCTTCCCAGTCTGCCTTTTCCAGAAAGCTGCCGGACCCATCCCTCTTTCATTCCCCCAGATCCCCTGCCTCTCCATCAAAGCACCCACCACACTATGGGAATTGTTGATTCTTTTTTGTTTGGGTACTGGGGATTGAGCCCAGGTACATGCTACTCTACCTCTGAGCTATAGCCCCAGGCTTTCTTATTTTTAAATTTTGAAACAGGGTCTCCCTAAGTTGCTGAGGCTGGCCTTGAACCTGCGATCCTTCTATTTCACCTTCTCAAGTGCTAGGATTACAGACATGCACCCCCGTGGCCCAGCTGGGAATTGTCGATTCTTCACCAGCCTCCTCCACTTGGCAGGGATCTCAAGGGTGCAGGCTAAGCCTTCTTCTTCTTCTTCCCATCCTCAGCACATCGGGAGGAGAGCCACGGGGCTGGGGCCCGGCATCTCACAGACTGTTGTTGTTTGAACATCTTGATCAAAGAAGAGAGTGTATCCCTTTTTCAAATAACCTTACAGACAGCTGGGGAGGGTAAAAATAAGTCTCCCCAAAGGGCAGGGAGGATGAGAGACGTGCGGTCTGAAGGGCCTGGCAGGCCAAGGGGGGACGGCACTGGCTAGACGAGCCGGTCCGAGACTCTGAAACTCAATGTTCCGATTCACTTTGGCAACCCCTGGCTGCTTGTCGTGCCAGGGAAGTTATTGACATTGAAATTGAAATTGAAATTGAGTTAGGAGAGGGGAGGGAGGCCTGTGGGAGCCATGCAAATCAGGGTGAGGGAGATGGAGACATTCCTATTCTGGGAAGCCCTTTATTACCCCATCCCCTCCTCCTGTTTATTCATAACCTGTTGCCATGAATTGGCCTTTCATCTTTCCACAGAGCAAAGGCTACGGGATAGAGCCACTGAGCTGCCGAGTCCAACCTCCCTCCTGATACCAGCTCTGTGTCTGAGCACCTACTGTGTACCAGGCACCGTGCAAAGAGCTTCATGTGGAATATCCACAGAAGGCACCATCGTAAATGTCGGCTTAGTCTGACCTCTGCAGTCTGACTCCCCCAAGGCAGAAAACCCCTTCGTGACAGGCTGACAGGTGGGCGGCCAGCCTGTAATTGAATGACTTCAGTGACAGGGAGATCACTACCTTACTAACAGCCCATTTTGTCTGTTGGACAGTTCCATTGTCACAAAGGCTCTTCCTGAGTTGAAATGTGCCTCTCCATCGGTTGCCATGGGTACTGTCTCTCCTCCTCCTCCCCCCAGAGCCTCTACGGAGATCACCTCTGTCTGTGGTCAGGGATGCAGGTGGACTGTGCGTCCAATGGGGGTGGATGGTGCTCAGGCAGCCCCCTGAGATTAGGAAGACCTGGGGTGACCCTGTCTCAAAGGGGACGACCCCGCTGTCAACCCTCTGCGTACACAAGTGTTCCAGCCCCGAGTGTGCGCTCTCATCTGTCACTCTCTTGCTCTCATTTGTCACCTCTCTGCCACTCACACATCATAAAACAGAGCCCAGGTGTGAGAGACTCAGCTGCAGTTGGAGCCCTGCAGGTGGGTGGGGCCAGTTTGACAGACAGACAGGAAGCCAGGCCGGCTTCTGCAGCAAAGGCAACAGCCATGGCAGGAATCATGCCTTACAGTCTCCCCCCAGGACGCATGGACAGGTGAGCATTGGGCAGAAAGGAAATCCAGCAAACAGACCCCTTCATCTGAGAAGGGGACATTTGCCCGTGCCCCTGAGGACTCAGGCCACCCTTCTTCTCCCGCCCCACCCCTACTCCAATGATCCCACAAGTTCCCAAGAGAAGTCTGAGCCCAGTGAGGAGGGAGGAAGCTGGTGTCACCTCCTGGCCAACAGCCTTTGCTTCCTCCTGCCCTCTGTACTTCCCAGCAGGCAGCCCGCCCCCACCCCATGACCATCAAGCCAGAGGGAGTCCACAGCTGCTCCTGAAGCCCCCATTGACGACCCCTGGAAGCATATTATTTAATACAGGATGGAGAGGAGGACACGAGAGAGACTCTTGGGTATTGTGAACCCACTTGGAGGAATAAAATGCCAAGGAAGTGACATGGCTTACCCAAAGCCCTTCAGGTAGGACAGGGCAGAGGTGAGATTTGAACCCTGATCCACATGACTTCAGAGCTCACACTCTTCTCCCATTCCTGGAACACTCAGACCCCAACTGGCCCCACATACTTAGATTCCCTCTATTTTCTTTGGATGGTGAGGTAGTCGTGAGAAGACTGGATGATTTATGTCCTGAAAGAAATTCCCACTGGAAGAGACTGTGAATTGGCCCAGAAATAGCAGATGATGTCAGCCAGGGCATCCCCCCTCCCCGGGCCCTTGGCATCCTCCTCCTGGGACCGTCACCAGAATTGATGTACAAACAATTACAGAGATTGGATTTGCCCTCTCCTGGCTTGGCTGGCTCGGACGTCATCCTGGTGTTTAGGGAACACCTGTCTATTTGACCAGCTCCCTCATCATCACGTACGCCGCCTTGCTCCTCCCTTTCCCGAGCCTGGGAACGTCAGGAGGCAATAGCGTATTCCACACGCGTCTCATCAGCTGGCCACCCATCGCCAGCTCCCTGCGCTTTCCATCCCCGGCTGTTTGTCCTGGGCCTCCCTGTACATCACACTTCCAAACCTGTTTTTCATCTTCCTAGTGCAGAACTTCATGACTCATTTTTGCCACTTGCGGCCTCTCCTTGGGCTCAGACCCAGTGAGGGCCTTGTGCTTTCTGCCTGACCTTGACTTCGCTCCTTCCCCTGGCTGGGAGGTCACTGTGTTCAGGATAAAGGCGTCTGCTCCTACTGGCTCATAGAGCTGATTCTGCACGTCTCTTCCTATCTCCCGTTGTTTGGTGGTTTCATATGAGTGGACAGAAGTCATTCATAGTAGGAATATTTGCACCTGGGAAGTCAGCACACTACACATTGGGGCTTTGAGGCTTGCAGGGAGCTATTTGTTAAGCACGTAGACTTACAGCACACCGCTAGGTAAGTGACTTGCCCCACTGAATCTGGTCAGAGGACTCTGCCCCACACTTCAGCAGAGTAGAAAGTCCCTCTGTGCCCTCAGTCCCATGTTTGGGATCTAGAAAAGAGAGCTTGGCTCCAGTATACACAGGCAGAAACATCAGCTACAGAGGGCCCGCCCCGAGGTCATTTAATGGAAGAAAAGCTTGGCCCAGGGGTGGGGCTCTGTGGCCTGGTAGACTTCTCACCCTCTCTTGCTGCCTTCAGAGCATGCAGGGATGGGCCCTGTGGTTCAGGCCTTAGAAATGGTGGGATCAATGTGGCTTAGACCCAGGTCAGAGCTTTTGAGAGATCTCTGCTGCCTTGGGGTGGCAGGGAAGGGTCCTTCTCTGTCTTTCTGTCCTGCCACCAGTCCCAGGGGCCTTACCCACAGCTGATGGAACGCTAGGAAAGATTAGCACTGTCACCCTCCCGTTGCAAGCACTTGGTGCATAATCAAGAGCACAAGGGCGGTAGCAGGAGCTGATTATGGGCCCAACATGGAGACAGGGAGGCCCTAATGAGACGCACACAGCTCTCCTACAGCGTCCTATGTGGCGCATTCCCGCTCATTACAAGGCGCCCTGGCAGGGAATCCACAGAGGGATGGAAAGCAGGTGGGAGTCTGGGCCTCGGGGCTTTGGCAAGAGCTGTCTGCATCACTTGTCACCGCAGCCTGAGAGTAGGATTGTTCGGTGCCGCCTCCCTCTGGAGCCAGGCACGGCACACACATTCACACACATCCACACACTCACATGTGCCGCACTGGAGCCTCAGGATTGCTGGGGCCGGTACATACAGCCCTTCATGGCAAGACAGCACAGACGAGGCACATTCACAAACACACATGGGCATATTTGCACTAAGCGTGTATGCTCAGAGAGAGAAGCACTCTTTTGGAGCTGTGCACACGCATACACACCAAAAGAACCTTCTGCTCTCCACAGCCTCACTCAGGAATCACACCAAAGCTGGCCTCCTGGCCTCCTGGCCTTCTACCTCACCTCGTGTGGCCCAGCGTCTACACGACCAGGCTCTGATCTTGCTCCCCTCCTGAATGGAATTCTGCCTTTCCTATGTGGAAAGACGCCGCTCAGTAGCACCTCCTGCCTCCAGCATTAGGAGCTCAGCTGGGCCTGTGAGTCAGGTGCACCACGGCCCCTTGGCTCCTCGCTGAGCTTGCTGTGTGACAAGCTTCCTGCCATGCGTTCCTGTCTGTCTTTGATTCCAGTGCAGCCTTTCTTGAGTATAACCTCAGGAGAAGCTGGTAGCTGTGATGGACTGTTGTCCCCTCTCAGCCACCTCCTCCCCAGCTTTCCATTTTCTCTCCTAGTTTGGAGAGGTCTGTGTCTCACTGCCAGAGAAGATTCTATGCAAGCAACCCCTATACCCCACCCCCTCTGAGGAGGATTGGGGAAGCCTGGCAGCGCCCCCTGCCTGGCTGCCTGGGAGCAATCCTTAGGCTGGGGAGGGGTGTCCAGGAGTCACTCCATCCATCCCTTCTGAGTTCAAGTGCATGTCGGTCACTAACAGATCTGATATCAACACAGACTCTGCCACTTAGCTCCTGAACAGCAGCAGGCCTCTCTGGGAAGCTTTGCTGTGGGAACACTCTTCCTCGAGCCTCCTTTCAAGAGACAGAGGACTGTGGTATAAACAGGACTATGCCCAGTCTCTTACCTCTTCCAGCTCCAGATTCTCCTCTCATCTTATGTCTACTCTGGGATGTCTGCAGGAATGGGGAGCTCACTCCCTTTAAGACTGGGCGGTCTTGTCATTAGAGAGTTCTCTCTGTTTTCCTGTCTTTACTGACCCTGCTCAACCACCCAGTAGCCATAGCCATCTCCAGTGTCCTCTGGGACAGGCCTCTGAATGTGTGAACCAGAGGCCTGGCTCTGCTCACTCAGCCATGGCCGAATGCTGTAGATTCCATTCCTCTCCTTTTCCCAAGCCCCTGTCCAGGTGCCAGACCTTCCTAAGGTGCAACAATTAGAATCAGCCCTGACCACTACCTGCTCGTCCCTCTTACCCCTTGGTCAAGCCCTACCTGAAGCTCCCAGACCACCTCTCTTTTGTCCCTGTCATGACTATTGTTCCATTTCTCAGTCACCCCCATAAGGTCCTGGATAGAAAGTCTCTCTTACTCTTACAGAAAGATCTCTAAGTTTGAACTAAGACCTGGATTATTCCAAGAACCTCAGTGCCCACTTCATGTGACCGGAGAAGGGGTGATTTCCTTCTGAAATGGAGACAATAACCTCTTTCTTGTCAAGAGCTTTGGAGATTGAATAAATCCCCCAAGACAAGGCCTGGCCTAGATGTTGACAGGGCATCACCCTGCCCCATGTGCCCCAGGAGGGCTGGCCCTCGGTGGGATCCCAGAGATGCCAGCTTTCCTCCCACCCCAAACAGAATGGATTTATCCTGCATGTACACAGCCCTCTATCAAGGGCTGTGCTAAAAGCAAGATTCATAATGTCTAATGTGTTCCCTTCATCTTCTAATTTAATAATTCGGCTAAAAAATGAGCTCGTTTGGCCCACAATTTGCTTCCCAGAGGCCTAACGCCTCCTATTGCTCATGACTTCATTAGCTCTCAGACACATGCATTCTCCACCCGCCCCTTGTTTTTAAGAAAGCAAAGCTGGGTTGATCGATTATAATGGTCCCCGCTCCTCTTCCCTTCTCCTGTTTCTCTGTGCTGCTCCTTTGGAAAATCAGGGCAGGGCTCCTCTCCCAGGCTTTCTGCTTTCTCCTGGCTTCCCCACATCAGATGAGAAAATGGGCTTATGCCCACTGGACTGTAGCCTTGGCATCCAAGAAGGAACTGATTAAGGGTACAAGTTCAGGTGAGTGTGAGAATGGCTTTTCCACAGCCCGTGCTTTCCTGCAGCAGAACATGACTCATGAGGAGAGCTCCCTGAGACTAGACATGCACAGTATCAGTCTAGGGTTGCTGCTGTAACAGAATTCCTGAGATTAGATCACTTTTTTCCTTTGTTTGTTTTGTTTTGTGGTGGTACTGGGGATTGAACCCAGAGGCACTTTACCATTGAATTCTGTCCCCAGCCCTTTTTTATTTTTTATTTTTATTTTAAGACAGAGTGTTGTTTGAGTGGTTGAGGCTGGCTGTAGACTTGTGATCCTCCTGTCTCAGCTTCCCAAGTACTGCGATTACAAGTGTGCACCATCACACCCAGCTAAGACTAGATCATTTTTAAGAAATAAAATTTTATTTCTTTCGATTCGGAAGCCTGGAAGTCCAAGAACAAGGTGCCAGGGAGTCCCGAGTCTGGTGGGAGCTGGTTCTCTCTGCTTTCAGGATGGAGCCTTATTACTGCCTCCCCCATGTCTTCACATGGCAGAAGGGAGAAAAGACAAAAAGGGCCCAGATAGTTCCCTGCACCCTTTTGACAAACTCACTAATCCGACTGATGCCAGTTCTACTCCTCAGGACTTAATCACCTCCTAAAGGCCCCACCTCCTAATTTTTTTCTTGATTTCCTCTTGGGGTTTGAGTTCCAACAGAGGAATTTAGGAGGGACACATGCATTTCAACCGCAGCCCACAAAATGGTCGACTCTGTCAGGGGTGTTCCAAGGCATTGCATTCTTCTTTTGAGTTTTGATTTTTAGGCGTGACTAGGATCCTGCTCGGCTCCCCCAGCCAACTTGGAGCCACACTCCACCACTTTCCTGCTCTCACCTCACTAACTGTGGGCAACAGAATTTTTAACATGGTGTCCATGGATCCCTCGGGGATTGATGAATGGCTTCAAGGAGTCATTGATCCTCATGGAGAGGGAATGTAAAATGTTCTACGTATGTGCATAGATCCCATCTCAAAGCTTTCATCAAATTCTCAAAGGAGTCTCTTGGCCAAAAAAAAAGATGAAAAGCCAGTGCTGTGGATTGGTGGTAGGCAAACTCTTCTGAAAAGGACCAGAACTAGCTTTGAGGTCCATGGGGGTCCCAACTACTCAACTCTGCTGCTGCTGTGTATATGAGCAGTTACATGTAGCATGTCACGGGAGCACAGCTGTGTGCCAATAAACCCCCCTTCACACAAGCTGGCAGCTGGCCAGCTTTGGGGCCAGAGTTTGTTAACCACAGATAGAGAGGGACTCCTGTTTTGAATGGAAATTTACTCTTGGAAGTCATTAGGATTCCTTCCAACTCATTCATTCATTCACTCAATTTATTATAGAACAAACATTGAGCCCTTGCCTTATGTTGGGTCTTATACTAAGACAACAGATAGAAAGAGAAGAGACAGTCACAGCCCTCAAGGACTTTATAGCCTCCTTGGAGAGACGTGCACAGAAAGAACTGAGGTGCTGTGATAAGGCTCCTGAGAGAATTTTCTGCAGGAGAGTAGGGGGAGTGACTTAAAAAACCCACACAGGGTCAGAGAAGGGGTCTAAATGGATGCTGGCAGGTCAGTAGAGGATGCTTGAGCCAGGATCACAGGAACAGAGGGATTTCCCAAGCTGGTGACTGGGAGGGCACCCCAGGCAGAAAGCAGCACATACAAAGGCTGAGGTATGACCCAGGTCTGGGTTAATATAAGAAATTCAGCCTAGGACTGGAGTTGGGAAAAGGGGAGCTAGAGAGGCAGGACAACATCAGGAAGCCCTGTTCTGCTTTGCAGTTCAACAGGTACTGCTTATTGTTGTTTACAGTCCTGGGGTTTGAACCCATGGTCGCATGCATGCTAGGCAATGCTCCACCACTGAGCTACATCCCTAGGCTTCAGAAGGGTCTTCAGTGCTGAAGAGCTTGGTCTCTATTCTGAGGGCAAATGGAACCATAAAAGAATTTGTCCATCTGTGGCTACAGTTCTTTAGTGAAATTGTAGCGCATAAGTAAATATATATGTGTAATTTCTCCCCTACTTTTCTTCTTCTGACACTGTCACATTTGGTATTAAATCAAGTTTTAATACGCTAAGCCTTTTGCTTTTTTTTTTCTAATTCAAGCCAAATTGCACAAAGCTAAAATTGGGTAAGGGAGGGATTTTCCTCTAAATGATTGAAAATTAAACCCTTCTTGCCCAAATGAAGGTCCAATTTTCCTCTCCTTCCTTCAACTCTCTCTCTCCCCACCCCATTCCTTTTCTATTTTCTCTCTGTCTTTCATCTTGGTCTTTTACTGAGTGGATTGGGGAGCTCAGAACAAGATTAGCTCAATGCTACTAGGAAAATGTCTGTAAAAATGTAATCCGCATGAAGCAGACCCATTAATAAGTGCCTGTAACTTACTGAGACATAAATGCACTCTTAAGACTTTGAGGCCAGTCTTTCTTTCTGCCCAGAAATGGCTCCCTTTACAAAGGCTCCTAATCTTATAGAGGTGTGGGCCAAGGTAGAGGCAGGAATGAGAAAACACGTGGTACTCCCAACCTACGGCTGTGTGTGGACAGCCGGAACTGTGAGACGGAAGTAGGAATAGAGCAAACCACCGAGCGCATCTGCAGATCTTCCTGAAGCTGGCCAGCTTTCAGTTTGGATCTAGTGTATCAGATCCACACGCTGCTTCACGCTCTAAGGTTTCTTACCTAATTGGTGGCTCTATCAGGGCAGAGGCCGTATCTATCTTATAGTCTAGGTGCTCAGCACATAATGGTGCTCAATTTGCATGTAACTTGCCTTTCCCCATTGGCTCCCAGAGCCAGTTGATGACTTGCAATTTATTTTTTAATACTGGATATTGAACCCAGTATTTGGAGGACATTCTATCTCCAAACTCTACCCCTAATATCCCTAGTCCTTTCCCTTTTTTTTTTTTAATTTGAAAACAAGTCTCTCTAAGGGTCTTTCTAAGTTGCTGAGGCTGGCCCTCATATCTGCAATCCCAGACTTCCAAGTACTTGGATTACAAGCATGCACCACTATGGTTGGGTATGATTTATAATCTAATGGGAGCTTGAAATATGGGTCAGATCTGGAATGTCAGCTGCCCACCTCCCCTTCTAGCTCTCCATTTGTTGATCTCTCTCACTAGTGAAATTCATCAAGGCATATGGTGGGACTGCATTTCCTGGTCCTCTTGCTGTCAGAAGTATCATGTACTACTTCTGGCCAATGGATGATGAGAAAAAAAAAACAGGTGAGTACATAAAAATTGGTCAATAAAGTATGAATTAAAGTATTCCTGGCTATGCAGTTGTTGGTATGAGACCCTTGGAGTTCTCTTCTCTAACTCAGTGACTGGCAGTGTTCCAGATAGATGTTATTCCACATAAACATGCAGTATGAATAAGAAATAAACCTTTGTTGCTTCCAGCCTCTGAGACTCAGGTTGCTTGTCACCACAGCATAACCCAGTCTCATCCTAATTTGTCATGTTCCTTTAATCCTTCTTTTTCCTTCCAAGATCTCTATTTGATCCTCTCTTCTATATTCAGTTATTTACTTCTTTTTTTGGTGGGGGATACTGGGGTTGGAACCCAGGGGCATTCTACCTCCAAGCTACACCCCAGCCCTATTTCTTTATTCTTTATTTTGAAACAGGGTCTCATTGAGTTTCAAAGGGCCTCTCTAAGTAGCTGAGGCTGTCCATGAACCACTATCCTTCTGTCTCAGCCTCCCAAATGCTGGGATTACAAGTGTGTGCCACCACGCCCAGATAGTTATTTACTTCTTAAACAAAATTTCCCTGAGCATCAGCTCTGAAAAGACAGACTGGGAAGATTTGGAGGATGAAGCAGAAATGCCCTCAGGAACTCACAGTCTGATGGACCCTGGACCCACTCCTTGTTAGTTCTGTCTCAGTCACCAGAAGTGCCCTTCACTGGCCATCTGGCTTGTCCTTGTAGATGGAGATTGGGAAACTGCATCCTCCCAGGGTCTCCAATGGTCTCTGAGCCTCCTTTGGAAGAGGTTCCTTCACTGCAAGGCTGAATGGCTCAAAGACCTAGGTCCATACACAGGAGAACTCTGGAAGTCCATCATAATGCACTTCAGTGGAGCATGGGCGTGACTGCCGAGTCCTCAGTTTTTTTATTAGCAAATAAAACAAAACACACCAAGCATGGTGGTGCACACCTGTAATTCCAGTGCTTGGGAGGCAGAAACAGGAAGATTTTAGATTTGAGGCCAGCCTTGACAATATAGTGAAGTCCTCAGCAACTTAGCAAAACCCTGTTTCAAAATTTTCAAAGGGGCTAAGGGTGTATCTTGGAGGTAGAATGCCCGTGGGTTCAATCCTCAACACAAAAAGAAAAAAAGGAAGGAAGGAAGAAAAACATGCCAGGCATGGTGGTGCACACCTGTAATCTCAGTGCTTGGGAGACTGAGACAGGGGGATCACAAGATCACAGGTTCAAGGCCAGCCTAGAGCTGGGAGTATAGCTCAGAGGTAGAATGTCCCTATGTTCAGTCCCCAGTACCAAAAAAAGAAAAGAAAAGAAAAAAAAAAAAAAAACACTGTGACGGTATGCCCAGGGTCACAGGTCAGGACAAGAATCTAAGACTCTTGTGCCCTTGGAAACAAGAGTCCGTGTCTTGGGCCTCAGAGCATCCCGGGTGTCATGAGAGCGTGGCCAAGGGAACTGTAAGAAGCCACTAGCCGCTGGTGAAAGGCCTGCAGAGAGGGTGAGCAGCAGGCACGTGTGCGCGGGGAAGACAACCTGAGGAGAAGAGGAAAATCTCACTCAAGACAAGGGACAAGAGCTGTGGCTCACTAAAGAAAGCAACCTGAGGAAGCAGCGTGGCCCTCCTAAGCCACTCCCCTGCACCCAACCTGGTGAGTCTCTGCCCCTTGTGCCTCTACCTTCCTCCACCTCATGCTTTCCCCTGGAAAAGACTCCTCCCTGGCCCCAAGCAGGCTTGGCACACATCTGCAGGGTTCTGGGAAGCCAGGCACATCACCTCTTCAAGGGCCTCCAGCCCTGAAATGAGCCCTGTGCTAGTCAGCTCTTCTTTACTGTTAGACAATCAGCTTTTGAAAGGGTTCTCATGGTTTGGGAGGTTTCATCCGCGGGTGGGCAGACCATTACTTCTTAGCTAGGGTGAGAGGACAGCACATGATGACAGAGATAGTGTGACAGAGCCAGACCGTTTCCCCCATGTCTCAGATGCAAAACAGAAAGAGAGGAAGAGACTGGGTTCTCATCATCTGCTTCAAGGGCACCCCTAGTGATCTCAGACCTCGCACCAGGCTCTGCCTCTTAAAAGAGTCCACCACCTCCTAGTAGCACCAAGCTGGGGGCACAGCCTTCAACAAATGGGCCTTTGGGAGACACTTAGGTGTAAATGACAGTGAGTCCTCTGTGCATTTAGATATGGGATGGTAGAAAGGAAGGGAGCAGAGAAGGCCTGAGATAGTTGTTTGGCCCTGATACAGAGCATCCTCCCATGGTGGCCATGGCCACCCTGGGTACCTCTACTACCTGCTCTTCTGGGTGCCTTTCCCTCCTCCTATTTGGACTAGGGTGAAGTTATGTGTCAAGGTGACCCTGTTCCTTAGCTTCGAGGTGGAGGAGGAGGCTGGAGACTAAGCAATTAACACACAGTCGGGAGTAAAGGTGCCCAGGGAAATTTCCTGTAGAAGCAAGGCTGGCAGACGGGAAGGCTCAGCTGGCCCAAGGTGGCAAGGGGGCAGCCTGCTTCTTCCTTTCTGGCAAAAAGTCACTGTGGTGGGGATGGGGCAGCAGGTAGGGGAAGGCAAAATCCAGGACAGAGAGATGCTGGACAGAGAGGGGGGTGGGCCCAGATTCAGGGAGAGGGCATCCTCCTCTGTATCTCTCCTCAGGTGGAATAGCCACCAGCCAGGTCCTTGAGTTCCTAGCTCCGGTGGGGCTCCTGATGGCCAGCGGAGCCAGCTTTGAGGAGCTGAGGGTCCTGTAAAGTCACAGTATACATGCAGTGCACACATTCAACACAACAACCACGAGTGCACAGCGCGGAGCAGCGGGAACAGCGCGCGCGCAGACACACACACACACATACATGCACACACACATGCACACACAGATTCCATCCCAGGCCCCCTCCCACATTTTCCCCACAAGAAACCAGAGAATCATATAGGCAACCTCTTGACTGGAGAACCCACCTCTCATTCCTAGAAGCCAGCATGGATGGCTCAGAGCCTTACACAAAAGAAACTGACTGAACATGAGACCTGGTGTCGGAGACACAGGTCCATGGCCTGGTGCTACAGCTCTCTGACTGGGAAATTTGGGGCAGTCATAATGTCTCTGGGTTAGAGCTTCCTCATCTGTCCAATGGGCTACTAGTAAGAGTAAGAGAATATTGCCCTTGAGTTGGTCTGCTATGGAGTCTAATGAAAGCACTTTGTAAGTTACAGGGCTATGCACAGATGTGAACCCCCAAACCTGGGTGCAGAGCCCCACCCTCAGCTCACAGAGACCTCCCAGAACCCTCTGTTGGGCCCCTGATAACAGTTAGCCCAAATCTGGGCTTAATTAATGAATGCAAAAACCCTTTCTTTCCAGTGTTGACTTTGTACCTAATACTTGCTCTTCTATTTTTTAAATTAATTAATTAATTAAATAATTATTTATTTATTTAGGTACTGGGAATGGACCCCAGGGGCATTCTACCTCTGAACTATACCCCAAGCCCTATTTTTTATTCTTTATTTTGAAACAGGGTCTCACTGAGTTGCAAAGGGCCTCACTAAGTAGCTGAGGCTGTCTGAGAACCGTGATCCTCCAGTCTCAGCCTCCCGAATGCTGGGATTACAAGCGTGTGCCACCACGCCTGGCTTGCTCTTCTACTCATTCACTGATGGATTATGAGATACTAGGTAATTTGTGTGATATAATAAGGGGCAGCATCTGCTCTCTGCTCTCCAGCAGCTCATGGCCCCACTCAGCATTCCAATCCTGGTTATCTGTGAGAATACAGGGCCTGGGAAATTCTTAAAATCCTGATGCCTGGGCCCCAAACCCTGAGATTCCTAATCTGATGATCAGGAATGGGACTCAGGCATCCGTGGTTTTAAGGAACCCCTCAGGTGGATCTAATGTGCAGTCAGAGCTGAGACTCGCTCATCTGGAGAAGAAATTAGACATACATCAGAAGACAGAATGAGACATTTTTACAATAGATGCACACCCAGCAATAACAGCTACACTTATGGAGTCATTGTGCGTGTGTCGAGGACTTTGCCAATCTCTACATGAGCATATTTGTTCTCCCCCAGTGCCCAATAGGTAGGCCCCATGCTGCCCATTTTACAGATGAATAAATGAGGCTTGGGAGATCGAGAATCTTGCTAAAGGCCAAAAAGGTGGCATTTGTGCAGAACCTGGAAAGAAGACAGAATTTTGCCCTGGAGAGGATCAGGAGGATAGGAGCATTCTCTGCCTTGGCTGTCTGCTAGAATCCTTGATGTGAGAAGCTTTTCAAATTGTGGGGATGCAGGCTGGGAAGAAGTCAGCAGCTCTGCTGCCTGGGACACTGGCACCTCCAAGGGGGCTAGTGAGAGCTTGGGCCCTAGAGTCTGGCAGGACCAAATGATGAGGAGAGAACACGTCAGGACAAATAAAAGGGAGAGCTACTTTACCCAGCAGGTAGCAATTACGTGCCCCTTGTTATTATCCCCAGAGGTGGCAGGATGAAAATAGAATGTCAAGATAGAGCCAGGAGAAGCAGACCCATAAAGAGTTTGAGGAAGGAAGTTAAAACTTTATCCTTAACTTCTGAAGAACAGCCACCATACCCTCTACACAGAAGCCACAGAGTACAGAAGGAAGAGCTTGAAACCCAGGATCAGATGCTGAATTCCAGACACTGTTTTCTCTCAGCCTGGGCCTCCTCACCTGGAAAGTGAGGACAGCTTTGGTGGCTGCTCGGTGGTCCTCAGACTGAGTTCCAGCTCAGAGGGAGGCTGGCTCTGCTCTTCATTGCTTTCCACACCGGCTGTCAGGCAGCCTTAACAATGGAAGTGGAGCTCTGACTTCTAGATCAAAGTAGCTTTGTCACCTCTGACTCACAGACCCCCCCCCAAAATGATAATGAACCCCTCAGGGGCTTGGGCCACAGCACCAGGTGAAGGGTGCTACGTGTCACATGAGCTGGAGACAAGGAGTCAAGTGAATATTTGAACAGAAGTCAGTGGGCGCCCCAGGCACCGAGAAGTCATGGAAGTCCTCACTACTGACTATAGGGGGCATCACTATGGGGGGTGAGAGGAACCTTAAAATGTCAACATGCTCCTCTGTTGCAGGAACACCCACCCAACACTCCACATCAAAGTCCACCTTTCCACAAGCTTCACCATGGACACAAAACTCCCATTAGCATTTTAGTATTACACATTTATTTGGAAAGAGATTTGGACGTGGAAAATCACTAGCTGAGGCTTCACACTATGAGCTGGCAATGCCTCCAGGTGCCAGTCCTTCTAACGGTTCTGTGAAGTAGGCTACCACTCTGTCCCCATTTTACAGATAAGCAAGCACATTGAGGCAGAAAGAAGCTAAGCCAAATACAGTTATGTTGTTAGCAATTCACAGCACTGAGATGCGGACCCGCACGTTCTCCCTCCAGGTCCCCGCCCTAGACAACCATGCTCTATGCAATACCACACAAATGAGACCAAGTTCAATGAATGCAGGTAGGAACAAAACAAAAAAATAGATACTATTTTTTTTTGGTGGTACTGGGGGTGGAACCCAGAGGCTTTCTACCTCTGGGCTATACTCCCAGACCTATTTTATACCTTATTTGGAAACAGGGTCTCACTAAGTTGCTGAGAGCCTCATTAAGGAGCTGAGGCTGGCTTCGAACCTGTGCGATCCTCCTGTCTCAGCCTCCCAACCATGGGGATTATAAGCATGCGCCACCACATCCGGCTGATAATAAATTTTTTATACAAACACTCTAATAAATATTCTAAAAGAGATAGAAAAGCTATTGCATTCATAAAGTAGGAATACGATAATATGAAATAGAAACAATAAGAAACAAAGGAAGAGCTCTACAAAACTGCAAGTAAAAAGGGCAAATTAAAATATACAACAGATATTATAAAAGAGTGTCAAAGAAATCTTTTGGAAAGAAGATCAAAGGGGCAAAGACATGGAAAAATAAGAAAAATATATGACTTAAAATTGTGCTAGATTGCATTGACTGTCTCAATTATTTACTCATCTCAATGCCCATGTAGCTCCTCTCACTGAAGAGGCCCTTTGCCTTTGGGTTCTGCCATCTGATTTGCTTCAGGCCATGGATGGGAGGGGACACGATGGGACCAAGGTCTTGGAAAGCTGTTCCATGACTGAGGTTTCTCTCCTGTTTCTCTGCCATCTCTATGAGAAGAGAATAGGTCCCACGTGGGCCCACAGATCCAAGGTGGAGAGAAATATACAGGCATACAAAGCCAAGTTGAAGCCCCAGCCAAACCCATCAACCAACTCCGCATCTATTTAAAGATGTATGATAAGCCTAATCAACACTCGCATAGCCACCCAACCACGTTCAGTCTGATTCAGCGACTCTCACTCAACCACTGCCCCGGGAGAGTAAGCAACCATGTTTTCAGCCACCAAATTTTAGATTGGTTCGTTATGCAGCATTATTATGGCTCTGATTAACTCCTGCGAATATTAATCCAAGAGCAAGTACCCAATTAATAGAGCAGATAGAGAGAAGGGAACTATAAAAGTAATAATTTAAGTAAGTTTCCTAGGAATAAAAGATAAGAATCTTCAGATTAAAGGGCCTACCAAGTTCCCAAACCCCCCCAAAAATAATTTTCACTACAGAATTCTATACACAGTTATACGATTGAGATATAAGTTGAGAGTGTTAATATTTTTTAGACTTGTAAGGATTCAGAAAACTTACTTTGCAAACACCTTTACTTAGTGAGCTATGAAAGGATATGCTCCAGCAAAAATGGGAAGTAAACCAAGAAAGAAGAATCCAAGAAACACAGGAGCCAACATAAGACACTGGCATGGGAGATGCCCAGGACAAAAGTTTGGTAGCAGGTGAACAGAGTAATGGGCCAGATGGAAGCAAGGGATTCAGAACTCCAGAAGGGGCAGGATCCAAGGAAAGAGAAGTGACTGACAGATGATCCAGTGATGTAAGAAAAGTTTATGAAAAACTCTTCATAATTATGATAGGGCAGATCTGATACAACATTCATAAAAGTTTTTTTTTAGTGAGGCAAATGAAAATTTGATTATCTCTGGTTCTATGTATTGGGGTGGTTACTGATAGACACCACAATAGATAACAAATGTTTATTTCACATTTACACATTCTCATGCCACATTCTGATAAGGGGTGGCCCTTCTTTATGTTTTGGCTCAACATGGAACTCCTGGCCTGCACAGTCTCCTCACTAAGGAAGGGAGAGATGGGAGAGCAGCACAGGCTCCTGACGACCTTAACCTAAAGAGATCACTCAAGCCACATGCTCCCAACCTAACTGGAAAGGAAGCTGGGAAACAGGGGGGAGTGAATGAATGTTCAATAAATACTGTTTGCCACACCAGAGGGGACAAAATCTATGGGAAAGAAAATGCAGCCCACTGCTTGACTTTAAGAGAGCCACATTCACACATTCATGATAATGCTCTAGGTTTGACTAAACATTGCAGTATAATGACATGAGAAATAAGGTGGGCCGTAGAGCAGAATCTTCACCTCCCATAACAGAAAGTCGAAAGACAATGTCTAAAATGGATAAGCAGCATGCCCATATTACTTAGAAAATAGGAAGGCAAACAGCCAAGAAATTGGATGAAAGAGTTTAAAATGTGTTGTCCTGAGAACAAGAGTGGAGGTAGGAAGGACAGGGAAAGTATATGTGTATGGGGAGGGTACTAGGATTGAACCCAGGGCATTCTACCTCAGCTACCCTCCCAGCCCATTTTATTTTATTTTATTTTTATTTTGAAACCAGGCTCTCACTGAGTTACCACACACCAGCCTCGAACCTGCGATACTATTGTATCAGTCTCCCAAATGCTGGGATTACAGGCGCAATCCACTGCTACTATGCCCAGCGTAGAGTGGTTTTTAATTATAAGGTTTGGGGTATTATTAAGTTTTCATTTTTAAGTTTTGCACATACTTTACTTGGGCAATTTTTAAAACAAACAAAAAAGTAATGATTAAAAAAATTTTTTAAACACCTTGCCAGGCTGGGTGGCACACGCTTGTAATCCCAGCATTCGGGTTCGTGGACAACCTCATCCACTTAGGGAGACCTTTTGCAACTCAGTGAGACCCTGTTTTCAAAAAATAAAAAGACTTCCGGGCGTGGTGGCGCACACTTGTAATCCCCGCACTTAGGAGGTGGAGACAGGAGGATCGCGCAGGTTCGAAGCCAGCCTTGCTGGCTTAAGAGACCCTGTTTCCAAATAAATATAAAATAGGTCTGGGATTGTAGCCCAGAGGTAGAAGTGTTTCCAGGAACCTCAGTACCACCAAAATAAATAAATAAGTAAGTAAATAAATAAATAATATAAAGACAGACTAAAAAATAGGACTGGAGGTATAGCTCGGAGGTGTAATGCCCCTGAGTTCCATCCCCAGTACCAGAAATAAACAAATAAATAAATAAGTCCCTCTGTCTTTGCTGATCATTAAGAACTGCTCCATTCTGACTTTGTAAGGTTCTTGAATTCCAAGCATCCAGGGAAAAAAGCCTGTGTCACAACTGAGATTTGTCTGGATACAAGCTGTCACAGGCCTTGGGTGGGAGAAGTCAAAATAAAGGCCGCCACGTTGCTTTGAACACAAGGAATCCTTTTGGGATCTTGTGCTCCAAGCAGCAGGGAAGGGGATCCAGGATGGGCAGGCCTCCCCAGTCCCCAGAGACTCTGCCAGGCCAGGTATCGGCCTCCCCAGGGCCTCTGAAAAAGAACATGGCCAGCTCTGCCCCTTGGCCCCCAGAAGGTGCCATGAGCATCAGCCGTAATGAGAAGTGACAGGCACAATTGCTGGGGGAGCATCCTGGCTTAGAGTTCAAGCTGCCCAGAGTGGCTGGAGGGTTTCTCGAGCTGTCAAGAGGCTCCCCAAACACTCAGATGCCGCAGCCAATCTGGTCCTCAACATTAGCATCTCATTAGCATGGACTAAGGCCAACCTGAGGCCTGGTCAACAGCCCAGCTTTGGGTAGAGGGGGAGCCCAGGTGGGCAGAGGTGGGGGGAGTATAGCAGCCTCCGCTGGCTCCATAGCTCTGCCCAGCAATTGGAGAAGGTCCAGCAGAGTCCTCCACCCAGCATGGGGGCGGACACTGCCTCCAACACCCTCCCCACTGCCCTTCCTCCTAGGGCCTAAAGGGCCTCGCCCAAGTTGTCCCCATCCTGGTTTCAAATCCTTCAGAGGCTGAAGACGACATTGAGGTGGCCCTGTATTCCTCTTTTTTTTTCCCCCCTCTGGGATATTCTCGCCCATCTTTTCAGCTGTAGCCTATACTCCTTTTAACCCTGGTTCTAGCCCTACTGCCTTTTCCAAGTCAGGTGACTCTAATCAGATCACATACATTTCTAGACAATAGGGGCACGGAGGTCACCTGCCTGATAAAGAGAATGTGAGGCCGCAAAGGGTTTGCATGCATTCAGGAGGTACTCCAGCCACCCCCGCTGCCAGACTCCTGGACCACTTCCTGCCAGGTGTGCAGTCTCTGTTCCAGGATAGGGATGAAGATGAGGCCAGCTCAGACAGAGAGGTGGATGCTGGAGAGAAGTATGGCTTAGCTGTGAGGGCTGACCTGGGTTCAAAACAAACTCTATGACTGGCAAGTACATCATCCTAAACCAGTCCCTCCCTTTCTCTAGCTCCAGATCCCCTGTCAGGGAAGGAAGGGATTGAGCCAGCTATGGAATGCTTTGGGGGCTCCTGCTCTGTGACAGTCTGCAATACCAGGCTCTCCCCCAACACCCGTTTGCACAGATACCAGGATGTCTGCAACTGAGAGGTCACTAGCTCCGGTCTCCCTTTGGGGGAGACCTTCCATGCCAAGTCATTCGGGCCCCTCTCCCCTGGGGAAGTTCTCCGGCAGACAGTAGGAGATGCAATCCATGCTGAGCATCAAACACCGGATGGATGAGATAATCATAAATCCACAAACTGCAACAAGATAAAATTATCATTACATGAAGTTAAATTATTAATTAGTACCTCCAAAAAAAGACCAGCACCACCTGGTCTTGAATCTTGGGAGCCATCTTCCCGAGAGCAACGGGAACATCAAAATAGCTTATCAGTGCTCTGAATATGTAGCCACAGTGTCCTGGAACCGTGGACCCCAGGAGCCCAAGGGCAGGGCTCCAGCGGAGCAACCCAGCTCACTTGCCCTCTTCCAGCAGGGATGTCAGGACAAGGAAGTTTGGATAAGGGTCCAGGAGAAGGGAAATAGTTCATGGGCCCATTTGTTTGACTGGAGAAGCTGAGGCAAAGTAGAAAGTAGAAGAGCCATAGGAGCCAGCTCCAGGCACACTGAGGAGTTTGTGCTATGGGGTGGGAGGGGTAGGTCCTGAGACCACCTGGTCGTTTAAGGGCTTGAGCACTCATTCATTCAAGGAATTTATGTTGTGTTCCTCTGTGTGCCTAGCGCTGGGAACACAAAGGAAAACACCATAATTTCCTGTCCCTGAGGAGCACAGCGTCTAATCAGCTAGACAAGTGGACTGGCCGCTTCTGCTCTGTGCCTTACCCCATCTCAAAAGGACTTGGGTTTTATTTATTTATTGGTCATGAGGATTGAGCCCAGGAGCATTCTACCTCCAAACTACACCCTCAGCCCCCACCTCTCTTTTTTTAATTTTTTTTATTTTTCTAAAAATTTTTATTGGTGCATTGTAGTCATACATCTTAATGGGATACAAGATGGTGGAGACATACATGCACACATCACCCAATTAGCCTTTACCCAGTTCCCGCCCCATTCCCTCCCCCTCCCTCCTTCTCATGTTTGGCTTAGTGATTGACTTTGATGTGTATGTTAAAGTACATCATGTGCATTAGAGAATTTCCCTCTTCCCCATTCCCATCCCCTCAGTGAGGTCGCCTTATCTATAGAATCTCCTTCTTCGTCTAGAGTTCCTCCTATGACACATTTCTCCCTAGCTTTTGCATATTAAGAAGAGCATCAATTTCTTATTTTTTTGTCTTGCTAGGTTGCTGGGAGCTTCCCTAAGTTGCTGAGGCTGTCCTTGAACCCGCGATCCTCCTGTCTCCGCCTCCCAAGCAGTAGGATTACAGATGTGCACCACCAGGGGCTCTTATTGTACCACTGCCTTTGTTGTTGGCAGCAGTAGCACCTGTTCTTCCCACCACCGCTATGAGCAGAACCTCATTCATCCACTGAATCTGTGGTTTAATGAGAGAGGAGGAGGCTTCTAAGAGCATCTTTCTAGTCAGAGCATCACTCCTTGCTCTGGAAGGCCTGGTGAACTGTGACCAGAGTCAGCCAGGCAGTGAGAACTCTGCCTTCTAACCTAGCTTCTCTGGTCTCTGGAGAACCATCCCTCATTCATTTCTTCACTCACTTGACAAGTACCACCCATTCACTAGACGCTACCCCAGCACTAGTCCTTGAGATATCAAGAAAGAGAAAGTCTAGTACCTTCCTTTAAAAACCTGTCAGGACAGTCATGTGTGATGGTGCACGCCTATGATCCCAGTACTTGGAAGGCTGAGACAGGAGGATTGTAGGTTTGAGACCAGCCTCAGCAATGTAGTAAGACTCTCGGCTACCTAGATTTTGTTTTAAAATAAAAAATAAAAGATCTCTGGGGTGCCGGGCATGGTGGTGCACACTTGTAATCCCAGCATTCAGGAGGCTGAGACCGGAGGATCATGAAGCCAGCCTCGCTGGCATAAGATACCCTGTTTCCAAATTAAAAAAATATATAAAATAGGTCTGGGAGTGTAGCCCAGGGGTAGAAACCCAGTACCACCAAATAATAATAATAATAATAATAATAATAATAATAGTACATTAAAAATAAAGAATAAAAAATAGGGCTTGGGGGTAGCTTGGAGGTAGAATGCCCCTGGCTTCCATCCCCAGTACTGAAAAAGAGAAAAAGAAAGCTGTCAGGACAACAGGTGAGACAAGCAATCGCATGTGCAGTGTGGTGTGAGGCAGAGCCTTCCAGCAGGTCAGATAGAGGAGCTCATTGCCTTTGCCCGGAGGCCCTGGGAGGCGGCACCACTGCCACCTCCATCTTACAGACAAGAAACTGCAGCCTAAGGATTAGGTAACTTGCCTACAGTGACTCTGCTGGAAAGGGGAGGGGGCAGGACTCAGCCCTGAGCTGCCTGACTCCAGGGCCGCGTTCTTGGTCCCAGGATAGGACGTGTCACCTCCATCCTGGTCAACAAAGGCCTGGCAGTGAGCACGCAGCCCAGGCCCCGGCGGTGTGCTGTGTAAGCTCTCTGAGCTTCGAGTTTGGGGAATGCTCACAGAGGCACAGTCTGCTCCTGGGGGCTCACAGCTGGTAGATGGATGACTCTGGATCCAACAGGTCATGGGGAACCACTTGGAGGGGGATGAAAAGAGGACAACTTTGTCTCACAGTGTTCCTTCCACGTGCCAAATGGGACGGGCCCCATGGCCTTCTCCTCGGCGCCCGTGTCTACATTGGCTCCAGCCAAACGAGACCTAAATTATTCATGACGGTGCACAGCCCAGCCCTGGAGCGGCTTTCTAGTGGCCAAAATGGAGATGGGTGGAGGCCCGAGAGGCTGGACCTGGGAGGAGGCTGTGCTGGGGTTTGGAGAGCCACTACCAGCAAGGCAGGGAGAGTAAACAAGGCCCCATGAATTATTCAGCCACACAGCTGCTGATGCAGCCAAGGTGGCGAGGGCCTGACAGCGTGACGAGTCTGACATTCCCACTCACCAGGGGAGCACAGAGGCCCAGTGTGGCCAGAGCCCTCCACGGCAAAGGAGAACCAGATCAGATACAGACACAACCCTGCCCAGCAGAATGGCAGGGCCAGAGGACGGCCAGAGCCAGAGCCTGACACCTGGTCCTGCGTCTGCTAAAAGAGGATCGTGGGCATCAGGAGAAGGTCGGACTCCCACAGAGGTCCCAACACCCTTAAAGCAGCACACCCTTAAGAGCAGCCACTCACCCCCACCAGGCCTTGGCCCCTCAACCAGAAAATGGGAACCATGAGCTGGGTTAGGAGAAAGCCCCGATGGTACTGAGGGCGGAGGAAACTGCCCTGGCTCCATCTGAACACACCCATCCTGGCATGGCCTTGAGCCCAGGCCTGGGCATAAGGTGGAAGGCCGGCTCTCTCCCGCCCCCGGGGTTAGCCACTCTCTGTCTTCCCACCCACACTGCATTTCTGGGGGTTCTCCTGGGAGAGGGAGGCTGCCTGGGAGCCCTACTATAAGCATCCAGTCAGAGGGAAAGCCGAGCTCTTTGCAGGTGCTGAGCCATGGCCCCTCACCCCACCTCCAGCTGCCCAGGCAAGGGGCCCAGAACTGGCCTGCAGAACCCCCGGCTCCTCCATGGGTTGCTGTGTGACCCTGGGCCAGCCCCTTTCCCTCTCTAGACCTCAGGGACTAGACAAAAAGATCCCTCTGGCTCCTCTGGCGCCGACCTCCATGATAAGAGAGGATGGGAGCAGGTTGGCTGACTGGTCCCTTGGGTGGGGCTCCTGAGGTTGGAGGTAGGAGGGAATCCCCCAAGTAGGGGTCAGGTCCAAGGCCACACTGCTGCTGGCAAAGGACAAAGCCTGGTCTGGAATCTGGCCAAACTGGCACACTCCATCATCCAGCTTCCAAAGCAGGACCACCCCTGACCTCGCTGGATCCGCAGCCACCAGCCTCTCCCAGCACAGCTCCCAGAGGCTGGCGGCTACGCCCGGACTCCTCATATCATCTGATGAACTTGATCAGGCCCCAGTCCTGGCTCTGACACTGTCCAGCTGAGTGCCCTTGAGCAAGACTCTTAACCTCTTTGAACACTACGGTAATCGTGAGGATCCCAGCCCAGTGCTGCCATGTGGCTGTGATGGATAGAACCTCTGACCCCTGCCCCTTGGCAGCCTTGGCAAAGTAAGGAGGAGTGGCCCGGGGAAGAGAGAGGAGACCACCCTGGGCAGAAGCCAGAGCAGCTGCCTAAGTGCTCTGTAATAAATAAGTGACGTTAGCCGCCACCTAATGTGTCCATGGTGCCAGCCGGCGGGGCCGCTAAATGGGAAGGTTTATTATAGACCTTTCCGCCTTTTGATCTCACTCGAGTATTGGACTTAGTGCATCCTTAATGGGTTCTGGAGTGGCAGGTCAACCCCAAGAGCACAAAGCCTGCCCTGAAGCTGGGGGAGAAGGCATTTGGGGTGACTGTCCTTGACTCTCTGGCAGTGCCTACTCCACGGCAGGTCTCCAGGTCTCCGGGGAACAAAGAGCATCAGATCTGCATGGCCTGGGGCACCCCCACCCCTCCTGGGCATGGCAAGGTGGGGGAGAAGCAGCCTGGATGCCTTTGCTCTTGTCCACTCTCCTAGCAGGGCTCCTTATTCCCCAGGCCTCAGTTTGCCTACCTGCAAATCATAGAGAACCCTGGAATTAGGAAAGCTGTGGGCTGCTGGTTTCTCCACTAGAGGGGGACTGGTAGACATGCCCCAGAGCTGAGGCCTCTCCCCCCTTGCTGAGTCGCAGGAGGCCCCAGCGGCCAGCTGCCTGCCCCAGCATGCAGGTAAAGAGAGAAGGGCTCCCCTGGGGTCTCCATGTGGTGCTCTTTCCACCAAAATCCACCTGCATTCCTCGTCAGATTCACAGGGGAGGACTCTGCCCTTGAACTAAAGCTCAGCACAGGAAGGGCTCCCGAGCCCTGGAGACCTGGAGCACACTAGGCTGTGTGTGACTGGTCAGCTGGGTGACCTTCAGGACACCCTGCCTCTTGGTGCCCTAGTGTCCCCATCTATAGAGGACAGAATCACTATGCCCCAGCAGGCATTCCCCTGGCTCTCTTCAAAGGTGCCAGAAACAGATACTGAGAGTCCAGGCAGCTGGCTCTAGTCTGGCTGGGCCACCAACTTGCATAAGAAGCAGAAGAAGGACCCATCACTGGGCCCCCAACTCCCTGCTTGTAAGCAGGTGTGCGGTTTCTGAAGCTCTTCCAATGTTTGAATCTATGGCCAGAAATAGTTTGGTGGTTCATCAAAAAAATTATAAATAGAATTACCATATGATCCAGCAATTCCAATTCTGGGTATATACATGAAAGTTGAAAACAGGGACTCAGATTATCAGTAGAGATAAGTTCATAGCAATATCATTCACAATACCCAAAAAGTAGAAGAAACCCCAAGTGTCCAGCAATGGATGAATGGATTAAAAATAGGGGTAAAGCCAGGCAAAGTGACACATGCCTATAATCTCAGTACTTAGAAGGTTGAGACAGGAGGAGCACAGGTTCAAGGCCAGCCTCAGCAACTTAGTGAGACCCTCAGCAACCTTGCAAGACCCTGTTTCAAAATATAATAAAATATGGTTAGGAATGTAACTCAGAGGTAGAAGTTCTAGGAGTTCAATCACCAGTACCACACACCCAAACACACATACACACAAAAGTGGTAGATACATATAATCGAATATTATTTAGCCTTTAAAAAGGATATTCTGACACAGGATACATGAATGAATCTTGAAAGCATTACACTAAGTGAAATAAGCCAGTCACAAAAACAGATACTGTACTGTGTGATTCCAGTTATGTGGGTGCATGAGGACAGGAAATGGGATGGTGGTTGTCAGGGTCTGGAAGGAGAGGGAAATGGGGAGATGTTAAATGGGTATAGAGTTGTGATTTTGCAAGATGAAAAAGTTCTGGAGATTCGTTGCACAACAATGTGAATATACTTAGCATTACTAAACTGTACACTTGAAAATAATTAAGATAATAAATTTTATCTTATATGTATTTTACCACAATTTAAAAAGTGTAAGTGCTTAGGGCCTGGGATTCACTGCCAAGATCCACTCACCTTGCATACCAAATATAGTTCCTTAAGAAAAAGACAAGGAAATTAGTTATTTATCAGAAATTATCACACGGCCTTTTGTAGCCCTGAGAATGAATGCGGGTGGGAAAGTCGCCTTTGTCCAGCAGTTACTGGTCATCAGGTTTTGCAAAGCTGGAACATTTCTCCTCACCAGGTAATGTGCACTGAGCCAGCACTCTGCTCCTGGTGGAGGCCAGGTGTCCCAAGCTCCTGCTCGGGGGACGAGGCCCTGGTCTTCTTTAGAGCTAGAGGCCCTTTGTGGTCTGGCACAAGAGATTGCAGACCCCGCTCCTTCCGCACCACCTGATCACTCCCACCTGCAGGAATCTCACCCTCCATGCCCCCGGGGCCCAGCAGAGCCAGCCTCTAGGTCCCTGCCCTTCCACAGCCTGGGCTCCCGGGGTTTCTTGGAGCTGCCTCCCTCACCAGCAGGGCTGTGAGCACTTTGCAGGAGGAACAGTGTCCAATTCAAGTAATCCTGCTCCCACACAGCACCTCGCTCTGGTGTCTACACGCAGTAGGTACTCAAAACATTTGCAAAGCAAAGTGACAATAAGTCCACATGGAGTCTACATTATCTACGCAGATGGAGAAATTAAGTCGTAAAGAATCCGCAGCACCCCATTTGCACACTGTGAACAGGGAAATCTTCTCCGTAATCTCTGACTAGGAATCACATCCTGGGGAGCGCTCTCTGGCTGTGGTCCAAACCCTAGCCAGGCGTTTTCCAAGTTAATCTTTTGTAATGGTGTCTGTGGTACTGGGGATTGAACTTAGGGGTGCTCTACCACTGAGCTATATCCCCAGCCCTTTTTATTTTTTATTTTGGGACAGAGTCTTGCTAAATTTCCCAGGCTGGCCTCGAACCTGCAATCCTCCTGTCTTAACCTTCCAAGCACTGGGATTATAGGACTGCTCCATCATGCTGCTCATGCTAATCTTTTTTTTTTTTTGGGGGGGGGCAGGGGACAGATGCTGAGGATTGAATCCAGGGGCATTCTACCTTTTTTTTTTATTCTTTATTTTTGAAACAAGGTCTCACTAAGTTGTGGAGGGCCTCACTAAGTAGCCAAGGCTAGTCGCAAACCTGGATCCTCCTGTCTCAGCCTCCCAAGTATGGGATTATAAGCATGTGCCACCATGCTTGGTTCATGCTAATCTTTGAAAATACTTCCCAGAGCCTTGCAAGGTAGGCATGTGGCTGTGCCCATTTTATAGAGGAGAAAGTTGAGCCTCAGGGAGGTTTCAGAGCTTGTCCAGGGTCTCCAGGCTGCTAGATGGCCAGCTGGGGTTTGAACCCATCCAGGTGTGGCTGTTCTCCTAGCAGGTGCTGTGAATGTAGCTGCCCCCTATGTGTCTCACTGTGGTGCCTAGGGGCTAGGCCACCTCTCTGGCAGCCTGCAAGCCGCCCCACCAGGCTGGCAGCGGAGCTCTGCTTAGCAGAACCACCTCCCTCCACCCCCTGCCACTCCCTCCACTCCAGCTGCCACTGCGCTCCTGGTTAGCAGCCTGAAGGCTGACTGATCTGCGTTCACTCACTCAGAGCACAGCTGCAACAGCTGCTGCTTCGGCGAGTCTTTGAATTAGCTCCGCAGCTCACTGACCCGCTGAAAAAGTAAATGCCAACCACAGAAGGGGAAGAGAAACTCTCACATTGCACCGCTGCTCCTCCTCGGTCCCAGCAAAGTACCTGCCCACCCAGGGGTCCCTCAAGCAATCCCCCAGGTTGGAAGGGGCAGAACAGGAGGTCTCAAGGCCCCAGAGAGGGCCAGGTCATGGAATGCCAAAGCTAGAAGGGTCTTGAAAGTCCTTCACCTATTCCTGCAGCAGAGGACCTGCTGTGACATCCCTGAGATGCCAACAAGGAGCATTCAGCCAAGGAGGGAGTGAGCAAACCTGAAAGAGGACTGCCCAACTCGGCCCTGAGTGTGACAGCAGCTGGGGCTCAGGGAAACTGAGGCAGGGCCACCTGCCTCTACCTGGTATCTGACTCAATCCCTACCCAGCACAAGGCTTTGGGCCTCTGGATGGGCACAGATCGAAGGCTTCCATCCCTGCCCCATGAGAAAGATGAGACAGGTTATAAATTATTAATGGTCAAGACCAAAGAGTGATGCACAGCCAGGCAGGGTGACACATACCTGTAATCCCAGATATGGGAGGCTGAGACAGGAGGATCCGCAGGTTTGAGGCCAGCTTCAGCAACTTAGTGAGACCCTGTTTCAAAACAAAAATTTAAAAAGGGCTGGACATGTATTCAGAGGTAGAATACTCCTGGGTTCAATCCCTGGGACCAAAAATAACAACAACAACAACAACAAAAAGATCCCTATCTTGGTTTGGCCCAAAGCTTGCAAGTTTACAAACTTTTTTCATGGTTTCAATTGCTTTCTAAACAATCCTGAGCTGTAGCAACCAATACTTCCTGCGCTCTTACTAATTTCCAGGCTTTGTTCTTAGAGTTCTGCATGTACTATCTCATCTAACCCTCACAACAACACCATGGGCTAGGTGTTATTACAGATGTGGAAACCGAGGCACAGGATAATTAAGTCACTTTCCCAAGGTCACACACATCTGGAGTGACCTAGCTGGGATCTGAGACAAAGTGACTCTGGAATCCAGGCACACTCACCTTACTGATGGAGGTGCTGGGCATATGCCAAGTGTTTCTCCTCCTAACAATAACTAGACGCTCCCTTACATAAGCGACCCGCAGCTGCACAGCCACTAAAAGGCCAAGGTGAGATCTGAACCTAGGACCAACTGACTCAGAGGAGTGCCTGCTTTAAAACACAGCACAATTGTGCCCATGCGTCAGACGGTGAAACAGGCTTCATGTCACTGTGGGGATTTCCCCATGGCCACACCCTGCAGGAGGTAGCAAGGATTGGTGCCTAGAACCTTGGATTTCAAATCCAAGAAAGATGCAAATTTAGAGAAGGGACAGAGGATCCAGTCTGTTGACAAGTCAGGAAGGGCTTTCTGACCGAGACAGTGCAATGTCAGAGCTAAGGTGGAGGCAGGTGGGGGGCCTGGTGAGCCAAGGTGCAGCGTATGGGAAATGGAGCTACTGGGAGCGGAGCTGGGTTTAATCCCCAGGAAAAAAAGAAAGAAAGAAAGGAAGGAAGAAAGAAAGAAAGGAAGGAAGGAAGGAAGGAAGGAAGGAAGGAAGGAAGGAAAGAGAGAGAGAGAAAGGAAGGAAGGAAGGAAGGAAGGAAGGAAGGAAGGAAGGAAGAAAGAAAGGAAGGAAGGGAGGAAGGACCTGGACATGATGGAACAGGCTTGTAATACCAGATTTGGGAGACTGAGACAGGAGGCTCTTAGGTTCACTGCCAGCCTCAGCTACTTAGTGGAGCCCTCCACAACTTAGTGAGATTGTTTCAAACTAAAGAGCTACACCTTTCCATAGGTGGTGGTGGTGTAGCTTGGAAGTAGAATGCCCCTGGGTTCAATCCCTAGTACCACAAAAATGAATAAATAAATAATAAAAGAAAAGAAGAAAGAATGTGTTCATAAGCCTACTGTGTGCCGGCCTAATGGAATGCCATTTCTGTCACATGAATTCCTAAAGGAGAGTATTATAAACATTTTACAGAAGAGGAAACTGAGGCTCTAAAATATTAAGGTCTCAGAGGGATACAATAGTGGGGGTGGGATTTGAACTCAGCCTGGAATCAGGGAGAGGCGTGATGGACAAGTTGGAATGGGGTCCCTGAGGGCTGGGGTGTAGGTGTGACTGGGCGCTGCCTTCCTCTGCGCCCTCCCCTCCACTCCTCTCCTTGTTTGTACAGAGTACTTCTTCCCATTCGTACTTCTCCCCATTCTGGTGCTAAGTAACTAGAAATGTGATTTAATGAGGGCCATGGGAAGCAGGTGCAGGCTTCCTCCAGTAGGGAGAGGACCAGCACAATCAGAGGAAATGGAGGCAGATGTTCAGAACTGGGCACAGATACCCCCTCCCCCAAATATGGCTCCTGGCTGCCATCCCTCACTCCTCTGCCTCGGAGAGTCAGTGAGCCTAAGGGCCAGTGCACCCAGGGAGGGGGCCCAGCCTGGTGAGAAGCCCCTCATCCATGAGCAGCTGGTGCTGCAGGAGGTGTGTTCCCTGCCCTGGGTCCCCCCCCACCCCGGTGGCTCAGCAGGCAGGCTTTGGAGCAGACCGCCAGAATCTGAGCCCTTGCCACTTGTTGGCTGTGTGACCTTAGGCAAGTAACTTAACTTCTCTGTGTCTCTGTTTCTTCACCAGGACAAAATGGGACACATACTGAATGTTGAGAACGACCTCTGCACTAGAGTATGCACTGCACATGTTATCATCAGCTGAGGTTCTCAGAGCCCTGCCCTGGCCAGGCACCCTTTCCCAGCTCTGTAACCCAAGTCCCCTGGGCTGGCTGCACCCTACACCCTGCCAACCTGGGCCCTCCTTCCCGCAGGCCTCCACACCTGGGCCGACGTCGTGATCATGCCCAGGCCACCCCTTCCCTCCCTCTTGTCAACAAGGGGTTCTCAGCCCCAGTTCTGCCTGTCCCCATTCTATGCAGATTCCCAGCCCCCTCTCCATCCTCCCTCCAACCTTCTCCCTCTGTGGCCCTCAGTATCTGGTGAGGACACCTTCCCAGGCCAGGCAGAAGCTGTATGCATGTGGCTGGTCTCTACCTGTGTGAGTCCCTCTGATGAGGAGCTGCACAGGCACCCCAGGGTCATACCTAGTGTCTGGCACAGGGCAGACACTCCAGAGAGGAAGGAGGGAGCCGGGGCAGGGCATTCGATGTCCTCTCCAGTGCAGTAGAACGACTCAAGTCTTCCTCCTCTGCAGATGAAGCCAGGGATCCAGGAGGAGGAAAAGATCCATGGTCAGGAGGGAATGGGGAACAGGCATTCCCCCACGGCCACTGCCTGAGGCCCCTGAGAAGATTAAAGAAGATACAGTGAAAGTCATTAGGACCCACTGTTGCCTTTTAGGTGAAGAGGCTGGACCAGAAAGGGGCAGCGACTTGCAGGGAACTGGTGTCAGGGCTGGGACCTGAACCCAAGCCTCCCTGGAGCAATCTGCATGGAGACACACAGCCGCCTCTCTCCTCCTGGCCCAGTGCCTGTGGCCTCCACCTAGACATCTGCTCGCTCTGCGGATGTGCTGGGCAGATGTCGGTCAGCAATGGCATACACAGGGACTCTGAATTCCAAGGCTAGGTGGGGGTCTTGGGGTGAGGCAGCAAGGGAAAACCTGGAGGGTATTAGGAAACCTCAGCCTTCCACCCACTGGACCCATGCATGAATACTAGTGCCAAAGGGGACCTGCAAGCTCCCCCAGCCCCACCTGCCCACCTGTCAGATCAGGGAAACTGAGGCAACCCTTCCACCTTTCTGGCCTGGGGCCAGCCCAGCCCCTCCCCTGCACCTCTCCCAGGACTAGAGATGATTGTGTTTGGTATACACCTATCCTGGCTTCTCCTCCACCACCCCATTCCTTGCTGCAAGACCTCAGAGAAAGAGATCCTGCCCAGGAGAGAGCCCCCGGCTGGAACCAGCCCAAATGGCACTGGAATTTAGAGTGGGTGAAATAGTAGTAATAACTTCAGTTGGAATGGCCGTCATCAAGAAAGCAAACAATAATAAATGCTGGTGAGGAGGCAGGGAAACAGGAGCTCCTATACACTGTGGGTGGGACTGCAAATAAGCACAGCCACGATGGAGATCAGTGTGGAGGTTCTGCAGAAAACGGGATGAATCCACCTGTGACCCAGCCATACCTCTCCTGGGTATCAATTCAAGGCATTGAAGTCAGAATATTATAATGACACATGCATATCCATGTTTATAGCAGCACAATTCACAATATCCCCAAACAACAGAACCACCATAGGTGCCGGTCAACAGATGAATGCATTATGAAACCATGGAATCTGCACTTAGTAAAATTTTATTCAGCCATAAAGAAGAGCAAAATTATGTCATTTGCGGCAAAATTGATGGAACTAGAGAATAATATGCTAAGCAAGATTAACCAGTCCCAGAAAGTAAAGGGTCATATGTTTTCGGTCATAGGAGGAAGCTATGGAGAAATTGGGGAGCAAAACAGACTTCAGATGAATGGGGGGAGATACTAGAAGAATAGTGGGAGGGGATTTGGGAAGGGAGGCAGAGAGGTAAAGGAGAGATCTGATGAAGAAAACAGTTCAAAGAATCCTACATTCACATATGAAGTTATCAATATCAATTTTAAGATTATATATGAGGAAGGAGGATGGGAAGGGGAGGTAGTGGGAAGGGACTTGGAGGGAAATACACACCAGGTGTTGTGTGAATGTATGTTTCTATCCCTCTGAACCTCATTGTGATGTGTAATTACAACACACACACACACAGAGAGAGAGAGAGAGAGAGAGAGAGAGAGAGAGAGAGAGAGAGAGAGAGAGAAATACTAGCAGTGGTCAGAGCAAGCATGAGACAGGAGGGTGAGCACCTCTTCCCAGGAGCAGGCTCGGGGCTGGTGACACCCTCATGGCCCTCTGCGGGGCTTGCTGTGCCCATGCCAGGGCACCCGCGTCCTGGCCCAGATGAAGGCAATGAGGACGGTGAGGAGGAGGGAAAGAAGCGGGAAAGGGAGGACTCCATGTGAGAGTTTCTGAGCCCCTGGCCCTCACCAGATGCCGAAGCGAAGACTTGACTTGGTTGCCCACTATCTCATTTAATCTTCCCAACGACCCACAGGGTGCGCATTACTCCACGGTCGAGGAAATTGGGGCTCAAGGAGGTTAATAACTTGCTCAACATTACAGAGCCAGAAAGTAGTGGAGCCAGAAGTCACATCTACTGTGTTGTTCACTGAGCCTCATAGGCAGGGGAGAGAAAAACAGAACAGTGGTGCAAAGAAAGACCTGAGCAATCCCAGTCCTTCAAGCAGAATCCAGGTGCAGAGGGGCACAGCGTGCTTGAGACCACACCATGGGACTCATACACAGGTTCCCGTGGTCTCACCACCATGAAGCCCCAGAGTCCAGGGCACAGGAACAGGAGCAAGAAGATGAGATCTGCTTGCCACCTTCTCTGGTCACCAACTCCTCGGGAGCCAGAGAAACACCTCCCGCCACATAGAGAAGTGGAGGCTGGAGTGAGGAAGCCACCGCTGGCTGGGAGAATGGGGGTACTATGAGGACTCCTGCCTCTGCAGGCCCTGGGACCTTTCTTCTTGCTTCTCTAAGATATTATTTAAAAATACAGTCTGTGTGTATATATAGAGAGAAATTCACCAAGTGGTGCATGCATTATCACTTTTAGTCTCTTTATGATGTATAACTACATTGCACCAATAATAGTGTGTGTGTGTGTGTGTGTGTGTGTGTGTGTGTGTGTGTATCCCAGACTAGCTGAGAAGATACATTATGTGAGAATGGCCAGCAGGGTGCCTGGCATAGATTCGATGCTCAGAAGATGTTCTTTTGCTTCCTTCTTAGACAAGGGGTATTCCTGCATTAGAATAATCAATCTTCCAGGGGAGCCCATTTGTCCTTGATTTGGAACTTATTGAGCACCTAGGACAAACAGGATGTTGCAACCTCCAAGCCCCTTGATGCAGCCATCCTGAGCCCTCACCAGGGTGAGCGCCCTGGGCTCTTTGCAGAAATCCATAACCAGTTTCGAAATTCCCATGGTCCTCCTCCAAGGACATTTCCAGCCTCATCTCATCTCACCCAGTAAGCATGGAGTGGCCTCCGGGGAGTTGGATTATTTGAGCCCAGTGTAAGTGGTCAGCCCACTCATGGTTAGATACAGACATGCAATTTATATAGTATGGCCAGAAGGAAAGAAGATGAAGAACTTGAAAGACCATTTATTTGTATATTTACTTTTTTGTAATACTGAGGATGGAACCCAGGGCCTTCTACCTCTGGGCTACACTCCCAGATCTATTTTATATTTAGTTGGAAACAGGGTCTCACTAAATTGCTGAGAGCCTCACTAAGTAGCTGAGGCTGGCTTTGAACCTGCGCAATCCTCCTGTCTCAGCCTCCCAAGTACTGGGATTAAAGCATGCGCCACCACGCCTGGCTGAAAGATCCTAGATGTGACCCAGGAGCTCCCCTGCCCTTAACCAAGATTTGAATTTTCTCTCCAGCTCTGGAATCTGAAGTGTCCTTGCAAAAACCCTTCCAAAGCAGTCCTCATTCAGACCACAGCTCTGTCCTGGCTGGCTGTGTGATTAGGAGCAAGTTGCTTGACTTCTCTGAGCTTCAGTCACCACAAAGGAAGATCATCGACATCCAGCCATCCTTACCTGCCTCCTGGGGTTGTTGAGGGGATTAAATGAGATAGTACAACTAGAATGACTTGTATTCGGCCTGGCTTGCAGGAGGAGCTCAATAAGCGGAAGCTAAGATTATTAAGCTCCAGTCTCCACCTTCAAATCAATTGCTGTTTCTCTGCGCTCCCTGCATGATGTCAGCTCTGAGCCCTGTGGAGAGCAGAAGGAGCAGAGTCCTTTCCCTGGCCAGTCTCCACCCCCAGCCTCCGGAGGTCAGGGCAGCTGCACATGGCTGGGGACAGCTGCTGGTTCCATTAGCAGCCAGGGGAAGGAGCAGAGACAGACACGAATTCCCCTAAGAGCCAGGTTATTTTCCACTTCACCCGCCGATAATGGAAGCAGAGTGAGCGTGGGGCTGAGGGGTAGGGGGATGGGACCAGGGGATGCTAATCAGACCAAGAATGCCCATTACCCCAGGATTCTCTGCCCACGGCCTTAAGGAGCAGCTTGGATACTCCCAGCCAGACCCAGGTTCTTTGGACCCTCGGCCAATTCAACCTACTCTCCCAGGCCCTATTCCCAGGGAGCCCTACCACGGTCACTCTTGCCAGAGTCGCTGTTGTCTCAGCCTCGACTTGTAGGACAGGTAAGGGTTTCTTGAGTGTCTAGGCCTTGGTCCATTCCTCCCTCGCCTGATCTCCCTGAAACGTAGAATTGCAAACAAGCTTGAAGATTCCTGGGCACTTGGCTTTGCCCGTTGGCTTTGGACCAGACCTGGGATGGCCGCAAAGAGAAAGCAGGCACGGAGGCAGCTGGGATGGGAGGAGGGCCAGGCAGCCGGCAGGAGACAGAGCAGGTGTAATGTTGGGGTCTGGGCAGGTAGGGATAGGGTAACATGGCAGCAAAGAGCAGGGAGACAGCCTTGGAGACAGGGACCTGCCTTTCTGTAAGAACCCTTATCCCAGAAGCATAGGCTTCCCAAGTAGAAGTGCTGGCAGGCCCTGGATCAGAGTTGGCAACAGTCAGGGCCTGACAGCAGCTCAGCTGAGTTCTTCTACATTCTCCCCTCTCCAGGGACAGAGTTGGTCTTATCCTGGGCCTGGCCAGGGCCACGGGAGAAGTATAGGGCTCCAGATGACCCAGGGACTGGCAGATAAGCAGGCGCAGGCACACTCTGGAGTGGCTGGAGGAGGTCGAGGGGGCACAGAGACTCCTGGGCCCCACACATGCTCAGTGTTGGGCAGAGGGTCTGAGCTCCATTGTTGAAGCCAAGCCAGGTGAGAAATGCTGACCACGGGGCTCAGGAGTGTATCTCCTGGGAGCTGAGAGGAGCAGCAACATTATCCAGAGGGCTGACAGGATCCTCACGAGCAAGGGCAGCGAGCCGGGGCCGGGTGGAGGAGCGTCTGTGGGCTGCCCAGAAGCAGCAATACTGCAGCTGCTGTCTTGTGAGCAGCGGTGAGCTCACTCCCAGTGCTTGCTCATTAAATAGCCACTGGGTGAATGAATGCATGAACGAATGAAGGGACAGGCAAACCATTCAAGATTAAGAGCTGCAAATGCAGGGTGGAGCTTCTTTTTCTATACCCTTAGAGTACTTTCTAAGGTCTGAGTACCCAGGAATGCCGGACACGATTTTGTACCAGAAGGATGATTCTGGTGTCTAGGTTCTCACTTTCCAGCCACTGGCTGCTAATATTGAAGGAGCACTGTACTGAGAGTCTACCCCAAGTTTGCCTCCTTGAAAATAGATATAAGGCCCGGGGCAAGTCACCCTGTGACTCTGGACTTCATTTGTCAGTGGTAGGTGCAGGCAAGGTGATTCTCCAAGGGAGGGCCTTTAAGGGGCAGTTTTTCCCTGGTTCTGGAAGACACAGCTCAGGTGCTGATCTGTGATTTGTGCAAACTGCCTTCGGCACCCTCACTTCTCCCTCACACAGAATCCCTTCTTTAAACACTCCTGTGTTCTCAGCAGAGCCCTGCACACTGTGGCCACACAGCAGCTCATAGTCGGGCTAGGACCTCCCTGGGCTAGAATGACTCCCAGCGATCTGCCCCAGCTCAACACCATCCACAGAAAATTCAGTTCAAAACCACACTTTCCAAATGTCCAGTGTGTTTTAAGCACTGGGCTGGGCACAGAGGAACACAAACAAGTGGGGCCTAAGAAGGGGTCTGCGAAGACCCTTGATCCCCGTCCTCCTCTTCCCCTCTCCCACTGGGCTGGGCTGCACCCCCCGGGAGGGTCAAGCCCAGGCTTGAGAGGTGCCCCCTGCCAGGATGGGTGCAGAGCCCTCCGTGGCTGGGCATCCTCAGGGCACAAGGAAGCCGTGAATGCCAGCTGGGCTGCACCTGGCTGGGCAGACAAGCTCGGAGGAGACCACTGCTGCCCAGCAAGGGATAGGGAATCCGCTATGACGGCCTGGTGCTGACTCTTCCTCCCCAGGCATCGCTGGTCCCTGCCAGCCCCCAGAGCTCCTCCTTCCCTGATTATGCTTCTGCGTGTGCTCTGGCCCCTCAGTCTGAAGGTGGCCTGTGACCAAGACAGCACTGCACTCGGGTGTTATGTGGCACAGAGAAGTGATGGCACCAGAAAAAGAAAGAGAAAAAGGAAAAGAAGAAAAAGAAGAAAAGAAAGAAAGAAAGCCTTTTCCAGAGGGGAGGGCTGGGAAGGAGGGAGGAGAGGTCCCTCCCCACCCCCAAGAGGCCCTCTCTCCCAGTGCCAAATGCACTTTCAGAACAGGAAGAGAGGTGTAAGGGCTGGCTCCTGCTTTGAGATGAAATCTTCCTTGCTCTGTCTCTAGACTCCATTAAGCATTCTGGAAGAGATGGGAAGTGATTATGGGGGAGAGAGAGAGAGGGAGCAGGCTGGTGGAGAGGGAGGAACAGAACAGGAAAGGGAGGAGAGTCAGTGAGCCCAGGCACCAGTGTGCGTGAGCACACACACACACACACACACACACACACACACACACACACACACATACAGATCCCCTTATCTGATTAAGGATCCAAGGGAAGTCAAAAGCTTCTGGAAAATTAAAATGACCCACCAGGTTACCCAGCCACGATCTGCAGCAGGATTATAGAAAACAAGTTCAGCGGGGATTTCCTCTGCTCTGGGTGAGTTCCCGGGCAGTGTCCTCAGGCCCAAGGGCAGTAAGCTCTCCAGACAGGGGAGCTCAGGGTGGCTTTGCACCCCCTGGCTCCAGCCCTCACTGCAGCAAATGGTGACTGGTGGCTGCACCCGTTCCTGTGCAAGGCAGTGTGCTCAGAGGAGAACGGAGGCATGAACCGAGGCTTTCATCTGCCCCGAGACTGAGACCTGGCTGCAGCCTCCTCCTTCCTTCTTTGATTTCTGTTTCTGGCCTCTGCCCAAAATGCAGTGGTTTGGCGGATGAATATAGCTTCTTCCTGAAGCTCTGACCCCCAAGCAGAATATCCAGGAAGCTACAGATGGCCTGGATCCAGCCCGACTTCATAAGACCCTGCACCAGGGCTCAGGCAAGTGCCCTTTCTTTCTGAGCCTCAAATTCCCTGGTAGAAAATGAATGATAGGACTCAATGACCTAAACAGGTCCCTTTGGCCCAAGAACTCCAGGGTAGTAAGGCAGCCCGAGGGCAGCCTGCACAGGGAGCTGTCACACTGAGTTCTGCATCTCCACAGGGACCCTCATCCCACTGTGATAGAAAGCATGGGGTGCCATGAGTTGCTTTAGGTACCAACTCCCCAGGCCTGGATTAACAGAAGCCAGAGACAACACCAGCTTTAAATGGAAGCAGCCTCTCCAGTATGCCCGCAGAGATGTTTGCAGAGCGCCATAACATATTTGCAAACATCCCAGAATACACATAGTAAGAAGCTAACAAGTTGCCTGGCATTGAAAATATATTATACACAGTGTCAAATATACTTAATATGCTCCCTCAATGGAATTTTTATCTGCTTGCAATGAAATATTTTGTTTGTTTGTTTGTTTGTTTGCCTGTTGTGTGTATGTCTGTGTGCATGCGTGCTTTGAGAGTTTATTCCCCATGATGTTATAAGCAGCCAGTGGTATCAGCTTAGCAACTTGGCCAGGCCTAGAACAACATCCTGCATACCATCAGTGATCGAGGGATGCTTGTGAGGATGAGTTAAATGTCTCTCCTTCCCCAGCAGGAGGAATTTGGGCTCCCTGGCCCCCTCCAGCTGATGAGGACTACAGCTGCCCTTTTGATTCCTCTCCCTTGGAGGATGTGTTCAGAACTTGGCTTTATTGCCACTGGAAGCATGGCTTCATCCACTCGGGGAGCCGCCTGTTTCTTGGCAACTTGTTCCTGGAATGGTCCTAGCCAACCCCGAAGCCTGAAGTGCTGGGTTTCTCAAATCCACCAAAACGGGAGGGCTGCAGTTCTGGCATTCTCCCTTGTTAGCTGCAGGACTTTCTTTCATGCTTCTCAGCTTCCGGTTCCCAAGCTGTGGAAGTAAAGTGCGGATAACCACTTGCAGGGTTGCTGTGAGGACTCGGTGGAGGGGAGGGCAGAGAAGGCACTGGGTCTCCTTATAGACGTGTGCACGCATCTTCTCCATAGACACCAAGCAGGTTCCACCGTACCAGCTGGTGGGGTGGAGATTTCTCAGGGTCCTTGCTCTGAAGAATATAGTAGAGAAAAAAAACATTGGAACAAATGGTAAGGCTCTGCTATGAACAGTCGAAGGGGGCTACCTGGCAAGGAGGTGGCAGGGAGAGCTGCCCTGGTATCCTCCTGCTCCTTCAATGTCTCAAAGTTGCTGCAGCCCAGGGCCCTTGCACACACTGTCCCCTAGCCTTGAACTCTCCACCCCAGTAACCCATATCTCTCTCATTTTGCTTCCTAAAGACCTGATTCCAATTTAACCTGCATGTTGTGGGTGCTCTAAGACCTTGGGCAAATTACCCCTAACAGACAGCCACAGTGTGGGCCATGGAGACACTGGACAGAGAGATGGCTTGCTACTCGGGCAGGACAGGTCAGGACAGTGTAAGATTTCATGACTACTCAGAATAGCAGCACAGATTGTTTCTTTCTGGAATTTTCCACTTAATATTTTTAGACTGCCATTGGCCGAAGCTGACTAAAGCAGCAGAAAGCAAAATGAAAGAGAAGGGGTGTAACTGTGTCTTTTAGCCCAGCGGGCTTGGAGAGAGGAGTCCAGGAAGAAAGGTTCAGAAGGGAGGTGGCTAAGCCCAGCTGGAGCATAGGAGCCAGGCCCAGGCCGCACCTACAGGAGCTGGAGGAGCTCTTGCTGGAGTGGAGATGGGTTTCAGCACCAAGGACAGCGTCAAGGGCTGGGAAGAAGAAGAATTAGGGAGGAGCCAATCAGGGGAGAGGGAAAGAGAGGGTGGAGCTCGGCCTAGTGGTGTAGGCTTGTATTCCCAGCATTTGGGAGGCTGAGACTGGAGGATCATGGTTCAAGGACAGCCTCAGCTACTGAGTGAGGCCCTTTGCAACTCAGTGAGACCCGGTTTCAAAATAAAGAATAAGCCAGGCATGGTGGCGCACGCTTGTAATACCCGTGCTTGGGAGGCGGAGACAGGAGGATCGCACAGGTTCGAAGCCAGCCGCGCTGGCTTAAGAGACCCTGTTTCCAAAAATTAAAAAAAAAAAAATAGGTCTGGGAGTTTAGCCCTGAGGTAGAAGGGCTTCCAGGAACCTCAGTACCAAATAAAGGAAGGAAGGAAGGAAGGAAGGAAGGAAGGAAGGAAGGAAGAAAGGAAGGATAAAAAATAGGGCTGGGGGTGTAGCTCAGAGGTAGAATGCCCCTGGGTTCCATTCCCAGTACAGAGAGAGAGAGAGAGAGAGAGAGAGAGAGAGAGAGAGAGTCCCCAAATGGCAAATACTGCAGAGGAGGCCTGGCCACCCTCCCTCTTCCATCCCCCCCTCCCCAAGTCTAATCTCTGCCAGCAGCAGGAAGGATGCCTTTCTTCACATATATACCTTTATTGGTGCCATGTAATTATGCATCATAGTGAGACTCAAAGTGCTACAAACATGCGTGCACACAGCGCCTGGTGTGTTTCCCTGCAGCCGCCCCTCCCTTTCCCCTCCCCCCTCCCACCCTGTTAGCGAGCTTGCTTGAAGGGACCCTTATTTAAACTGCTCCCTTCCTCAAGCCTCGCCTTTCCCCTCCCCCAGGCCCTTCCATTATTTTGCTGCTCTCTCTCCTCATTTGACTGAAGGCCCTTTTGCTTCCTATTTTTGTTCTAGCTTCCACATAGAAGAGAAAACATATGACCCTTGACTTTCTGAGACTGGCTGATCCCACTTAGCATAATGTTCTCTAGTTCCATCTATTTTCCTGCAAATGACATGATTTTGTTCTTTCTGGCTGAGTAAAATTCCGCTGTGTGTAAGTACTACAGCTTTGTCATCCATCTGTCCGTCGATGGACACCTAGGTTGGTTCCATAATTTGGCCATTGTGAATTGTGCTGGTATAAACATGGGCATGCACGTATCACTGTAGCCTTCTAACTTCAGTTCCCTTGGAGATACCTAGGAGTAGATACCTAATATGACGGCCAGGTCATATTAGTTCTGTTCCTGGGATTCTGAGGAACCTCTGAGGAAGGATGCTTTTAAACCCAGGCCAGACCACTTGTTGCTTTTCTCCAGAGTTCGGTTTCCTTCCTTCTCATCTGAGTGACAGCCAAAGTCTTTACCCCAACTTCCAAAAGTTGTGAGATCTGGCCCCACCTCCTACTCTTATCCTGTCCTCTCACTCCCTTCAATTCAGAACACTAGCGCCCTGCTGCTCCTTCAGTGTGTCAAAGGGCACTGCTGCCCCAAAGCCTTTGCAAACACTGTCCCCTGGCCTGGAGCCCTCCCTCCCAATATCCACATCTGCCTTGCCTCCTCCCTCACCTCAATTCTCGACTCAAATCTCACCTCTTCAGAGAGGACTTGCGTGCCCCCTAGGCAGCCTGCCTCTTCCACCGCGATTGTCACCCCCACCCCACTCTGTCCTTTTCCCACTATGCTCACTCCCACTTTACGCGTGTGCTGATTGCCTGCCACCCACTTAGCTGTATGTCCCACTACTGCAGGGATTGTTTTCTGTTCTGTTTATGGCTTTATCTCTAGTACCTAGAGCCATGCCCAGCACATAGTAGGGACTCAATTATGCTTGTTGAGTGAATGAGTAGAGCTGAAGATGATGTTGAGTCCACAGCGCTGTTGAAAGTGGCAAGCAGGAGGTCACTGGAAGCTTCCTGGATGGAGCTCAAGGGGACAGAGCCTGGCCACTGCCGGTGAGGAGCCATGAGGCGAGAGGGCAAAGCGAGCAGGAAAGAGAAAGAGTGGGAACGGGAGGAGACGCGCAGGCGAACAGGGATACAGACTTAAATTTACTCCTAGGTGGAAAAGAAGGCGCCCAGGAAAAGAGCAAGGCTGCAGATGAGAGGGAAGGAATAATTGATGGGCTAGAGTCCCAGGAGATATGGGAAGAGCTATAAACTGCTGAGCAAAGAAAGTAGATGGTGGTTTCCCTCTGTTTATCCCAGTACTGCAGCAGGATGACAGTGCCTGTGGCGAACAGAGCCAGGTTTACGTCATCCCTCACCTAGCCCACACCCGGCTGCCTGTGGGCCTCGAGACTCACTTAACCTTTCTCCATCTTGCTTTCCTCGCCCGAAGCTCAGGGAGGTAAAGTCCTAAGTTCATAGACCGCTGGCAAGTACAGGGAAGGGTTCACTTGTAATGCACTGGCCGCTCAGAGATCACTCAACAGAAGCTGGCTCCCCTTCTGTCTGCGTCACCATCTGCTTCATCCAAAAAGAAATTTGATGGCGAGTTCCTTGGCAACACCAGCCAACACCAGGGCATGCATTTCTCCAATGCCAATGTCAATGCCATGACTAAAAGGACTGGCAGCTCAGCCTCGCACAAGGCCCTCAAGCAGCAGCAGGAAGAGATATGCTGACCATCTCCAGGTACAGCACCTCAAGCCGCCACCCCAGTGATGAGCACCGGGTACCAGTGAGCCTGGCCAGGAGGGTCCTGGGAGGCTGGGAGGCTTTTGATCCCCCACTACCACTGACCCCCCCCAAACACCACAGAAGCCAGATCCTAGCAAACAGTGAGAGGTGGGGTTCAGCTTGATATCTCTGATTTCATCTCTCAGCTCTTCCCTTCAACCAGCTGTACCACCTCAGGCAAGTTCCCCTCCTCCCAACAGTCCTGCACAGGAGATGACACTCCCACTTTACCTAGGGAAAAACTGAGGCTCAAAGAGGTAAAATAACATGCTTGGGTCAGAGTCCCACAGGAAGCTAGTGCCTCTTGGATAGGGAAATAACTTGGGGAGAGTTTAGTGCAAGGTGCACTTGCAAAGGCATGGACAGAGCATAGGGAAGCCATGGGGTGTGCGGCTACCCGAGGGCAGGTAAATGCAGGTACTTTTACCTGAAGGGGGGATTTCAGAACCCAAAGACAGAGCCATGTGGAGAGGAGCATCTGGTGGTAACCAAGCCCTTTTTAGCTGAGGGACCCCATGGGGAGAGAGGTGGACAATTAAATACCCCTGGTCTTGCTCTCCTCTACCCTCTCATCTCTGGCTGGTGCCCTCCAGGGATGAACCCAACCAGAAGCCAGGGTGAGGGAGCCATCAGGGCAGGTGGTACAGGCCTCTGTGGCCCAGGTAGGCATGGTGATTCAGGAGGGAAAATGGCAGATGTCTAGTACACTCAGCTAACTCTGATGTGGAAGAATGAGAATTTCAATCAGAACGATGGCTCCCTTTCTTCTACAATGCTGTTTCCTATAGAGCCTTAGGAAATGCTCATTGAATCCATGGGAGGAAGGGTGGATGGATGGATGGATGGATGGATGGATGGATGGATGGATGGGAGGGTGGGAGGGTGGGTGGATAGATGAATGAATAGATGGGTAACTCCTGCCGATTTCATTTATGTGGCTTTTATTAATCTTATCACCTGAATAAGGCTTGTTAGAAAATATTTATTTGCTTTTCTATTTATTTATTTTTAGTACTGGTGATTGAACCCAGAGGCATTCTACCTCTGAGCTACACTCCCAGCCCCTTTTTATTTTTTATTTTGAAACAAGGTTTTGCTAAGTTGCTGAGGCCGGCCTTGATCAAACCTACGATCCTTCTGGCTCAGCCTCCCAAGTACTGAAATTACAGGCATGCACCACCATGCCTGGCTAGAAGGTTTATTTCAAAGCCATAAATGAGTTCTAAGAATAAAAGCCTCTTTCCCAGCTTTAAGTCCTATAGGAGTTACCTGTCTCTCTCAGGCCTCTGGTTCATTTTTCTTGTTACTGCTGTTGCTACTCCTGAAACCGCTTCTCTATCCCAGATTTCAGTCCTGAGCCAGGCTGAGCTGCTAGCAAACAAAGTGGAGAAACGCCAGTGGTGGGAGGGGGCGGCTGCCCTTGTTCCCTCCCCCTGGGGCTGGAGTGCATGGCTGAGGTAGCCTGCCACACAGAGAGTTTAGGGGAGCCGTGGAGGGGGGAGGAGTAGGGAAGCGGGAAGGCGGATGTTCACTATAATTATTTTCATTGATTTGTCTACTCAGATCCCAAGTGCTGCGAAGCCGTTGTGACATTTAATAAAAATAATTCAAGGTAAAAATACCTCTCCCTCTCTGCTCCCTCCTCCCCCTTCATCATCACTACCTCAGCTTTCTTCTTCCCGGTCAGACTCAGGTCACTGACTCCCATCTGCTGGGCTCCCATGTGGGGCCAAGGTGGAGCCCTACCATGGGACCGAAGGGCCAGAATCTGCAGACCTGAAGCTGCACCTGCCCTCTGACCATCTGGCTGGTGACCCCAGGCAGGCTGCTGTCCATCTCTGAATGCTGGGTGTCCCCACTGTAAAATGAGGAAATCGACTCACCACATAAGTTCCTGCTTTGGGCTGCCAGACCAGGATTCTTGTCACTTCTGGAACCTTTTGCTCTTCCCTGCTGAGTTTGCTGCTAATCTCCAGCATTTGACCATAGAAGGCTCTGTCATGCTACCATTCCAGGCTAGTTTCCAAGACCTGGTAGGTTTTTTTTTTTTATCCCTCTTCATTGAGAAATAAATAATATTTGGCCCATTATAGAGACAGAATAAATAGAGATACTAGAGGGGCAGTTATTACCACATAGTCTTGCTCACCATTGATATCCCCAATACATTAAATATATGACCTTTAATCCTGATAGCTGCTGTGCTCTATCGGGATGCTTGAGGAAACTGAGATTCAGTGAGGTGAAATCTCTACCTACCTACACACAGCCAGAAAGTTGGTGAGGCAGGCCTATGCCTCAGGCCAGTGTGAGTCTGGAGCCCTCCACTCTCCCCACAGGCCCTCATCGCTCTCTCTTCACATGTGCAAGGCTTGCTCTAAACCCAGGCCTCATGCCCTCTGGGTAGAACGTCCCTGAGAAATACCCTGCCCCAGCAGAGCAAAAGAAGCTGGGAAGGGAACCAGGTTCTGAAAACCTCCCCGATTCGGCGAGTCCGCCGAGTGCCGCGGAGCTAGCCCTGGCTGTCAGGAGAAGATGTAATCAGGGTGACCTCCTCTGTTTCACGGATTCATTAAAGTCTGTGTTCTGGGGTAAATGATTGCTTTCCCCCAGTCCCACTGAAGAGAAAATCGATCGCCTCCTTGTAGATTTAGAATGGGACAGTTGGCAATTAGGAAACGCTTCCCCAGCAAGCACTGGAGAAGGGGCCTCCTGCTACTTTCAACTCATTCCATCAGTGGCTGGGCCTCCCGGCTCGCAGCAAGCTGGAGAAGCCCTGGGCTGGGTCTGCAGACACGTCCAGGGCTCGCCTGGGTCCCTCTGAGCTCCAGGACCCATCTCTGCTGCAGAGGCCTCATTCTCTCTCTTTCCCCACCCACTCCCTACCCCTGACGGCTAATGGCTTTTTCTCGGTATGTACGGAGAGATTTACTAAACAACTGAACTAGGAGGCCTTAAGTCTGTGGGTTTGGAGGTTTGTTTTAGAGCCATCCCTGCCCAGAGAACTCGCCACTGAAATTAAGATGCATTCTTCTCAGCAAATATTGATTTCAACGAGAAGCAAATCTGAGAAGCTGCTCACTAGATTAAAGCTCTGGCAACTGCAGTTTGGACTAAGGGAGTGAGCCCCCTTCAGCCCCACCCTGAGGCCTAGAAAATAGGGCAACGAAGAGAATGCAGGGTTAAGCCAGGGTGGGAAACTCACCGCACAAATGCAATGAACAGAAACTGAGTTGCTTGGGTCGACCCCAGGTGAGGAAGACGGCCACAGGGCCATACACAGTGAACACACCTGGTATGCGTGACCAGGTGAGATGGATTTCACACGGCGGCCAGCACGTGGAATGCACGCTCCCCTTCCAAGCTGGACCGTAGAGTGCCCTTCCTCAGGTGGCTTTGCTTAATGCACTCCATCTTTCCACTTGAATATTTTCAGCAACTTGAAATGTATATCGTATGTATCTCCTCTATCTCCTCTTCCTCACATTTGCCTGCCTTCTTTCCATTTTCCCCTAAAACTTGCCAGGGACCAGGACCGCATCTTACACAGCACCCACAGTCTCTGGTGGCAAGAACTCAAGAGGAAGCTAGCTGATCAAGTTGTTGATCTAATCCAGCAACCTTCTAATAGCAGTATCTTGGGCAAACACATCTCCTCTCTGGGCTTTGGCTTTCTTATTTCCAAGAAGCAAAGGATTATCTGTGACAAAGCAAAGAATTAGATTGGACTAGCGAGCCTGCAAGAATTTTCTCAGTTACTAAAAATAGAAGGCAACTACTGTGGTTCTTAGTTCTAGATAACACTCACCCCCCACCAGCCTTCTTAACACCTGGCAAAAGTTCTTGATGGAGTGACCTTGAAGCAATGTCCTCCTCTCGGCTGCTCCAGCAAGGGAGCAGAACTCTGGGGTTTTGTGGCTCTCTAAGAGAAGAAAAGAGGCGATGACTTTGATATAGAGGTATTCGAATATATCATCAAAGAAGATATAGGCAGGGCAAATAGGCACATCAAAAGAGCCTACGCATCTTTGGTCATATGCCTACTATAATCATTAAAAACATATTTTAAATAACAATTTAAAGTGTTGGTGAGGATTGCTGGCAGGCAAATGAAATCTTTAGACACTAAAAAGCAACCTGTCAAGCCGGGTGTGATGGCACACGCTTGTAATCCCAGCATTTGGGAGGCTGAGACTGGAGGATCGCGGTTCACGGACAGCCTCAGCTACTTAGTGAGGCCATTTGCAACTCAGTGAGACCCTGTTTCAAAATAAAGAATTAAAAAAAAATAGGACTGGGGCTGTAGCTCGGAGGTAGAATGCCCCCGTACTTAAAAAAAAAGAAAAGAAAAAAAAAACACCTCTAATCTCAGTACTTGGGAGGCTGAGATAAAAGGATGGCAGGTTGAAGACCAGCCTCAGCAACTTAGCAAGACCCTGTTTCCAAATATAAAATAAAAAAGGCTGGAGGTATAGTTAGGAGATAGAATACCCCTGAGTTCAGTTCTCCACAACACACACACACACATACACACATACACACACACACACACACACACACACACACACAAACAAACAACTTGGCAGTTTCTTATAAAGTTATAAAGTTATCATATGATCCAGTAATCTTACATCTAGGCATTTACTTCCCCCTCCCCCAAAATAAATAAATAGATAGATAAATAAATAAAACTTGTGTTAACCCAAAAACCTACATGAGAATGTTTGTAGCAATTTTTATCCCTAATTGCCAAAAACATGTAAACAACTCAAATGCACTTCCATGGGAAGTGAATCAACAAGTTTTATGTCCATATAGTGGGAAGCTACACAGCAACAAAATGTAAGGAACTGCCGGGCGTGGTGTTGTGCGCTGCAATCCCAGCATGGGGAGGCTGGGACAGGAGGATCATCGTTTGCAGACAGCCTCAGCTACCCCTTAGTGAGGCCCTTTGCAACTCAGTGACACCCTGTTTCAAAATAAAGAATTAAAAATAGGGCTGGGAGTGTAGCTTGGAGGTTAAATGCCCCTGGGTTCCATCCCCAGTACAGGAAAAAAAAAAAAAAACATTGATTCATGGAGAAATGGCGCAGAGGACCTCAAGTGCATTTTGCTAAGTGAAGAAGCTTTATATAATGTGCTTCCACTTCTGTGGCTCTCTGGACAAAGAAACACTAGAGGGATGGGCAAGGTATCAAGGATCGCCAGGAGAGGCTGAGGGGAGAGAGAGCTACAGAGGCAAGCACCAGAGGGCTGTGTGTGTGTGTGTGTGGGGGGGGTATTGGAAGTGGTTGAATGATGAACAACTCTGGTGGTGGACACATGACGCTGCACAGTGTCACAACACACAGAACCGTATGCTACAAGGAACAGACTTTTCTGGGTATAAACATAAAAATGCATTTAAAAATGTCAACAAAGAAAATTAAAAGAAATGTACCATGATCCTGTTGACATAACTGTGTTAAAATGGAGGGTGCCTCAGTGGGACTGTTCTGCTCAGACCCCCTCTTCCCTCCAGCCCAACACTTCTCAGTTCTCTGGGATGGAGATGGGAAACTTTTCAAGAGGAGTGAGGAAATGGTCCAAGCTGCCTGCTTTCTCCTCCAGCATCTTTCTGAGGCAGGTGAGTCTGCAGGGATGCTGAGCCCTTCAGGGAGGCTGCACACCTGGAGCCAGCAGGCTAGGGGAATTCCATGGGGAATTCTGGTTGCCTTCTTTTGTTCAGCATGGGTTCTATGGCAGAGAAAGAGACACGAGGTCAGGTCAGAGTTCCCTGTGAGGGAGTGCTGCTGAGAAAGGAGGGACCCCTTATAAAATACCACAGCAATGCCAGCGAGGTGGTGCACATCCCTAATCCCCAGTACTTGGGAGAATGAGACAGGAGAATAGCAGGTTCAAAGACAGCCTCAGCAACTTAGCGAGGCCCTCAGAAATTCAATGAAACCCAGTTTTAAAAATAAAAAATAATGGAGTTAGAGGTGTAGTTCAGAGATAGAATGCCCGTGGATTCAGTCCTCAGTACAAACAAATACATACTCACATGCATACATACATGTATACATACATACATATACACATACATATACACATACATACATACATACATACATATACTACAGCAGAGGAAGTAATGGAAGAGTGGCCTACCCTGTGGACTCACAGCTTAGGTACCCACTCGGCAGCTCGATGGGCCAGTCACTTTCCACTTCCCCACTGTGTGATCTTGACCAAATTGATGGCTATGCAGGGTGACAGCTTTGCCTGGGCTTCCTCGTCGGTAAAACTGGAAAAATAATCTTACCTGCCTCAGAGGGATAGTGAGGTTATTACACGAGTTAATAATCATTCATTCATTCAACACATAGGTACCAATCATCTATTATGCACCTGTCGCTGTCTTCTGTGTGTGGGAGACAGATAAACACACCTGTTGTCATGGAGTTTACATTGCAGAGAGCAGAGACAGACAACAACAAAGAAGCAGCTATGTAACGTGGTAAGTGGTGGAAACCCTATGCTGAAAGGGGCTAGAAGTTGACATTCATGCAGAATGATCACAGAAGGCCCCACTGAGGGCAATGTCTCAACAGAGACCCAAAGGAAAGAAGAGTTGGCTGAGGAGAGCAACCTGACGGGGAGAGCAGCAGAGGCAGAGAGGCCAGCATAGCAAGCAAAGAGGAAACCCAGAGCAGAGAAGTAGAGAGACCAGATGGTAAGGGGCTAGCAGACCCTGGTCTATGCTTTACCCACTATCCAAAGTGAGATACCAGGCCATCGGAACATTCAAGGATCGGCATGATCCAACTTATGTTTTAAAAAGATCCCTGGAGCCGGGCCTGGTGGTGCACGCTTGTAATCCCAGCATCTGGGAGGCTGAGACAGGATATCGCGGTTTGAGAACAGCTTCAGCTATTTAGTGAGGCCCTTTGCAACTCCGTGAGACCTGTTTCAAAATAAAAAGAATAAAAAATAGGGCCAGGGATGTAGCTCAGAGGTAGAATGTCCTGGGTTTCATTCACAGTACCGCAAAAATAAATAAATAAATAAATAAATAAATAAATAAATAAATAAATAAATAATCAATCCCTGGAGTAAGACATGGTGGTGCTTGCCTGAGAGACAAGACAAGAGGATCTCAGGTTCAAGGTCATAGTCTCAGCAACTTAACAAAACAAGGCTATGCTTCGAAAATTTAAAAAAATAATAATAATCCAGGCGTGATGGCACACAATTGTAATCTCAGTACTTGGGAGGCTAAGACAAGGGGATATCACAGGTTCTCAGCCAACCTCTGCAACTTAGTGAGTCTCTAATGGCTGGGGGTATAGCTCAGAGATAGAATGGCCCTGGGTTCAATTGCTTATACCAAAAAAAAAAAATCTCTGGCAGTTTGTGAAGAACAGACAACAGGACAGCAGAGGCAATGTCAGGGGCCTAGTTAGAAGGTTACCATGTAATCTAGAAAAGAGATGCTGCTTCTTTGAACTAATAGAAACACATATCTCACACACAGAACAGAAGCTAGCACACAGAAAGTGCTCACTCAGTGTTACCTACAATGACCGTGGCCAGGCATCATCCAGTTCATCCCAGTCATCCAGGTAGGAGGTCAAGAACAAATGCCAGGCCCTGCAGAACCCCACAAGGAGTGACTGCCGGGGACCTGCCTTGGGAGCTGAGGCTCTGCACAAAGGCTGCACATTCCTCTGCCCCACTCTGCCCTCAATGCACAGGGATCCTCTGAGAGAAGTAACAGGGCTTTTTGACACATCCATTAGTTTGGAGAAAGAACCAAATGGAAAACCTCTAAGAGCAGCAGAGCTCCCAACAAGAGCATGGCAAGCAAAAGCCATACTGTCTATGCAATCATCTCGTTTCACCTGCCGAAGGAATTGGGTTATCTCCATTTCTCAGAGGGGAAAATGGAAATACCCAGGTCCTAGTAATAAAAGAAGAATCATGATGCAGGGGACCCCAAGCATCTTCACCCAAGTGTGCAGTTCTGTCTCCCCGGGTGGACTGCCTGGGCCCCATGACTCAGCTCAAGGACCCCCTCCAGCACTTACCCCCCAGGCCCGGCTTCTGAGTGCCCCAGCATCTTTGGGACTGCAGGATATGAAAGCAGTCAGTTCTGAAATCACACTTTCTTTTGCTCCTTTGTTTACAAAAGCAAGATTTCTTCTTCTTCTTCATTATCGGAAATGGTGGTTCACCAAGAAGTGTCATCTCTACTGTTCACTGCTTTTTGCAAGTGCAGTAATGGTATGCTCTTACTTGGTAGAACCTTCCAAATTTCTTTCCGGAGAAAGCACTTATCTATGCTGAGCAACTTGACCTCCTGGAGAATTTCTGGCCTTTCTATTATAACAACAATAACAAAAAAATTAAAGCTTCTATCATAATTAACCTATGAAACTGTGTGTAGAGCCATGTCAAAAGAAACTAAATATAAGCCAGGCATGGTGGCACATGCTTGTAATCCCAGCATTTGGGAGGCTGAGACAGGAGGATCGTGGTTCAAGGACAGCCTCAGCTACTTAGTGAGGCTCTTTGCAACTCTGTGAGACCCTGTTTCAAAATAAAGAATAAAAAGTTGGGCTGGGGGTGTAGCTCAGAGGTAGAACACCCCTGGGTTCCATCCCCGGTACCTCAAAAAGTAAAGAAAAGAAATCAAGTCAAATATTCTTAAAGAAAAGGCTAATTATAAAATGGGGGAAATAAAAAGCAGTACAAGATAAGTGAGAATATCTTTAAGCCAGAAACAAGGAAACTATTCAATGTTATAAAACATTTCTGAGTTTGTGTCAAAATGACAAGGGAGCCAAGCTGAATGGGCTCCCGATGGTCAAGGATGGTGTTACTTAAACATCAGTGAGGACAATCACTACACCATGTTAAAACACATCACGGTGTTTAAGTTCATGAATTTATTAGGATACTTAAAAAGTAAAATAAACCCCATTGGTGTTCTCTGGGAGGTATTAGGGAACCAACTCTTTATTTTGAAAACTGACAATTAAATAGAAAGAAACATTTATCTTTCCTTTTCTGTCCAAATGATACCACTGGGTAACCGAATACTTTATGAGAAGAAATTTATATAGAAGAATGACAGTGCTAATAAATGATAAATAATAATAAATAATAGATGATAAATGATGGGTGAAGAAGTACTGTATCATTTTCATGACAACTAATGCATCGGTAGATCTAAGAAAGACAAATAGATATGGATACCTCCTGATGGGAGAACCTACATCCTCACGTAGGGGCCTTGGCAACCATAAATCAAGCCTTAACGTGACCACACTTCCAGACTTATCTGACTGCTCATCTACAGAAAGTTTAGGGACAGCGGAACCCTTTAAACGACACCATATTACTCAACAAAATCGAATTGTAGGAAAATCTACAGGACAAGGGACCCAGAGGGGAAAAAAATAAAGACTGTTAGAACAATAGATTAAAGAAGATTTAAGAGACATATCAGTCAATCAGAATATACAGACCTCAACACTGATTAGGTATTTGATTAAGAGATTATTTATTGTTCATTTGTGTGTGTGTGTGTGTGTGTGTTGCCACTTCTGTTGCATAACAAGTTACTTCTAAAATTCAGTGACATAAATTGAAAACTGTTTTTTTTTTTCATTGCGTTCCTATGAGTTATAAATTAAAGGCAGGGGTTAGCTGGGATGGCTTTTGTCTGTTCAACATGTTATGGTTGGAATCACTCATATATATAAAGAATCGACAGAAATCAATCTCTCTCTCTCTCTCTCTCTCTCTCTCTCTCTCTCTCTCTCTCTCTCTCCCTACTCTCCTCCATCCTCCACTCTGTCTCTTTCTTTTTCTTCTCTCTTTCCTCTTTTTGGTACTGGGGATTGAACCCAAGGGCATTCTTCCTCTGAGCTATACAACCAGCTCTTTTTATTTCTTTATTGCTAAGTTGCTGAGGGTCTCAATAAGTTGCTGAGACTGGCTTCAAACCTGCAATCCTCCTGTCTCAGTGTCTCAAGTACTGGGATTATAGGCGTGCCTGGCTTCTCTCTCTCTTATCTCTCATTCCCAAGATGGCTAACCTGGGCTTGTTCGAATCTTCACCTGCTAGTGGAAGCATTCACAGTCAGCAGCAGAAGAGGGAAGCCTCCGGTGGACAGGAGTTTTCTGAGCCTCTGCCTCACAGTATGCTTGTGATTGGCCTACTGACCAATAAAAGTGACTTCATTAAGCCCAGAGTGGATTTAGGAGGGGAATTCACAACCGTGTGAACACTGAGACTCATGGTTCCTTGAAGGTCATTGCCATAGCAATCCATCAGAGTATGGTGGTAGTATAATGGTTATGGCTTTAAAAGAGTGCTTATGGAAGCTGGGCATGGTGGCACAGGCCTGTAATCCCAGTACTTAGGAGGCTGAGACAGGAGGATTACAGACAGGTTTGAGCTTAGCTTAAGCAACTTAGTAAGACCCTGTTTCTTTTTCTTTCTTTCTTTCTTTCTTTCTTTCTTTCTTTCTTTCTTTCTCTCTTTCTTTCTTTTTTTCTTTTTTTCTTTTTTTTTTTTTTTGTGTGTGTGTTACTGGGTATGGAACCCAGGGGCTTTCTACCGCCAGGATACACCCAGCCCTATTTTTTATACTTTATTTGGAAACAGGGTCTCACTAAGTTGCTGAGAGCCTTACTAAGTAGCTGAGGCTGAGGCTGGCTTCGAATCTGTAAGTGCTTCCTGTCTCAGCCTCCCAAGTGCTGGGATTACAAGCGTGCACCACCAGGCCCAGCGTTTGTTTGTTTGTTTTGTTTTGTTTTGTTTTTTGTTGTACTGGGAATAGAACCCAGGAGCTTTCTACCTCCAGGCATACTCCCAGACCTATTTTATACTTTATTTGGAAACAGGGTCTCACTAAGTTGCTGAGAGCCTCACTAAGTAGCTGGGGCTGGCTTCGAACCTGTGCGATCCTCCTGTCTCAGCCTCCCAAGTGCTGGGATTACAAGCCTGCATCACCATGCCTGGCTTAAGACCCTGTTTCAAAATAAAAAAATTAAATAGGGCTGGGGTTGTAGCTCAGAGGTAGCATGCCCTCGAGTTCAATCCGCAGTACCAAAAAAAAAAAAGTGTATTTCCATAGAAAATGATATACTTGAAAACAATCAGTGGTAAGAAGGAGGAAATGGGCAAGGATGGAGATGAAATAAGGTTGGCCATGAATATACTGAGGCTGATTGATGAGTATATATGGAGGGTCGTTATATACTTGTCTCTACTTTTATATGCATTTCAGTTTTTTGATGATAAAAGGTTTTCTTTTGAACAGATCAACATCCTACATTGGAAGAACCCAAAGGAGGTGGCAGCATCCTCTCCATTGTTGCCGTTTCTAGAATGCCATGTCCTGCTTCCTGAGCCATGAGGACAAGGACAGCGGGGGTGGCATTTCTAGGCCCTCTGCTCCCTCCCTCTCTGGAGAGTGGTGTGCAAGGGGACAGTTCGTGTGAGCAACAGCTCAGCGGAGCCAACAACCCATCAATACTCATCCCGGCACCCACGCTGCTGGGGCTTAGTGTGCTCTCTCCCCTGGGTTATTTTGAAACTTAGGACATGGACCTATTCTGGATGATAAATCGTGAAACAATGCAATTATTAACTGAAAGAATGAGAGGATGAGAATTCAGGTAGAGGTGAGAGGCAGTGGCCCCTGTTAACCACAGTTAATAGAGGAGGAGGAAGAGAAGAGGAAAGAAATCGCATCCAATCGGGATCAACTCATACATACTGCTTGCATACTGAACACTTACCTGGATGTTAAAAAATAATTCAGCCGGGCGTGGTGGCGCAAGCTTGTAATCCCCACGCTTGGGAGGTAGAGACAGGAGGATCACGCAGGTTCGAAGCTAGCCGTGCTGGCTTAAGAGACCCTGTTTCCAAATAAAAATATAAAAAATAGGTCTGGGAGTGTAGCCCAGAGGTAGAAGGGTTTCCAGGGACCCCAGTATCACTAAATAAATAAATAAATAAATAAATAAATAAATAAATAAAATAATTCAGCCAGGAATGATAGTGCATGCTTGTAATCCCAGTACTTGGGAGGCTGAGACAGGAGATCACAAGTTTGCAACCAATCTCAGCTACTTAGTGAGGCCCTCTGTAACTTAGTGAGACCCTGTTTCAAAATAAAGAATAAAAATAGGATTGGGGTGTAGCTCAAAAGTAGAATGACCCTGGGTTCAATCCCCAGCACCACACACACACACACACACACACACACACACACACACACACACACTATATATATATATATATATATATATATATATATATATATATATATATATAGGCTAAGGGGTGTGACTCAGTAGAATGCCCCTGGGTTCAATCTCCATTACCCCCCAAAAAACATAATTAAAGTGTGTTAGATGCTATTCCCCCCTTATAGTGCTTGTAGTCATTTATTCTCTCAGAACCCTTATAATTCAAATTGGCTTAAGCAGAAAAGATAACTTCTTGGCTTATGTTGCTGGAAAGTCTAGTAGTAGCTTCAGGCACATCTGGATCCAGGTGCACTGATGTCGTTGTCAGGACTCTGTTTCCCTCCATCTCTTAATCAGCTTGCCTCTGTGGGCATCATTCCCAGACAGACTTTCCCACTGGCAACCACAGCCTTACATCTTACCACCTTGGCACCAAGCAGCCTGGGTTTGGGTCTCCCTGGAACAGCTTGGCCGCGTGCCCATTCCCATCAGGGGGAAGGAATGCTCCACTGGGCCAAGTGTTGGCTGGGGACCTGGCCCTGTGCCTGTGAAGAGGTCAGACCCACCCAGCAACACAGAAGGAGAAAGGAGAGCGTGGTCCCCCAAGGGACGGTCACAGCACGGCCACCAGAAGGCATGTATATTGACTTGGCAAAGAAGACAACCTCTGAGTTCTGGGTGTCTCCCTCTGTCACAGAGTCAGTAGCTCGGAGTGCAGACTCCCCTCCAGGTGCTGGAGCGATGGCACAAGACGGCGTTCCCGAAGCTTCTGTTCCAGAGATGGGGACACAAAACACAGATTTTTTTTTTTTTTTTTTTTTGGTGGTACTGGGGTTCCTGGAAGCCCTTCTACCTCCGGGCTATACTCCCAGACCTATTTTATATTTTGAAACAGGGTCTCTTACGCCAGCGCGGCTGGCTTTGAACCTGCGCGATCCTCCTGTCTCCACCTCCCAAGCGCGGGGATTACAAGTGTGTATTTAAATACACAGATTATATCTGTGTATTTATTTTTTTATTTTATTATTATTATTATTATTATTATTATTATTATTATTATTATTATTGGTGGTACTGGGGTTCCTGGAAGCCCTTCTCCTTCCGGGCTACACTCCCAGACCTATTTTTATATTTTTATTTGGAGACAGGGTCTCTTAAGCCAGCAAGCGTGGCTGGCTTCGAACCTGCGCGATCCTCCTGTCTCTGCCTCCCAAGCGCGGGGATTACAAGCGTGCGCCACCACGCCCGGCTTACATCTGTGTATTTAAATGACAGATCATGAGTGTCCATGAAGCAAATAATCAGGGCGCTAAAGGAGAGTATACAGAGAATCTTTTTGAAATGGGCAGGCAGGACAGGACCCCGGTTGGGGGGATTCAAGTGGGGAAGGGCCAGAAGAGCCCGTGCATCTTGAGTGTATACTTGGCAGTGGAAGGTGTGGAGATAAATATGGCTTCTCCCCTGTCCTTGAGAAGCTCATGGCTGAATGGGAGAGACGGCAGGAGACAGACGCCCTGCCATGCAGCATAGTCAGTGCCATATATAACAGAGACAGGGTCCCTCCCTCCCTCGGACATGGATGGAGAAAGAAGGAAGGAAATGAGTTGGATGATGGGATTGGAGGGTGGTGGGTGTAGGAGGAGACAGAAAGTTTTACAAAGACATTTGAACTGAGTCTTAAAGGATGAGTAGGCACAAGCTGGGACTCCAAGGAGGGAAATGGAAATACAGGCAAGGGGAGGGTCCTGGGGGAAGACCAAGCACTCTGAGGGAAGAGTGAAGCTTGATCTGGAGGCATCGGGCAACAACAGCAAGGAGGCTGGGCTCACCGGCTGGGGCCAGGAGCAAGGTCCTGATTGCCCCACAGATATGCAAGCTCTGGAAACACAGGACACCAGTTAACCTGAATGTCAAACAAGTGATCATCTTTATTGTAAGTATATCCCTAATCTATCATGGTATATACTTATCCTAAAAATATACTTGTTTATTTGAAATTCCAATGAACTGGCTATCCTTTATTTACATTTGCTAAATTTAAATTACACTCATATGAGGGAAGTGGGTGGGAATGGCAGTCTGAGCTCCTGGCTGAATCCCCCGTACTCCTACCTCACCCCAGGTCAACCCTTCTCTAGTCCCCGGGGCCATGGGGTTAGGAGGACAGACAGAGAAGTGGGGAGCCCCAGGACAACAGTAAGGGGTGGAAGGATGAGGAAGATGAAGGAGAGAGACAAAGAAAAACAGATTCAGATGTAGACAGTGGGCCTTTCTGGAGGCTAACCTGTTCCTGCAGAGTGAGCCCCGGGAGTAGGGGTGGAAGGTGTACCAACTGAGGCTATGGGCACCCGTGTTCCAGCCCTGTAGACAGCAGCAGGGCCATAAAGCCTCTTAGAGGAAAATTATCTCCCTGCGAAGGAACCAGGACCCCAGCAGGGAGAGAGCTGAGCAGGAGCCGATTACGCTGACAAGCAGTGTCTGTTTTTAAGACTCTCTCGTTCTCACTCTCTTAAAGATCCATCCCTGCCCCCCAGCTGATGTCGCCTCATCTCTTAGAGGAGCTGCTCAGGATTCCCAAACACCCAAGATAATTGCTTGGCTTTTATTCCAGCTGGGATGAGCACTGTGGATGAGAACAGCGGGCTCCAGACCCAGCCCTGAGCCTAGAGAGCCGCCGACACCAGGCATGCCAGTCTCCTCTTTTCATTCCCCCACACCTGGCATCTCCTTCCCACCCAGGATCTTCACACCTCCCTCACCCCAGGGGAAGACGCCCGGTCCTCAGTGACCTGTTCAACAGCTAGCTGCAGCAGACTTGCTTTTAACTCAGCACCCCTATGGCTTCTAGGCTGAGAAGAGATCTCAGCTGCCAGCCTGCTCCCTGCTAGAGTCTCCTAGTGCACAGCCTAGCCCACAAGGGGCTCTTGGTCCTTGGCCACATTACGGGTGTGGACCCTGCTGTCCCAGCAGCCTGGACAGGGCTCCACTGGGGTGAGAAGGGCCATGGAGGAGGAGCAGAGGGGACCTAAGCCTCAGTGTGCCTGGGGTGGGAACCAGGGACTATTTCAGAGCAGAAATTAACCAGTTCTCCCCTTTGGCTAGAACTTCAGTCTTTGGCTAGAACCTTCTACCCATCAGTCCTGTATCTGTGCTCTGGGGCCTCCAGCTTCTTTCACATATTTGCAGACAGTATAGAAACTCCCCAGGCATTGCTTCTCCAAATCCAGGTCCTTCTTTTCTATCCCAGGTGGCTCAGGATTTGCACAGCACCAGCCACCTTCAGTTTGGCAACACCCATGTCTAAGCGCAGGACCTAGGAATGGACACCAGTTTCCTACCTATCATCACCTCTGTTACTCTGCGGAGCACCAGACCTCTTTAAATGTTGCCTAGGATTTTGCTAATCTATAGTCCTAAGTCACACCCCAGCCACTGACCCAGCCCAGGAGTCAGAGATGGAAGGAGACAGGAGGAGAAAGCTGGAGCTTTGAGGCTGGCCTCAGGTAATGGCCCCTCTGCCTGAGGGTCTCTCCCCCATTTGTATTTCTGCTGCCACCCAGATCCTCATCTCCAGCAGTCTTCCTTTCTCTCTCTTATCAGACACCAAATAGCTGCTTGACCTTGGATGAGTCACTTTGACCCTCCGAGGCTTTAGTTAGAAAACGCCAGTCCTCATCCCCAGCTGCTTACTTTGTGAGGCCTGCCCAAGACTCCATTGAGACCATTACTGCAGAAAGAGCACTTTGAAAGCCATTTACCACTGCATAGATGAAAGGAATTCTTTAGTTATTTGTTTGTTTATTAATCTTGCACTTGATCCTACACTGAGAATTCTACAATGGGAGAAAAATCAGCAGAGCTCATGACTGTCCAGAGCTGGAACCCTGTCATATCATAGCCAGAGAAGCCTTAGCAGTGAGCACAATTCCTTTGTTGTGTTAGGGAAACTGAGGCCCAGAGAACAAGGAATAGTCAACCTATGTTGTGCTATTTCTAAGTTTTTTGTGGGTATTAGCTTATTCAATCCTCCAGCACTGTGCAAGGCCGCCCAGCGTGTGAGGAGCTGAGGCCGCCAGCCAGGGCCCTTCTGTTCCCAGCAGCCGCATGCTGAAGGACAGTCCTAGACCTTCCATGGAGTAGTGGCATGCAGGGGGAGGCCCAGAGCGGCTCATGACGTGAGGCCCACCCCATGGGTGCTCAGCGATGCACGACTTCTGGCTCTGAAGCAGAAAGAGGAGTCTTGAAGGGATGGTGAGAAGGAGGGAGGAGGGGATGTTAGGCAGAGCAAGAGGACCTGTCTGCTAGACACAGGCAGAGGCAAGAGGGTGGAAGGCAGGCTGCTCACCCGGCATGGTTTACTGTGCTCAAATACATGCCTCCTCTTCCCAGCACTGTGCCAGGCAGGACAAAGAGGGCAGGAAGACAGTCAGAAGTCATTCTTTCTTTCACTTAGTGGGGTGAACTCTGGGCCAAGGGGGACAGATAAGACACAGCAGGACTTAGCAACTGCTGAGACGCCAGCCCAGTGCCCAGTGCCAGGCATATGGAGGCTGTCATGTCCTGAGCCCAGAACCTCAGGTTCTATTAAAAAAAAAAAAAGAAAAAGGAAGAAAGGAAGAGAAAGAAAGAAACAAAAAGAAAGAAAGAAAGAAAGAAAGAAAGAAAGAAAGAAAGAAAGAAAGAAAGCCCTTAGGTTTGTTTTGTTTCTAAGGATTGAACCCAGGAACATTTTACCTTCAGACTAAACCCCCTAGTCCTTTTTATTTTTTATTTTGAGGGGCTGGGGGTGTCACTCAGTGAAATAGATCTTGCTATGTTGCTGAAAGTCTCACTAAGTAGCTGAGGCTGGCCTCAAACCTGCAATCCTCCTGTCTCGGTTTCCCAGGTACTGGGATTCCAGGCTTGCACCACCGTGCCTGGCCAAATCCTCAGGGTCCTAAAGTGGGAGGAGCTGTAGACTGAAAGTCTGGAGCCCAGGTTCTGCCTTACCCTGAGCCTTGCTCACTGTGTGATGCAGGCAAGTCATTTGGTCTTTATTGGCACCAACCTTTGGCCTAAAAAATGGGCTGTCCTATGGAAGAAAAGAGAATTTGCCTCTGAAAGAACTTGGTGGCTTAGGAGGTACCACTGGCTATGATGGTGCTATTTGGGAGGTGGGATGGAGGTGAGATCATCAGGGGTGGGTGAGGGTCTCAGCTGGTCCTCAGGACAGGCACAGAGGAGACAGGTAGAACTTTAGTCTCACTGTTCCTACTGTGCTTTTGCTCCTCACCATGAACCCATTGCTAAAAATCCTGGAATTGGGTTGCAGTACTACATGTAGAATGCCCAGTCCCAGCCCCACACCATGAGCAGAGAAGTGACACATAGGAACACCTGCACCATGGTGGCTCAAGGTGGCACAGGAACCGGAGGCCAAGCCCTTGAGACTCAGATGCAGTAATTGCAGATATTTCTTCTGGAGAAGAGATGACCGGGTTCGTGACCCCCACTCCATCCAGGTCCCCCACCATCCCTGCATGTTTCTGTGTGGTCAGAGTTCCTGGGAGCCTGCCCACCTGTCCCTCAACTCCATGCCTGCTGCACTGATAATTCAGGTATGAGGCCAGAGGTGGTGCAGTAGTCAAGCCCGCCAAGAAAGCATCTCAAGGACATGCCTCAGCCCCAAGCTCCCAAATGCTTTTGGCCTGTCCTGGAGGCTGCTCCTGAAAAGCACAGAGAACTGAGGTGATGAGTCCCCCAGGGATATTCTAAGAGACCACTCCTGCTCCCAGATAGTGGCTTTCTACTGCCCACCAGGCAAGAGCCAAAGCTGCTTCCATGCAAGTGTGACCTGGGCCCAGGTGCTTCCCCTTGGTGGCCCTGAGTTTCTTCTAGTAAGACTCAAAGGGGATTTGATGGTTTCTGACCTTCTCTGAGGACTTAAGTCCTTAGTGGGAAGGCAGGGGAGGAGGAGGGCAGAAAGGAATGAGGGAAAGGCCTGGGGATGGAGCACTGACACAGCCAGACAGAGACACTCCGCTTGTAAACTAAACAGAGTTACTTAGTCAGAAACAGGCAACATGACACCATAAAAATTAAAGTCACTTACTAGAAAACGTCATCCTGTTTTGTCGTGTTATTCCCAAGTCAAAGCCCCAAGCCGACCTGAGTCAAGAACATCAACAGTGCAGGCACAGAGGATGGAAGAGGCCCAACCTCCCTCTGTACCAACTGAAAGCATGCCAACCCATCTCCATGGCAATGATACAGGGACCAGTGGGGCCCCCTCAGTGGCCAAGAGCCTGGGCACTAGCTCTCTGTTGGGTGAACTGGGTAAGACTCAGAGCAGGACAGAGCTTTTGATATGGGGCCCATCCAGGACTCCTCTGACCAAAGTGCCCGGACCAGTGTCTCAGGTCAGGTCTTCCTTAGCCTTACAGGACAGGAAGAGACCACCCAACAGACTGCAACAAGGAGCAGAAAATCACAGGAAGGCACAAGACATGGCCTGCTAGCATGGGCCAAAGTCTAGGCCTCCTCATGTGTCCCAGCCTAGGAAGGATGGAGGATCTGCAGGAATGAGGTACCAGCAGGAGGCAAGAGTGACAGGTAGGCAAAGGGGCCTGGGTCCCTGATCTTGGAAAGGCCCCCATCACTCCTCTCCCACCAGCTGATGTGCAGCCAGAAGATCGTCCCAGCATGGCCCTAAAGAGGCAATCCATACTGACCTGGCATGAGATGCAGAAAGAGGACGTCCTTGGCTCTACCCCACCTCACTGTCACAAACCTGCAACCGGACCTGCCTCCTTCTGAACTCACTGCGATGATGAGAAAGACGGGGCAAAGGACCTGGAGCATCCGTCTGGAACATTGGAGGAGAGAGGGGCTCAGCCAGTAGCCGTCCCTGTTCTTTCTTCCTCATCCTTTCTGCCACCAGCTTGAGGCTCAAGCTTCTACTCTGTAAAAGTAGTAACAGTGGCCACCTCTTAGGGTTGATTAAATATTAAATAGTAGCCATAATGCGCACAGCCCTCGATCAATGGCGCTCCCGTCCTCTCCTCTGGAGCCTCCATTCCCGCGTCTGTAAGAGAGCTCGGTGCCCCCTTCTCTAGACCACTGAAGAGACAAGGGGAGGTGAGCACGCGGCATGTGGCACACCCCAGGCACTTAGGAGGGCACTCTTGAGTCCTCCTTGTTTGCCTGCTCAGGAAAAGGTCTTGTCTGTGTATTGCTAGCTACAGTGTTCAGAATGAGGCCCAGGGCATGGGTATCTGTGGAAAGAACAATGCCTGCATGGACCTATCACACAGCAGGAGCTCTGGAGTCCTGTAATTGGTCCCTTGCAGGATACAGGAGTGAGCGACGCTGCAGGGGCCACTGACGCTTGATAATGGCCAGTCACTCGGGGGCCACCCTGGTGAGCAGCCACTGTCCTCCCAGGAGTTCAGCTGGAGAGAGCCAAGAGCCGTTATCACCACACAGAGACCATGCGGATGAGGGCTCCCTCTCTCCCCTAAGTAGTTGCCACCAGACCAGCAGGAAGATGGAGGAATTCTGGCCAGGGAGAGGCCGTAGCTCTCCTGCCGCCTGTGCCTCCTGCGTGGCGCTGCTCCAGTGGTGGTTCACACTCATGGCAGGGCCCACTCCGGCAGATAAGCAGGCCCACATATCTCCGTCAGAGTCTCCCGCTCAAGGGCAGCACCATAAATCCTGAGGAGGGAGAGCGAGCCAGCCAGCCACTCCGTGGCATGCAGCTTCCTCCCGGGGCCAGTCTCTCTGCTTTGGGCAGCACAGGATCTGTGCACAGAGCAGAGCCAGAGCATAATCTACAGTTCTGCATCTGATCCATCAGTCACCCTGGGGAGTGCTTCCTCTAGCTGCACTCTGCCACCAAGACAACTGCCTGTTTCTCACCTCCCCTGAAGCCCGGAGTTGAATTCTCCCTCTAGACCAGGATCGTTCTTGCTTCTTAGAACCGTTCTGTGGCTGCCTGCCTGTGTGTGCACCAGCTCAGTCAACTCTGCCCAGCTTGGGCTACCGAGAAGAGGGGAAGGACTCTGGCTGGCATCATGCAGGAGGGAGAGTTGGGTAGAAGGGGAAGGAGGGGAACCCTGGCCAGAAGGGGTGCTCACCTGGAGGCCCAGAACCACAGACCCCTCAACCAGCGGCTGCTTGTGCCTGGATTTTCCCACCTGTATGATGGGTCTCCATGTATTCATTCAATCAGGTCGTATTCTGATTGCTATATCTGGCAATTAATAGAGAAAAATGCTTCCCTGAGCAGGCTTGCATTCTGATAACCATCAAGGTCGAGGGGGACACATAAACTAGATTATTTCAGACTGTGACAGCTTGAGAAACTCAAGAGCAGGCCAGAAGAGAGTGTGGCTGGGGTGAGGACCCTGCATGCCCAGGGGCTCAGAGGAAGCAACAGGGGCACTAATGTCTCCGTGATACAGAGGAACACGGTGGGAAAATGAAGGACAAGCATTCTGAGCAGAGGGAACAGCAGATGCTAAGTCCTATGGCAGGAAGGAGCCCAACAGGCTCAGACAGAAAGGAAGCTGGTGTCACTGGGATATGGGAGAGGGCCCAGCAAAGGAGGCAGAGGCCTGGTGGACTGAAGACTGTGGCAAGGAGTATGGATTTGACTAGCAATGGGAAGCCATAGGAAGAATCTGAGCTAGGGGCATGATCTGACTTAAACCTGACACAGGTCCCCAGCTGCTTGGTAGAGAATGATTTGACGGGAACAGGAGGCTTGGTAAGGAAGGAGGCCAACGTTTGATGAACAGTAGGGGTAGGGTAGAGGCAGGAACCTCTTCTTTCTGCATCTCACCCCAGGCTTCTTCAGGGCCACACTTTCTGAGCTCGGAAAGCAGGCAGGTGAAATGTAGCATAAAAAGGGCAGATTCATCAAAGATAAGAGCAAGAGGCAGCACCACGCCGAGGCTGCCAGGAAGTAGCTGGGCCAATCTCCTCCTGTTAGTTCACCATTCACCAGACATTTATCAAGCACCTAATGCACACCAGGCAGCGGAGAATCAGATATGAGGAGGTCCTGGGTTAGTGGGGTGACAGTCAAGGGAACAAATTACTCCAGGCGCAGACCATGAGTGGTCAGCTCTATCCAGAGAGATCAGGGAGGGCTTCCTGAGAGAAGTGATTCCCAGCCAGCTCTTAGAAGGATGAAAGGAGTCAGGACACACAAGGAGACACAGGAAGGGAATCCCCGACACAACAGGAGACCATGGCAAGGCAGAAGGGCTCGCATCCGCCCTGCCAGGGGCTTTCATGCACCAGCCAAGGTGGAGAGGAGCCCGGCCCCAGCTGACAGCTGACCTCAGCGTGCAGGCAGACTCCAGCCCAGGCCTCCGTCCGGTCCACCTGGGGCCTTGGAACAGAGCAAAGTTCTTCCTGCTGTGCCTAACTCCCTACTACAGGATGCGGCAAGTAATGAATGGCCTTTTTCACTGCTCCACTTTGGGATGGTGTGTTACACAATTAGGTAAAAGAGCTAGTACAGCTCTCCATTATCCATGTTCTTCAAAAAAAAAGTCCACATTCTTCCGATTGGGTCTCCAGGGCCTCCTAGCCTGGCTCTGCCTGCTTGGCAGGTTCAAGTCACCCCCTCAATCCCCTTCTGCTCTCGCAGCCTCAGCTCTGCCCTACTGGAAGCACTGCTCCGCAGTTCAGCTGTGCCCAGCACACTCAGCCCCGCTCAGTGGCCCTGGCCGACGCCCCCTCAGTCTCCTTGCAGACCCAGAGCCCCTTCCGTGCACACTCAGGACACCCTGTACCTAAGGCGCAGTGGCCACACCTATCCTACTAGGGCCTGTCCCCCATCCCCCACCTCCACGCGAGCTCTGACAAACACTTTGTCCCCACACAAGGTCTGGCTTGTCCTTCTTGGGGAAATGCATGATTGAACATGAAAACGAGTTCATCCTCTGCAGGAGCAATCAAGAACACACTAGGCGTTTCCTGAGCCCCTCCGTAGGTCAAGCTGCTGGGTGCCAGAGCACCTGCCCGCCTTGAATACACAGCCGGGCTGGCGAGTGCTGGCAAGGAGGGAGACGCCGTGTTAGGGCTTCTCCACAGCTCCCATCCATGGGGGCTTCCTGGAGGAGGTAGCATAGGAGCTGGGCCTTGCAGGCTGGACAGGATTCCAATAGATGGGCATGAAGTGAGAAAGGACAGTCTAGGGGGACAAAAAGAACCGGCTGGATAGGGTCCCAAGAGGCACCACTCACCACACCAGTCCATAGCCACACTCTGAGCAGCTCTGCTTCCAGGGGAGAGATAGGAACCCAGGCGTGGGTCAGTGCCTGGAATCTGGAGAGAGGACGCTCTGGCTTCAAAAGGCAGAGTCCAGCCGGGTACCAGAGCGCTGTCACTGAGAGAGTGTGGGGAACAGGTGTCAGGAGCAGGACTTGGGGAGCCGCGGTCCCTCCCTGGAAACGTGTCCACGTGCACACACCCTGACATGCTGACCTGAGATTTCAGAACCTCCTCAGTGCCCTCCCCTGCTCCCAGCCCAGAACCCGGGTCTCATGTGCAAAGAAGCCTTCCCCCAACCCAGCTTCACTAGGATTGGGTGCAGCAGGTGGCCAAACATCTTAAAGAAATTCCTGAAGGCTCGAGGACACTGGGCAGGTGGAGCGAGAGGACTGACTGGCTCTGCGTGGGTCAGGGCTGTGGGCAGGAGAGGCAGCAGAGAGCCAGTGGAGTGGGAGTGGACTCGGAAGGGCGGGGAGGGGACGAGGCAGGCCCAGGCAAGGCTGAGAGTCTGAGTTCAGAGCAAGAGGAGGTTTAGGGGGACCTCTGGGCACTAAGCAGAGAAGACCCCCTCCTGTGACTCTGCCTCAATTCCCCCATTTGTGAAATGGGAAGATGCCTCTCCAGCCCTTGCAGCCTCCCCAGTGGATCCCAGCAAGGTGTGGGGGGGGGAGATGAAGCACTGGGAACACTGGAGCACTATATTAACACACAGATTGTGCTTTTTATTAAAAAAAAAAGTCCGTGCTGCACAGGGAAGGGGGACTCGTGCAAAGCATCCAGCCCTCCATGGAGAGAGATAACGGACAAGAGACATAATGCCAGCAAAAGAGGCATCCTGAGGTTTGTACTGAGATAGGAGAGGAAGGAGCAGCTACATGGAGCCAGGGAAGCGGGGCTGCTCCTGATGTCTGCGATAGGGCTGTGAGCTCCCAGGGGGGCTTTCCTTAGGGAGAGCCCTGCAGAGGGTGTAAAAAGCTGGGGGAGTTAGCACAAGGATGGGGTTGGCCCAGACAGCATATCAGACCAGCTCCTGCCCCTCTGAGGACCTCGGGCTGGGCTGGGGTGCAGAACCCAAGCGCACTTGGACATAGCAGGCCTGTCCTAGGCCCAGCCCTAGCCTCTTGCTTCCCCGTGGCCCTTCCCCACTGACTCAAAGGAAGGAGACATGCAGTGACCCTCAGCAACTTAGACCCTGTTTCAAAGTGAAATTCAAAAAAAGGAGGTAGAATACCCCTGGTTCAATCCTCAATACAAAATAATAATAAAAAAAAGACTTATCATCCCCCTTTAGCAGCCACTCAGAGAGGTTAAGTGATTTGCCTCTGGTCACATAGCTAGGAGGTGGCGAGCCAGAATTTGGACAAAGGTATCCCAACTCCTGCTTTTCCCACTGTCTACACAGCCTCTCAAAATCCCTACCTACTATCCTGCCCAGATCTAGGGTAGTGGGGCTTAGGGCATGGCAAACAGAAGCCACAGGAGCTCTAATTTCCCATTGTGAAGGGAGGGACAGGCTGCAAGGCCTCAGCAAACCTCCTCTGTGCAGGACCCAGAGCCTGGAAGCTGCTTCCTTTGCCCTGAAGGTCTCCCTGCTCCATCTACCAGTCAATCACCACACGTCACCAGGGTCTCTGGCCTCTGCGTGCCCGGGAGTGCCCAGGAGCACTGGCTTTGGTTCACGTATTAATTTTTTGATCTGATAAAAGCAGTTTTCTCCCAGCTGCTTCTCCTCCCTGCTGGAGACAGGCATGTCCTAAACGCTGACCCTCGGGGGATGAGTGCTGTTAAAAACCAGCAGCCCTCAAATGCGGCTCAGAGGCACGGGGCAGGAGCTTGACACCTGGCTCCGAGGCCCCGGCTGTGTGTCAAGTGCGGGAGCAGAGGCCCTGCCTCTACGTGGGCTGGGTTGACATTACACAGATTTTTCTCGACCCTCCCTGCTGCCCACGGCTGAGCAGACTCCAAGTCCTGCCCATTTGCACCTGGCCCCTGCCCTTTGGGAAACCACAGCATCTCTGGCTACAAAACAGCCTTCCTGCCTTCATCCTCACTCATCCTACTCTCCAGCTGTGCTCACACACACATCTGCACTTGGCTCTTGACCCTGCTACATACCAGGACTCACTATGCCCCAGGACTCAGCCGTGAGTTCAGGCTTAAAGACTGAATAAGACTGAGTTGCTGGGACTTTCCCCCTCCCCATCTTCCATTTGCTGAAATCCTTCCTACTTAACAAGAACTAGCTCAATATTCCCTCCTAGAGCCCCTTTTCCCAAACCAGTCCCCATCTGCCTGTGTTCTCTCTGCTCCACACAACTCAAGCTTCTGCTCAGGCTCTGTAAATGTGCTTGCAAAGTGCTCTCCCCCTATCAATGCTTAGCACCGAGCCATCATTCCCAGGGTGGCCAGGTGCTGAGAATAGGACCCCTGGACCTCTGCAGTGCTCAGCCCACACGGCTGCCATGTTGGCCCCTAGGCCAAGGATGATTTCTGTGCCTCTGTGCCAGCCCCTCCAGCTTTCCCACAACAGAATATCAGGTGAGTCTTCCCCTCACCACTCCGCTGCCGACCCATTCTGCCCAGTCCCCTTGGCCTAAGGGGCCCTTGTGCAGCCCTGATTCTGCTTCCTTTGGATTCTGCTAATATGGCTTTTCCAGGTATAAACTGATAACTGCCATAGTCCTCCCCCATCTACCTGCCTCGTGTTTTAAGAAATACATCAAATGCTGCAATTAGGGAGTGTCGGCTTATGTGTGTGGACTGTAAATAGAAAAAGGAAGTAACATTGATTGATCGACTCACATATACAGGTAGAGGCTATTTTAAGGGAGAAAAGGGAAATTATTTCAGCTTCAGTATTATGGATGGAACAGAAGGGAACAACAAGACTGGAGATAGCTGTTAAATGTGTATGTTATATATATGTGTGTGTGTGTGTGTGTGTGTGTGTGTGTGTGTGTGTTTATGAAAGGCCAGGCATGATGGCGCACACCTATAATCCCAATACTTAGGAGGCTGAGACAGGAGGATTGCAGGTTTGAGGTTAGTCTCAACAACTTAGTAAGGCCCTTTGTTTCAAAATAAGAAAAATAAATAAATAAAAATAGTTGGGTATAGTTTGGAAGTAGAACAGCCCTGGGTTCTATCATCATTACCAAGAAGAAAATACATACATACATATGATGAAATATTGCATGCTTTATCTTCCCCTCCCCTAAACTCCCTCCACAAGTCCAGTGTCCTTCAGTATATCGTGAGAGCAGTTACAGGTGTGCGCCAAGACACTAATGTGGGTCTGGGCCTTTCTTCCTACTATCAGGGTTTGAGCCAGTCATTTCACCTTTCGGAAACCTAAACGCTCCTGCCAGTGGTAGAGGGATGTATTCATCAGTTTTCCCATCACTGTGACTGAAATACCTGGCAAGAACAGCTTAGAGAAGGAAGCCTGACTCTGGCTCACGGTTTCAGAGCTTCAGTCCACAGCTGGCCAACTCCAACGTAGACGTCATGGTGGCAGGCTGTGGCAGAGGAAAGCTGCTCAGCTCACAGAGGCTGGAAGCAGAGAGATGGGGGAAGAAGCCTGGGTCAGATATAGTCCTCTAGTCTGTACTTCTGGTAGCCTAACTCTTCCAGTCACGCTCAGCCTATGAACCTGCTGCATTGCCAACACATGGATTTTTCAGGTGAACTTCCATACCCAAGCCATAACAAGGGGTTGCACCAGGAGCACCTCTAAGGCTTGCAAGGATTTACAGGGCCAAATCTTGAACCTGGCATTTGGCCCATATTAAGCAATGACGGTGAGCAACTCTTAGAATCACCATGTCCATACCAGGTGGAGCTTCCTTGTCAGCCTGATATGCACTAGGGGCAAGCATGATGATAGAGAGGCCTCCCAAGCCCAGCCCTTCGCCCACCCCCTTGGGTCCCAGGGGCCGGGCTGGAAGCACACAGAGCTTCCCTGGAAGGCACTGGCTGGGACACTGGTTCTGCCAGGTCTTTTTCATGGAGCCACGGTCACATCCAGCGCCAACAGAGAAATAAACCACGAGTGTTCACTGAGCTCCCAAAAGGGTGCCAGGACACCGCACGAAGTAATGTTCCCAAGCCATTCGCAAGCCTTTCCCAATCAGCAGGTGAAATCCCTATGTAAATACGATTCCGTGATGCATTTGCACAGCAAGGGAGATGTCGCTCCGATGACTGTCTAACAAAGCTGTTTAAAGAGGGAGACGGTGGGGATCATGTTTTATGCATTAACTCTGAAAACTTCTCTTTAAAATTTGTCTCAGTCATCTGAACGCTGAGCTCTTATAATGCACCCAGTCTTTCTGATGTGTGTTTTACAAGGATACACACATACAGCCTTCCCGGCTTTACTACAGCCCCACCCCCAGGCCTCATCAAATCCTCCAGAGATTCCCATAATCCTGCCCCATCCTTAAAATGTTCTAAGGCAAACAGGCAATACCATTTTTCAAGTGTGCGTTAATAATTCAAGCTTCACACCAAGTTTTCAAGCTGGATTGGCTTCCTAGGCTGCAGTGGAAATGTCTGGGTCAACTCTACTTTAAATAAAAATTCCTTTAATTAGTTTTCTCTGAACAGTACACAAAGGCCTAGCCTCATAGCAAGGCAATTCCTTGCCATCTTGACATCAGCTTCAAGTTTATCAGGTAAATGATTCTGTTGCATTAGAAATAGGACATCTTGGCCTCCCCAAAGAGCCCGAGAGTTCCAGTGTCGGCTGCTCCTCTCCTGGTGGGCCTCCTATGGGGCTCTGGGCATTGTTCTTCCTGGTTTGTAGGTGGGAGGCAGCCTCACTGGAGATGAAAGCCATTTGGCCCAAGCCACACGAGAAAGCGAAGCCAGAGTGAGAGTCAGAACTCACCTCTCCCTGTGCAATCCTGGCCTGCCGCTTCATCTCTGAGATGGGAGTAATGCTGGTACCGCCTCGCTGGCAGTCTGATGTCCAGTGCTTGGCATATAGTGAATGCTCAACCCACCTGGACCACTGTGATGATAATAATCGCTGAGTCCCCTCCCAAGAGATCACCTTGCTCTGTCCTGGCAAGCAAACCCTCTCCAAAGTCGTCCTCGTGTCGTGAAAGAAACCTGACCGTTCTCACAAAGGAGTAGACAAGGTCCCACATGGTCATGTAGCCCAGTACTTTCTAACGAGCACATCAGTTTCCTCAAGGTCTCCCCAAAAGCAGACTTTGATTCCGTAGCAGTGGGTGGGGCTGAGGTTCTGTATCTTAACACATTCCCGGGTGCTGCTGCTGGGCTGCGGACACATTGTGAGTAGCTGAGGATGAGCCCGCAGGGAAATGGCTAGGAAATGTTTATAGAAGGTTGGGAAGGGTGGAAGCATGTGCTAATCTTTTTTGATTCCTTCCTTCCATCCTCCTTTCTTTTTATGCTTTCCTTCCTGCCTCCCTCTCGCTTTCTCCCTCCTTCCTTTCTGTCTTTCAGGCCTTTAGCATTGCTTTGCTTTGGCAGGCTGGGTCTCCACTGTCCAAAGAATGGGGAGCTGAGAAATGCACTAAGCCAGGCCATTTGGGTCACTCCATCAAGCCCTCCATCCTTCAGCTTCCAACAGCAGGAGTTGGATGTATATTGCATGCTAAATACTGCATGCAGAAAGAAGGCCAAAGGAGCAGGCTTCCCTCTCATAGCCCAAAGCCTGTGGAAGCCTGCTGTAAGACTCTGGGTCAAATCTTGACACTGCATCTTTAACCAACTTGGTAACAATAAGGAGATCAAAGCCGCAACAGAGGTCACAGTGGACACCGTCTCCATAGCCACTGTTTTAACCCAATCAAGAGATCAGGGTGGCAGCCTGTTTCCAGGAACTACACAGGGTGCGGAGAAGAGAAGTCATTGGCACGTTGACCCAGACTGTGCTGTCTGAGAGGGAGAGGGCTCATGAGGACAGACCAGTTGAGGACTGGAGAGGACATGGCAAGATGATAAAGCGGCCCTCCCTGTCATGTAAAGTCCTGGATGTGGAGAGGGGAATACAATTCCTCGATCCTACAATCCTATGCATCAGAGGAGTGCTGGTTTCTGTCCACTGTCTGTGAGCTCCCTCCCCATCCAGCTGAGGGAGCAGGGGATTTAATCTACAAGTGACAAGTTGAGCAGCTTTGACTCATAGGGGGTTGGTTCTTTTGTTTGTTTATTTCTCACCGCAAGGCTGTCTACTCAATAATTCAATTCAACAAGCCTTGTGAAAGCCCTGCCTCATTCGAATGGCTGTGTGGGGCATAGGAAATGATGGGAAATAAAGAAGACTGTCCTGTTCCTGCTCTCAAGGAACCTTCTGTCTTTTCAGGGAGGCCCTGCTCCCCAGAGGAGGCCAGAGGCAGCCTCCATCACAAGTACACAGCAAGTGTCTGGTGTGGGTACTGGGAAGAACAAAACTCAGTTCTACTTGCTCTGCAACAGGACTGTAGAGCAAGAGGTTGATACACAGGTCCAGGAAACTTATAGAACTCCCTTTAGACAGGATCGGAGAAGAGGATCTCCACGCCACATAATTGTCACAATGACCAATGTGGAAGCCAAGCAGAGAATCTTAAAGGCAACAAAAACAAAGGGCCAAGTGACATTCAGAGGAAAACCAATTAGAATCACTCCAGACTTCCCAAACCAAGTCATGAGAGCCAGAAGGGCTTGGAGTAACATATTCCAAACTCTGAAAGAAAACAACTTCCAGCCAAAAATTTCCTACCCAGCAAAACTTTCTATCAAATTAGATGGAGAAATAAGAAGCTTCCATGACAAACAGAAACTGAAGGAATTTATGTCTTCAAAACCAGCGCTAGAGAAAATACTCAGAGATTAACTACAAAGAAGAAATAGGTAACACACACCAGAACCAGAGAAACAAGAGTTTCCATCCAACAGACAACTAAGATTGGTTATCTGTGGAGATTCATTACTTATGTTAGTCTTTTACCTATCTCTAAATGGTATTGTTTGCCTTTATTGTTGTTAATTTTTAGGATTTCTAGTTGGAATATTAATTTACCTTCAGATATAGCATTTGGAAATATTTTATCCCATTCTATCAGTAACTTTTAACTCTGTTTACATTGTCTTTGGATATACAATATTTTTTTTTATTTTTAGGGAGTTTGTATACTCTTCTGTTGCCTGTGCCATTGAAATCATATCCAAGAAATCACTGCCAATTTCAGTGTTGTGAGGTTTTATGACCCAGATTTTCTCCTAAAAGTTTATAGTCTTAAGATTTATATTTAGGTCTTTTATCTATTTTGAGTTAATATTTGTATATGGGATTAGGTAAGAGTCCAACTTTATTCTTTTCCATGTAATTATTATGTTTCAACAATATTTAGTTAAAAGATTATTATTTTCACCACCAAATGTTCGTGGAAACCTTGTCAAAAATAACTTGACAATATAGGGAAGAATTTAGCTCTAGGCTTTTATTTAACTCCAATGGTTTATATATCTGCCTTTAGAATAGTACTACACTGTTTCAATTATTGTAGCTTTATGTGGTTTGAAATCAGAAAATATATATCTTCTAGCTTTGTTCTTTCTCAAGATCATTTTGGGTATCTAGAGTCCATATTCCATATTAGGATAGATTTTTCTCTGAAAAATAAATATATAAATATATGATAGTTTCACCTAAAAAAATAGAAAAAAATATTCTCTGGTAAGAAAGAAAGTAAAAAGAAATATTGAAATGTTATCTTTAAGTCATCAAAAGCTTGGTATCAGACAAATGAAACTGTTATGTGAGATTATCATTTTTAATTTAGGATAAATTGCTATAATACTAGATGTCAACCACTAAGCCAAGCATGGGAGGGAGGGATGGGGAGAGAATGGGGTGGGGATCGGGTGGGGGCTGACTGGGCAATGTGTGCATGTATGTCTACAAAAGTTTGTATCCTACTATGATGTATGAATACAGTGCACCAATAAAAAAAAAGGAGAAAAACTAAAGCAAAGATTTTGAGCAGTATCTGATTAAAAGACCAAGACACCAAAGGTCCCTGCGCATGGCCCAGTAGCACCAGTCTCCATTCCTTCACTCCTACGTACTCGCCTAACTCTGGTGTCAAGCAAAGCAAGATTGGTGCTATAATTAAGGAATCCAGATAGCCCAGCTATTTGGATCTCAAGGAATCCAAAGCATCCAGATCTTTGTTGACCATCACAATTTTAAATATTCCATTTCTTTGTCTCCTTAGTGGCATGAATGCTTGCCAGATCTGGTGTCCTGATTGGAGGTTGGGAAGACATAGTCACCAGACCGATCGTGGACAGTAAGCACCCTGGCTGGCTTGTTTTGAAGCAAGCACCGAGCATAGCAAAAGACAACTACCAGCATTCTTGTTCTCTCTCCAGGATTCGGTTGGGTTGTTCTACAAGGCAGGGCCCATGCCTCTTATTAGTAGAAATCCTATGCCCAGGGCTCGGTCTGTACATTGCTTTTCAAATCAAACAGCAACAAATAACAGAAGGCCCCTTGCATCTTGCATTGGCAAATGACCAAATAGAAAAAGACAAGCAAAAAAGGAAGGAAGAGAAAGGAAAGGGAGATGGAGGAGGAATAGATCCCTTCCCTCATGGGAACGATTACTCCTTTGAGGAGGTGGGAGTTGCCTCCGGCTGGTGTGACAATAATGAAGACTGACTTATTCTGGCAAGTTCGCGAGCCTTGGTCTGCCTCTTTCCTCCGCTCTGGTGCTTCCCCAGTCAAAGATTAACAGGACAGTGATGGAGATGCTTCTGCACAGGAGTCCAGGCAGTTGGGTTGGCACTGCTGGAGAGTGAAAGGCATTCTGAGTCCTCTGAGGCTCTGGAACCACATGGAGCCCTGGCACACATGGAGATTTGCAGATCAGAGAGGGCTAACCCCAAGACTGAACACCAGTTACAATCTGGCACTGCACCCTCTCAGATGGACTGCAAGTCACAAGCCATTCCTCCTTCTGAGCCTTTGTTTTTCCATCTGTATCATGAGCTGCTGAGATGTGATCGGTGGGTTCCAGGCTCGGCTCCCTGCAGTTGCAGGAGCTCCCGGGAGATCTAAGCCAGGGAGGTCCAGCCCACTCCACCACTGTCAGCACAGCTGAGCTTTTATCTATATATAGACAGGGCCTCTGCATACCATTTCCCTTTGAAGAAAGGGTTTTGAGGTTAAAAATAAATTAAGAATGACTGGATTGAATGTCCTCTGGGGTTCCTTCAGTTTTGCCATTCTACTTCCTGTCCTTGAATCTATTTCTTAGTGTATACTGCAATGCTGGTATGTAGGGATGGGCTGGTGGGCAAGCCTCAAGCCCATCCCCAGAATGTCTTTCACTCTCCAGCAGTGCCAACCCAACTGCTTGGACTCCTACGTTACTTCTTTTTAGGAAACCTCACACCCCTTCACTATTGATTCCTACTCTCCCATCCCCCCTCTACTCCCAGCCCCTGGCAGCCACTTTTGTCTCTATAGATTTACCTACTATAGATGTTCATATAAGTGATATAATACAATACATGGTCTTTTATGACTGGCTTCTTTCATATAGAATAATATTTTGAATGTTCATCTATATTGTATCATGTATCAGTACTTTGTTTTGTTTTGTTTTTTTGCCACTAAATGGAGATACCACTTTATTTTTTCCTGCACTGGGGATGGAACTTAGGGGCATTGTGCCTTCGAGCTACACTCCAGCCCTATATTTTAGTCTTTTTATTTTTGAAACAGGGTCTCACTGAATTGCGAAGGGCCCCACCAAGTAGCTGAGGTTGTCTGCCAACCACGATCCTCTGGTCTCAGCCTCCCGAATACTGGGATTACAAGCATGCACCACCACGCCCAGCTATACCACATTTATTTATCCCCTCATCATTTGATGGATATTTAGGTATCATTAATGAACATATCTTCATTTCTCTTGGGTATTTATCTAGGAATGGAATTTCTAGGTCATGTGATGACTCTGTGCTTAACCATTTGAGGAACTGATGACTGTTTTTCCAGAGCAGCTGTTCCATCTTGCATCACCACCAGCAGGAGAAGAGGCCCAGGGATATTCTTATGAAGTTTCCCTGAGATGATGTTGACAAAGTCCCTGATGTGATGTCTGAAAAGAAGTCGAAAAATTAGTTTCATTTCTCTCATTCTTTATGCATATATCAGTGTTCCTAACACCTCCAGCTTCCTAGTGTTAACCCCAAATCCACCTTCTAATCGGAGACTGGATCCAGGGCAGGATTCCTTTCCCCAGTCCATGCCACATTTTCATAGTGACAGTCTCTCCAACCAAAGTCATTCTATAAACCAATGGGGGGGGGGGGGTTCTATATCTCCAAACAGCACTCCACTGGCTTGTGCCCCCAGCGTAACTGGCTTAGCCACACTTCATGACAATGTTCAAACTCCTGGCACCTTGTGCAATTGTGCTGTCTAGGAACGTATGGAAGCTCACACCCCCATCAAGAATATGCTGATTTCTTGGCACTTAGGTTACAGCTCAGTCCATGTGCATCCTGCCTGGCATCCAGTATCTGTAGACAAGCCCACTGAACAAAGCTGGGACAAGATTCTTGGTATAAAATTTCAGCCCTGACTATCAAAGTCTCGCTGTCAAATGTTCTGAGATAAAAGGACATGCAAGATACAAGAGATCGATACAAACAAGAGAGGGATGGAGTGGGAAGCTCACTCTACACCAATTTTGCCTGGCCTGGGACCCTTGCACCCTCAGCTGAGTGCCCTCTGCCGCTTACCCCAAGTCTCTTAGAAGACCTCCTTTGTAGGAGCCAGGTTTCTTGTGATCAAAAGCTATAAAAACCCAACTCAAGAGAGCCGAAGCTAAAAGGGGACTTTATTGACTCATTTAATAGAGTACTTTGAGGGAAGGGAGACCAAAGCAGCTTAAATGAGGTCACCACTTAAGTGCCCTCTCCTGTATAAATGTGTGCCTCTGTCTGTGGTCCTATCCTGCTGGAGACAGGCTCTCCATGGGGTTGAGGAGGTGGAAGAGAAGCACAGGGGTAGTGCTCTGCACCAGATATTTGTAGACTCCAATAAATTCAGTTTAGTCATCTTAGAAGACAAAGACAGGTTTTTTTTTTTTTTTTTTTTTTTTTTTTCCCAAACGTCTATACATAAAACCTCCAGGGGTAGACACTGAGAGGCTAAGCTTGGGCCATGTGTGAACATTGAGCCTCAAATGGGGTCATAATCCCAGGATCAGCAATCCCACCTATACGTGGAGGTGGAGGAGGAGCTTCCTATTCCCCAGAAATGAGGAGCTGTCTCCACAAGAAGGGGATTCTATTGAACAGACAGATACAAAAAGGCTCCATTGGGTATTGACAACCTACCTAACAAGCACCACAGATCTCCAGGCAGGGCCCAGCTCAGGGGGTTTTAGAGCATCCTACTTTTGGTATCAGCTTCAACTTTTTGAGCTCCCAGGGGCCTCCAGACACTCCCTGGGGTTTTCCCTAATCCTCATACCAATGTTCCAAGACAGGGAGGTGTCAGCAATGGATTCTACAAAGAACCTGAACTCAGAGAGGTCAAGTCCATTGTCCAAAGTCACAAAGCTGAAAACAGTCGAGCTGAAATTCAAACTCTCAGTCCACATCATGTGTTGTTTCTCTCCTTAGCAGCAGCCCGGCAGCTGGCTAGTGTCTGTCTCATCTCCCTGCACAGGTGCGTTCCTCCCTAAGCTCTCCGACAATGACTGGTGGCCTTTGAAGGAGGCTCCCCTGCCTCTCTTCATCCTGCATCTCCTTGGGCAGCCAGGCTCCCAACCAGGAGGCTGGGACATTCGCTACAAGGCTAATAGGGTTGTGTGTCTGCCAGTCAGTCACTGCTCCTGAGTTGGCTTTGAAGACTTTTGCAGAGGGCCTCTCTCCCGCTGAGCAGGGTGACAGGGGATGTCCAGGTGGTGAGCAGAACCACTCCAGCAGAGTGGTCTCATCCTGGGTAAGACTAGTGACCATGTCCTTGAACCCAGGCTGCCCAATGATAGCCTAAGAGGCAAGGGGCTTCATTTCCAAATCTCAACAAGTGCTATAGCATGTGGGACCTGGAGCCAGGCTCTGCCTGGGGTTTGAATCCTAACTCTTACTTACCACGGCTGTGGCCTTGGATGAATTACTCTCTCTCTCTCTCTCTCTCTCTCTCTCTCTCTCTCTCTCGGTGTTGAAAGAGGTAACACTAGAATAACACTTGTAAAACATTTTCAACAGTGCTCCATAAATGCTAGCCATTTAGGATCTCTGTGTACTCGTGACTAAAGGGGTGAGGAGGAAGGGGGAGGGGCACGGCATATGTACTCCAGGGTAGAATGACTGAGTCTACCTCCTCCCAGGAGCAACTGTGACATCTTAGCTGTCACCCAGTTCTGGCCCCTTGTTGTCCTGCAACCCTGGGCCTTTTGCTCTGAAGAGTTTCAGTTTTCTTATCTGCAAAACAAAGGTGGTCACACCTGCCCTTCTGCATGGGAGATAGCAGGAAGGGTTCCACATGAACTCTAAATGGTGATACTCATTCACTCAAATGCCCTGGGAGGATTCCTCAGGGAGTGGGTGCAGAGTGAACGTACTATGGCTTCACTGTGTCCACTAAAAGTTCATGTGTTAAACATGCAAACCACAAATTTAAGAGCTCATTGTATTTAAATGTGGGGCTATTGAGAGGTAATTAGAATCAGGTGAGGTCATGAGGGTAGAGACCGGATAATCTCAATTAGTGGCTTTATAAGAAGTGGAAGGCAACTGAAGCTAGCATGATGCCCTCTGTTATGCTGTGATTTTCAAGAAGGCCCTCCCCTTCCAACAGATGCAAGAACTGTGAGTCAAATAAACCTCTATGCTTTATAAATCACCAAGTATCTGGTATTTTAATATAGCTACAGAAAATTCACTAAAACGGAAGGTAAGCTGGACCTTTGGGGGTCAGAATGAGATGGAAAAGTTTAGCCAGGCTCAGGGTACAGAGAGCTTTGGGAGGTACCATTGCTGCTATCCCTTCCTCCACCATCAGCAGCAGCAGCATCATGATAAGAACATGAAAACAAGCCGGGCCTGGTGGCGCATGCTTGTAATCCCCACACTTGGGAGGCGGAGACAGGAGGATCATGCAGATTCGAAGCTAGCCGCTCTGGCTTGAGACCCTGTTTCAAAAATATAAAATAGGTCTGGGAGTGTAGCCCAGAGGTAGAAGGGCTTCCAGGAACCCCAATACCACCAACAAATGAAATAAAATAAAATAAAAAATAAAATGTTACCTCTACACAATTTTAGCCGGGCAGGGTGGCGCATGCTTGTAATCCCAGCATTTGGGAGGCTGAGACCTGGAGGATCATGGTTTGCGGACAGCCTCAGCTACTTAGTGAGGCCCTCTGCAACTCAGTGAGACCCGGTTTCAAAATAAAGAATAAAAAATAGGGCAGGGGGTATAGCTCGGAGGTCAAATGCCCCTGGGTTCCATCCCCAGACCCGCCAAAAAAAAAAAAAAAAGAACATGAAAACATCAGTGCGACTTCATATGAGGACTGAAGAGCTTCCAGTCACATGTCACCTAACAGCAGGGATCTGAGAAATGTGCCGTTAGGTGATTTCATTGTGCAAGCATCATATATGAACAAAGAAGGATATGATGTCACCTGGCAATATAACCTTATGGGACCACCTTTGTATATGCGGGCTATCATATATGTGACCCATCATTGATCAAGACATCTCTATGAGGTACATGACTAAACTTGAAAATAACTATGTGGTCCCCACCATTGCCTGTGAATAAGTCATTCTCTATACCATCAATGGCTCTCAGCCCTGGGTGGTTTTGTTCCCCAAGTAACACTTGATGATGTTCAGAGATACTATTGGTAGCCACGTGTGGGAGGTTGTCACAACTAAAGAGTAAAGGGTTGGGGTTCTGTTAAACACCCTACAATGCCCTGGATGCCTTAAAGGATAATCCAGCTGAAACTACCATAGTGCTGAGGTCAAGAAACCCTGCTCTGTGCCTTTTTGTTACTGTTGTTACTTAATCCCATTACTGGGAATTGAACCCAGGAGCATTCTACTGCCAAGATACCCCAACACTATTTACTTATGTATTTATTTAGTTATTTATTTATTTTTATTTATTTATTTATAAACTGTGTCTCCCTAAGAGAGACAGTTGTTGAGGCTGGTCTCGAACCTACAATCTTTCTGTCTCAGCCTACCAAGTACTGGAATTACAGGTATGCGCCACCATACCCAGCTGCTCTGCATCCTTGATATTTAAGGTGTGCCCGAAGTTCTGCCTCACCTTGGAAGTTGCTTCTCAGGCCCACTGAAGAAAAATCTGTATCCATATTATGCTTCAGAAACATGGTTTAAAACACATGCATCGTGACTACATAGCCATCAAACTGAACTATTAACCACATGAGCCAAAGGCAGCCGTTTGGGGATGGGGAAAGCAGAAGACAACTAACAGAGGATGATGGAAGTATGCGTGCGTTGGTGGAACTGAAGCTTACTGAGCCTGCCGTATGCCAAGAACTATGCTGGTTTCAGCCCTTTTTCCTTTTTATTTTAAAACAGGGTCTCACTAAGTGGCTGAGAATCTTATTCAGTTATTGAGGCTGCCTGGAACCTGTGATCCTCCTGTCTCGCCCTCCCAAGTACTGGAATAACAGGCATGTGCCACCATGCCCAGCTCCAGGGTAGGTACTATATGTAGATGATCTCATTTTATCTCTAAGACAATCTTCAGTTATTACTCCTCAGTGTTGCCATTGCTTTTCATGGACAGTACGGAAAGACCACACTGAGCGCAGCTCGTCTAGATAGATGCAAAGCTTCGCCAAATCTACCTACTGCCATCTAAACTGGATTAGATAAAGAATATAGCTGCATAATATGCCTGCCTGTAAAGCATGTCTTAAGGTTGGCATCCGATGTTAACTTCTAGCTTCTCGCTCAAGTGCAGCCATATCACTTTTATATGCACAAAGAATGCAGTTTTCTCCTTTGTTTTCTCTTAAGAGATCCATAAACACTTTGTTTCGCCCTTAACAAAAGGTGTGTGGATTCTCTATCATCAGCATTTATTTACTTTTATTAAGAGGATCTTTCTAAGGTTAGCAATAAAGCTGAGTAACACTGAGACTCTATGATCCCAAAACTCAACGATGGTAGCACAGGGACCTAGTAATAAAAATATACTCCATTTATTAAGCACCTACTATTTGTGGTGTGCTTTATAGCAGCACTTCTTATACAACACGTAGGTGCTAGGTAGCTTTCTGTACTTTCATATCCAGAAGAAGAAATTGGGGCTTAGACTTGGTCAGGAGTGGATGTGGACCTGCCCAGCTCCATAGCTCAAGCTCTCTGCCTGTGTCCACAGTGCCTCTTCATCAGAGTGGTCCCCAGTACTCCCAAGAGACTCCAGCATGGGGGCTCACAGGTCCCATGTGGCCCAACTACTCCTCATCCATCCCTGAGGCCTATTTTCTGCGTCTCCTTTTCCCTTCATCAACAGAAACCCCCTTCCTTCCATCCAATCACAAATTATCTTCAGGCTTGGGACATGTGGCAGGAGGACTTCAGGGATAAAGGTAGATGACCATAGACCTGGATCAGTGGTCAGCAGATCCGTCAAGGGTGAGATAGTCATTATCTCAGGTTTTGTGGGATATACAGTCTCTAGTGTGCTGGCTCAGCCCCGCCACTGGAGTGCCAGTGTGACCATAAACAATAGGCAAACAAATGCACATGGCTGTGTTCCAATAAAACTTAATTGATGAAGACAGGTGGTAGGCCAGCTTGGCCCCAGGCTGGAGTTCTCCACCCCTAACCTGTGTAATTTCTAGAATTTCTCACACCCTGATGTTCTGTGGCTTATGTGTGACTAGCAGTTGAACTGACAGGTTCTCATCATCCCACACAAAGCACTAATTTTGACATGTAGAAACATATACCAAATCAGACAGTAGGATCACGAGCGTGCATGCCCCCATCACCCAGCTTCAGCAAGCATCACCACATTGCCAGTCCCACGTCATCTATCTCCTGGCACACAGCTTTTCTTTTTTAGAACATTTTAAAGCAAATGCAGACATGACATTATTTCACCCATAAATACTTCAGGTTGTGTCTCTAGCAGATAAGGACTTTTTCAAAACAGAACCACAAAACCATTCTCCCCCTAACCAAGTGAAGAACAACTGCTTGTTAGTGTCGAGTACCCTCTGCACGTATAAATTTCCCTAATTGTCTCAAAAATGTCTTCTTACAGGTGGTTTCCTTGAATCAGGATCCAAAAACGATCTACACATTGTATTCGCGGAGCTTTTAAATTTTTGAATTAGTTGTCAACATGCAAAAATCTGAATTTCACATAAACATTGGGTTTTCAGCTTCTCTTGCAAAAAAAAACCCTGCAAGGGCTGGCAGCTAAGCAGTTTCATGCTTTAGCACCACCACCACCAAGAAGCCATCCCAGGACAGCCCCACACTGTCACCCACTGCAGGGTGGCTGAGCCACTAGAATGAGCATTCCAGCTCCTGATCTCCCCGTTCCTCAGTCCCACCTCATAAGCCAGTCACTAGACTCATCGCCTGGCCCGCCTTTCCCGCCACTGCCTGGAAGCTTCTCCCTTATGGTTCTTTGTTCTCCTTCAAAGTGAACTTTCAGAGTCTACCTGGTTCCAGGGAAGTGGTATGGGGGGCGGGGGTGAGCAGAGAGCAGGGGTTTGCCTAGAATGACCACCCTTGGGGTGGTGCCTCAGGGCAATAAGAGATCCCCATACACCCCAAAGCCCTGCCCCACTGGCTTCGTTTGTGCCTGCTGCTCCCAGAGCTCAGAAGGGTGCTCCCTCACTCTTAAGGCAGAAAGAGAGCCAACCTGCAGGGCATTCACGGTGTGGTCTTGAAAAAAATCACTCCTTGTTTCTGGGCCTCTTCTGTACAATGGGGAAGGTGATGGAGAAAAAGGTTGAGGGAAGAGAATGGTCCAAGTGAGACATAACAAGCAGAAAAAGACTACCTTGTAATGCTGGGTTGCTATGGGCTGTACATACAGGAAATCCACCTGGGCAGAGACATGCTATGTTTGGCTCTGAACGTGTGTGTGTGTGTGTGTGTGTGTGTGTGTGTGTGTGTGTGTGTGTACTTGTGTAGCAGGAGTGGACTGGTAGTGTTAGGCTCAGGGTCTGAGGCACGTCCTGGGCTATTCAGCTACCTAGGATTCCAGCTGTAGGGGAGCCAGGTGGCCCAGTGGGGGAGTCAAACACGTCAACAAGCAATTACCATAAAATGTGAGGGTAACTAGAATAGATGCATCAGGCACTTTGGAAACACAGAGGAAGTGATCTGTTTGTTGATCCAGTCATATATGCCCCCACTCCTTTCTAAAAATGACTAAAAGAGGCCAGCAGAGCTTAATACAGAAACACACAAAAAATCAAGTAAACAAGGAAAGAGAAATGATGTAGGAAGAGTAAGATGAAACCAAGAAGCTAGCTAACACGCAGAATAGCTACCAAGAATTCCCCTGCCTTTGCTAGAACCAAGCCACAGATTGACCTCCGAGATTCCTAGCAGTCAAGGCAAAAGCAGAAATCCTTGGAGCCATATTAAAATGCACAGCATTCCTAAATTAAAGCACAGGGATAACTTTGGAGATGCACAAGCGATCTTGAGGCTGGGGCCCGAGAATTTCCTTACCAGTCTGTTCTGAAGAAAAGCTCCTATCACTAAAAGCAGAGCCTATGAGACCTCTCTGCACTGTAACTCTCTCACTGCATCTTCCCTGTGAATCTCAAACTATTCCAAAATCAAATATTTACTATTAGAGAAGTCCCAGCTTAAAAGCCCAGCTTTTGCTCCAGGTATTATTCCTAACTGTAACCCCTGGGGGCGCCACTCACAGACCCAGTATCCAACACAGGGTAGATTCTCTAGAAGTATTGGCTGATGTAATTCTTGAGTGGTCCCAACAGAAATTTGGGGAGCATCTAAAAAGGACTGTCTATAATACATGGAGGACATGGACCTCGAAAAGAGGAAGTACCCAACAGGTAAACCCAAGTGTTTGGAGCATCTTAAGTTGCATCCATAGGCAGAAATCATTTGAGATCTCTGTCCATATCTATCTAGTGTGTTCTGTTAATGTTATATCCCCAGGCAGTGGCAAAGTTGTAGGTTAGAATTTAGAATAGGACTTGCAGAATCATGACAAGGGATAGGGAGAACCACTTTGAATAAACAATTTGACTTTGGCTCTCTTTTCTTTCTTTCTTAAGACTATTAACTTCAAAATGACAGAATGATATTTTTTTTCAAAGAAAACATAGCTGCTCATCATCAGAACATTATCCAGGACATCTGACTTTAACGCTACAAGGAAAATAAGACAATGAGAAGGAAATTACAGAAGCTGGGAAGATGCCATGCTGAATTCTGAATTTTGTTACATACCGACCGACTTATTTCAGTCACATTCAAAATCCCCCGCTGACCTCTAGACCCATACGACAAACCACAACCTAAATCTGCAATGCACCTCATAACACATGACAGAATTCTTAATCAAAACACAATGCTGAGGATGAAAATGGGCTTGTTTCATTAAAATGCTGTTTGTGCTTTTTAGCTCTGCCCTCGTGACATGAAGAAATCTACCTGCCCTTTCCTGCCTGACCCCACAGGAAGGACCCTGGGCAATGAGATGAGTGAGTGTCTATACTACAGCGTGCAGTTGGCACCACAGTATGCTTCCCGAGACCAGAGCATCTTGTACCAGTGGAAAGCAGGGAAAACTTCCCAGAGGAGGGGACTTTGGGCTGAGTTCAAGGATACGTTAGAGTTGGTGAAAAGGCTTCCAGGCTGATGAAAAGGTGGAAATACATTCTATTTGTTCCTTAGATCTTCTCTCTCTACCCTGCTCTGGGACCTCTGGCTGCCCATCGAGTTTGTCTAAAAGGATGATGAAGATGCTGTCCCATCAACATTGACTTCCCAAGGAAGAACCAGGGGAGGGCATCAAAGGCAGAGCTAAGGTGGACGTTAATCGGGAAAGGTGGACGTGAGGGGTCAAGGTCACTTGCACCCCCTGCTCTGGGTGGAAAAACATGCCAGGACCTTTGCATAATGAATTACAAACAAATAGCCCCTCCAGCTTTTTCACCAAGCCTCCTAACAATGCCACCCTGGAACCCCAAGTCCCATCCTAACCCATGGGAAGAGTCGGGGGGATATAGATGTCCACCTGAACTCTAATCACAGATATAAAGAGGTCATTTCTTGCACCAGGCATTTTTGCAGAAAGGTTTGGAAGGCTTGTCCAACATGGAGGAGGACAGAGAGGAGCCAGTCACTGAGTCAGAGCTGTTGCTCTTGTAGAAACTGCTCAGAAATATGTGGATTTCCTCTGTCCTCCGGTCCTCCTGACCTTCGTCTTGTGGCTTCTGTCCAGGACCAGCAGAGACGGCAGGTAACAGAAAGATTCAAAGACCAAGAGTGGTGCTCATACTTTTGCACCCATCAGAACTCAGGAAGCCAGTTGAGGATGCAAACACCATGCGGTTAGGCACGTGTGTGGTTCACAGTGTCCACAAGTGGCTGCGAGGCACACCAGAGTTTAATCCCATGGGGCCAAGGAGACCTTGAGATGGGAACAAAGAAGTGATAGTTCTCTTTCGTGGGCAGTTATCATTACCATTGCTAATACTAATATGGTTGAAGAACTGAATGTCATAGCAAGTATTTATGAGTCAAGTAATTGAGTGACAATAAGTACCAAAAATAATAATATCACATGATATGAACCTGTTGTGTGCCAGGGCTATTAAATGCATTAAAACATATCTTTCATAATTGCCATTCTAACTGAAGATGGAATCTCAGTGTGGTTTTGATTTGCATTTCTCTGATGTTTTGCTAAGGATGTTGAACATTTTTTTCATATATTTTTGACCATTTGTATTTCTTCTTTTGAGAAGTGTCTGTTTAGTTCAGTTGGCCACTTATGGGCTGGGATGTGTGTGTGTGTGTGTGTGTGTGTGTGTGTGTGTGTGTGTGTGTGTGTGTTGTCACCTTTTTTTTTAGTTTCTTGTATATTCTGGCCCCTAGTCTCTGTAGAGAAGTTGAAGGGGATTGGAGAAGGGAGGAGGAGAGGGAAAGGAGAAATACAGGGAAGAAAAAAAAATCCTAAAATTATATGTATATACACAAATATATCACTGTAAATCTCACTATCTTGTACAATTATAATGCACCAATAAAAAGTTATTTTAGAAATTATTCTTACAATAAGCACAATGTGGTCTGGCCATACTATGGAATATTATTAGCTTCTAAACTGCAAGAAGTTCTTTTGGAGGGGTACTGGGGATTGAACCCAAGGGAATCTTACCTTATACCCCAGCCCTTTTTATCTTTTCCTTCTAAATAGGGTCCTACCAAGTTGCTGAGACTAGCCTCTAACCTGAGATACTCCTATCTCAGCCTCCCAAATACTGGAATTACAGGCACCTACCACCATGCCTGGCTTAAAATGTGGCTCAATTTTAAGAGGATTATGCTAAGTGAAAGAAACTATAAGTGTTTCTGCTTATCTGCGGTATCTAGAATTGTCAAATTCACAGAGAAAGAAAGCCCAGTGGCACTTGCCAGCTGGGCGGGGAGGACTGGGGACTTATGGGTTACTGGGTCTAGGGTTTCAGTTTGAGAAGACAAGAAAGTTCCTGAGATGGACGGTGGTGAGCGTCACACAATGATACAGATGTACTTAATGTCACTGAACTGTACAATTTAAAAGTGGTTAGGATGGTAAATTTTATGTTATGTATATTTTACCACAATAAAAAAAAAAACTTCTTTACAGTTAAAGCCAAGCTAGGAAATGAACAACGGCCATCAGAGCCAGGCAGGTCTGGGCACAGATCCCGGCTGTCTGAGGGTTTGCTGGCAAGTGCAGTGACCTCTCTGACTTTCCGCTCTCTCTTCTGTGATGTGAGGAGGGGCAAGAACTAGCCTCTTGGGTTTAGATGGCAGCAGTCATTTTACAGGCATTAGGTCAGGCCTGGAAGGTGAGCGGGGAATAATTAGCCTCATTCTGCTAAAGAGAAAATTGAGCTTCAGAGAGGTTGTATAATTCACATAAAGTCACACAGCCAGGAAGTGTTAGTGCCAGGGCTCAAGTGTGTAAACATGAGCATACGGCTGAGTTCTGTGTTCCAATATAATCCAATCCTCATGATACACGCAGACTCTCACCTTGGATTTGAACACTCGGAGGGCGCGAACCAAGATACCCGATTTACAGACTATTCTACCCTCCAAGTTCTGATATAAAACATATTGTTTTTGAGACCATTACCCAGCATCTCTCAGTTTATGGGCCTCTTTTATATTTACAAGCCCTATGAATGTGCAATTGAAATAGACCAAAAAATGTGTCTCAGGCACTTTACGTGCTTGGAAATCAAAGCAGGAAACTTTGGTGAAGAAAAGAAGTGGTTCCAGAGGCTGAAGTCTAAATTACGGGAATCAAGTCAAAATCGCAGTTTTCAGAGCAGAGTTCAAATACATGGAGAACCAGACAAGATAACAGGTATCACTGCCAAGAGAAGGGGACAGGACTCTAGCAACAGAAAAGCCAGCCCAATAGAGTCATCAGGCTGAGGATCCAGAGTTCCAGGGCTGCCAGGGACACCACTCAGTACAGTAAGACAAATGGCGTCAAGCTATGCAGAAATCCACATTACAGGCATTTCTAAGAAGATCAGAGATGGTGAGACGTTGCTCAAGATGATGGAGAAAATCACAGAAACTATCCTAATTTTCTTAGAACCTGAAGACCAGATTTTAGAAAATGAAAGGCTTATAGCTAACACACACAGGGCACGCAATCTTTTTCTCTACCATGCCAGGCCTTCACCTATCTAGCCTCCTGTAATCCCAGAATCTCCCATATTAATGATAAGAAAAGTAGCTCAGAGAGATTCAGTAACTTTCCCAAGCACCCAGAGCTAGTTTTGGCCAGAGACAGAATTGAAACCCAGAACAGTGACTGAACACCAGCCCCCCTCCCCTGTCCAGCCACCAACTGGGAAGAATTTGAACTAGCTAGACATGGTTGTATCCAGGCAGAACGGGGCTGGAAGAGCCACTGAGGGCTGAAAAGGGAAATTGAGGCACAGGAAGGCAATCTGAGGTATTGGAAGGTAAACAGGTGAGGAGGGCAACTAGTTCCCCTAACCATAATCACTGGGAGAACAAGAGCAGGGATGAGTGAACTTGAACACTCAGAGGGCGAGTGTTAGTGTTAGAGAGATTAGTGTCAGCGAAAGCCCATAGCAAGCCAGGCATGGTGCTACAGGCCTGTAATCCCAGCACTTGGGAGGCGGAGACAGGGGGATTGCAGATTCGAGGCCAGTCTTAGCAATTTAAGAGACCCTCAGCAATTTAACAAGACTATGTTTCCAAAAACTTAGGGCACGAGGGAGGGGGGAGGTAGCTCAGCAGTAGAACAACCCCTGGGCTCAATCCCCAATACCACACATACACACACACACACACACACACACACACAGCCGTCAGCAGGGGTGGGGCTGCCACTTCTTGCCACTTCCCTGCACCTTGGTCCTTCCAGGTCTCAGTGATGGATGACCAGGCTGTCCCCTGAGTCCTGCACATCCTAGAGAGGACTCTGCTGGGGCTATGGGGGAGGGGGGAGGTGCCAAATGCTGAACCATGAGCTCTGCTTTGGGGAAGGAAGCCTGTCTGGAACACCTGTGTCCAGACGTGGCCCATGAATCAGTGCAGGACTGGGGGAGAGAAGGAAGAGGACTGCATTCTAATCTTTTTTCAGCCATAGTGGGCCTTTGCGCACACTACCCTCTGAGACTCCATTTTCTTACCTCCTTGCAGCCCAAGCAGGTTGACTTAGATGATATTTCTGAGCTTTTTCTTTTCTATATGCTTCAGGACTGGAATTTGCCTCCATTGCCATCAGAGAGGCAAGATCGGCCTGGTTTTATGGGCTCTGGTTTGATGGTCTGGGGTGCTCAGGTATGTGCCCCCCTCTGCTACGCAGGGCTCCGGCCTCATTAGCTAACCGGCTGACATGGGGAGAAGGACAGAATAGGGGCAGAATCTTCTCGCCTTCCTCCTTCCCAGCACCTCTGTACCTTTCTGAATTTTTTAAAGTGCCTTTACTCAGAATTCATCAAAGATTCATCAGGCTTGGGATTGGCCCTTGCATTTGCCTGAGGAGCCCAGTAGAGGAGGAATGGGGTGGAGAGCGGGCAGCTGTAGGCTGACAGGCAACTGCGGCAGCAGGGGCACTACCCAGGCCCTTGTCTGCCCACGCTGGCACCCTGCCAGGCGGGGAGGCCTGGAGACTAGCAGGCGCACAGCCCAGGACCTTGCACCCACATCCCCTCTGCAGCCCTGGCTCCGTCTCCCCTACAGTGGGAGCCAGGGCCACCTGCTTTCCCTTAGTGGGGGACTACTAAGAAGACAAGAAGCCCTACTCTCTACCAAGTTAGAAATTAAAACTAAGGGGGAAAGATTGAGTGGCATCATGATTGACCTTGACCTTGAAAGATGAGAGAGGCTGACAGTCCAGTGCTCCAAGCAGCTCCTTCCCAAATCTGCCTCTGGTCCTTGGTTGCTAAAAAAGATTCCGCTTAGAAAAAGAGGACATCGTGTGTGTGTGTGTGTGTGTGTGTGTGTGTGTGTGTGTGTGTGTGTGTTTTACTGGGGATGGAACCCAGGAGCATTTTACTGCTGAGCTGCATCCCCAGCCCTATTTTTTTTTTTTTTAATTTTGAAACTAGGTCTTACCAAGTTGCTGGGGCTGCCCTCCAACTTGTGATTTTCCTGTTTCAGCCTCCCAAGTACTGGGATTACAGGTGTGTCCCACTGTGCCTGGCTGACATCGTTCATTTTTAGAGCTGAGCTGGCAGGACATTGGAGCATCCACCACCTCATTTTACAAAAAGGAAGAAAACTGAGGCTCTGAGTAGGGAAGTGGCCTGGCCAAGGCCCCTCAGGTGGACTGGGCCGCAGAGTTCCAGTGTCCGCGGAGCCTGCCCTCCTCTCCATAGGCTTCGCCTGGCTGGTACCTTGTCTAGCATAGCCCTGGTCTCCCAAATCAGAGGCTGCCGTGCTGGGCCACAGGAGGACACACCCAGCCAGCATAACCCGAGAGGGAGGGTGAGAGGGCCTTCCTCGGAGGCCCTTGATGGAATGTTCTGGTGGCCTGGATCTGGTCCTTCTGAAGATCAAAGTCCCTCCAGTCCCAACGGATACGTGGATTTCAGCTGTGAGGCCCCTGGGCCGTTCTGCTCTGACTCTCTGGGTTTCAGATCAGGAGACTGAAGGCAGAGTAGTGGTGAGTCAGAGCAGCTGGAGGCCCCGGCTGGGGCGCTTTATGCCACATCACCGCACCTCCTGTGGCCACTGTCCTGCTTCAGAAGTGCCCCAGGCCCTACGGCCACCTCCTCCCCTGGAGTGTGACAAGGCCGAGAAGGAGGACAGACACTCTCCGGGGGTCTTCGCCTTCTCACTTTCTCGCAAAGGCTCGGCCAGTTCTCAGTGCCAGAACACCCACCGAGGACCAAGCAAGACAATAAACTGAGATAATCATGTTTTTAATAATTGCCTGGAGTTTGTTTAACATACGATCACGGCCGGCAATAAATCCAAATTAAAAGCCCAACCGGGAGGCCTACGTTAAGCTGCCTGGTTGGCTATGAAGTAGCTGAGGGAGAGGAAGGAAAGATGGAGGAAGGGGTCAGGAGAGGAAGAACAGCCCTCCTTGGAGGCCAGGCCCCCCCCCCAGGAGGAGCACACGGGTGTCCTCAAGGGCAGCGGCAGGTGCTGGCCAGGCCCCAGGCCCAACCCCAGTCCTAGTGTGGGTCTGAGTTTGAACTTTGTCCTGGGCAAGGGGCTGGCTGGGGTTTCGAGCTGGAGGATACCTAACCAGAATGGCAGTTAGGAAGCTTGGAGAGAGGATGAGAGGTGAGACCCTGGCGCCAGGCAGGGATCAGGGGCTGCTGCAGTGTCGACCTGCCCCTGGGAGGAGCTAAGAGGCAGAGGGACAGGAGCCTGCAGGGTCAAGGAGGGAGGGCAGGGGTCATGGTGTCTGAATGTGGAAGTAGACAGGGAGGGCAGCCGGTACCTCTCAGGTGTCTTGGGTGAGTAGACAGGTGGCAGTGCTCCTGAGGACAGAGGTAGAGACACTGAACCTGCTACAGAAGGCTCCTAGGGAGGGAATGGCCACCGGCCCCAGTACCTGTCCCTTTTAAGAGAGGACACACTTCCACAGGTCTGCCTTCAATCCAGCCTGCCCCTGCACCTCCCCTCATAAGACACAGTTCAAGAATCCTACAGTGTCCAAGCTGGCTTGAGCCCTAGAGAAACATATAGGTCAACTCCTTCATTTGATGGTCTTAGAAAAACTGAGGCCCAGAGAAGGCACACACTCAACCAAGGTCAGCCAGCCACAGAGCAGCAGAGCTGGAAACGGAGCTAGTGCCCTGACCAGGAGCAGAGACCTCGCAGAGGCTGCACACACCTGACTTCCGGGGTGCCATCCCACCTCCTGTGTCTCCTCTGTGGGGTCAGAAAACATGATCTGTTCTGCGACTGAAGGGCAGAGCCCAGAGACCTCTTCTAGTAATGGGAAGAGGCGACAGGAGTTCTGGCTTGAGCGCCACCTCTTCTGCTGGTATGTGCTAGTCCCCAGTGTCCTGACCCCCTCCAAGCCTCAGTTTCCTTCTTGGTGAAGAGAATCCAACGCACTCCAGGAATGGGTGGAATAAGGACAGGTGTATTCGAGCTGTCAAGCACCAGGTAGACCAGCAGCTTCCTACTTGCATTGTTGCCCTTTAACACACACGCGGCCTGAGCCTGCCCTATTCCAGCGCGCCTACAAGCAGCCTGGGGGATGTGGAGATGACTAGGACAGTTCTTCCTGTGGGATCTGTCCCCTTTCTACTGGCTCTGGGCTCTGGGTGAACCAGGGCAGACTCTGCCGTGGGATGTCCCCCAAGTGCCCACATGGCTCAGTTCATTCAAGTGTGCACAGATGTCGCTTCCAAAGATAGGCTCCCCTGGTCATCCAAGAGAAAATATCAACCTGAGCCCTCTCCATCCTCCCATCCTGCCATGGCTCTCTTCCTAGCACTTATTGTGACTTTTCTTTTATATTATTTAAATTGTGTTCTATTTTCGCTTACTATTTCTTCCATTTCTCTCAGTGCAATGCAATCTTCACAAGGTCAGAGACTTAGTTTTCTTCCCTGCTCCTTCCCATCACCTATGACAGAGCTCAGTAAAAAAATATGAATGAATGAATGAATGAATGAATGAATGAATGAATTAAATTCTTGTGGCCTTGATGCCATGAGAGCAGGACTCGCTGTGGCTCCCTGACTCTCAGATGCACTTCTCAAGAACCTCTGCCCTTTCCTGAGATGCAGCTCTGCACACTGAAAGCTGGGTTTCTTTTCCCCCAAAAGCTATTATGAAGTTGAGGGCACATCTCACAACTGGTGGCATCTTGCCATTGAGGGAATACACCAGGACCCAGTAAGGGTGGGGATTCATCCTCCCAAGAAGACTTGGTGGAAACTTTCCCAGAGGAAAATAGAGTGCAGAGCTTTAAGGAGTGAGAGAGCACTCCCTGCCATGAGTCTGTAAAAGGAGCCCTCCAAGCAGGGGCCAGCCCGTGTAAAAGCACTCTGGTCTGGAACAGTGGCTGTCCATGGCAAGGAGAGACCTGCATCTGATGTGGCTGCAGAGAAGATGTTGGGGTGGCGGCTGAAGACGAGGCCAGCAGGCCATCGAGAAGTGGCCTGACCTACTTTCTGGGATATGGAGTTTGCTCTGGAGAGAGATGATACCATGGAAGGGTTTGAGCTCCTCGTCTTCCTAGTGCACATTGACCCCCATATCAGACCACTCAGAAAAGCATCTGGATGCACTTAGAAAGAAGCTAAGTCCTCAATCCAAACATCAGAATCCCAAATGGACTTTCTCTTTTTTCTTTCGGCTACCCAGGTTATTAATACTAGACCTTGCTTCCATTCGGCCTTCAAGACCTGATCCTGTGGGTCATGGTCCTTCCTCTGGCATCCCCTAGGAATCCTGGGGGCTGGTAGGAAAGCCTGTCACCTGCCCACCCAGGGTAGCCTTCCTGCCTCAGATGAGTTGGTTTTCTTCTTGGTCTAGGAAAGACAAACAGTAGGAAGTAGAGGCCAAGGCTCCCTCCTCATAGCACCATTCCCTGGGCATATCCACTGTCTTCTCTCCATGGTGTGGGTGATATTTATTATCCCCTTTTTTCAGATGAGAATGCTGAAGCTATTGTTCTAGCACTGCAAATGCACATTTCATTTTCTCATAACATGAACCAAATACCTATTGCATCCCTCTGCAAAGTCTCCTGTACCCTTCACTGCCTGAAAACCTCCACAGATGCTTCAAGGTGCTGCTCAGACTCTGTTTCCCCCAAAAGGCCTGCCCTGACCTCCCTCAGCAGGCTCTGTTTCTCTCTGCTGTGCCTTCCTCCCACTCTGCATGGTCAGAGACTAGGCCCAGTGCATGGCCCTGGCACACAGTAGGTCTTCACAACACATGGGTTAAAGGTGTCAATGAACGAATGAGTGAATAGCCAAGGGATTGATGATTTAAAAAAAAAACTGCTGGGACAAAAGGAGAAAGAGGCAAAGCTGTTATGGGTGGGGAGGCCAGCCTCCATCCCTCCAAGCTCACAGTGCTGGAGCAGGGAGGAAGGGGTTCTGGGCTTCCTCAAATCAGGAAGCAAGCAAGAATGAGGGGTTCCCTACGGAGGGGATAGCTTTGGGCAGAGCTTTGAAAAGGGCACAGAGAACTCCCTAAGGGGATGGCCAGGCCAGTGTATCCCGCAGCAGCCACACCTCAGTAGCAAGGCAGGGGAGCGGGGGGCTGATTTAAAAACCGGAGCCTGACATTCACCAGCCCTTCACCCAACACCAGCAGAACAGAGGTAATCTTTGAGTTTGCAGTTAATTTGTTCATTTAATGGACCCATCTTGTTATCAGCTACTAAAATGGGCTTTTCCATTAGCTGCTGGAGTCCAGAGAGGGAGCTGGTTTCCCAGCCCCTCTGCCTTGACAAGGGTGGGTGCTGATGGGTCAGACACTGGGGAAGTGGGGCTGCTCACTTGCCAACATACACCAGCTCAGGGCCGTGTCTACCCCGAAGCCCTACAGCGAAACCTAAATGCTGGATATGTTGAACACTGAGACACAACACGTTTAAAGAGGAATCCCACTAATGTGCACACGTGTGAATGGGAAAAGCTCAGCAACTCCTAAATTCACAAAAAGGCAGAGCCAAAAACAGCCTTAGAGAGCCTTGAATCCAAGCCTCTCTTTCGACAAGTACAGGAGAAAATACCAGCAAAGAAACTGTACTGAAGTTATACAGCATCTTGATATCACGGTCAGACCTGGACCCCAGGTCTCCTGGTGCCCAGTCTCAGGGGCCCCCTGAAACATGATCAACAAAAGAGAGTATAGAAACCTCAGAGCTGGGGCTCCCCAGGGACCCCCTTCTTGTTCATTTCCACTCTACCACCTGTCTCCTAGCATAAACCTACTCCTGGCAGCACAGCCAGCTATGCTCCCTGACACATGCATGGCGCTTTACAGTTTACAAACTGCTGTACCTCATTAACTCTCAGTCTCAAAGGTAGACAGAGCTGGTAGACAGAGCTGGTATTATTTTAATCTCCACTTTCCAGATAAGAAAGCCAAGGTTTAGAGATGGTGAAGGATTTGCCCGTGCTCATAGCTTGGAAAGATAAGGCCAAGATTCAAAGCCAGACCTCCTGAATCCAAATCCCACTTCTCCCCAGGGCCACTCTGGTTTCTGGGTGCAGAACTCAGGCTCATTCTCTTAAAATTCCACTCAGAAACAAGAACAGGACAAAAGCACTCCATGGCCCCGATGCGTGTGCCCGAACAAGCGCGCAAGGCTGGAATGTGTTCATGGACACACACACACACACACACTCTCTCTCTCGCCCAGCCACGGATGGCCCAAATCTGCCAGCACTCCAGGCACTTAATAAGCAAAAACATCAAGTCACTCAATCAATAAGCTCAGCTGTCGACAACAAACGAGGGCTGAGCACTCCTAAGAGCTAATAATGCTTTGAGCTACAAACATGGCCATTAGCTGAGTTCCCACCCTGCCAAGCAGGCTCCACCACTATGGGCAGGGGCGCTTGCAGCCAGGGGCTGTGGCATTTCACGGCTGGCTGGACCCGTGCAGCCTGCCCTGGCTGGACTGCTCTACCACCTCTCTTTCCTGACATTCTTCAAACTCCTGCCCGTGACTCAAGCAGGGGCTGAGAAGCAGAGGAGGCCACAGCTAGATCCTCCCAGAACCCATGGGAATCCCAAGGGTCACACCTTCAGGATCTTCACAGTGGCTTCTCTACAACTGCACAGCGCCACCTTGGAGCCCTTGGACTGCTGACAGTGGTGATACTGCACACCCACCGCTCCTATCCAAAGAGGATGACTGCGTTTTGGGTGTGTGTGTGTGTGTGTGTGTGTGTGTGTGTGTGTTACTAGACACTGAACCCAGGGACATTCTGCCTCTGAGCTACACCCCAGTCCTGTGTGTGTGTGTGTGTGTGTGTGTGTGTGTGTGTGTGTGTTTTCAAACAGGGTTTTGCTAAGTTGCTGAGAGTCTAGCTAAGTTACTGAGGCTGGCCTCAAACCTGCTATCCTCCTGTGTCAACCTCCCAAGTATTGAGATTACGGTTTGTGTCACCATGTCCAGCCAACTGTCTACATTTGAATCTAGCCATTTATTAGCTATAGGACTTTGGCAAATTACTTAGCTTCTTCTGTGCCTTGGCTACCTTATCTGTTAAATCCAAATATCAATCACCTGCATTTGGGGTGTATGTGTGTGTGTGTGTGTGTGTGTGTGTGTGTGTGTGTGTGTGTGTCACTAGCAAGACTTAAAAAGTGACTCCTGTGCCTAGCAAAGTGCCCAGCATATGCAAAATGTCTGAGATTGAGTCAAGAGGACAGTGGTCCACAGAGCCACTGGTGTGGGGGGAAAGACCAGTATAGCTGAAAGGCAGAAGAAGTGTGAGCCAAATGGGCCAGCTCTCCGCCCTCCTGCCTCCTCTGCCTTGATGTCAAGCATGGTCAGGCAATAAGCAGAGGGCCTGCTGCCTCCAGCCACTTCCTCTAGGTAACCTCTGACCTTACATGCCCTTTTGAGCCAGGGCAGGGAGGAGGACTAGGAGGCCTGGATGGTATAAAAAGACAGTAGCCTGCCAGGATGCCTGGTTTAGGGCAGACACCGAGGCCCCATTAGGTATCCCAAGATTATATTGCTGGCCTCCCCCTGCACCCCACACACACATACCATGTACTGGGTATTGGACCCGGGGGTTCTCTACCATTGAGTTATACCCCCAACCCTTTTTATTTTTTTATGTTGAGGCAGAGTCTCACTAGGTTGCCTAAGCTGGCCTTGAACTTGTGATCCTCCTTTTTCAGCTTCCCAGTTGCTGGGATCACAGGTGTGTACTACCGAGCCCAGCCTAGTCTCATCTTCTGAGTGAACCTCAGCCCTGGCAGGGAGTCGAGCATCTGAGGGTTAGCCTTCATCAGTAGTTGTTCCCACACAGAGGATCAGGGGCCATGTACTCCCCCAGGTTCCTAGAGGAAAATAATATGTTTTCTTAGCAAGTAGAGGTATTTGAAGGTGATGCCAAAACAAGTCTTTTTTTCTTCTCTGAAACCTCAGAGAACATTTGTCTTTCCAGTGACTTCTCTCTGCCTGCCTGCTTGTTTGTTTACCTGCCTGTCTCTCTGTCTCTGTGTCTCTCCTCTATGTCTTCATCTCTCTGTGTCTCTCTGTTCCTCTTTATCTTTTTATCTCAGATACAGTCTATATGTGTGGCTTTTATTTTATCTCTCCTATATCTACTCTCACCACCCCATTCAGGGTTCCTGAAAACTTTTCGGATAAAAATTATCACCAGCTGGGCACAGAGGTGCACACCTGTAATCTCAGCAACTCCAGGAGCTGGTGGGTTGGAATTCTGAGGACAGCCTAGGAAACTTAGTTATATCCTATGTCACAGTAAAAAATATAAATGGCTGGGGGTGTAAGTCCATAGCACCCCTGGGTTCGACCCCCAGTATGTGGGGAAAAAGAGAGAGAGAGAGAGAGAGAGAGAGAGAAAAGAAGAAGAAGAAGAAGAAGAAGAAGAAGAAGAAGAAGAAGAAGAAGAAGAAGAAGAAGAAGAAGAAGATGATGATGATGATGATAAAAAGAGGGCAGAGGAGGAAGAAAGGGGAGGGGAGGGAAGGGGAGGGGAGGGGAGGAGAGGAGAGAAGAAGGGAGGGGAGGGGAGGGGAGGGGAGGGGAGGGGAGGGGAAGAGAGGAGAGGAGAGGAGAGGAGAGGAGAGGAGAGGAGAGGAGAGGAGAGGAGAGGAGAGGAGAGGAGGGGGGAGGAGATGAGAGGGATAACCCAGATTTCCAGGGAAAGCATACTCAGTATGCTGTTTCAGGACCATGGACAGAGTTTTCCTGTGCTGTGCTGGGACCTCCACTGGTCCTGGTTTGGGGGCAGAGATGTATAGAGAGGCTCCTGCAACCCACAGTTGGGTAGGATCCTGCGTGAGCATGTGTGGACAATGTTGAGATAAAAGGCTAGCACCACAATGAGACAAATAAAAGGAGTTGAGAGTGCGTGTAAAGGGCAAGTTGGTGGATATGGGTATAGAAGGGAGTTGAACTGTAAAGGGGTGCACTTACTATCGGGAGTGGCCGAGAGGCAGGAGTGAGGAAAGGCACGCAGACATGACCCATGATGGGGGCTTGGCTGACTTCAGTTTCCCAGCATTTCCTCTTCACTGACTCCCAAGACGTCTTCATGAGCCCCAGGGCCACAGGCAGCCAGCCAAGCTAAGCCCCAGGGAGTGGCAGGTGACACTTGGGACTGTGTGGTGGGGGGAACAGGCAAGTGAAGCAGGCCGTTCCACCAGGCTGGTGGATAAATATTTAAAGGGCTGTTTCCACATGTGTAAGAACTCAGTGCGTCTGCGAGGCAGTGTTTGCAGAGGGAGGGTGGAGCTGGACCCAGGCCAACAGGGAAGTTTGTTCAAATCCTCTAGCTCACAGCTCTGCTTACACTCCGCACCAGCCTTCTGGCTCTTGGAGGCACTCACAGGGCACCCAACCTTCTGGCACACATGATTGTACAGACTAGCATCCCATACAGAGAATAATTAGATCCACAGCTTGCTGGTTCCCACAGAGACACACATGTGGGCACACACCCAAGGCTCCAGACACATGTCCCAAAATCACATCCAGAATGAAGAAAGCACCCTGCATACCAGTTCCCATGTAAACACACACCGGCCACACCATACCCCATACCCAAGCAGACCCAGCTCACATCTTATTCCAAATACATCCAGGGTGGTCCCCAGAGCTCACACAGTGGTATCACAGACACTCAGTTCATAGGGCATCACAACCCCAAATGCACATATATGACTTGTATTGAAGCACACGGAGACCAATAATCGCAGACTTTGAAATGTTACAGGTGACCCACTACGTACACAGGATGCACATAAGATCTCACACAGGGACCAAATGTATGCTTTAAAGAGCATGTCACACACACACACACACACACACACACACACACACAGAGTCATTGAACCCATATAGCTTGTTCATCACAGCAAACACAGTTTGTTCATCAAAGGCCCTAGATGTATCCAGCAGCATCACGTGCTCTCTTGAGTATATAGCTCCTCACCACCTAGAAGTTTTCAGGCTCTCCATGTAAAGCTACTGGGATCGTGGTTAAGAGACCCACTCTGGAGTCAGAGAGCCGCAGTAAGAATCCCAGTTTTGCTATGCAGGAGCTGATCTTGGGTAGGCTTGTAAGAATTAAATGAGATGATACGCTCAAAATGGTACCAAGTACATGGTCAGCACTTGATAATTCTATCTATAATTATCACACAGCTTACAAGCATTTACTGTTTCCATTCCACAGGTGAAGAAATCAAGGCTCTGGAAAGGAAAGTAACTTATCTAGCATGTTAGGAATGGTGGTCATTATGATGGTAGAGGTGGTAAAAATGAAGAAGATGATGACAATGGTGATGACAGTGCTGTTGATGATGATATATAACAGCAGATACTTATTTCATGCTAATGAAAAGACTCTGGTTCTATTCTAAATGCTTTTATTGAGTGGTGTGTGTGTGTGTGTGTGTGTGTGTGTGTGTGTAATTTAATTCCCATAACAACCAATATGAAATAAGCACTATGTTTACCTTCACCTTACAGTCAAGGATACTGAGGCACATACACGGTTAAGTGATTTGCTCCAAGTTGCACAGTGGATAAAGGAAAAGCAGAGGTCAGCGCCAGGGTCCTGCGAGTCACATGGACACGGCCCTGTCCCCTGACCCCCACTTCCCTCCAACCTCTTCCACATGAACTCCAGGACCCTTGAGTGATAGATACTGGGATTTCTCCCTGAAAAATCTTACTCTACATGTCCACAAGGGTCTTTCTTACTGACTCAATTAAGACCTCTTCTCTTATTTGTATTTTTTACTAAGAATTTAGGCCTTCTTCTTATTCTAAGGTATGGGGAGCCCAAGGATACTGGAGCTGAGAACTCTACTCCCGGCTCTATGATTCAGAGCTGCATGGCCCTGGACAAGGTCCTAAACTTCTCTGCCTCCCACTCTGCTCATCTGTGAAGTGCAAATGACTGCAGCTTCCTTGGAGAGGTTGCTTCTAGGACTGGGTATCTACATGAGCATGAATAGAATCATCCACAGGTACTGACAGCGCATCAAGCTTCTGGGAAGCTCACAGAAGCCTTGGCTGTTGAGTTCTGGGCTCAGAGCAGCACCTGGATGTGTCTGGCTCTGTTTGAGCCAAGTCCCAGAGTCCATCTGAAGAAAGTGCTTGGGGAGAGACAGTGATGGGGCCAGGCAGAGCCAGAGCCTTAGAAGAAAACTGGCCAGTGACTTTTTCTAGCAATTAGAGAAAAGTACATCTAGAAAAGGGCGGGCTATGTTCCACCTCAGTAATGACCCCCCAAATCTCAGTGGCTGAAAACCACATGATTTCTTGTCCATGTCACATTTCCATGACCAGTAAGTAGAAGACTGCCTGTGATCATCCCTGGACCCCAGGCTGATGGAGTAACTAGCTTGCATGTTGCTGAGGCATTTTTCAGAGGAAAATGGAGAGGTGGATGGTCTCATATTGTCAATGAAGTGCTTGGCCTGAAAGTGTCACAGGCTAATCCCACTCTCAATATCAGAAGTCAAAACTAACAGAGAACCCCTCTCAGGGGGAACAGGCAGAGTGACCCTATCTTGCATGTAGGGAAAGAGGGGGCAGCTGGAAATAATTAGATGGAAGTATTCATGATGACCACAGAAGGACAGAGGCAGCTGCTATGGCCCAACACCAAGCAAGCACTGTGCCCTGCAGCTGGAGTTCCTGGGCTGAGTCCAGCCCCATGAAACACTCCTTCCCAGGACATTTGGTGGTGGACAAGGATCATGAAGTCCCAAAGATCTGGATTTGGATGCTGGCTTTGCAATCAAATGACATATAAAAACAGAATGTTTATATCATCTCAGAGACTCATTAGAGCCTCCTTCCCCCAAAAAAGGCCATTGAGGGGATAGCATGTATGTAGCACCTGCTAACATGTCTGGAACATAAAGAGCATGCCATAAGTGTTGGCTTATCATTATCCAAGGGTAAAGGCAGGGAAGATGCCACCCTGTATCCTGGCCCCAGCCTCTGAGCCTGGCCTTGCCCAGCTCCTCGTTCTACCCATAGGAGGCTGTCTGCCTCCTACCCACACCACGTTTCTGCAGTCCTTGCGTGAGGCTGGCACATCCCTTTCTGGTGGTGTCCAGCCCTGTGGAATAACCTGGGAGGTGCTGGCTACCTGGCAGACAGATGACCCAGAGGAAACCTCAGGGGCACATGTGCAAACTCACTAGTGAGGAAAGCAGCCATCTGTTGAAAACTTGGGACTGGAGGTGAGAGAGGTCTTCCGAGCCGCACAGAATGACATGTCCTCCCTGATATCACCATGGCTGCCTCTGGCCTCAGAATGACTGATGGGAAGCCCCCACCTCAAGAGGCTGGAGAGAAAGGGTCATCCCCCCAAGCCCATCCTTCCTCAGCCTCATCTTCTCTCCCTATTCTTTCTCCAGAACATGTGCACACATCTCTATAGCTCCAGATCTCACCCATAAATGGGCAGCTTCCAAATCTCTCTCTGTTCCAGATCTTTCTTCTGAGCTCTGGGCTCATATACCCATTGCCTCCTGGGGACCTTCATTCCCAAGTATGCAGACACCCCAAGTTCAGCCTGTCTAACCCTGACTCATCTGGTCCCCACCCGACATTCCTCCCACATTTGCAAAATCAATGCATGAACATTTGAAGCCACTCTTGTATTCGATGCAACTTCAGTGTCCCCTCCATGCAGACCCTGTGCTGGGATCTGGGAATGGTGAAGTGAAAAACATGATCTTGGACCTTGGAAAGCTCTCAGTCTCAAGAGGAAGACAGATGAGGACCAAGCTCTTCAGAGCAATTTCAGGGGCATGTGGGGGCAGAAGAGTGACTGCAGGTGCTGCAGGTGAGGCAGGGGGTGGCCATGAAAACTCCCCAGAGGAGGCCACCTGAGGGAGGAGTATCCTGAGAACATGTGGGAGGTGTCATTGCTGGCACAGGGAACAGCCAGTGCAGAGTTGCTAAACAGCACCACATGTTCAGAGAACACAGTCTTCTGGGGCTAACACTTCAGGTGCAAACCTGGAGGGAAGGAGAGAGTGGGGGAGACTAGGTGTAAAAGTAAGCAGGGGACAGGTGCTTTGGTATCACTGTTCTGGGTCCTGAGAATAGACTCCCTCCACTAATGGGGGCATTATTGGCAGGCAGGGCAAGAGAAGGTTACCTTGTCAGGGATCTCTGGAGAATCTTATAGCAGAGTTCAGGCTCCACTAAACCTCTCAGTTCTTATCTTCTACCTTTTCCCTCTTAGCTTCTGCCTTCTCTCATCCTCTGCTGACCACAACCCCTGAGCCTTCACTCCTCATTTTTTCTGAATTCTTCCATAAACTCTAGTTCTTCTGGGGCCTTGAGTTGCCTATCCTTGAGTTGAGTGCACCGCAGGACCAGTCAGCTAGAACCCAGGGAGGCCTGTGGCTGCCCCTGCAGGAGGGGATTGGCCCAGATTAAAGGACTGTCCAGGGGATTTCGAGAAAAGTTTCAGTTCCTGATGTTGTGCTGCAGTGGGTCTATGGGGAATTAGAGGTGGCACTCAGACTTTCTTCTCAGTGATGGGAAGCCATGGGTAAGGACTAAAGAGGGAAGTGGTATAGCTAGGTGTGCAAACTGAACAGGTGATTGGAAGATTGATTGAGTGCTTGGCAATGTGGAGCTTACCAGAATATCCATGGAGGGGGGAGCCCTAGAGACTAAGGCTTCTGGGGCACAGAGTGTACCCATGGGGGCTGGTCACTAAAGAAATTCATGTCCAAGACTTACAAAAGGCAGAGCTCACCCAACCCCACTTCTTCATATAGATAAGGAGCCAGGTCATTGTTGAGAACTTGAGCTCAGCCCAGGGTTACAGAGCCACTGTGGCTGAGACCCAGTGAGAAGCCTTCACAGGAGGAAAGAAGCCATTTCCAACTCTGCAGGGAATGGGGAGCTCCTGCCCACAGCTGCCATGTAACTGCAGCTGTAACCTGTAACCTGTAACCCCACTTCCTCCTCATTCCTGCATAAGGCCAGAGGCAGCTGAATGAGCAACCACAGTAGTACTGTGAGGGCCAGGCAGTAGGGTTGCAAAATCCTGAAAGGAGTCCTACTGTCCCTCCTTATGTGCATGAAAGCATTGCGAAGCCCCAATTCAAACACAGAAGCACAGGAGCTGCCAATCCAGCCAGAACCCTTCAGACACATCTGAAGGACTGTGGAGGATGTGTGGGCAATCCATTTTTTGGCCAGTTCTCTCTCAGGAAAGCAAGGTGTGGGTCCTGAATTGAGACCACCAGCCCTTAGTCCTACTCAAATACTTCCCTTTCCTCTCTGGGTGTTTTGCCTCTTAAGTTTCCTCTCTCACAGGCACGTTTCCCCTTTTCTGCCTTCTGCCTTTGGTCTCTTGTCTCTATTTCCCTTTGTATCTTCCTGGATCTTAATGAGTCTTTAGTCCAGGTCTTTCCAGGTTTCTCTGAGTTTCTGCCTTGATCTGCAGATGTCTGTGTCTGTGTCTCTCTGCCTTTGTCTATCTTTTCCTCTGCCTCTAGGACTCCTTTTCTGTGGCACCATCACAGACTAGTGGGGTAGAAAGGCTCTTAAACTTCATCAGGCCCAAACCTATACTTGTGGAAATGAGGAAAGTGGGGCCTGACAACGAGAATGGACTTGTCTGTGAGTGTATGTCTATTCTTGTACTGCTGTGGCTGAAGCTTCTCTTATTTTATCAAAACTAGAATCTTTCTGGCAAGTGTGTGCTGTTGCCAAGTAGAAGGAGGAAGAACAGGGTAGGGAGGGCCCTAGCCTAGAGGAGAAACTCTGGACCTGCAGGTAGGAACTAAGTTCTAGAGATGGCTGCTTAACCTTGAACATGTCACATACCATCTCTGAACTTCAGTTTTCTCTTCTGTGAAATGAAGATAACTAGAGCAACCTTGCCTGTTTCCCAAGCCTCCGGTGATGGTGGTGGTAACGGTGATGGCAGCAATGGTGATGATAATAATAAGAGTAGTAATGGTAGTATTGATGATGATGGTGGTGATGGTGATGGCAGCAGTGGTGGTGGTGGTGGTGGTGGTGGTGGTGGTAGTGGTGATAATGGTGGTGGTGGTGATGGTGATAATTGTGATAGCATTGATGACAGGTAATGGTAATGGGGTCATAGTATTGGCGATGGTGGTAATGGTGATGATGATGACGGTGGTGATGACAGACGGTAGTGATGATGACGGCAGTAACGATGATGGAGGTGATGGTGATGGTGGAAATGGTGGTGATGGCAGTGATAAAAATTGTGACAACGGTTAGGTTGATGATGGTGGCAATTGTGATGTTAGTAACGATGGTGATCATGCTCATTATAATAAAATATAATGTCCTGGAGTCATCCTTCTGGTACTGAGATGTAAAACATGGATGTGTTTGTAGATAGCAGTCCACTCCACCTCACATCTAGAAACTTCTCCCCACGTTGTACTAGCCCCTCCCTTTAAGTCCCTTCCTATGTCTCCGTACCTCAGATCTAGGTTTCCACCCCCTCAACCTCCCCCCCACGGCTCTCCCACCTCCCCCCTGCAGGTGCCATTCCGCGCTGGGCCCCTGTGTATCATCCCCCTCTCTGCAGCCTCAGCCCCTCCCTGACCACCCCCCAGCTTGTTCTTTCCCTCGAGTCCCTCCTACGCCAGGCACAGAGAACGAACACGCTCACCACAGCTATTTATGCCAGGAACACCTCACGTTCTCCTGCCTTGGCCTCCTGCCACTCAGCACCGGCCTGCAGTCAGCTCTCCAAGAAGAGAGTCAGGGCAGACAGACGGAGGCCTGCCCACTGCCACGCCCAGCTCTTCCTCGACTCCTGGTCCAGGACAACTGGGAGAGGCAAGAGGGCTGCTCATAGGGTGCAAAGCGCAACTTTGTGCCTCAGTCTCCCCACATGGAAGTGACCTCTTAGTCTCTGGAACCTATGAAAATACTTTTCTGCCATGCATAGATGGGGGTGGTCAGTGGCTTCTAAACTCTGTTGCCACCCTCCAGGCCTCAGTGGGCTGGAACCAGAGGAGTGAAGCTGTTGATGGTCAGTGCTCGCTCTGTACCCTGGGACCTCCACTCTTCCTGCGGCCTCCTCCTCAGCACAGGAGGAGCCCAAGACCAGTCAGGGGATCCAAGGGCATGAAAAGCAAAAAGGAAGCAGCTGGCAGAGCTGAAGCTGAGTGAGGAACTTTAGTATTCTCATTCCAGAAATCCCTCCCATCCATTGTGCCTCAGTTTCCCCCTTGCAGGAAGCATAGACTCTGACAGATGCAGGGGCCTCTTGGGTACTCTTGCTGCAGAAGTGGGCATGGCCTGGCCGCCCCCACTGCCCTGGCCTTCCCGGGGTCCCTCAGAGACTCCCTCGCACAGCCTTCTCTCCGTGCTGGAGCTGCGTCTCTGACAGGGACCTCTCCAGAATCAGTCACTCCCAGCCAAGCCAGGCCCCGGCCCCTGACATTCCAATTAAACACTGCGCTGTGACCTTTGTTGCATCATCTCAACCTGGAATAACGTCATCTATCTTCCCCCGATGGACAGAGTCCACGGGCCAGGCAGGGGGGACCAGCAGCCGCCCATCACCAAAGCTGGCCTCAGCACCACAGGGACACATTTCAATCAAAGGGAACTGCAGAAGGAAAGCCGTCAGCCCTCCCAAGGACAGGCATTCATCTCTGCACAGAGACAAACAGCCTTGGTCCCTGCCAAGGGGAGCCCCATGTTTATCCCCTGCCCTTCCCATTTGTCATCTGTCACCCATCAACTGGGAACTCCAGAATCCAGGTGGCAACTGCAGAATCCTGGTAGCAATCCAAGAGGGAAGGGAGACCCGGGGTGGGGTCTGATGAGACCTAGTTAGGTTGATAGGCTCTGGCAAGGGGCCTTTGCCTGATGGAGGAGATTTAGCCCTTCCGTGGGGCAGTCCCCAATCTGATAGGGTTCCCCAGATGGAAGAGAGGCAGTCTCATCTGGGTGAAGTCCCAAACTGAGCAGAGTCACACTCTTGGGAACCCCCTCTCTAATGGGGAAACTTAGACCCGCTTGTGGAGAGCCCAGGCTGAGAGATAGAGGCAAGAGACAGCCCACCCCTGACCACAGAGTGGAAGCAACTACCTTGAGCCTCCTCTCCTTACCTGGAAATAGGACTTGCCTGGTGAAGAAAGTAAGGCCACACCATGTCTGACACGTGGAAAGCCTCAGTGGAGGGTCGCAGGCTCCGGATGAGGCCATGTCATGGGACAGGGTAGAGAGGTGGTGGCCAGGGCCAGCTGTGGGATCTTGGTCCTTCAAAAGGGGAAGGGGCTTGGAGGATAGAGGGCAGGATGCAGCCCCAGAGCAACTCCAGACTTAAAAATTAGAATCTATTACCCCAGAAGCAACAGCAACATCGCCTCTGACGCCCCCACCTCCTAAGAATTGCTTCAGAGCTGGCACTGTTCCCTCTGGGGGCTATTTTTAGTTTGTTTTCCCAGTAATGATTCTTTTGGGTGGATTTCAGGGTTGTAGCTGCATGCTCTCTGGGAGACATTATCCATCCAAAAAAAAAAAAAAAGAAGAAGAAGAAGAAGGAAAAAAGAGAGGTTGTTATTCATAGTAATTCAACTGGATTTGTAAAGTTATTATTAAGCACTTGTCACCACAAAAGTTGCTCTGATTTGACTTTCCTTGGAGCTCCTCTCCCTCCCCAATTTTTCCTCTCTGCTTTACAATGGAGGCCTAGAGTGTCTAGGGGCCTGTCCAAAACACACGGAAAGACACACAGATGACTCTGCAAGAGAAGCCAAGCCCTTTGGGTCCTGCATCTCAGATGGAAACTGTGGCACGGATAATCATAGCAGCAAACACACACAGAGCCTAACATGAGCCGGTTGCTGCTCCAAAGTGCTGTGCGACACTAGGAGGGAGACACTACGGGCATCCTCATTTTACAAATGAGGACCTGGGCACTGACAGGTTAAGTACGTTGTCCAAGGTCACATGGCAGGTAGATGGCAGTGCTGGAGTTGATCTGCAGGCCATCTGGTCCCAGGAGTTAGATGGTCCCTAGTAACCACTTGAGGCAAGTGGCAAGATGGACACAGGCCTCCAGGAGGCCAGGTTAACCTGTGTTCTGCTCTGGAGCCTAGAACACAGTGTTTTTCTGGACCGGAGGATAGGAGCAGGGTCTCAAGTGTGGCAATCCCTGTGCAAAGGGCCCTGACTCTCTCTACTGATGGATTTTGACATGGGTATGAGAAGTCCCGGGAAGATCAGAAGGCATCCGTAATGTGGATTGGATGTGCTCTGAGCAGGTAAATTGAACGCAGGCTCCAGGCTCCAGAAGCAGACAGACCAGGAGCCAAATCCCAGCTCTGCCACTTCTAGCTCTGTAACCATGAGCAAATTGCTTTGCCTCTCTGGGCCTCTGCTTCTTCCTCTCTAAATAGAGGTGATATCTGCGTGCCACTCAGAATAACAGTGAAGCTTCCAAGAGGTAATGGATAGAAAATACCTGAGACAGTATAGGATGCTGGTGTCCAAACTATTTCCTTTTCTGCCATTCATTCATTCATTCATTCACTCAGTAAAAACATTTAGAAACATTTTTCCGGCGGGGTGTGGTGACACACACTTGTAATCCCAGCATTTGGGAGGCAGAGACTGGAGGATTGCGGTTCGGGGACAGCCTCAGCTACTTAGTGAGGCCCTTTGCAACTCAGTGAGACCCTGTTTCAAAATAAAGAATAAAAAAAAATATAGGGCTAGAGGTGTAGCTTGGAGGTGGAATGCCCCTGGGTGTCCATCCCCAGTATTTGCACAAAAATAAAAAAAGAAACATTTTGCCGGGCGTGGTGGCGCACGCTTGTAATCCCCTAGCTTGGGAGGCGGAGATAGGAGGATCGCACAGGTTTAAAGCCAGCCATGCTGGCTTAAGAGACTCTGTTTCCAAAAGTAAAAAAATATAAAAAAGGTCTGGGAGTGTAGCCCGAAGGTAGAAGGGCCTCCAGGAACCCCAGTACCACCAAAAAAGAAAGAAAGAAAGAAAGAAAGAAAGAAAGAAAGAAAGAAAGAAAGAAAGAAAGAAAGAAGGAAAGAAAGGAACATTTTTCTGCATATGAAATCCTTTACAATGTTGTGGGAGGTCTAGAGTTGAAAAAAGTATAGTCTTTGTCCTTAGGAATCGTGTTAAGTGGAGAGAAGAAGCTAAGACAGAGTCTGGGTGAGTTCTAACTCTGAGGCAGACAGCGATGGATTCCATCTGGAGGTGGTAGAAGCAGGCATGGCAGAGGAGCCTCCACAGAGATAGGGAGGGACCGGGCACAGGGGCCTGCAGAGAATACCTAGGAATGAGCACCAGGGCAGAGAAAGATAGCGCTCTCGGGTAGAGAGTGGTCCATTCCAGCAGCTGGAATATCGAGCCCTGAGTGCAAATCTGGAACTCCTGGAACTGATCCTACAGGCAGTGGGAAACCATAGATGACTGGACAGCAAGAGCAGGGCAAAAGCAATGTGAGAGTTCAATCTGGAAGATGGGGGCAGGAAACCTGAAAACAAGAATCCCATTTTAGGAGAACCTGGGTTTTAATTCCTGTTCTTGAATACCCTGTGTGAAACTAGGGGATGCACCACTGATCTGAGACCATGTTCCCAAACACTCCTGGATCTCATATGTCCTCTAAGACTGTCCAGACATACAGTCCACAGAGACAGGGCTTTTTCTCCTGTAGACCCCACCCCACCCCCAATCCCCAATCCCCACTATACTTGGCTTCTCCCTGGCATTTCCCACCAGCCTGGACTGGCATTCTCCACCTAGTGGAAGAGTCCTGGGCAGTGTTAGCCCCAGCAGCCAGGCAGAATTAGCTTCGTGAGGTCATGGGGTCTCTGGGGGGGTAGGGAGGCCCCTGCTCATCCTCCCCAACCCTCGCCCAGAAGCCATGTCTAGGAAGGGTAGTCAAGAGTCTACTGCCCATTAGCTATTGGACTATGGCAGATAATTGTGTGTGTGTGTGTGTGTGTGTGTGTGTGTGTCTGTCTGTCTGTCTGTCTGTCTGTCTGTCTGTCTCTCCCTTATTTGGACAGTGCTTTGCCCTGGAATTAATTGGGCTAGGTGGTGGTGGGGAGAAAAGGGGGAGAGTAGTGTCCAGCCTGCTTGGCCCAGGTCCAAATCCTCCCTTGGCTGGGAGCCAGGAGTGGTCCCTGCTTCCTGCCCATGTGTGCCAGAGGGAGGAAGGGAAAGGGGACAAAGTCAGGGCTGGACACGGCTGGGGACCAAGAGGAGTGTGCTGCCTGCAGAGAAACTAAAGGTGGACAGTCTAGAAAAATGAGAGCAAAACGGCCTGTGAACAGGCAGTTCAGATGGCACACATTTTGCAGAGAGTTGTGTGTGTGTGTGTGTGTGTGTGTGTGTGTGTGTGCACGCTAAGATGCTATGTAAGCCTCCTAGCGTCTCTAGCTCTTTCGTGTGAGGTTGTGTGACTGAATACAACCCCCGAAGCACGCACGTCCTCCCAGGCAGGTGCTTTTGTGTGCAGGGACAGTGTGCCTCCCATGCTCCAGCCAAGCTGAAACACCTACACACGGAGCCCTCCCTGGCTCCAGGCATAGGAGCCACTCCTTCCTGCCCCTCCTCTCCCATCCCACTTCACACCACTTCCAATTTTTCCTTCCATCAGTGCAAATTAGAAGTCACCTCTTCCAGGAAGGCTGAACCAGATGCCCACAGCCTCTGTGCCATCCTTGGAGGCAGCCCTCACTACCACCATGCCACAATCCCCTGCCTCTGTCCTCCCACCTCTCCACCTGGTAAGCTCTTTGAGTTCAGGGACCGTTCTGCTCACCTGGCAGAGCTCTGGACTCATAGGAAGGGCCTGACAGTTCACTGCACGAATGACTATTAGCTGAATACTCTGCAGATGTTAGGCCAGGGTCACAGGGTGGAGGACAATACAAACTGCCTGCCTTCTGGGGTCTATAGGAGGAGACAGACAAATCAATACAATCTGATAGATGCTGGAGACATCAGGGCTTGCAGATGCACAGAATAGGGAAGGGGTGTGCGCAGTACTGGGGTGGGGCAGTACATGGGGAAGTACATGTCTTTCACAGAGGAAAGACATGTTTAAGGCTGAATAAATAAATACCCACCAACATACATTTATTAGAACTATTAGAAACCACACTCACACTGACCAGGGCCGGGCCCCTGAAGCAATAACCCAGGGAGCCTCATTCCCTCCAGGAGCGAGGAGACTGGTTCCCAAGTCTGCAGCAGGACTGAGCCAGGTGGGGAAGAATGAGGGATGGGTACATTGTGGGGCAGGGGGTCAGGCCCATTCTTTGCAGGCTTATATTCCTGTGTACATGAGGAACTGGCTCTGTGACCTCAGGCCCATCACTAGCTCTCTCTGGGCCTTGGATTTCTTATCTATAAAAATAGGAAGGAGGTAGACTCTGACCTATAATCCTAAATTGAGACTATGACCCCATGGAGGGGGCAGGATTTACCATGTAGCGATTACTGGTGCTTTAGATGCAGCGAGAAATCCGGCAGAGGTAATGTGCTCAGGGCTTGAGAGAGATGAGATGGCTTAGAGCAGGGCTGCAGCATGAGTGACGAGCCGGAATGTGAGGTGGCCATATGTCCAAGTTTGCTCTGGATGGTTCAGTTAAGGCTGCTGGACCAAGGTGATTATTAACAACACCCCCCTTTTACACTCAAAATTATCCCAGTTTGGATGATAAATTATAGACACTGCTATGAGCTAAACTGTGTCCCCCTAAAATTGATACATTGAAGTCCCAATTCTAAGGAATTGAGAATGCTGTCATATTTAGAAATAAGGTCTTTAAAGAGATGTTTAAGTGGAAATGGGGCCATTAGCACAGGGTTCCAATCCAGTGGCTGGTGTCCTTATAAGAAGACACGCTAGGGATTCCTGAGAACAAGCAATGATCTTGCAAAGGGCATCCGTCTGCCAGCCAAGGAAAGCGGCCTCAGAGAAACCAACCCGTCAGCACCTTGGTCTTGGACTTCGCATCCAGAGCCATGAGGAACAGTCTGTGTTATTTTGTGATGGCAGCCGGAGCTGACCAGTACAGTTGTCTCACTGTTAGAATTGGAGCCAGGTCTCTGGGGCCCATGCTGGCCGTGATATTCTCCTGTTCCTGGCTGCTGGCGTCTTATGATCTCCGGATCAGCAAAGGTCCTGGAGTCTGAACACAGAACTCAGCCTGCAGGAGGAGACAAAGTGGTCCAGCTACGGGGCAGAGGCTGGGGACTGTGGTGCTGGCCACAAGTATGCAGGACTGTTTTAAACTTGATGTAGATCTGAGGGTGTGCGGGGGTGAGTCTGGGTTCTGACAAAGGGGAGTCAAGAGACCTGAGCAGTGTAGGACAGCACTGCAGAGAAAAGACTGCCTTCTCATCAGAGACCCTTTGCTCCTGGGGCCCTGTGCTGGCCTCCTTCGTGAACAGCTCTCCCTGGGCCGAATGGCCTATTTAAACCCAGATCCCCACTGCCCATCAGGATGTCCAGCAAGAGACAGCAGCCTCCTTATCTGTGTGATCCTTAGCCACCTCCTATGTTGAGAGTGTTAAGTGGTTATCCAGCTGAGCTCTGGAATCACATAATCTGCTTTGGGGTTGTGGTGCTGCTACCTCCGAGCTGTGTGACCCTAGGCAAAAAACTTTTCTTCTCTGAGTCTCAGTTTTCTCCTCCATAATGGGGATAATAATAGTTATCTCCTTAGCAAGGTTGTCGTGCAGTGCCTGGCATATAAAAACCGCTCACTCATGTTAGCTATTTGTGTTACTAGGTTCTCCATATGTATTTATGGAACCTCTTGAATTTCTACCACCTGGGGCTCATCTGTCTTGTTCAACCTATGCATTCTAGTACCTAGCACCATGCTTCACACATAGACACACAATACAAATTCAAAGAACTGAATAGAATGGCTAAATTAACAGGCCTCAGTTTTTAGCAGCTATAAGATGAGAGGGCCAAGTTAGGAAGTCTGGATCCTTTCTCCAACCAGGACAGACTAGGAGTCCAAGGTGACCCCAGGAGCATCCTCCGAGTGATGCCTACAGCGACCCATCCTAACTTCTCTTGTTGGCAGGTGTCTTGAAAGTGTGCAGAAGATCCACTGTGGGGCAGGACAAGCAAGTGGGTTCTAGTTTCTGTGTGGGTCCTTTTTTTTTTTTTTTTTTTTTTGGTGGTACTGGGGTTCCTGGAAGCCCTTCTATCTCTGGACTACACTCCCAGACCTATTTTTACATTTTTATTTGGAAACAGGGTCTCCTAAACCAGCGCGCGCGCGGCTGGCTTCGAACCTGCGCGATCCTCCTGTCTCTGCCTCCCAAGCGCGGGGATTACAAGCGTGCGCCACCACGCCCGGCTCTGTGTGGGTCCTTGATGGGCATCCACGCAGGATACAGGGGGCTTAGAGCTCCACTTGTCCATCTACTCAGCAGAGGCTAGGGCTAGCCAGGTACCACCAAGGAGCTAGAAGTTGAGACTACCTTCCCCCAGTCATTGCCAATCCTCTATCCTGGCCCCAACCAGGAAGGGAAAGCGGAGCAGGGATACTACCACCGTAGGTTGATGAGGTGCTCACTTGGCCCAGAAGCCTACACGTGTGCCTGGCTCTGCCTGGGATTGCTCACTGGCCTACCCTCCAGACTCCATGACTGGGACTCATGGGTGAGGCCAAAAACAGCCTGCTGCTGTGCGAGGACAGGCAAGGGGAACATATGAGCCCCTCCCAGGTCAGCCGCACATGGGACTGGAACAGCTGGAACAGCTGGCTAGGTCTTTCTCATGTCAACTGCTTTGTCCTTGAGCCCAGAAATGTGTACTGCCAAGAATAACAGGTCCCCAGGGCACTGAAGTGGGAGTCTTTGGAGTATTGTATTCCCTAGGTGAGCATCAGCAGCTCTGAGGTGAGGACGAGGGAGAGCTGGCTTTTGGAGGGTCACAGGTGATCAGAGACACTAACCCGACTGGAGGCTCCCAGTCCACGCAGAGTAGATCCACACAGGAGGTACAGGAAAGCAGGCTGGAATCTTGCTCATCATCACAGGGGGCCCCTCACCCTTCTTGGCTTGAGCCTCAGGCTTCTCCATAAAATGAGCAAACAGCACAACTGTGTCCAGTTACAAAGATGATTTGCAGGGATGGCTGAAGGGTGGGCTGAAACCTGTGTCCCTGGGCAACACACACACTCCTGTATAAGTTGCAAAGGACTGTGGGGGAGGAAGGTTTGGTCCACATCACTGGGGGAAGCAACCTTGTCTCTTCCCTCTGGCCATGGTCCCTTCCAATCAGCTGGGTGGTCAGGGGTGTAAGCCCCCCTTTTCTCTCTTTTGGAGCTCTCCCCTGCCTTGAGAGGTGGTTCTTTCTCCTTTCTCCCACACAGAGCCTGATTGCTGGCTTGCCTCTCAGTGGGCTGGTTAATAAGCCCTTGGGTGACATTAATTGCCATCAGGCATTAGGGGCCTAATGAGAATCATCTTCTTTGACTACTCCAGCACCTTCCATCCCCAGGGCCTCTGAGAGCCTGGCCAGCCCTCCCCACACTGCATCTCTGAGTTCCAGACAGACTGGGGTGGGGGAGGGGCAAGAGCAGCTCCAGCAGGCCCCAGGATCAAGCTGAGGCAGCCACAGCCAGCAGCCAGCAAAGAGGAAGGCTTCCAGAACCGCCCAGGCCCATTTTCCAAAAACAAAATGCTACTTTCTTGGATGAAAAGGAAACTCAGAGGGTCAAGAGGGCTGGGACTGAGTCAGGCAGAGTGAGTGGGGATTGAGCACCCTTACACCACTAGTGCTAGCACCTACCTCTCAATCTGATTGTGTGCAGAGGTCTGGAGGGGTAACTCTCAAGACCCATCTGCCTGCATAAGGGCTATGGCCAGTCCATAGGATTGAAGACTGTTCTTCCAGAGAAGGGTAGGCTTAAGACCAGGCCTACCTGGGGGTTGGGGCATGATACTTGATGATGCCATAAAATCATTGTCATTGATCCTATGCCTGATTGACGGTTGACTTGTCGGGTCTGATCTAGCCTGCGCTCTAATGGAAGGGGCCTGAAGGTGGGAAGGAGCTGCCACCCCAGCCACAGATGCCCCTCTTCAACGGGCACCCAGGTGAGTGTGCAAGAGGGAAAGCTCCTCTCCCCACTAGAGCTCCTCTCCCCTTTAAAAGCCTGCAAAACAACCTGTGGGCAGGCAGTCCTTCCTCTCAGCCTCCCACACCGCCAGCCCACTGGGTCTGACCCCAGCTATGGCCCATCCCGGCAGGAAGCGAGCCGCCCCAAAGCTCCTGCTGGACGCTGCAGCTAAGCTAATTCCTACCCGGAGACCTGGAGAGCCCGGCGGAGCTCTGTGGGTGGGGTAGACTGCCCCCTACCCGCGCCTCTGGCGGAGCCGCTGTAGAACTCCTCCGGCGCCCGGCGGGGAGCTTGCATCCTTTGAAAAGGGACATGAGCGACTGTGGTGGCATCTACCCAGGAGAAACGCAGCCGCCGCAGCGGGCCAGCTCCACTCCGGTCCCAGCACTAGCCTGCGTCGGGAAGGGAAAATAAAACGTACAACCGAGGAGAAAGGAATCGCTGGGTCGGCCCTTGCCCGAGTCTCATTAAGGAGCCGCGCGCGCCCCCAGGCTGGGAATGCGGAATGGACACGTGGGCAGACTGGGGGGAGCTGGGGGCGGGGGGAGTCTCCGTGGCGCGCGAGCCGTGGGCCGCGCGCTCTGGGGCCACGTGACCACGGGGAATCTGGGAGGGAGGGGAGGGAGGGAGGGGAGCGAGCGCGCCAAGCTCCGCGCCCGCTACAGCCCGGGTGGGCGCTGAATCCCGGACCCGGGAGGAGGGTGGCGAGACGCGTGTGTGTCTCCCGAGTCATTTACCGCGGAGCAGCCGCCGCGAGCGCCGAGAAGGAGAAGGTGGCGACTGCTTCGTGCAACTGTGGCTCCCCTCGCCTCCTTTTCCTTTTTGCTCCTTGAATCTTCTCCCTACACACACGTCCATGGGGAGGCGGCTCCCCTGCCGGTACCCCTCCACTCGGTCCAGTAGGCACCAGCTGCCGCCTCCCTTGCCAGGGGCTGCGCAGGTGCCGGGTGCCCTGGCCCCTGGCTCGGTGCCCGCGTCTCGCCACCCGCAGCCAGGACTGGCGCGGCGATCCGCTCGCTCAAACTGACTCGGAGAGAGCTAGAGCCGATGCCCTGCTGCACCGCGACCGCGGACGAACGGGCGTGTAGGGGCAGGGCGAGGGCGGAGGGGAGAAGGAGGCAACGGAGACTCTGAACCCCGGAAAAGTTCAAGGTTTGTACAGGTCCCCCAGGGAAAGCGAGGGGCGAGGTGGGGCAGCGCGCCTCTCTGCCGAAACAGCGAGACCGGAGAGGAGAGACTGGAGGCCGCGGGCTGCCACGGCTGGCCGAGCCCCTCTCCATCCTAGAACGCGTATGGTCTGGAGGCTGGAGTCCACGCCCCAGGCAGGAAAGGCTGGGGTCAAGGTGTAATAGCTGGCTTTCCCGTTCCCTCGCTTCTCCAAGCCTCATCTATGGGGCATTCGGTTCCAGCCGCTCCACCCTCGCCCCATCCGCCGGGCCGCTGCCGGGCCAGGCGGCGCGGGATCGGCCTGTGTTAGGCTCGAGCCCTGGTCAAGACTGGAGAGAACGCGCTGGAGTCCGGGAGCGAGCTCTTCAAGGGGACGAACCTCTGGCCACCCGCCTCCGGCATTTCATTTGGGCGTCGCCTAGGGTGGTGGCGACCCACGTCGCGGGTCCCAGCACTGCACGGAAACTTTTCCTTCTCTGGATGGATTAAAGTTGCCTGGATTTTCTCTTTGCAAAAGAAATCATTTGCACCTGACCTGGGATTCTTATGCTGGGGTTGCTGCAGGGCACTTGGAGAAAGAAAGCCGCGCACTCCATGTGGGGTTACCACCGAAACCAAGGAAATTGGGGCTTTCGTTGAAAATCTGCACCCCCAAGTGAGTTCGGATTCGAGCTGGGGGCCAGGGGCCGGGACATTCGGCTCTAGGCAGCCCCCCCGGGACGACGGCGGCCACCGGGGCCCGGGACCGCACGTGCGGCTCCCCCCTCGCCTCACAGATCCTGCAGGGGGCACCAGCCAAGAGAGGTGGAGGCTCCTCCCGCCCGCAGCTGCGCCCCCACTAGCTCCGAGGGTTTAGCCGCCGGTGCCTGGGACCCCCCTCCCGCAAAGTGTCTCCGAATTGCGCTCCCTGGCCCCGAAACCTCAGCAGACAGCTGGGCGCCACGGCCACGCTGACTTGGATGTGACCAAGCCCAGCCTGGGGCCAAGTCGTCCTCGACTGCTGCCCCTTGGACCCCTCCCGCCATCCCCCTCGGCCATGGCCCCAGGGATGTCGGGCCGCGGCGGCGCCGCCCTGCTCTTCCTCTCCGCGCTGCTCGCCCACGGTAAGTGTCGCGGCGCAGACTCGGGGGTGAAGATGCGGCGGGAGCCAGTGGAGGGGGCGCTGGGAGGATCGGAGAAAGGAAAACCCCCATTCCCACCCCCAGAGACTCTCCGCCGCCGTTCCAGGCTTGGCGTCTCGGGCTGCGGCTCGAGTTACCGCCAGCCCCAAACCCTTGGGCGGGAGCTAAGGCTCCTGCTGCGCGGAGAGGACCTAGCCTGGCCCAGGAAAAGGTGTGGGGGAGGGAGGGATTGCTCTAGTCCACTCCGGATTAGAGAGAGGGGGTCCAGACCCGAGGATCTGGGGGCGTGTCCGCCCACGGAAATCTGGAGGGATCTGCTAGATCGCCCCCCGGCCGCCCCACCCGCGGTTTCCCGCTGCAACCGGCCGGGTGGGGGGATGTTGGGATCCGTGCGATCCGGTCTTCCCGGCCCTGGCTTCCTGCAGCGGTCCCGGGAAGGGAAGTGGTCTGACAGGGCCCGGGAGCCGCGGCCGCCCGCGGTCGGTCCTGTGAGCTGCATCTAAATGGCCGGCTTCGCGGAGACGGGAGGCGGGGGTCTGTGCAGCGGGCGCAGGCCGGCGGCGGGGCGCGCGGAGGCAGCGGGCTCTGCGCTCTCGCGTTCTGCAATCTGTTGCGTCTGCTCCCCAGGCTCGCCCCGGGCTCCGCGGGAAAGGGGTGGGAGAGGGAGGGGCCGGGGTGGCGCTTTTTTGCAGTGGGACAACAGAGACACGGGTGGGGGACAGAGGGTCCCTGAACAACCCCCTCCCAGGGTGGGAACCCAGACCAGACGGGAGGAGCCTGCGGCTGGCCTTTCTTCCGCAAGCTGGAGGCGCTCCAGGAGGTGAGGGGCGCTGGCGGGAGGGGAAGAGAGAGCTGGGGGGGGGGCAGCCCTCTGCCCCCTCCCGACGTGTAACCAACAGAGAGCTGGGATGCATTTTCCCAACCAGCAAGGGATGGGAGGGGCTCGATGCTCCATGCCGCGGAGGGGTGAGCCTGGGACAGGATGCAGAGAGGGGCAGGACCAAGGGGCGGTGGGCGCTCCGCGTTGGTGGATCGGTGGAGAACCCTGGATGTGTTGAGCTCAGCTTTGCCCAGATCTGCCCAGTCTCTAGGAGCCTTCCCAAGCTCTCCGGGACCGTGCCCATGGTCTATAACCGGCGGCCTCACTAGCTCTGATCAGTGTGCATTCTCAAGGTTGAAAGAATAAGAAAAAAGAATAGGCTCTGGGAAGGACACTGTCCTGGGGCTGGGAGAGGGAGGGGAGCCGTCTGACCTCCCTGTAAGTAGTGACTGGGGAGTAAGGGGGCTGTTTTGCATTCAGTTCACCAGAGACATCCAACCTCCTTCTTTGGACGGAGCAGAGTGCTAGGGATGGGGTGGGGGCTCAGGGAGTGCAGCAGAACCAGAAATCTCCTCCTGTACCAGACTGAGGCTGAGGAGGGGCTCCCATGTGTGGCCTGGGCTGCTTGTGGCCTGGCCCTGCTGAGCAGGGAGTTGGAGCACCCAGAAGGCGGAAGCCACAAAGCTTGGGACTGCCTGGTCTAGGCGTGGCTCTTCCCTGCTCCTGCATTTGGCAGAGTTCCATCCCTAAACCCAGCTATGCCTTCTAGGCAGCTCAAACACTGTCACTAAGCCCCCCCCCAACCCACCCTCCTGATCCCTCCGCTGACATTGAAGATTCTTGCCCCTCAGTTACCTGCCAGCATCCTGCCTGCTCCTAAGCCCTGGTTCCAGGCTGGTCTATACTGCCTTCATGGCCCTGAGAGTATTAGTGCTCTCTGCCTCTGTTTCCCTTAGGCCTTCTCTTCTCTGGTGGGACAGATTATGGGCTTGTTCTGTCTATACAGCCAGTGTCTACACACACACAGGCTCAGAGCCTGGCTGCAAGAAGGTACTCGAGGTGGGCTGGGGGACTCCACTGAGTAGGCATCACTGCCTGGCTAATCTGGCTCCTTTTCCAAGCTTCTTCTCTGAGACCCGAAGTCTCCCCCTCCTTGGAGAAAGGTGCCAGCAGGTGTTTAAAATGTGGGGACCCTGCCGATGGATAAGGCCAACATAAAAAGAAAACTACCTAACCGCCCCCCGCCCGGCAAAGCTATGTGTTTCCTGAGCCTTTCTCTCCAAGACTGCCTGATACTCCTGCTGACAAGCCTTCCCTCTGTTGGGAAAAGATGCATGGAATTAATCTCCCTTCAAGCTAACTCTTGGTGGGGTTTTCTGGGCTATTCCAAGATGCTCTGGGTGGATGGGGCAATTTGGGCAATTGCATCCTTTCAGTGCCTGGCAGACTATGTAGGCCACCGGGCTCTGGCCACACAGCCAGACTGGAGGCCAGGCAGCCTGGGTTTCTGTCTGACCCTGGTGCCATCCCACAGGGTGACCTTGGGCTTCCTCCCTCCTGCCCCCACCTTCCACAGGCAGGGTGGTCCCTGGCCTCTCCTCCTCTCTTGCTACCAGCACTGCCAGGCAGAGGCTGCAGGTAGAGTTAGTCCTCCTCCCTTTCAGGACCTAACTCTGCCTGTGGGGTGGGTGGCCAGGCATGCCCAGTGCCCCTCCACTGTTTCCAGTCTCTAGGCTTCTTACAGAGAGCATCCTCAAAGGCTGTCTTCTGGGATCTGCTAGGGGAGACTCTTGTCCATTTAAAGTTTAAATAAGAGTTGGTGGGGACGGGGGGTGGACCAGGGTGGTGTTTAAATCTGTTGGAGAGCTGATCACGTCAGCTCCCTTACCAAGCAATCTTCACTGACTCCCTGCTGCTCCGGGGGGTCAGGGGCACACCCTTTGCCCTGGCATCAGCATCCTTGAATGATTTATCCCAATCTACATCTTCCCATCCATGGCACTGCCCTGTCCCATCCTCCTTGGACCTCATGAAGCATCTCTCTTCTCCCTTTCTTGCCCTTCTGCTTTTGCACCTGCCAGCTCCTCCGTGCGGATTATCCTACCTCCAGAAATCCTTACCTAGCCTTCAAATGTCACCTCCTCCAGGGGACCTCCCTGGATCCCCTCTGCCCTGCTTCTGTTGACCTTCTACCCCCACACATGGGATCTGTGGTCAGGAGCCCTGCTTCTGCATGACTGCCTTGCCCTCCAGTGTCCCACACAAAACGGGTGCTCAGGAGAAAAGGACAGGGCCAGAGAGGTGCTCTGGGCCTGTGGGCAGAAAGGTGCAGAGGGCAGGCCAAGTCCAGGAGGAAAGCCAAAGGAAGGGCAGGCCAGAGCTGCGCCCCATGAGTGACACAGACAAGAGCACATCCTGGGGTATGTTAAGCCCCGGACTCAGTACAGCACCCACGTTGCTCCGAGTGCGTGATTCAAGGGCGTGTGGTCCCCAGCCCGGCAGCCCAGAGTCTTCCTAATGACCAAGCTGGGGCCTCCTTGGAGATGAGAGGACAGGCGAGTGTGGGCCAGGAGGCTCCCACTGCTGGGAGTGAGGGATGCGCTGTCCCCTCCTCCCACACCAGTCCTCCTCCTAGCCTCGCGGAGTCTCAACAGAGCTTTGTTAATGTTTAAGACCAGTAGGTGGGGATGTGTTATAAACTTAGTGGCAGAAAATGAATCTTATTGGAATCCATTCCGAGGATGGCTGGGTGCTTGGGTGCAGGAGGTGCCGCCACTGTGCAATACCAGGGTGAGACCCAGGTGCCCCTGGGCCCCTGTTGGGGCCTGCCTGGAACCCACAGACCCCTGAGACTGGAGGTGAGGGTGATGCTGCTGCAGTAACCAAGTCCCTGGCAGGGCCTTGCTTAGCACCTCACACCTAATTCTGTCCATGAGACCAAGAGAGACCTTAAAAGCACCCACCATGCAGAGAGGGAAATGGACACACAGGGGAAGGGGCTGGCCGAGGCCACTCCCCAGTTAGTTCTGGGAAAAGGACTCGCCCAGAGCCTAACGAGGGCTTCTGGGTGGCAACAGGCTCCACCACCTTGGCCAGCCCTGCTTTCTGCAGCCTCTTCCAGAGAGGCGCCTGTCTCCAGCATTAGGAGCATTTGTTAGTAAACTTGACAAAGCCCTGCAAAAGAGGGGGTTGACTCCCCTCCCCAGGCCCCCGTCAGGAGCTCCAAGTCCAGTTGCAGAGACAAGATGTAGCCCTAGATTCATCACATTCAAAGCAGATTGAAATCCCAGTCCCCAGCCAGGCATGGTGGTACACACTTGTAATCCAGGACTTGGGAGGATTGCAGATTCGAAGCCAGCCTCGACAACTTAGTGAGGTCCTCTGCAACTTAGTGAGACCCTGTTTCCAAGTGAGAAATAAAATGAGGCTGTGAGTTTAGCTCAGAGTTAAAATGCCATGCCTCTGGGTTCAATCCTCAGTGTCACAAAAAAAGAAAAGAAAGAGAGAGAGAGAGAGAGAGAGAGAGAGAGAGAGAGAGAGAGAGAGAGAGAGAGAGAGAATTTCAGTCCCCAGAATGCAGGCCACTGGGAGGGTTCACACCCTAACTGCTATAGATTTGCTGCATAGGCCCAGGAGTTTCAACTCCTCAGTTTTCTCCTCTGGCAGAGGTGGGAGGGAAGGATGAACTCTGGAGTCTTGCTTGGGGATGGAGAAGCCCCTTCCTGCCTCCTGGTCCAGCTCGGCCTCCATTCACAGATGCCTTGCAGCAGATGCTAACAAGTGGAGCTGCCTTTCCTCCCTGTTCCCTCCCCAGGGTCCTCCTTACCCCTTCCTTGCCCGTGCTCAACACGGAATCTTAATAAGAAATTAATGAACCAGTTACGTGCGTGTATTTTTTAAGAAAATAAATGTCTTTTTCTATTTTCCCTCTCTGTCTTTTCAAATGCAAAAGAAAGCAGGCCTCCTTATCATCAGTCCGTCTGGCTATGCCACCCCCAGAAGTCTGCCAAGATGAGGCAGCGAGTCATGGAGCGCCCAACACTCAGCCAGCCCTCATATCAGAGGACAAACTGGCTGCCCGGGGGAGGCCAGTGGGGCCAGGAGGGCAACAGAGGGACAGGCCACCCTGGGTGCCCAGCACCCACGGCTGAGAGTCCAGGCTCTCTCACTAGTCTCTAGTCTGCCCCTTTCAGCTGCCCGCCCTCCCAGTGCCCCCATCACACACACCCGCCCCAGGCCCCGCTGGCTAGCAAACAACCCAGCAGGATGAAGTGGAAAATGGAAGCAATTACCTAGATAATTCAATGCTTGTTGCACAAATGAATGCAAAAATGAATAATTTTCATGCAAAATAAAAATAGGTAGGAAAGATAATTGAAGAATACCTCTTTTTGCCTAAATTATCTAGATAATGAGCTGCCCTTGGAAAGTTCTCCTTTTTGTCAGCCTGGAATCCTTCCTGCTGTATTCTCACCCACACCCCTTTGGCCTATGAGGATACTCTCTTCATGCCAATAACTTTCTATTCGGTTCAAACTGAGGGCAGTGGGCAGGGTGTGTGCTTGCCGTTGGAAATTTTTAGCTTGTCTCTGTTTCCCTGGGCCCATCTCCTGATTCTTGGGGCTGAGACAGTGATGTGCTCAGGATCATCAGGGTGCGTGAACATCCCTAAAAACGTCCAGATCCTCAGAGGAGTCTTCATCCAAGAATCTCAGTTCTTAACATCAGACCTTACAGAGCAGACCCCTGACCCCAAGAGAGAACACTCAGCCAGGACACCCCTGCCTTTAACCTCAGACCCTTCCCCAGGGTCACAGCCCCGGAGGGGACCAGCCTTTAAACAGAACGCGCACCACAGCCACACTGGGCGGCCACCTGTTTTGCCTCAGGAGAGAAGAGGAGAGGATTCCGGTCCCCAGGGAGTACCCAGTGTGACAAGGGAGGCTATCTCACGTGCAGAGAGGCCTTATCAGATGAGGGGATGAAGTCCCAGCCTTCCAGGTGGCCAGTGTCCCCTAGCATGGGGAGAGTGGTGGCAGAGAGACAGCGCCTCTCGTCCAAGGTTGCAGGAGTGAGTGCACCCTGCAGGCCTCTTGCTAGGGCCCCGGCCCCGGCCCCGGCTCCGGCTCCCAGGACTGTTGGGAGTCTGGCTCCGACCCAGAAGATGACCCATTTTTGGCAGCTGGGCTCAGATGCTGCCACCAACCTCTCATGGCAGGAGGAGGGTGCCCGTGGAAGCTGGAGGGCAGGCAGGCTCTGCACACCTGCTGGGTCACGGCCACACACCGCGCTTGAGAGCGCCAGCAGTGCTGAGCAGCTCAGATGCCCTCAGTCCTCACGGGGTCACTATAGAAAGGCAGCGCTGAGATCCCACCCCACAGAGGGCAAAGCTGAAGCCCAGAACCCTGGCCACGCCCGCCTGTAAGCACAGGTGGAGGGAGGTCTCCTTGCCATACCTGTCTCTCGTGAACAGGACGGAAGCCCAGACATGAGCTGGCAGAAACGGGCCCACGCACCTGAAGGCCCACCCCACCTGGGCCCTTCCAGTCCCATCTTGAGCCTCTCTCTCTTTTCCTTCAGGCTTCTCCCAGTCTCTTAAGTGAATCGTGCTCTTTCCTTGTCGGGTCTTTCGTGCGCACCCGCTGTTCCCTCTGAACAGAACGCTTTTCCACCCCGTTGCCCGCCCAGCTTTTAAGCCAGAGTCTATCCACTGCTTCTTTCTATCTTAAAGGCCACCCTGATTCTCAGATGAGCAGACTTGTTTTTAACTGTGCAGGCCTGGCTTCCCTGCTGCCTGCGAGCACAGAGAATGAGGATGGGGTGCAATCACTGCCCCTGCATGCTCGGTGTCTGGCATAAAGTAGGTGTTTGACAGTTTGTTGAGTGAATCAGTGCATGGACCCTGTGCACACACATGGTCTCACAGTCACACACACACACACACACACACACACACACCCGCCACCCTGTCACTTAACACATATCCAGCTAGTGCTTGCTACACAGGGACCAGACACTGTTCAGTGGACATAAGAAAAAATCCCTACACATGTGGAACCTGAATTCTGGTAAAGGAAGAGGAGGCAGAAGTTTAAGTAAATCATATATGGAAGGTGACGGAAAGTAGGGTAAGGGGATTTGGGGGTTCTGAGAAGCATGCTGGGGAGGGATGTACAGCGTTAAGGTGAATGGTCATTGGATAAAGCATCACTGAGCAGAGACCAGAAGCCCAGGAGGAAGGGATGTACCCAGCCCTCTGCACCTATGAGAACCTGCAGCATAGGGAGCAGCCTGCAGCAGAGCCCTGGTACTCGACTTGACTATTCAAGGAGCAGAATAAAGGCCATAGGGGCTGGAGTACCATCATGGGCTGGGGTAGATCTTACTGGCCTTCACAGACCCTGACAAGAACATGGACTTCAGCGGGTGTGGTGCATGCTTATCATCCTACAGCTTGCGAGGTTCAGACAGGAAGATTGCAGGTTAGAGGCCAGCCTCAGCTACTTGGCAAGACTCTATTTCAAAATAAAAAATAAAAAGAGGATGGGGGTGTGGCTCAGAGATAGACTATACTGAGTTCAATCCCCAGTACCCTCCCCCCAGTAAACATGGCTCATTGCTGAGATTCTGACGAAGGCCACCTGTCCTCATCTCCACGGGGCATTTAGCACAGAAAAAAAAAATCAGCTCTATTTATTTCCCAGATTCTAACTTTTAATCATCTACCTTTCCAAAACATACCACTCCCAGGGGACAGTGGGGTGACCTGCATGCATTGGGTCTGATTTTACACCACTCTGATTTGGGACACAACGGTCCTCTGAGTGGCTGACCACAGCACCTGGTCACCCATCTCCGTGACCTTGCCACCTGGCCCTGTCGTAGGCCTGCAGGGCTCTCGGTTGTGGCCTCTGCTCCCTTCTTGCCAACTGCCTGCCCCTGCATGGCCACTGCAGCCCAGGTCCCTCAGCCAAGGAGTGACCTGCCAAGGAGTGACCTGTATCGCCCCTGCCCTGACAGGCAGATGGGGCCTCCTTCCAATGGGAAGGAACTCTTGGATTGGAAATAGGAAAAATTGCCATTTTCTCAGCTGCCAACACAGCAGAGAAATGATCTCAATTTTCTGTGGCTGTGCTCGGCAGGAGGAAAACCGCCATCAGCTAACCCATGCATGAGGGGTCTGAAATGCGGGCACAGGACGCCGGCGCTGGGGGAGTGTGTGGTGAGAGGCGGTGGGGCTGGCGAGCGGGGAGCACTGGGCTGCTAGCCCCCCAGCCTAGGTGGATCTCCTCAGCCACCAGCCCCCACTAACTATGCACCTCTTGGAGAAGCATTGAGCTCGCTAGTAATCCAATAGTCACTATTTCTGAGCACCTACTGAGTCCCTGCACGCTGCTCCGGGGGCTGGGATCACCCCCTTGGAGCAGCAGAGAGAGGATCCCACTGTTTCTTTCTCCACCTTCACCCTTTCCCTGCACTCAGCTCTAAAACCAAACTGCTTGGCTTCACCCATTTCTATGTGATTTTGGGCAAGTTACTTGGCGACTCGGTGCTTCAGATACCTCGGTAGTATTTGGAACTGCCCTCATTTTCAAATGGCTCTAAAGATACCCCACTCAGAGGGTTGCTGTGATGATTCAGTGAGTCGTGACGTGTCAGATACCTAGCATCACGCCTGGAACCTCATAACTGCAGAAATGACAGCTGTCGGTAGCACTGTTACTCCTTTTTATTAGCACGTGCCAGGCTCCTTGTGGAGTAGAAAGATGAAGGATTGATGGCATCTGTCCCACAAGGAGTTTCTAACATGATGTCCTGGGGGGGGGGGCGCCATGTCTGCAGAGATTACAATCAAGTGCAGTCGCGGACACGTTGGAAGGCACGCGGAGTGTTGTTGAGGGAGAGGGGAAGTCTCAGAGCTGTTTAGAGACATGGGGGAGGCTTCAAGGAGGAGGTGTCACTTCAAAAGTCCTTGGCCAATTTGCTCTGAAGATGAGCTGGTCGACATTTCCTGTATCTGATACCCCCAGGAGGACCGAAGCAGACCAAACGCGATTCCTGGCCTTATCCCATCCAGCGTCCCGGTGGGGGAGCAAGGGCCACCTGTGACAAATACAGACTGCGGGGCTGCATGCGGGGTGCACGTGGCTGTAATTCTTTACCTGGGCCATCTCTTAAGACCTCTCAGAACTGAGACCCTATGTTCCATGGGTGCTAGGGAGCCATTGACTGCTCTGGACAGAGGGAATGGCGTGGCCAAAACACGACTCTCCACAATTACTAGCTCAGAGAGCAATTTGCAGTTGGGCACTATGGCAGTGGGAGGTCTCAGGAGGGGAAATGACTATGAGAAGCCATCCAAGGCACCCCACATGGCAAAGAGCCCAGTTTTAGGACCAGAGAGTCTGCGCCGAGGATGAGTACCATCGCTCCCACTTATGGTGACCGACGTCTCTTCTTGGGCCCCACCTCTGTGAGGCTGGGTGGGCGCACGGAAGGTGGGGAGCCTGTGTGTGGAGGCTCGGTGTTTGGAACTGCCCTTATTATTTTAGCAGCCTGGAAAGCAGAAAGGACTTGTCTGCCACTAACTGCCAGTTCCAAGCTCTGCAGGTGCAGGGTGGTTTTAGTCTCCTGCCAGCAGACCTGGAGAAAGCGGCTCAGAAAGAGTTCTCCCTCACTCTTTTTTGTTGCTGTTACTGTTTTCTCTTCCTTCCTTCTTTGCTTCCTTCTATCATTTGTGTTTTGGTACCAGGGATTGAATCCAGAGGTATTCTGTCTCCGGGCTACATCCCCGGTCCTTTTAATTTTTTATTTGGGAAACGGAATCTTGCTAAGTTGCTAAGGACTCACTAAGTTGCTGAGGCTGGCCTCAAACCTGCAATCCTCCTGTCCGAGCCCCCTAAGTACCGGGATTACAAGTGTGTGCCAAGGTGCCTGGCTCCTCCCTTGCTCTTTTTAATGGAGGTCCAGCCTCCCTCATTTTATCCCCAGCTGTCAGCCTGAGGCTGAGGCAGGTCCAGCCAGGTGGGCCTCTGGAAGGTCCCGGAGCCTTGGGTCAGGGAACAGTAGTGGGTTTGATTCCTCTCCCTGCCGCAGTGAGGCTGGCTGGCCCCGGAGCAGACACTCACCTGGCTGTCTCTCTCTGAGCCTCAGCTTCCCCATCTGTAGCACGGGAGCCAGAACAGTCTCTCTGTTGCCGCCCGGATGAGAGCTCACTGTGGAAGTGCCCAGAATAAACACCTGTGTCTGCTGCTGGGGCTCAGTAAACAAAGGTTTGTCTCCATTCTCTCTAGCCTGGAGCCAAGTTCTCTGCCGGGACCATGCCAAGAGCTTCCTGGAGAACTGCTTTTTGGTGGTTGGGTTTTTTGTTTTGTTTCCTCTGGAGGGGTGTGTGTGTGTGTGTGTGTGTGTGTGTGTGTGTGTGTGTGTTTTGTGTTTTTTGCCTTAATGCTTCCTAGCAACAAGCTCCTGGGTTTTAAGCAGCAGTAGCCAGCTGCTGGCCCTCTCCCACCTCCCTCCTGTCTTCCCTGGAGAGCAGCCTCAGGCCTGGCCCCCATCTTTAGCACCTCTGCAGCCGCCCACAACACCAGAGCTGAACCTGGCTGGCGAAGCCAGGGCTCCTGAAATTTGATTTCCCTCCACAGCAGCCCCCAAGAAGGCATAAAGGCTGTGTCCGCCCAGCCAGGGCACCATGTCAGGTCTCGGGCCACAGGGAGTGTCTTAACACCTGTCACGGAGCCCAGGCCTCCATAACCTTGCAGCTAGAAAGCACATCACAGGCTTAGAGTCTGAGGGTCCCAGCCCAGAGACTCCCTCTTCCAATCCCAGCATGTAACCAGGCGACCAGGTACATGTCACTTTTCAGACTCTGTTTTCTCATCTGCCAAAGGGAAGAAAGGCCCCATCCTGCAAGGATGTCAAAGGTGGGAAGGCGAGGGTATGCCCCTCTGCCTGGCACAGTCCTGTACTGCATAAGGTTACTATAACTTATTTATTTATTTATTTATTTATTTATTTACTTTATTCATTTTGGTACCAGAGACTGAATCCAGGGGCATTTTACCTCCAAGCTCCATTCCCCCCCCCCAACCTTTTTTTATATTTAATTTGAAACAAGAGTCTTGCTAAGTTGCTGAGGCTGGCCTCAAACCTGCAATCCTCCTGTTTAGGCCTCATAAGTACTGAGAATTTATAGGTATGTGCCACCACACCTAACTTGTAATCATTGATTCTTGACAGTGTTGTTGGTATCAGGGATCCCTTCAGAGTCACTTTGTTGTTGTTGTGTTTTGTTTTGTTTTGTTTTTTTTTGGAGGGGGGTCCTGGAAACCCTTCTACCTCTGGTCTACCCTCCCAGACCTATTTTATTTTATATTTTTATTTGGAAACAGGGTCTTTTAAGCCAGAGAGGCTGACTTCAAACCAGTGGGATCCTCCTGTCTCCGCCTCTCAAGTGCAGGGATTACAAGCGTGCGCCACCACACCTGCCTGCTCTACCCTGAAGGCCCCCATTCCTCTCCCTCTGCCCCTCTTGCGGCTCTCCCTGCAACCTCCTGAGACAGTTTAGTATCCCTGTCTTTTTATTTTTTTGGTGGTACTGGGGGTTAAACCTAGAAGCATTCTACCTCTGAACTACACCCCCCAACCCTATTTTATTTTTTATTTTGAAACAGGGTCTCACTAAATTGCAGAGGGCCTCACAAGTTGCTGAGGCTGGCCGTGAATCTGCAATCCTTTGTCTCAGCCACCCAAGTACTGAGATTATAAGCATGTGCCACCACACCAGGCTTAATATCTCTGTCTTTGAGGTCTAGTTCGCTGAGCTGGATCGGCACCGTATAGCAGAAATAAAACAGGAGCCACATGTCTAGTTTAAATGTTTCTAATTATCACATGAGAAAAAGCAAAAGAAACCCATGACCCCAATTTTAATAGTATATTTTTAGCAGTAGATCTAAAAGATTGTCTTTCCTACTGGTAATCCATATGAAAAGTTATGAATGAGATATTTTTGAGTTCTGCTTTACTTTCTTTTGTGCAACACCTTGACTCCCTTGCGGGTTTCTTGCTTGCCGGCCGCACCTCTCAGTTCCAAAGGGCCCTCTGCTCCACAGCAGCTACTGCAAGCCCAGAGCAAGGTGAGGCTGGTTGCAGTCTAAGGCCCTGGGGTCTCCCTGGGTGGCTTGCTGGGCCCCAAGGCAGTGTGGCCTGGTGAGCGGGGCCCACGCTCCTTCCTGCAGCCCTTCTTGAAGTCTTGCACCCTGCTCAGCGCCTGCACAGTCCTTCCCAGCCCCCTTGTGATTCACACTGGCCACGGTAGCTCCAGGCAGCCCCGCCCAGGGAGGTCGAGCTCTGCTGCTTCCCAGAAGCTGCCACTTTCAACCCACGCACAGGGCTTCTGAGGCATCCCAGCCAGGACTGCTGAGAGTGAAGGCCAAAGTCCCTCCAGCTCTCACAAGGCCACCAAGACCGTTCTTTTCCCATCACTGCCCCTTGGACTCAATCTGGCTTCTTTGCTGTCCCTAACATGCCAGGGACAGAGCCTCAGAGAGCTAGCCTTGCCGTCCCTTTTCACTTCTGCTCCTTCTTTCAGGTATAACCCCGCTCCCATCCTTCATGTGATTTATTACCTGGCTAGGCGTCTGTGCGCTCGCACACCGACCCCACTGGACTGGAAGCCCAGAGAGCAGGGGCTACATCCATTTCATTCACCTCTGTGCCCCCAACACCCAAACTGGGCCTGGCATGGAGATGCTCAGGGCGTATTTATGAGACAAAAGAATAAATCCCGGTGGTGGCTCCTTCCCCTTCTCTTGCCCTTATCACCCAGGAAGGCAGATCGGTAGCTCATGGGTGACAAGAACCAGAGGTGCAAAATTTATTTCTCCATTCACTCCTTCACTAACATATTGATCTGCGAATCCAGCTGCGTGATCTTGGAGAAATTGCACGGCTTCTCTGCGACTCGGTTTTCACATTTATACAATGGGATAATAAGAGTTGTTATAATGAATAAATAAGTTAATGCAGGTAAAGGGCTGGGAGCAGTGCTCGGCTTATAGTATGCGCTCAGTAAATGGCCACTGTAGTTTTAAAATACTTCCTCAGTACTGAGTACCATGGCAAAGCCTGGGTACCTGGTGATAAAGACGCAGTGCTGGGCTGCTATGGAACAAAGGTGCAGGGTAATCGATGCTGGGGGCAGAAGTACCAGGACACTGGACCAACCTGGACTTTGCAGAAGGTCAAGTGTGGCTTCTGCTTGTTTTGAAGCAACACTGCCAGAATCTCTGAAAACCAGAAAGCTGGATTCCAGCAGCACCCAGGGGAGGCTTTCCCGCCCAGCTGCTGCAGTGTGCTGGAAAGAGTGCAGCCCGGGAGCCGGGAACACGGCGGCGGAAGTTCTTTCTACTCCCTTAGCTTCAGTCTTCCTCTCTGTAAAATGGGCTAGTAACAGACAGCACCTCCACCTTAGATCATGGGGAGCTGGTGAGGCGGGGTGTCTGCCTGGATGCTCAGTAAGCAGGAGCTACTGTTAAATAGCAGTAAGGAAGCCGGGCGTGGTGGCGCACGCTTGCAATCCCAGCATTCGGGAGGCTGAGACAGGAGGCTGAGACAGGAGGACCGCGGTTCGCGGACAGCCTCAGCTACTTAGTGAGGCCCTCTGCAACTCAGTGAAACCCGGTTTCAAAATAAAGAATAAAAAATAGGGCTGGGGTTGTAGCTCGGAGGTGAATGCCCCTGGGTTCCAACCCCAGTACTGCAAAAAAAAAAAAAAAAAAAAAAATAGCAGTAAGTAGGAGAGAGACTTACTACCCACATGATCAGGACTGGTGTGTGTGTGTGTGTGTGTGTGTGTGTGTGTGTGTGTGTGTGTGTGTTGGGGGGAGTGTGCTCTTTGTACAGCTGGTATAACATCAGCGCTGGAGAACCACCCTGTGCATATTTATACTCTGTGGTCCTCTTTGCACGGTGGCACAGAGGGGCTGCGACATCCATAAAGTCAAGAAACTTTTACCAAAGAAACTAGAAGAGGGCTGCAAGCCTCTCTCACTGGAAACTCTTCCCATCTCAAAAATGAGAAGATGAAGGCCCAGAGAGGGGAAGGATCTGAGCTCAGCTCACACAGCAGTCAGGAGTTGCAAAGCCATGACCTGGTCCCCGACTCCCAGGCCAGCAGTTGGTTTTGAATGATGGGTCATTAGAGGGAACTGGGTGGTCACAGGTGTGGCACCCCCACCGCCTTCCCTTGGGGGCTGCATCTGGGAGGCATGCTCCAGCAGGCATGGTATTTACAAGAGTAACCAGTTTCTATCTCCAAGAAACACATTTAAATTTCTCTTGCCTCCGTTTCTTTTTCTATAAAATGGGGCCAGTAATAGTTCTTACTTCATGAGATTATCATGAGGACTGTATCCTATAACTCATGTGAAGAACCTAGCCAGATATAGTGATGCAAATCTGTAATCCCAGTATTTTGGGAGGCTGAGACAGGAGGATCACAGGTTCAAGGGTAGCCTCAGCAATACTTTTGAGACCCTGTTTTGAAAATAAAAAGGGCTGGGAGTGTAGCTTGGAGGTAAAATATATCTGATTTCGATACCAAAGTACCACCAACACCACCAAAAAGAAAGAAAGGAAAGAAAGAAAGAAAGAAAGAAAGAAAGAAAGAAAGAAAGAGGGAAAGGAAAGGAAAAAAGCCAGACAAGGTGGCAACACTTTGATTCCAGTACTTGAAGACCGTGTTTCAAAATAAGGAATAAAAAGAACTGGGAGTGTAGCTCACAGGTAGAATGTCCCCTGGGTTCCATTCCCAGTACTATGAAAGAGAGAGGGGGGTGGGAGCCCTTGAGCCGGTACCAACTAATGAGTGTCAGGGGTGAGGGCGCAGTGAGTGAACGCCTCCTTGCTCCAGTGGGTTTAGTATGGGGTTAGATGACACAGCATAGAGAAAGGATGACGCCCTGGAGACAAGTAGGTTTATCACTGTAATAAAGAGCTTAATAGCCAGTGTGGTGGTTGCACGCCTGTAATCCCAGTACTTAGGAGGCTGAGACAGGAGGATCACAGGTTTAAGGCCAGCCTCAGCAACTTAGTGAGACCCTGTTTCAAAATAAAAAATAAAAAAGGGCTGGAGGTGTAGCTCAGAGGTAGAATATCCCCAAGAGGAAGGTGGAGAGAGAGAAAATCACCAAGGGCATGAAAGAGGACTATGGAAAAAACTTTGCTGAATATGTGACTAATCTCATCTTTCCCTCTACTCCCCTTTCTACTAACCCACCCCATCCCTCCCCCATCATGCATATCACGTGTGTAACACACACACACATACACACACACACACACACACACACACACACACTCACTCACTCACTCACATGGCCTGTGCTCCCAGGCACACAGTTCAGACCAACAGTGAAGGCCAGTTATGAACCTATCTGGCTTTGGAAGAGAGACTTCTCCTGTGCTGTCGGGGGTGTGGGCAGGGGCTGGGTATTCAAAGCTCAGGTTGTGACCCTTAGAGTACCCGGCCACCACAGCTCAGGAGTATGGGGGGGGGGGCTTAACAAAGGCTGCCACACTGCCCACAGGAACGCCTGTTAGCCGGATAAGGAAACTGAGGCCAGGGGTGGGGGATGGCTGTAGCCGGGTAGCACTGCAGCCCTGGAGACAGTCTTCCATTCCTCAGCCCCAGACTCCAAACTCCTGGCTCTGGACTGTGAGGTCCCAAAGCTCCTCCATCCCCAGTGTCATAGAAAAGGGGTCATGCTCATTTGGCTTGGTTCCAGCACCATCAACTTTACCCATGGAGGTGCTCCAGACACAAAGGGGAAACCGAGGCATGGAGTGAAGCCAGCTCCCTGTCCAATTCCAATGCACGCTCCCAGCTGTGCCCTTCCCCTTGGTCCCCAGCTAACCCACCCCCACCTTCCTGGTGTATGGAACCAGAGCCCCTCCTCCCCCATGTCGCTGGGAATCCAGACTCTCCTTCTCCATATCTCTGCAAAGCTGATTTGCATAAAACCTTCCCCAAGCCCTGCCTTTAAAAGTCTTCATCTTTTCTCTTCTCCCTAAACGGCCCCTAAATGATTTCTGTAAATTGCTCTAAGTAGCTCAAAAAAAAAAAAAAAAAAAAAAAGAAATAATAATAACTCAGCGACTGGCTGCCTGACCGGAATGTCGATGGCTTTCTTGCCTGGCCACAGATCCCGGCTCTTCCCCGCAGGGCCTCCACACACACCACCCCCATCCCCTGCTCCAAGGCCACAGCTCTGCCTCTGGGCCTGAGCCTGGCCTCGGGCGGGGGCCAGCACTAAGGCAGCACCCCCATGGTCAAGACCCACCAGGACTTCATGACCCTGGCCTCCTGTCAGGTGGGCCTGGGAGGGGCCTCTAATGGAGCACAGGCCAGGGGTGGGAGGTCTCACTAACTCTGTAGGGGGAGGCGGCTCTGGTGGCACCCTGTCCTGGCCCATGCCCCCACCACCTGCACCCCTGCTTCCTTCCACACCTCCTGCCCATGGCCCTCCACCATAGCTCTGTCTCTGGGGACTGAGATGAGGAGACTTCCACCCTAGCAGCCCTGTCCCTAAAGTGACTGGGTGGCCATGGACAAATCCCTTCCCACTTCTGGGCCTCAGTCTCCGGTGTCTGAGATTGGTCGGGTTGGGTGAAATCAGTGGTTCTCTAAAGTAATTTTAGTCAGAGTAATATAGAATATGCAATACATCATCTAGTGTTTACATAATACATGCAGGTAATATACGATCCAGAGGAGAGCAGAGCTGTGGGTTGGAGGGGAGAGTGGAGGTGCCACCATCCCTTTACCCCATGGCGGCCCTTGAGACACCCCCGAGGAGCCCAGCTGGCAAGCTCTTCCCCTCCAAGGCACTGGGCAGTGTGGTTGGTAAGGGGCAGTCCCATACCTCGGCCCCCTATTCCTGTTTTCCAAGGGGGAGAAGAACTGGCTCTTGCCTGAGCACCCAGCAGCCCCTGGGACTCCAGGATGAGTCCAGCGCCATTAGAGATGCTGGGAATGGGGACGCAGCAGGCAGGGCTGCCCAGGCCAGCCGGCCTGCCCCACCCCGCAGAAGGCAGAACCCGTTTGTCATACTCTGTCTACTTGCTTTGATGTGCAGGAGGAGGAAGGAGGAGAACAAACATAGACACAGCCCTCCGCTCCCTCTCCCATTTAATTGGAACCCAATTAAGTGAATAATTGTTACAAATGTGAAATTACCTTCCACCAACTTGGAGATGTGGGCCTGTGCTCAGCATGTGCCAGGCTAGGCCAGGCCCTGGCCTGGCAGCTTGGGACCTCCCCAGGGTGGACAGGTGTGGACCTGCGGAGCCCTTCGGCCTCCTGTCTCTGCCCCTGCCCCGGCCCCTCCCTGGCTGCTGCACGCCTCTAGCCTCCCTCAGATCCTCTCCCACCACACTTTCTTTACCTTGGTGTGCACACACCAGCCCAGAGCTCACAGGTACTTGCTCCTGGGAACTGGTCCAAGGCCAGGGCAGGCAAAAATAAGTGACACATTTATCAAGTAAGTAGAGTCATGGACATGAGTCCCAAGGAGAAACAGAAGGAGGGACCCAACTGGAACATTGCAAGCCTCAGGCAAGCGTCTCGATGGAGTGGGAGCGGGTTCCGGGGCGTCCAGAGCGGGTTTCTTATGAAGAATCAGAGGTGGGGGTTTCTTCCCAGCAAGAGGGTGCGTGGAGAATCAGAGCGTGGAAGATGAATTACGTACATTAGGGAGCACCCTGGAAGCTGCAGAAGGAGCACCCCTCCATGGGCGCCCGCTGATGTCGCTCAGTCCCCACGTCCCCCTGGCCGGCGGTCAGTGGCACCATCATGGCTTCTAGAGTATTAAAAACTTCAGTGACGGCGCACGGGAAATGAGTGGCTGCTGCCGCCACCGTGCCACACAGGGGGTGGACGTGGATTTTGGTAATCGGTGGATTCAGGAGCGGGGCGCTTTTGCACAAACCAGGATAGGTCAGGAGTGGTTCTTGATTCTGGCTGCACACCAAGGCACATTTGTTAAACGCTGGCATCTGGGTCCCAGCCTAGAGTGTCTGAATTTGCTCCCAAGTGATTCTGATGGGAAACCAGGGCCAGAGACAAGCTCTCAAATGTGCAGAGGGGGTAGGTGGAGTGGAGCCACTCAGATCTTCGGAATTAGGATGAGGGGGCCGGCGACCTGTATTGTATAAAGCTTCCCCATAGGGAGGTTCCCCAATGCTGGGGCCCAGGCAGCGAGGGGGGCCTGGAGGCCGTGGGACCAGCAGATAGGGCCCTGGGAAGGGGAAGGGATGTAAGAGTTGGAGGGAGACTTTTCATTCCCGTTTCTTCTCCTTCTCTGCATCTCTGTCTGTCTCTCTTCCTCTCTCCCCACCCCTCTACCTCCTGTTCTAGGACTCAGAACTCAGAGTAACTCCTAAAAACACTGTTCCTCTCACTGTGCACATATTAAGAGGTTCGAAATACTTACTGAACGAATTATGGGTCAAATCTATTTGGTAGGCTAGCCTGGGAATATAAATACTGGTAAGTTCTACACATCAGAACATTCCTGATCTCCAAATTCTGAAGTTATCTGAGCACAGACATGACACGGCAAATGGAAAATTTCTCATCTGACCTGGTATCGACCGGCCGTTCTCAAAATGCCGATGCATTAAAGATTACCTTCGGGCTGTGTGTAAGACGTAAGTGAGTTTAGACCTGGGTCCCACCACCAGAGTTTCTTATTATGTAGGTACAAATATTCCAATATCTGCAGAAGTCCTAAACGATTCTGGTCCCAAGCATTTCAGATGAGGAATCCTCACTCTGAACTAGTCTGGTGACTACTAGTATTACTGTCTCTAGAGGGAATGTATTGAAAAGTGTTTCCACGTTCTAAATGTCATTTCCAATGTAATAAATTTTCGGAGGTACCAGGGATTGTTCTATCTCTGGATTATACCCTTGGCCCTTTTTTCTATTTTGAGTCAGGCTCTCCTCTAGTTGCTAAGGATCTCATTAAACCTTTGCATCTACTCTCAAAATTGCCATCATCCTGCCTCTGCCTCCCCAGTGCCGGGATTACAGGCATCCACCTCCATGCCTGGCTTCTAATGAACTTTTGGTAAGCAGCCCGTGTTAGAAAAACACATGTGTAAAACATGGAATATGTACATTGCATGTGCTCACACTTATGTGAAAAACAGAGATGCCCTGGTTTCAGTGAACCTTGCAGGGCCCTCAGGGGTCAGGCCTGAGGTATCACCTGGTTGAGTGTTTATGGAAAGCAAAGTATCTGGGAGTCCGAGGGAGGAGGCCTGTGTGGCCACTTAGAGAAGCACCGAGGGCTCCAGGTAGGCAGAGCCGAAGGCCAGGGGAGTCAGAGGTTGTAGTGTGTCCCTGGCAGAGCGAGCCAGGATGGAGGTGTGAAGTGCACAGAGCACTGGGGCACTTTTCACTTGGCCTCCGGGGGCCTGTAGGAATAGCTCCTGCAGATCAAAGACTCCAAGAAGGAAATGGTTTGGGCAGCTTGGGAGGAGAATTTAGAGTGAGGTCACTGGGAGCCTGGGCTGCCCGCTCACCAGGCTACTCAGTCAGTGCTGCTGAGGGAAGGAAGTAGGTCTCCCCCAGGAGTGGGCAGAGTCCGGAGGTGCAGGTAGACAATGGCCTCCTGCCACCTTGAAGCACAGAATCTTGGCGGGAACAACTGACAGAAATTGTGAAAAAGTGGAGCCAGAGCTTGCTACCCTCTAAAAATTGTCAGGGCATCCCCACTGACCGGGCTCCAGCACGGGGAAGGAAAACAAGGTGCATACGCTGAGCGTTGTGGCCCAGGCCTGGGAGGCGGACACAGGAGAAATGCAGGTTCCAGGCCAGCCTCGGCAATTTAGTGATACTCTCAGCACTTAGACCGTGTTTCAAAAAAATAAATAAATAAAAAATAGGACTGAAGGTATAGCTCAGAAGTATAATGTCCCTGGATTTAATCCCCAGTACCAAAAGAGGGGGCAGAGCAGAGTGGTCCCCAAGGAGCCTGCCTTTCCGCCCACTCCTGGAAAGGCCAGGAGGTGGAGGTCCCCTGGTCAGCAGGCCACTCTGCTCAGGGAATCCGTCCCTCCCTGGGGTGGGGGCTGTCATTGTACTCACAATAAGGCCCTTGAGGTCCTTAGCTGGGCTGTCTCTACTGAAACCCACTGTCAGCTTGGCAGAGGCTGTCTTTGTCCCCAAAGTCCTCTCCCTGCTTCCGGTGGACTGAGGACACCAGAGAGGCTGCCATTCACAGGGGAGATGACCCTGGTGGCCTTGGAGGAGGGGGCTGTCCCTGACCACACAGGGTGACAGTGATTAAGTGCACCAGCAGCTGGGCCACTGGGGCCCTCCTTGCCGCTAATTTGGGTCAATTAAGCCAATTTGTCTTTGTTGACTAGAAGTCTCTTCCCTGTAATGGCTCTGGCCCCTGTGGGGCTTGGGAGGCAAGGAGGAGGAGGAGGCAGTCCCCTGAGGACAAAGCCGCCTCTACCTCCCCACTCCAAGCCAGGGTCTCTCCTGACCCTGTGACCCCTCCCACTGTGCAGCCCCCTGCAGCTGGCCTGGGCTTTACCTCATTCCACAGAAAAGCACTTGGGGCCCCTCTGTCAGCGGAAGAGGAGGGCCTTGAGCCCAGCATTCGGACTTAGAGCCAGTGTTCCTCTGTCGTACCATTCCACCTCTATGGTTTTCACAAGGTATTCAGCCTGGGGTCTGGCCCAGAGAGCTGATCACCACACCCCTGGGGGTTCCAAGGAACACAGTTTGAAAACCAGTTCCCCACCCTCACCCATACACACACACACACACACACACACACACACACACACACTAAAGAAAGGGAGGGAGGGACCACATTTGGTATCTGCAGGGAGAAGCTGCTGCTCTGCTTGGCCTCCCAGTCTTCTGGAAGAAACCATACTGCTGCCTACTCTAGACTGTCCCCTGGGCTGTGGGACGGCTGGGACAGCAGTGAGGTGACCCCTGGCCTGGCTTGGCCTGGCCTGGGCATGGAGGGCTGGGCAAGCTCAGGTCAGAGGCCAGACTGACACTGTCCTGTCCACTCTGGGTGTGAGCTCGAACAGGCCCTCCACTTCTCCAGGCCTCGGTGTACCCTCTTTAGTTCAGTGGAGGGGGAGGGGTTTCTTCTCTCTCCCACACCTCGGAGATGGAGCACTTTTTCTCTGCCTCCACTCTGGACAGGTGAGAGCAGAGACAGGCCATGACATTAGGAGACTGGCAGGGGCCAGGAAGATCCAGGGCTCCCCCATGTCCCCTACAGAGAGCTGCATCATGGCTGGGCATGGTGGCACATCTGTAATCCTAGTACTTGGGAGGCTGAGATAGGAGGACCACAGGTTTGAGACCAGCCTCAGCAACTTAGGCTCTCAGCCACTTACCAAGATCTTGTTTCAAAATAAAAATTAAAAGAAGGCTGTGAGTGTAGCTTGGAGGTAGAAGGCCCCAAAATGGGTTCAATCCCTAATATAAAGAAGGAAGGAAGGGACATCCCACGGATCCAATCTGGCAGGGAGAGAGTACCACCCAGGCATTGGACTGATGGAGGAGAAGTGAATTCTGGGTAGAAGGGAGGCTCCAGGCTTGTCTTTCAAACCCTGCAGGAAGGCTTCCTCAGCTGCCTTGTGACCAAGGGAAGCAGTCTGAGCCAGATGGAAGCAGGCGGGCTGTCACAGCACAGGGGCTGTGGGACCTCCCGGGAAGCCCTGCTTAAAGTGCTAAGCGGTGGAGCCAGCTGTGCCAGGCCAGTGCTGGCATGGCCTTCTGCGCATCCCCCCACCCCTGTGCTCTCCTAGCCTTAAGTCTCATGTGTACTCATAAAGCGGGGATAGTGGGGGACCAAGGTGCAGGATGGTGACAGTAGAGGAGACCCAGGTCCCCCAGGCTCCACTCCCCAGCAGTGGGTGCTAGAGCCCAGGGCAGGCGCTGTTAGAGCTGCAAGGGACCCAAGGGAGGGGCTGCTCAGCTGCTATTACAGGTGGGATCACTGAGGCCCAGATGCCCCTGCCCACCGTACAGGGGTGCTCCATGGAACACCGGATGATCGCACTCAAGCCCGGCCCAGCGCTGCCTTCCTGGTCATGCTGAATAAACCCCTGTGCACGCCAGGTTCCGAGGGAGGAGGGATGTATGTGGTGGCGGCGGAGTGGACCTTGGTCTGGACCCCGGAGGGTGTGACCTGTGGCTTGGTCTTCTTCCAGTCAGCTTTTTCCTCTGCCTGTCCCTGGGCCCCAGCCACGTCTTCCCAGGCCTTCTATGGCTCCTCTTTGGTGTCCCTTCCACTCGGCGTCTCAGCAAGCAACCCACTGTCTTCTTAGGTTATTCCTCAGGTTTTTCATTACAGTCACCAGCAAGACCCTAGTCTCTGCCCTTCACCCACTAGGCCTGGCCACTGCTCATCCCCTGCCTCACACAGCAGGGCCACTCTCCTTCCATCAAGAGACCAGACAGGAAACCTGTTCTCCTACCCCACAACAGGCCCGAGCCTACCAGGAGACAGCAACAGAGCCACCTGTACTGAGTGCACGTACGGTGCCTGGCACTGACCTAGGACTTTGCAGTTGAATTTATTTAACCATGACAGCAACTTGCAGACCTGGGATAGGCTGAAGCATAACTTGCCCCAGGCTGCACAGCCCGCACCAAGAACAGACAGACTGGCTCTTGAGTGTGTACTCTTCAGAAAGGCCTTCTCAGGCTCAGCACTTGGGAGGCTGAGACAGGAGGGTCATAGGTTCAAGGTCAGCCTTCAACCACTTAGCAAGACCCTTTATGAACTTATTGAGACCTTGTTTTAAAATAAAAGGGCTAGAGGTGTAGCTCAGAAGTAGAATGCCCTAAGTTCAATCCCCAGTACTGCAATGGATAGAAGGATGGATGGATGGATGGATGGATAGCTCAGAGGTGGAGCAACCCTTAGTTCAATCCTTAGTACCAAAAGAAAAAAAATGTGCTGTCTCCCGTCTCAGCAAGGGTCCTGTCTGCCCTCACCGGCCCTGCCCTGAGCAGGGCTCACATCTCTCCACTGGACTGTGCCTCGAACCTTGAGTGCCTCCCCAGGAGCGCTCTTTCCCAAAGGTATAATGGACCAGGTCACCACCAGCCCCTGTGGAGGCCGAGACCCGCCCAGCTCCTCAGGATGGAGGGCCCAGGGTCCTGTAGCCTGGCCTCACCTGTTCCATGTCCTCACCCACTTCTCCACTCTTCCTCCAAATACATCCGCCCTGACCTCCCCCACGTCTGCTGGTGCCTGAGCCCATGAACCAAGGCTGTCACTCTAACAGCAGCCCCTACTCCAGAAAATTTCTACTCAGTCTCCCTGCTGAGGTGGCTGCACTTGAGGGAGAGACCAATTGTGACTTCTCTGTGCCCCACACGGCGCACAGTAAGCCCTTGATGGACAGAATAAAGGGACGAATGCACTTTGAGGAAGCCCAAAGTCTAACGAGAGCGATTTATTATCAATAGCGACTGCTACCGTTTATTACCGAGAGAGTGCCGCATCTGTGGCAAGCTCCATGCAAAGAGCTCACATTTCATCCGTAGCCCCATGAGGTAGATGCAACTGTGGTCGTCAGCACTTTAAAGGACAGGTGGCTGCTGCGGCTCAGCAAGGTTAAGCAACTTGCTCAAGGTCACACAGCTGGAAAGAGGGAGGACTGGGATTCAACAGCAGGTTAATGTGAGTCCAGAAGCTAAGCCTGAGGCAGCTCCTGCCCGACATCCGGGGGGGCCCAGGCCTGCTCAAGGTACCTAGGCGACACTGGCAGATTCGAGAGGGATGTGCCTGCCTCCCACTGCCTAAAGAGCTGCTTGTACTTCCTTCTGTGATCACCGTGAAGCCCTAAGTGAGAAGACCCAGGTCCCTTGTCCCCGACTGTCACATGTTGGGGCCTATGAGTATGAACCCTCGGAGGGGCAGGCTCACCCCAGATTCGAGAAACACATGGTGCCTCCCAGCTTGGCCCAGACAATGTGTCTGCTTTGTGTACTCAGCGTCCCTGTCTCCGCAGGTGTGGACATCCCTTCGAGACCCCGAGCCAGCTTGCTCCATTGCTCTTATTCTTGCAGTGACCTGCCCTGTCCCTGTCCCTGATCCCTCTTGGCCTGCAGACAGACAAGGAATGTCCTGCAGCTCTTCTAAGCTGTGGCCTTCCCTATGGGAGCAGAAGGGCTGAGATGACCCCACAGAGGCCTCTCGCCAAGGCCAGGATTCCATGCATCTAGGACAGATAAGCTGCTGCCATAAAATGCCACACAACAGTCCCCCCTCAAATTCCCTGCCTAAACAATGAGTATTTTCTTCTGAGCCGACTGGGTAGCGGGCTGTGGCTTTTCCAGGCTGGGTTTCTCTGGCTGGACTCCCAGACGCTGGCTGGGTCCTGGCCTGTCTACATTTCTTCCATCCTCTTTGCTGGCCCTACTTGAGGTGTATTCTTCTCTTGGTGAAAAGGCCCGATCGTGTAAGTGCTTTATACCCTCTATGTATGTCCTGTGGGCTAAAATTTCATTAGCCAAAACAGGTACACGGGCAAGGCTGGTCAGGAGGAGGGAGGGATTGTCCGCTCCACAAGGCAGGCTCTAGCTGTAAATGTGTGAGTCCCCAGGCACTGAAGATTTGGGGCCACTGGTTCAGTCTGCCCCCCATAAGCCAGGAGGCTCAGAGGCCAGAACTGAAAGGGGCATGAGAGGCACAGGCACAGAAATTGAGGCCCAGGGGCAGGAAGGACAAGCCCCAGCTGCTCAGGAAAGGCCGGGAAGAACCAGAAGTCGAGCCAGTGTGCTCAGATTCTAGGTCTGTTCCACTACCCCGGGACTGCTCAGAAGCCCCGCCCCTTAGAAAGGGTGCTAGCCTCTATTCCTGCTGGGGCCTCCTGCTGAGCAGGGGACTGGGCTGCCTGTGGCTGAGAACAGAGTGCTACAGGTTTATACAGGCTCACAGTTTGGGAGATTCCAGCCCATGGTCAGGCAGACCTATTGCTTTTAGGCCTCTGGCTGGGGATGACCATCATGACAGGTAGGTATAGCAGAGCAGAACCACTCCCCTCAGGGCCAGAAAGAGTGGAGAAAGAAGGGGACGGGCTGCTGTTCCCCTTGAGAACACCCATCTCAATGATCTATCCTCCCCCACTAGGCCCTGCCTCTTACATTGTGGTACTAGCAATTGAACACAGGGGTGCTCTACCTCTGAGCTATACCCGCAGCCCTATTTTGAAATAGAGTCTCACTAAGTTACAGAGTACTGGCCTTGAACTTGTGATTCTCCCATCTCAACCTCCCTAGCATTGGAATTCTTATGGGTGTGCCTGGCTTGAGCCCCACGTTTTAAAGGTCTCTCCACTTTCCAATAGCACCAAGCTGGGGACTAAATCTTTAACATATGGGCCTTTGGGGGACATCTCGGATCCATACTATGGAGAAGCCTACTATCCCGTGACCTCCCCTAATAGGCAGAGACATGGCGGTTTGCGTTTCTTCGACTCAATCCCATTTCCCCCCACCTGGCTGCACCTGTCCTGCCCAAATAAAGCACATGTCCCTCTTCTCCTCATTCGCCGCATCCGCTCTCCCCCTCCCACTCTCCCCCTCTCCCCTCACAGCCTCAGCAGTGACTAGGCTGGCAGCCTCACAGACCCTCACTGGAAGGTCATCCAGGTCGACCTCTGCCCATGCAGAGCCCCCTGGGCAGCGTCCCCATTGGAGATCAGCAGGCTTCAAGTGGCTAGGGTCCCTCCAGGGACAGAGCTCTCAACCCTATAAGGATGCCTCTTCTATTGCTGGGCAGCTTTGACATCAAGAAACAACTAACATCTTTAGTTCCAAAGAAGCTTCCCTCAAAATTCCATCCACTAATCTAATTCAACCAATATGTAGGGACATTTACTGTATTTTGGCTGGGGACTGTGGATACAGGGATGGGAGTCCCTGTCCACCTTGTTGAGGTGCCCGAAAACCAGAGGCAGACAAGAGTGTGGAATGTGGGTCCAAGGTGACAGGGGCTCAGGGTGGGATAGGACAGGAACCTTGGTTGTCCTAGGGATGATCCCCAGCCTTCCTGGGGCAACAGACAAAACCTCTTCCTCAAAGAGGCCCTGTTCCTCTGTTTACAACACTCTGACACTAAGTGTGAGTTGCTTTTGTTTTTTCATAACAAGCAATTCTGCATGCTTCTGTGGCCACCACGTGAGTGTCCTACAATTTGATCCAGTTCTGACTAACTGCCTGGGGCTCACGTAGACCTCACAGGTTGAGGGCCTCATCTCACAAGACTGCCTCTTACTTCAGAGGCTGATTGCAAACAGGAGTGCCTAGGGTACACACACTTCTGTCCAGCTCTGCTACCATGACTCTCTCCTCGGGTTCAACAATTTGCTGTATGTGCTCAGACAATCCAGGGAAACCCTGCTTTACTATTACTATTTTTAATAGAAAGGCTGTTATAATACAAATGAACAGTCTATTGAGGAGGTCAAGGAGGGTCTGTCCCAAGAGGAGGAGCCCTGTCCCCATCGAGTTTGGGCTGCATCAACCCAGAAGCACCCCAGCCCTGCAGTTCAGGGGTTTTATGAAGGTTCCCTTACGCAGCTGTGATTGATTACATCATTGGTCATCGGTCACTGGTGATCAATTCAATCTCCAGCCCTTGATTCTGTCCAGCTACATGGTTGGTTACCCTGGCAACCAGAGCATCCTCCAAGAGTCATCTCATTAGCATTAACCCAGGATTGGTTGAAAGGGGTTTCTTATGAATATCAAAAGAGGCTCCTCTCACCCTATCCATTCAGAAATTTCAAGGATTTTTGAAGCTCTGTGTCAGGAACAGAGACAAAGTCCAAATGTGTATTTCTTATTATACCACACTCTCGGCCTTCCCTGGGACACCTTGCTGGTGCTTTGGTGGTAGACCTGGGTGTGAATTCCAGATCTATGATCTTGGACACAGCTGAGCTGCAGGGGCCTCTGGGTAAAGCTGAGATTCTGGATACATTTTCTGACAGGAGAAGGGAAGGTGGAGGCCCTGAAGCACTGGCATGCGCTAGAGCTCGGTGCCTGGTGGTGGTGTTTTGTTACTGTCCTTAAGGATATGTCCCGGGATGGAGCCGGCGTTTGCCACATCCCCACAGACGTTCAACTTCGACCTTCTGAGCAGGATCTTCCCCTTTGCGGGAAGAAGTCCGCAGAGAATAGTTGGGCCCATGGCTCTGCTGCCTGCCTTTCTGTTTCTTCCTCTTAGAACTGAGGAGCAGAGGTGCCTGGCAACAAGACCCAGCTGCAGGCCTTTCAGAACACATCAGAGTTATCTTTTTAGCAGAGATGGGGTAGCAGGTGGTCTCAGCACTGAAGAGGATGGCATCTGCCTTTGTGTGGCCTCTTCCAGAATCTGAGGGCTCCCGGGAAACCTCGAAAATGTCTAGCCGAATACTCCAGATGATATTTGGAGTCAGGAGGGTGAGGGCGGTAAAGACAGGACACAGAAATCCTATTTCCCATCTGGTACCCATGGCAAACATCATTAATCAGTTGTGGCTCTCTTCTTCCCTGCAGTTGGGACTCAGGTCTCAAATGGCCCGCATCTTGGACTCCAAAAAAAAAAAAAAAAAAAAAAAAAATTTCTCTTAGCCAGCCTGGCCCTGTGCAATTGGGACAGGGAGGATGTGGGATTTCAGAGTCTTTTAAATCGTGGGTGAATGGCCTTAAGCAGCAATGAGGAAGGAGTTTGGGGGCTGTGATGGGCCCCCTGTGCTCTGCTCTCCCTCACCATCAGGCCCAAGGGAGGGGCAGGAGTGACCGAGGAGGAGGCCCAGGGCAGAGCTGGAGCAGGATGGAGGAAGAGGGATGCAAGCAGAGCCCTGGGCAAGGAGCGTGGTCCTCAGCTAGGCCAGCAGATCTGACAGGCTATTGAGATAACAGAAGCCCAGGAAATTAATTACAGCACTTGCTTCTCAAATGCCAGCCCCTCTAGTGGCAGATTCCTCCTTCTCCTCTGTCTCCACCCTAGGGAGAGGAGACAAGGACAAGAACCAGCTCATGGTGTCACCCTCCCGCTCAAGAATGCCAGTGGCTCACCATTGCCTTTCTTGATGGTATGGCTCTGTTAGTCACTCAACAGCCTGTGTCAAAGTCATGTCAACAAAAGCCGTTCCTGGGACCTGGGGGCCGCCACAGAGCCCCAGGGCCCTGAGGAAGTCTTGAGAACCTCTGGAATAAATCCATAGACACCAGTCCAGGCATTCAGAGTCCTGGAGCTCCTGGGGCCACCCTGCTGGACAGTCTTGTCTCTCTGCTTTCCCTCTTACTGCCTGCCACTCCGCTGCCTATCCCTGGCTCCGCTCCCCATCCTATTCTCTCCACCTGAAATGTCCCTGCCCCCCCCCAGGTCCCACCCCACCCAGGCTGCTGGATTTCCACCCATTCTTTAACACCCTATAGTCACATGACTCTTCCCTATGAAGTACTTCTGTAGGAGGCTGGCTCCTCCCGGGGCCCCAGGGAGCTCTGCAAGGCTCTCAGCACTGCCCACCTTTTAACACGGTTATTTATATACTTGTCTAGTCTCCCTGTTAGCCAGCAAATTCCTTAAGGGCAGAAACTATCGTCTTTATCTCTGTCCTGTGACTGTTCCCAGCAGAGTCTTTGCAGAAAGGAGCTGAATAAATATTTATTTGAGTGTCCATGACAAGCCCTAGTATCTAGGCGTTGGGAGTACGCGGAGAAGGGCCTGGTCCCTGCCCACAGCAAGGTTTCTGTCTCAGAAGAAGCAGAGCATGCGCACCCATACTTGTGGTATAAAGAGAATCCAAAATGTTGGGTGTGAGCAACTCAGATGCCAGGGCCTATCCTAGCTGTGGGAGGGGCCAAGGGAGCTTTCAGAGAGAGTGAACATGTGGGAGAAGTCAAAGGACCAGTGACACCAACCAGGAACAGCATGTGCAAGGAGATGACTGGAGAGCTCAGGGGAGTGGGCTGGGGAGACGGAGGGCAGGCGATGCGGAGCCCAGTGCTTTAGGGCTGAGTGCGCTGCACCGAGGCGGAGTGGTTAAGAGGAGCTGTGAGACCTTGCGCAGGGTCCTCTCTGGAGCTCAGCTTTCTCATCTGTAAAGTAGGTGGTTTGGATCAGAGAGTCTAGAAGGCCCCTTTCATCAAGGAATGCTGATGCATCCACCAGACGACTGTCAATCCATCGGCACAATCCCATCAATAAGGTGCTAAAGAAACCTGGTGCGATAGAGCCGAGGCTTTGAGGGGTGATGGGAGCAGGGCAGAGCCATTCAGGGAGGGCTCCCTGGGGAGATGGGAAGGGGCGCTGCCTGTGAGCCGGGGTATGTGAGAGGCACTCTGGAAAGTACACCACGCTTACTCTTCATGGTACCCGTGCGCCAGACGATTTGTTAGCCCCCTTTAGTACACGGAGAAGTTGAGGCTCTATAACTGTGTTGAACCCCAGTCTATGATTTAGACCAACTACATCTCTCCCCATTCTGCAGGCAGGCTGGGTCCTCCAGGGACGCCTGCCCCTACATGGGAAACAGTTTCAGGCCCAGTCACCGCTATACACTGAGGTTCTCAAAGGCCCTGTCACCCTGTGGGCAGAGAGAGAGAAGGGATAGTTGGCCTCATTCCTGGGGCGATCAATTGTTCTGGTTTGTCCAGGACTGAGGAACTTCGGGTATCAAGCCCTGGACAGTTCCAGGCCACGTAGGACTGGTTGGTCCCCTACACCTTCCATAGGTGGCAAACTGAGGCCTAGGATCAGCCCTGCAGATGGCAGCACCTTGGTCCCCTGGTTTTACCCACTAGGGACCCTGCTCAGGAAGGATGCTCTCCTGCTCAGCAGCCGGCTTTGAGTGAGGCTGCTGAGGACGCTGGGAAGCTAGAGAGCGAAACTACACTCAAGGTGAGGAGTCCCTGACCCCCTTTGCCACTAAGCCTGTAAGACCCCGACCTTGACGATATCTGTAGCTTTCCTTCTTGGGCTTCAGTTAAAATGAGAATCAGAACTGCTGTTAAAAGACCAGAGCTCTGTCACACCAGTGCACTGTAGAGCAGCAGCAAGCCCCAATTCAAACCATCCCACCCAGCGCAGGGACAGGAATGTGGCTCAGGGGACCCTGAGATCCTGTCTCCAACTTCCAGGCCCCATCACTCCTGCAAGGTGAGCCCAAGGCTAGAGAAATCAGAACAGCTGATGGGGCCTAACCCCAGCTGTGTGTCCCTAGACAAGCCTCTTAGCCTCTCTGAGCTTCTGGGTTTTTTCATTAGCAAAAACATCTTATTGCTCCTGGGGTTAATGGAAAAGACAGTACAACACCTTCAGCCCAGGCAGCCTGGCGCTGCATCCACCCTGCTGTTTGCTGTCACGCTCGCTCGCCCCTGCTCAGGGCTGAACAGGCTGGAGGGGTGATGAAGACCCCAGTTTGGGCTGCCAAGCCCAGCGCCAAACCCATCCCCATTCATCACAGGTAGGGCTCTCGGCTAGATCACTTACTCCCTTGCACACCACTGACTCTCTCTCTCTCTCTCTCTCTCTCTCTCTCTCTCTCTCTCTCTCACACACACACACACACACACACACACACACACACACACACACACTTTCTTTTTCTGTTGTTTGTGGCTAATTGCTTATTAGGAGATGCAGGCGGCTGCACCAGTGGGAAGGCTCAGCTTGCTCCGCTATAATTAGGATAATGCACATTAGTCATTTAGTGTAACTCGCAGCCCCTCCCCCGCGCTCCCGCTGCCGCCCACCCTCAGCTCCCGGGCCAGGGACGGGCCTGCACAGGTCCCCCTCTTCCTCCAGTCCCTCCCTTCTCTCTGCCACTGGCCACCCCCATGCTGGGGATTCCTGTCTCCCACCCCCTCTCCAGCTAGTTCTCTGTCCCCTAGCTGTGCCTGTCTACCCCTCTTCTCGAGCCCTCCCCCCAGCATCCTGGGCCTTGATTTATTTTCCCCTCGCCCAGCCCCTCCCACCTCCTGAACCAGAGGCGAAGGGTTAGGTGGGTGTAGAGGCCTGAAGGGCAGGTTGGGGGTGTGGAGGGGCATTGGTGGCAGCTCTAGTCTCCTATGTGACCCCTCCCGGGGCTGGCCCCCTGGAGCTGGCCCCTGGCTGCTGCCTGGCCCCTTCCCCACCCCAAGCCCTGATCATCTGTGTGGCTGAGGCCTGGGCTGGCCAGGGCGCACCATTGTCTCCAAAGGCCCTTCTGTGAGCTCAGCCCAGCTGCTCATGGTCATCCTAAGGTGGGGACTTCTGAAGTGCAGCAATCCCCAGGGGGCCAGGGAGGAGCTCCACGGGGTCAGGCTCCTTCCCCTGAGGCCTCAGCACCCCCCTGGGATTCTATAAGCTGTGCAGGCACTGAGGAGTGGGATGGGGGGCAGCCCGGATTGGGTGATCTCTTGGGGAAAGGGCGGCCAGGCTGGGTGGAGGCCCAGTTCTAACAGGTAAGTCAAGGCAGAGAAGAGGCCTTAGCTGTGGGCACAGTGCCCTGGGCCCTCCTCAGTACCACTCCAGGAGCTCCCCTTTGAGTCCAGAGCCCGTGTCTGTTGGTCTGTCCATATCTATAACCGCAACCAGCAGGCTTGTGAAGAAAAGAGGGCATTGTCTTTCCAGTTGAACACACACACACACACACACACACACACACACACACACACACACACATTGGCTTTTATTTCTAAAAAACACAGACAAGCCCCCCCATATCTCACCCTGCCCCCAGCAGTGACCTTCCCCAAACCCTCAGCCCTCACTCCACCCAGCTGCGAGGGGCCCTATGCCAGGTCCCTACTGGGAGGGCCGAGTGGGTGGAGGCCCATGGTTGTGGGTCTTGAGACAGAAGGAAACTGTGGGCTTTGTCCCCAAGAGTCCCCACCTGCTGCCCATGCCCAAGGCAGACCCCATGTGCAGGGAAGTGGAAAGCACAGATCACATGCAGGGCTCTGCTCTGGACAGCGGGGTAAAGAAAACAGTGGAGCCCTTGCCCTTGGCAGGAGGCCTCTCAATGGCAGTCAGCACAGAGGACTAGTGTTAAGTCCCTATGTGGGAGAAATGGGGAGTCAGCGTCTGGGTCTCTTGTCCCTGATTCAACAGGCGGTGTGGGATCCAGTTAATGATGGTGACGATAACAAGTAGTAGGTGACATTTTTGTTGTTACTGGGGATTGTACCCGGGCCATTCAACCTCTGAGCTTTACTCTCAGCCCTTTTGATTTGTTTATTTTTTTTTTATTTTGAAACCGATTCTCACTAAGTTCTTGAGGGTCTCACTGAGTTACTGAGGCTGGCCGCTAATCTGTGATCCTCCTTTCTCAGCCCCCCAAGTCCTGGGATTACAGGTGTGTGCCACCATACCCGATTTAATAGCTAATATTTACAGAGGGCTGACTATGTGCCAGGCTCTGAAAATCTTAGGTAGGTGACCCTATAACACAGGCATTTTGTTGTCAAAGCAATCAAGGGACAGAGGTGCTGTTTTTACCCTAGTGACAGTTGGAGAAACCAAGATGGAGGGATGCTAACTCAGTCTGTCTCCAGCCTTCCTGACCGCTTCCTCCTTCTTAAAATGTAGGGGAAGGATTCTGACATCTCTTCCTTTAGGGGATGGGGAGTTCTCAGAGGGGTCTCAGGTGTTGGGGGGAGCTGGCAGGAGGTCTCCTGGGAGGGGCTGCAAGCAGCGTGGGGTGGATGCCCCCTTCCCTGTCTAATTCCAGCCTTGGGATCCAGCCATGCATGAGGGCCGGGTGGGCCACAGCGTTGGGAAGCCGCCTCTCCAGGATTTACAGCCTGCCGGGGAGGTGGGCCTGAGCCCCTGGGGGTCCAGGCTGTGGGAAGTTTGGTGGCCTTTGCCCACACCTGTCACTGTGTGAGGAGCCAGTGCAGATCACGGGCTGCTGCAGGCTCCCCTGCTGGACTCTGGGCACACGGGGCCCCTCCGTGCTGGGAACCCAAGGGTGGGAGGAGACAAGAAAGCCCTCCTGCCTCCTCCACACTTGTCCTAGAGGTGGGGTCTGCAGCTGGAGATGGGAGAGGGGAGCTGCTTTGAAAAGGAACAGGAGGCAGCTAGAGGAGGGGCATGGGGGGCTGGACATCTCTCAGGCCTTAGGCGTCTGTCCTGGAGGCCCCTATTCCTCTGCCTCTGTTCTGCCACCTCTTCTCCCATCCAACCCAAGACTGTTTATGCAGCTCCAGCTAAAAGTAGGGACGAGCCTATATGGACAAATGTGTGTGCAACTTGGGGACATCCAGCAGCCCCAGGCTAGGCACTGGGAGTGGTGGGCAGAGCCGGGCTGGGTTGGAGGCCCGGGGTGGAGGCCCAGCTTGTTGGCGGGTCAGGCCTGATCTGCTGAACAGCACAGGTGGCTGTCCTGGTGGGGAAGGAGGCAGTGCTCCCGGCCCAGCTGTTGCTGGCCTCTGCCCAGCCCAGATCCCCCAGGAAGCCCTGCACACATCGCCCTGCACACCCAGGCCACTCACGCAGCACACAGGGCAGACTGTCCTTTTCTCCCAGGCCCAGAGAGGGGAAGGGACCAGCCCAGGCCACACAGCAGACTGAGGCTTTTAAGGTCCCCAGTAGCAAGCACGTCTTCCAGTCTGTGTCTCCAAGGCCCCTGGGACGCGGCCTGGTGCACCTGCCACCTCTTACTTGTCCTGTTTAACTTAACAGACACTGACAGAGGACCTGCCATGAGCCAAACAGTGCACAAAGTGCTGGAGAAAACAGGTCAGCACCTCCCTCCTCCCAGAACTAAATAGGCAGTAAGCGTGGGGTGAAGGAAGGAGCCAGCGAACCCTGTACCAGGAGCTACACCAAGCAGTGTTCTTATTAAATCATGACAACTTCGTGAAGTAGGTTACATGGGCCTCAATTTTCATTTTTTTGTTTTGTTTTTGTGCTGGGAATTAAACCCAGTATAGTTCTACCTCCGAACTACACCCCAACTTTTTATTTTTTTATTTTTTGGAAATAGGATCTCACTAAGTTGCTAGGGGTCTCACTAAGATCTGAGTCTGCCCTCCAGCCTGCGATTCTCCTGTCTCAGCCTCCCAAGTGCTGGGATGACAGGCACAGGCCTCTGTGTCTGGTCCCATGAGCCTCATTTTACAGGTCTAGAAATCAAGGTTTAAAGAAGTTAACTTGTCAAAGGTCGCACAGCAGGAAGTATCAGGCCTGGGTGTGAACATGAGCTTATTTCTCCAAAGCCAAACAGGTTCTTTATTCTTTTCTTCTTTTTAATTTCCTTTATTTTTATTCTTGGAAATGCTTCAAACAGTTTTCTTCATTCTTAAAGGCATTTATTTTTTTTCTAATTTTACAATAATACATGTTCATCGCAGGCAACTGGAAAATACATAAAAGCATAAAGTAAAAAAATAACAATTACCCATAATCCCTACCCCCGTAGAGACAAGCACCATTAGCATTTTGATGTATTTTCTCCCAGTGTCTACATCTGTTTATATAAAACCAGATCAGGCCATCGAGCCACTCCTATACTTTTCTTTGACAGTTCACATTCTTTTATGACAATTTTCCCATCTGAATAAATATTAAAAAAAAAAACCTTGAAGCCAGGCATAATTTACCAGCACGCTTGTAATCCCAGCGCTTGGGAGGCTGAGACAGGAGGATCGCACAGGTTCGAAGCCAGCCTTCAGCTGCTTAGTGAGGCTCTCAGCAACTTAGTGAGATCCTGTTTCCAAATAAAGTAAAAATTAGGGCATATTCATTTCGAGTCACACCCCCCCATGCCATTTTGGCATGGGGTTGTATTTCTATTTTCTGTATTTCTATCTTTCTAATAAACTTCTTTAAATCTTCCAAAAATAAAAAAGTAAAAAATAGGTCTGGGAGTATACCCCAGAAATAGAAAAGCCCCTGGGTTCCACCCCCAGTACCACAGGAAAAAAAAAAAAAAAAAAAAAAAAAAACCTTGATCTGCCAAGCACGGCTGTAATCCCAGTACTCAGGAGGCTTAAACAGGAGGATTGCAGGTTCGAGGCTAGCCTCAGTAAATTAGTGAGACTCTGTTTCAAAATAAAAAATAAGAAGGGCTGGGGATGCAGCTCAGAGATAGAATGCCCCTAAGCTCAATCTCCAATGAGCCCCCACCCCCCAAAAACTACCCTTGATCTCTAACGGATGCATGTAGCCATTCTGGTACATTTGCATTTATTTAACTCAACCTTACTTTTGGAAGTTTTAGGTTGCTTCTAATTTTTCATTAATAAGCACAATATAGCAGTAAGCATCTTTCTACATAAACCTTTGAAAAGATTTCTGCTTATTAGATTCCTGGAGGAGGATTTATTGGGTTAAGGAGCATGAACAGCTTGAAGGCCTCTAAAATGTATTTTGAAATTGCTTTCTAGAAAGCTTGCCCAGTTTAACCTTTACCAATGGGGCAAGACAGTGCCCCATTCCTTTTCCCCCCCTTGTTTTGGTACTGGAGGTTCAACCCAGAGGCATTCTACCTCCAACCTACACCCCCAGCCCTTATTATTTTTTATTTTGAAACAGGGTTTCTCTAAGTTGCTGAGGCTGGCCTAGAACCCGTACTCCGCCTGTCTCAGCCTCCCAAGTACTGGGATTATAGGTGTGCACCACCTGGTTTGTCCCATTTCTTTAAGCCTTTGCTAACATTAAGTACACTCTTTTTTTTTTAAATCAAAATTCTTTCTCACAACCTAGGTTTCCCCATGGCAGCACTCCACTCCACAAGCACTGCTGGGGACCATTGGTTCCGAAGCCCATTTGCCTGTGGGGAAGTAGGCCACGAGAGGTCAGACCCGCCAGCCAGGGAGAAGAGGCATCCCTCCTCCCAAGCCAGAGCCCCTGCCTTGCGCCCTGGGCCTCAGCTGCCTCCCCTGCAGCCCTCCTGGGCCAGGGTGTTTCTCCAGGGCCTGTCCCTACCCCCTCTCTAAGTCACACCTCTGCTGTGGTCCTGGAGGTCTGGGCTGGGGAGGGGTCACTGGGCAGAGCCATCCCTGGCTTCCTGATCCCAGGCCACATGGCCCCCAGGATGCTCACCACTGCCTTAATCATGGCTTCTGCTGCCTCTCATTCAATCACTGGATCGTTCATTCAGAAATCTAACAAATAGACTCATTCGGCACCTACTTGGTACAGGGCCTATTGGAGGCTCTGGATATTTGTCATGGTTACTTGTCAGCACTGCTGCCCTAGACTATGCCTCAGCCTCTTCAGCACCTTCACCAGCTTACTCACTGCAGTCTCCCAACTCCTGTGATGACAGCCCCGGGGTGCTTGATGAACGTGCGGATTACCGGATTACCAGGACTCTCCTCTGGAAGGCCTGGGTCAGGTCCACCTTTGCTCTTGTTTCGTTTGCTCCAGCTGTTTTTCCTATTTGGGCAAGTTCAGGAGCGAGTGCTGAAGGATCTGCAAACACTGACACCAGGTGTGGCACAAGCATGCCTTTGTGCGCGTGCATACACACACACGCACATGTACACACACACACACACACACACAGGCCAAGCTCTCTCGTGGTGTAGCCCACGAGCCCTTGAGCCCTGCTGGCACACCCTGCTGCGCCCCTCAGCCTCAAACTCACCAAAGTTAATGATTTCTTTTTCATGATTTGCAAGTGATTAGTTTTAATTTGGGGACAATTAGAGGTAGAAGCAGGAGGCATCTGATCCTGATTAGAAGCAGAGAGATAAGCCGAGCGTGGTGGCACACACTTGTAATCCCAGCATTCAGGAGGCTGAGACCGGAGGATGGCAGTTTGTGGACAGCCTCAGCTACTTAGCGAGGCCCTTTGCAACTCAGTGAGACCCTGTTTCAAAAATAAAAACACTAAAAAATAGGGCTGGAGTGTAGCTCGGAGGTACAATGCCCCTGGGTTCCATCCCCAGTACCTCAAAAGAAGAAGCAGGGAGAGGAGCAGCCAGAGGCACCCCACGCCCAGCCTGCCTGGCCCTAGCCTCCACGAAGATTCACTACTGTACCCTGTAAGTTGGGGGAGGGAGGCTCTGTACCTGGAGAGAATGTCATCTGGCAGGGACCAGAGGAACCCCTTGTGCTTCCAGACCCCTGAGATGAAAGGGAAAGACTCTGTCAACCATTGACCTGGGCAAGTGCCCCGGGCTCATGAAGAGGCAGAATTGAAACACCCACTATAGGCAACACTGGTCCCACCCAATGGCTGCCTATATCCCCATCCAGCTGGAAAGAAAGGTACAAGTGTTTAAACAAGCCCATGCTTTCTGGTGGTGGAGGTGGCTTGAGGGACCTCTACACTGACACAGGGCACATGAGCCAGAGAAATGACCTATGAAAGAGCCCTTGATCATTAGCACCGCACTGACACAGGGCTCCTGACCCAACAGAGCCCGGCCTAGGCAGAACACACAGCTGCAGAGGGGAAGAAAGCGGCTGCCTGGGTGGTCTTAAGAGGGGCCTAAGTTGGGCACGGGGGGTGCAGGGAATCCCATGCCCCTCCAGAGCTGCAAGTCTGCAAATTCATTCCGTTGTCTATTTCACTGTGAGGAGGACAGAGCAGGCCCAGCCTGTGTGAAAGGGGCCACTTGCCAGGCCCAGTTCTGGCAGGGCTCGGGGATGCTGGGGACACCACAGTAGCCATCACTAGCCCTCTTACACAAGCTGGATGATCCCAGCCCGTCTTCTTCCTCCTGTGTGATACCTCCACATCTTCCTGGAGGAAACTGAGGCTGTGCAGGGTAGAAATAGCCAATCCTCAAGGATTAGTTTACTGGGGTTGCTATAGCAAAGTGCACCAGCTGGGCAGCTTAAGCAGTGGGATTTTCTCTCTTCTGGAGGCTGGGAGCCTGAGATCTGGGTGTGGCAGGTCCTGCAGTAAGGGCTTCTTCCTGCCCATCTGCTCTTTGTATCTTTGCTGTCTTCCCTCTGTAGACCTGTGTCCTGCTCTCCTGATAAGGACACTGGCCACACTGGGTTGGGGGCTCCAAAGACCTCGCTTTCACTTCCTTGCCCCTTTAGAGACGCCATCTCCAAACACAGTCACATTCTGATATACAGAGTGTTGGGACTTAAGTGTATGCACAAGGTCCCGGGGATCTGAAGGCTTGCAAAGCCCGAGGCAGAGCAGGGCCATTGCAGAAAGGCAGCACCAAGCCTGCTATGCTGGCGAGCTGGACCGGGACAGAGGTATGGCAGGAGGAGGCCCCGGTCCAAGGAGCAGAGTGGGATGGGTGCCGTGGAAATACACTCTGGAATTGTACCAGGCCACCTCCTGCAGGGCCGAGAGGCAGCCCCCACACACCCAGGCCAGTAGGAGGTAGTGAGCAACTCTTTATTTTCCCCTTAGGACTGGAAATTGAACCCAGGGGTATTCTAACTCTGAGCTACACCCCCAGCCCTATTTAATTTTTTATTTTTGAAATGGGGTCTAAGTTGCTGAGGGCCTTACAAAGTTTGCTGAGGCTGGCCTCTCACCTGCGAACCTACTGTCTTGGCCATCACAGGTGTGTGCACCACGCCTATGTGGGCAGCTCTTGTGTGTATGAGTGTGTCCAAGATGGGCCCAACTGTCATTTCCACCTGTCTGACCTCTGAAGCCCCTCTCTTCCTTACCTCGGGCTGGACCTCCTTCTCTGTGTCCATCCTCCAACCTCACCCACTTTTGCCTCCCTTCTAGGAACCATCTAGCAGCTTCTACTCCCATGCTCTTTTGATATTGAGAAAGGCCAAAGCTCTGTGCTGAAACAACGGCTGGCATGCATTTGAGTGCACACACATACACACACACACACACACACACACACACACACACACACACACAGTCTTCCAAAACTTGACCTACCCAGTGACATACTGACCCCACCGGTCTCATCTCCTCTGCTCTCCGCCCCCACCCCCAGGATGCTTGCTAGGGCCTCCCCCACTTCCCAGGGGAACCTGAGGCTCAGAGAGGTCAAGTAGAAAATAGCTTTCAGCTGTAGAAAAAGCAAGTGTGAGAGCAGAGATTAGTGTTAGAGTCTCAGAGACCCACCCTGCTCCTCCCACAGAGGAGAGAGACCGCAGGGCCCCGCCTCTAAGGATGGAATGAGTCACAGTGGTGACGGGCAGGGGGTGGGTGCTGTGTGTCATAACAACATTAATACAAAAATTGCAACAATCCGTTATCTTTTGGGATCACCTTCCTGACTTTTAGCTGTTTCCTTAATAGAGGTACTCAATTTCCTCTGCTGCAAGTTGGATGGAAGGCTGCAAGACCCACAAGCTGCTGGCCCCTCCTCAGGGTCATCCGGTTTCCTCTTGGATGCCTCATGAATGAGGAACTCATTACCCCCACCGTAACCTTGTCAATGCTGGGCAGCTCATTCACAGAATTTCATTCTTTCTACAGCATTGGTTGAAGGCCTACCACATGCCAGGCCATGTCCTCAGCACTGGAGTAGAGCAGGGAGCCAAGCAATGTCTGTGTCCTCAGGGATCGTAGTCTCTAATAGGCAGGAACAAGTACCAAGAATCCTATCAAGTTAGGTGGTCATAAATGCTATGAGGAAAATCCATTAGGAAAGGAAAGAGATCAAGGGGGTGGGACACGCTACTGTAGGTAGGACAATCAGGACAGATATCCCTGAACAAAGACTGGAAAGAGAAACGTATGAATATCATGGGGAGAAAGTTCCAGGCAGAAGGAACAGCAAATGCAGAGGCCGGAGGCAGAAACATTTGCTCAGCAGATTTAGAACAGCAAAGACAATTCAGATGATCCAGAATCTGCCAGACCAGCTCCTGCCCAGGAGGTAGACGGGGGGCAGGTTTCCCCAGTCCCTTCCTTCACGCCCCTCTGCGCCCAGTGGCCATCTGGTGGCCTCTGCCCCCACCATGCCTTCAAGGGGTCCAGATGGTTGGTCATGAAGCAGGGATGGTGAGAGGAACAAATGAAACTAAGGCACTTAGTGGCCTCTGGGTCTCCCGGGGATGGCTAAGGAAGGCGGGGCAGCATTCGGACCCCCCAGCCTGCCCCATCCTATCCAAACAGTGAGCACTCACACCCTACTGACCGCAGCTGCCCTTCTACAAGCACAGAAGGACAAGCACACCACCTTGTGAGCATCTCCGCGGTTCATGAAGCATGTTCTAACCCTTAGCCTTTTAGCCACTGTCAGTGTCCCTATGGGTGAGTGGGGCTGATGTCACCCCTGCAATTTTAGAGGTAGAATCTGAGACCCAAAATGGGAAGCAACTCCCCGGGGGGAGTCTGGCAAGGAGAGGCCTTGACCCTCAGTGTCAAAGCCTCCTTCTGCCTGCTTCCTGAGGCTTCCAGGGCAGTTGATTGGCCGCTGTGCCCTGGCAGGACATCCCCCTGGATTCACATATGCATGCCTTGACCCCGGGCTGCAAGGGCACATTCTTAGAGATTCCAGGAGACAGCCTGGAAGGCTCTCTGCGCCTTTTGGGTGCCGATGCCCACCTTCACCACAGCGCTCCTTGCAGGGCAGGGCTGTGGAGTATCCGAGGAAGGAGTGGCTGGGAACTGAGGTCTCCTGGGGTGTCTAGTTGTGAAAGCCTGTGCTGTCTAGAGGACCAGGGACCAGCACTTTCTAAACTGGTCCTGGGGCTACTCTGGGATGAACCTTAAGAAGGAATGGAAAAACCAAGAGCCACTCCTCCTACAACAACTGGTCTCTGAGGGCCTCTGCTGTGCCTCCAGCCGACTGCTTTATTTTTTGAATGAGGAGACCAAACTGCAGATTTGATTTTAAAAATAGGATGCAGACACTGGGGCCTCAGGAGCCGGGAATTTTTAGTTTCCTGCTCTCGTGAGGAACTGGGTGTGAATGTGAAACAGTCAAGGGTCAAAGGACAGTGGTAAATGAGGAATATGCATGAACTCTGAGTAAGGTCCCGTATGACCAGGGGTCTCCTCTCCGAAACAGGGGTGTGTGCAGACCACTCAATATAGACTAGCCGTGATGACCCAAAAACCTGCTTGTCACCTGGCCCCAGAGGCAGGATGTGAGAGGACTGCTTGGAGAAGGACAGCTTGTAGGAATCTCCAGGGGTCAAGAGCACGGTCTGGAAGGCTTCCTGGAGAAGGTGGCATTGGAGCTGGGCCTTGGAGGAAGATTCAGGCTTAGATAATGAGAGAGTCAGATGCAGAGGGTGCAGTGTTATCAAAGGAGGGAAGTAAAGGCGAAGTTGAAGGTAGTAAGAGTTGTCCGCTTATGCTGCCGCAGGGGCACGGGATGAGGAGGAGAGTCCTAGAGGACAGGCAGGAGCTTGAGGCTCTGAATGCCACACTAGGGCCGGAGGTGGGTTGGGTTTTATTTTGTAAGCAGGCAAGAGAGAGTCTTTAATAACACCTACCCATGTTCGCATTGTGTTGCACAATTATAAAGAGTGTTTTCTTATTTGATTCTCAAACACAAAACAAATAATAACATGACATCCTGCAAGCCCAGCATTCTTATTGCCCTGATTTTAAGGTTGAGAAACATGACTCAGAGAGTTCAGGGGAAAAACCAAAAAAGCCTCTTAAACTTCAGGCCTCAGCCAGGTAGAGTGGTACAGTCCTTGAGAGGCTGGGTGAGACAGGAGAATCGCAGGTTCAAGGCCAGCCTCAGCAACTTAGCAAGACCCTGTGGGAATATAGCTCTGAGATAGAATGACCCCTGGGTTCAGTCCCAAGTACAAGAAAGTAAATAAATAAAAACAACTTCAGGCCTCCATTGTGGTCCCCCCTGTTTCCCGACTGTGCTACCAGCTTTAGAGAAGAGTGTGGGGAACGAGGGCCACTCTGTGTCCAGAAGAAGGGCTGGCGGGTGAGGTTAAGAGAGGGGTGAGGAGAGACCCATCATCATTGCCCACAGCTAGAACTGGGGCAGGGGCCTGGGGTGGAGGACAGAGGGGAGCCCAGGATATAATAACCAGTCAGGAGACAGACTTGCTAAAACCTAAGAGCCTCCTGGGTAGCAGAGGGGGCAACAGAAGGATGAAGTCCAGTGCAAGGCCCACACTTAGATCGGGGAGACAGAGGATAAAATTCTTTGTGGTGAGAGGGATGAGCACAGGGGGACCCTGAGCACTCTATACCCTCTGAGGTGACGGTGCTGTAAAGGGCTGGGATTGAGGCTCAGAGGCCTCGGGTTCCAATCTGCTGCGGGCCCTTTTGCCCATGTGACTGGGATAAGTTACTAAAGTGCTTGCACGTAAGTTCCTTTATCGGTGAGATTTAAGAACAGGCACTCAAAAGAAGTTATTGATAGGAAGGGGTTGAGTCGATGGAGATGATAACACTTACCTCCAAAGATTGATCTGTGGATCAAACAAACAGACGCTGGTGGGGCCCAGAACCCGGTGGGCAGGTCACAGGAGGAGTTAACACTTTGTGTGCGCCGAGCCCATGCGCAGCCCTTCATGTGCACGACTTTGGAAAGTCCTCCCAAGGGCGCTTTGAGGTAGAAACCGTTTGTAGACTTCTTTGCTGGGTCTTGGGGTTTGATGTGACCTCTCTAACGCTTTCCAGGACTTTGCATGGGATTAGCTTCACCTGGAGGTTGAAGACAAAGAAATGCAGCCAGGGGAAGCTAGGGGCCTGGCAGCAGCGTCCTGGGCCCACTAAAAAGACGGGGAGCCAGGCTGAGCCTGCACTTGGGGGCACAGGGCCATTGTGGGGGTGGGAAGCTAGGTGTCTGGGAGTCCTGGTCTCAGCACCTCAATCCTGACGAGTCTAGGCCTTGTTGCTCTCTGTCCTCAGGCTCCAGCCGCTCCCACCCAGCCAGTCCCAGCCCGCCAGGGCATCAGGCCAGCCCTGTGCTGCCGGTCAGCTACCGTCTGTCCCACACTCGGCTGGCTTTCTTCCTGCGGGAGGCCCGGCCGCCATCACCCGCGGTGGGCAATGGCTCCCTGCAGCGCTCCGAGCCCTTCGTTGTGTTCCAGACCAAGGAGCTGCCAGTCCTCAACGTCTCCCTGGGGCCCTTCAGCACCAGCCAGGTGGTGGCGCGGGAGCTTTTGCAACCATCCAGCACCTTGGACATCCCTGAGCGTCTGACGGTCAACTGGAAGGTGCGCGCCTTCATCGTGCGCGCCCGCGTGCCGGCCTCGCAGCCCGTGGCGCAGGTGCTGTTCTATGTGGCCGGCCGGGACTGGGACGACTTTGGTGTCACCGAGCGGCTACCCTGTGTCCGCCTGCACGCCTTCCGGGACGCCCGGGAAGTCAAGAGCTCCTGCCGCCTAAGCGGGGGCCTAGCCACCTGCCTCGTGCGCGCAGAGCTGCCCCTGGCCTGGTTCGGGCCCCCCGCCCCCGCCGTGCCGCCCAACGCCCGCCGCAAGTCTCCAGACGGGCTGGAGCCCGAGGCGACGGCGGAGAGCCAGCAGGCCGAGCTCTACTACACGCTTCACGCCCCAGATGCAGCGGGCGGCTGCGGGGGCTCCCGGCGGGCGCCAGGGCTCGGGGTGGGGGCCCGCGCAGAGAGCCCCACGCAGCATCCGCTGCTGCGCATTGGGAGCATCAGCCTGTTCCGCCCGCCGCCCCGGAGGATGCTGCAGGAACACAGGCTGGACAGCAACCTGATGATCCGCCTGCCCGACCGGCCGCTCAAGCCCGGGGAGGTGCTCAGCATCCTCCTCTACCTGGCCCCCAACTCCTCCTCGCCGACCAGCCCCAGCGTGGAGCACTTCACACTCAGGTAGCAGCCGCGAGTGGGGGTCCTGCTTCCGGTCCAAGGTCAAATGCATTCCTGACCCTTTGTAGTCCCGGCCAGGTCCCTGACCAGCATCCTAACCTCAGCTCTCCCAGGAATCCCTTGAGCAGTCTCAGGCACACTGCACTTATTGGAGCCCCAGGGTTCTTACCTATCCCATGGCAATCAAAATCTCTGCCTCTCCCTCTGTATCTCATAGAATTGGCATCATAAAAGGACGTGTCTGTTTTCACAGAGATGTCTGGAATGATGGGATGGGGTCCAGAAGGGCCTTTAGGTGGGAACTGGTTCAACTCACCCATTTTGCAGATAAGGTGACTGGAGTCAAAAAGGAGACATGGAAATAGGAAAGCATCCCCAAGCTGGCAGCCAAAAGACAAGCCAGAGTATGTGCCGGCTGGGACAGTGGCCTCAGCCCTGGAGTTGGGAGAAAAAAATCTCAGGAGTCCAGCTTTTTCTATATCTTGAGATGGACATCGTTCATGAACTCAAAAATGCCCCAGGTCATATCACATCCCCATGAAACAGAATGATATTTCACAGTAGGAAGCATGGTTTAAGTCATGTTGTGTGACTTTGAGGACATAAAAAGGCCCTTCAAAATGTTGCTCTGTGCCACCAAGATGCATGGCCTCAACCTCCCTAAATATTGCCCTCTCACCTGATCATACAACTGTGGGGCTCACTAATGCCTGGAAAGTTATTTTATTGTGATTTTATTTCAGTGATTGATACCTTGGCCATTAATTGGAACCATTAAAAGATTCTAAACAAGCCAGATGTGGTAGTTAACACCTGTAATCCAGTACTTGGGAGAAATAAAGTATAAAATAGGTCTGGGAGTGTAGCCCGGAGGTAGAAAAGCCCCTAGGTTCCACCCCCAGTATCACAAAAACAATAAAAAAATAAATAAAAGATAAAAAGGGCTAGGGATATAGCTCAGAGGTAGAATGCCCCTGGGTTCATTCCCCAGTACCAAAGTAGTGGGAGGGATAGCTGGAGGGAAATTGTCCTGTCTCGCTCCCATAGAACCTATGGCTGTTATCTCAATTAAATAAAGAAACTGCTAGTCTTTATGGGCATTTTGAAAAAGGACTGTGGCAGACATATGTCTCTAGAACAAGCAAGCAGACTCTGGGTAAAGATCTGGCAGGGCTACCACAGAAGTGACGGCAGCTCCCACTGGTGTCAGGGGATTTTCCTGCGTGACACTTTTCCTAGACGTTAAGTCTAGGGGGCAAGGTGACATGGCTCACCTGCTCCTCTTGCTCCCAACCCCATCCAGGGGCGGTGGCCAGGTGAGTGGCCTTTGGGCCCCAGCCTGACCCTCTCCATTTTCTCTCCACTTTTGTCTCAGGGTGAAGGCCAAGAAGGGTGTGACGCTTCTAGGCACCAAGTCACGGAGCGGCCAGTGGCATGTGAGCTCAGAGCTGCTGAGCGGAGCAAAGCACTCGACAGCCACTGTGGATGTGGCCTGGGCCCAAGGCACTCCCCTGCCCCCCTGGTGAGTCCTTCATGCAGGAGGCTGGGCTTGTGGAGGGCTGGCACTGGGCAGATGGGGAATCTGAGGTCTGGACCATGGGGCAGGCTCCTGGGGCCAGAGGAGCCAGGAAGGCTGGAGGCTCAGAGGCCACAGAAGCAGCTGCTAAGGAAGAATGGGGTCCCCCCGATGAGTTCAGAGCTCTTGAGCCCCTCCCAGATTTCATTTTTTGTCCCCCTTCCTTTCCCACCCTGGCAGGGAGGGCCAGGGCCCCCTGGAGATCCTGCAGCTGGACTTTGAGATGGAGAACTTCACCAGCCAGTCGGTCAAGCGGAGGATCATGTGGCACATTGACTACCGTGGCCATGGTGCCCTGCCTGACTTGGAGCGGGCGGTCACTGAGCTGACGGTCATCCAGCGGGATGTGCAAGCCATCCTGCCCCTAGCCATGGTGAGTGAGCAGGGTCCAGGCCAGGTGCCCGTGTTCACGTGTGCATGTGTGTGTGTTAGGAAAGTGCACATCTGAGCACGCATGCAAGTGGATGTGTAAGTGCTTGTAGGCACCCCCTCTAGCATCCAGGTGTGATCACATGAGAAGGTGCACATGTACAGTCATGGGAAGCACGGGTGCTTTGCCCCTGGTGCAGATGCTGAGGGGGCAGGAGTGGGAGAAGTCACCCAGAAGGGGCCATGCCAGGGAGGATTCTGGAGGAGGTGCCCATGCAGCTGAGTCTCTGGGATCACAAGGGAGGAAGGGCTCATACTTTCTGAGATGAGGAAGGTGCCCTGGACAGGGGTCGCATGAGCAAAGGTGAAGCAGTAGGAGTGTGAGTACTTTCTTCAAAGGATCAGTAAATGAGTTTAGAAAGAGCACAGTGGGGCAGTAAAGCTGAGACGATTGTCTGGGACCAGCCCAGGCACCTTGGATGCAGGTGACTATGTTGGAAGAAAGCCTTGCAGAGCAAGAAGGGGCATGAGGGTGGGTCGAGGCACCTCCCTGCACATGGGTGCCAGCCTTCCTAGAAGGATGTGCATCTGAGCAGTAGCAGTGGCCAGGAACCAGGGCCTTGGCCGACATGTTCCAGAATAGAAGGGGACCACAAACAGCCCCTCCTCCACTCCCCGCTGCAGGATACAGAGATCATCAACACAGCCATCCTGACCGGACGAACAGTGGCCATCCCTGTCAAGGTCATCGCCATTGAGGTGACTGGCCTGGTCCTAGATGTCTCTGCCCTCGTAGAATGTGAATCTGACAATGAGGACATCATCAAGGTGGGCTTCCTGGAGGTGGGGCCTCAGGGGAATTTGGAGGGGACTTTGGAGGAATAGAACCCCAAGCCAGGGCTCAGGAGGCTCCTCTCATTGGCCCTGCCCTGTGTGCAGCATAGGCCCTTCCCATTTCCTCCCACAACCTGCCTGTAGGGAACAGTTCATCTTTCTGTGTTGATCCACCCAATATTAGCGCTCCCAACCTGGGCGCTGCCCCGGCCCATCCTGCAGTCCTTCCCACAGGTGGAGGAATGCGGGCGGGACCCTTTGGCCATTGAAGGGAAAAGGCAGTGTCTCAGCTCCAGGTCAAGCCAGAGAGTCATTATGGAGCCCTGCTGTGAGCCAGACACTGGGAGGGAGGCCACAGAGATAGGCCTGAACCCAGGGTGCTGGGATTTCAGGGGGGAGATGGAACTCAGGGAGGAAGCCTCCAGGAGCACTAGAGCACCTCAGTGCCTGCAACCCCTGGAGCTGTCTCCCCACCACAACTCCCTCCTGCCCCAGCTCCTCCCCAGAGACCTGCTGTGCCCAGCTCTGCCACAGCCCAGCCTCGGGGCATTCTATGACTCAGGGCTCCCAGGAGCACCCCGATGTGCTTCTTCCCTGGCTTCGGATGGGGTGGAGAGGGCAGTGAGGGCAGAGTGCCTGGGCCTGCGGGGTGAACAGCTGCTTGCCAGGTCAGCCTCTTTCCTGTTCTGGGGTCTACTCACCGCAACTTGGAGAAGAGCAGGAGAGGGAACCGGGGGTCCTGTCCTGCTCAACTGGGCTTCCTCATACTCGCTTTCTCCCCATGTTTCACCTCTGGATTTGGGGAGTCTGGGGCTCCCTCGTCCATTCCTTACCAGGGGAGTAAGATTGAAGACTGTGTGCCCCACCTCCATCGCCCAGGCCTGCTGGGACAGAACCAAACTCACCTGCTCCCAGGAGCTCCCCCCGCACCTGCTCCGTGGGGCCGATTCCCCCACCCCAGGGATGGCTGAGACACTGAAGGGAATTATCTAGGACATGAAATGTAGACACAGAATTTGTTATGAATCTCAGTGAAATGCACTCGGGTTCTTTATGGAGTGTGCCAGCATTCTAGATGGAAATTGCCAGCCTGCAGATGGAATCCTCTGCCTTCCCAGGTGGGAAGTGAGCATTTTTGACAGGGCCACTGTCCCCCGCTTCCCTCCACCCACCCTCTGAGATGATTAAGGGAGCTGGCAGGGGGTGGGAGGGTCTAGGGGCTCATCTCCACGGATGAGCCATAGCCTCAGCGCCCTCCCCCACGCTACTTGACAGACCTTCTCCCAACCTGGCGGTGGAGCGCCATGGGTGTGTACCAGCAGGAACACTGGGTGCAGGGGCACACAGGATCCACTCCAGTATGTGCCCGGTGTGTGCGTAGGCACATTTAACACACCGGCCCATCTGCATCTGCCCTGAAGTACTGGCAGACCCCTCTATGAGTAGGCACTGGGCAGATGGCTTCCATCCAGGGAACCTCTAGGAACGCAGGTTGCTATCCAGGTGGGCGTGAGTTTGCAAAAGCTGTACATATGGGTGGCAACCATCCACCCGTCTGTGCCTGGGCTTCTCTCATCCTGAGATTTCCTCCCCCTAGCCCCCATTCCTGGAGCTCCGCACCTGGCCATAGCAACCCCCTTACCTGAAATCAGCCAGCTGCCCCTTCTCCTGGGGCAGCCATGCAGTAGCAGGCACAGAGAGGGCATGAACCCACCGCTCGCCCTCCTCCCGTCCACTGCGACTTCCTCTCTGCCCAGTTGAGAACCTTCTGTGCGGTGTCTACCTGCCAGACACCTGGCTGAAGAGCCATCAGTCATTCTGGAGCAGGGCAGCCCTTCCCTGGGCGCCTCCTCTACCATGTGGTGCTGGCAGGTCAGAAGCAGCCACTAGTGAACACATTGTCATGTCAGCTACCTGCGGGGGAACAAAGACTTCCCTTTGTGGGCACAGAGGAATGATAAAAAGCAGGTGCCTCCCAGGGGAGCCAGTGCCTTCTCCCACCTGATCTCCTCGCCCTCAGCCTCCTGTGAGGGTGCTTCCTCTCTCTTCAGCAACCCTCTGGGGCCTGCTTGTCTGATCCAATTCCCCAGAACTGCCCTGTGGGAGAACCCTCAGGACAAGACACACCGCTTGCACCTTTCTTTATCCAGGTATCCAGCAGCTGCGACTATGTATTTGTGAGCGGGAAGGAATCTCGAGGGTCCATGAATGCCAGGGTCACCTTCCGATACGATGTCCTCAGCGCCCCCCTGGAAATGACCGTCTGGGTCCCCAAGCTGCCTCTGCACATTGAGCTCTCCGATGCCCGCCTCAGCCAAGTGAAGGGCTGGAGGGTACCTATCCTCCCCGACCGGAGGTACAGCCCCTCGCACTCGCGGGACACTCAGAGAGCCACAACTTCAGCACGGTCTGATCTGCATATGTGTATAAGGCCCTAGGTAGACAGTCTGTGGGTCAGTCTCGCAATCGACAAATACTCATCAAGCGCATACTGTGTGCCAGGCGCTGACAGGTGGTTTCTGTTTGTTGTTATTGTTTGTTTGTTTGTTTGTTGTTGTACATGGGGATTGAACCCAGGAGTAATCTACCTCCAAGCTCTGCCCCCACCCTACTTTAATTTTGAAACAGAGTCTTGCTAGGTTGATGAGACTCTCACTTCTTGCTGGGGCTGTTCTCGAACCTGTGGTCCCCCCCCCCCGTCTCAGCCTCCCAAGTACTGGGATTACAAGCATTCACCACCACTCCCGGCTAGCTGACAGGTGTTTGAGGTGCGGGGTGAGCGTGGTCAGTGCCTGGCCCAGCCACGCTCTCCGTCCAGCAGGGAAAGTAGTTAGGGACACGTCATAGAACACGACGGCGTGCGGGAAGCTCTGCATGCAGAGAATCAAGTCTCTAGGGAAAGTCTAGGCAGGCTTCCTGAAAGAGTTGACTCTTGAGCTAAGTCTTACAGGATGAGTAGGAAGGAACTGGCTGAGCAGACAGGCTGGAGAACAGGCACACCTGGACATGGTGCCCCAGCCTGGGCACACTAGGAGCAGATAGAAGCGCAGGCACACTCTGCCACGTGCCTGGCTCCCTGGCTGGGGCGCAGGCTTACACACCCAAGTGCCCATGTGTGCAGCATGTTCGTGTGTACTCACCAGCTCAGAGCTGCTGGACAGAGAAGCCTCGTTGGGGAGAGGAGTGGGGGAAGTAACAGTCAGCTGGCGGCCAAGAGAAAAGTGGGCTGAGTTCCATTCCCCAGCCATTTGCAAGAGCGAGGTGGTACAGACCAGAAAGTCCCAGCCTGCATGCAGGTCACCGGGGTATCAGCATCTGATCCAGCAGGACGGGGAAAGCCTGTGATCCTGCATTTCTGATCAGCTGCCCGGAGATGGGGGTATTGCTTTGAGTGGTGAGGATGGAGTGAACCCCGAAGCCAGGCAGCCTGGTTAAATCCTGACTCAGTTATTTACAAGCGGTATAACCTTGCACTACATACAGAACCTCTCTGGGCCTCCTTTTCCACATCTGTAGCATGAGCAAGGTAACACCTGCCTCATAGGACTGTTGTACAATTAAACTAGTTGACACAGGTGAAAGCCCTCTGTGTGATTGAATATTCTGGTTGGTTGATTGTAACAAAACACTAGCAAGCTTTCTCTCAAGAGCTTGCCTCCCTGGCAGTGAATCGCTTCTGATTTTTAGCATCTTTTCCCATCTGCATAGGTTGAGAATTTCCCAGATCATTCAGTCCTGGTCCCCCCTTTTTTTGTATTACTGGGGATTGAACTCAGGGACATTCTACCTCTAAGCTACACTCCCATCCCTATTTTTTATTCTTCACTTTAAAACAGGGACTCACTAAGTTGCTGAGGCTTGCCACAAACCTGGATCCTCCTGTTTCAGCCTCCCATGTACAGGGATTACAAGCGTGTGCCACCATGCCCAGCTCCCGGTCCCTTTTTGCATAACAGTTTATCAATACATTTCTCTCTTCTCACACTGTACTAACAGCAGCAAGAGACAACCAGGCTGTACCTTCCACACCTTGCTTCGAAATCCCCTCAGTTAAACCTCCAAGTTCGTCCCTGTGAGTCTTGCTTTCCACACAACTGCAGGGCACAATTCAGCTAAGCTCTCTGACATTCCGCGACAAGGATCCCTTACTTAAGGTCAGAGCTTAGCGCAGTATAAAGGCAGCGGTTTTTATTGAGGTTTGGCTATTGTTGAGGTTTGACTTTAGGCCTGGGTTAGGAGGGTCAAAGAGGGCACATTCCTTGGAGGGAAAGTCAGGGATTCCTAGCTTTAAGCGTAGCAGAAGGCACAGGCCAGGGAGGAGGCTTACTGTTGGCACAGCTGCCACCCACAGAGAGCCAGAGAGGACGGCCAGGCCAGGACAAGGGGAGTCACTCTTGCAGGTGAGAGCAGGGGCAAGGAGCCCTGACCCTGGTGCATCCCCACCCAGGTCAGCCCGGGAAAGCGATGATGAGGACGAGGAGGAGGAGGAGCGGCGGCAGAGCGCCAGCCGAGGCTGCACCCTGCAGTACCAGCATGCCACCCTGCAGGTCTTCACCCAGTTCCACACGACGTCATCTGAGGGCACTGACCAGGTGGTCACCATGCTGGGCCCAGACTGGTTGGTGGAGGTCACAGACCTGGTCAGTGACTTCATGCGGGTGGGCGACCCCCGAGTGGCACACATGGTGGACAGCAGCACACTGGCTGGCCTGGAGCCAGGCACCACCCCCTTTAAGGTAGGCCTGGGCACATCAAAGCAGAAAGGGCCTGTTCTGGGACCCTTTACCTGCGGGGGGAGGGGGGACTCACTGTGTCAGAGCCTCTGCTCCTGGGAGCAGCCCCAGCTGCCAAAACTGTATCACCTCAGGTCAGGCCCTTTAACTTCATTTTGTCAAGGCTTAGCTCCAGGCCATGTCTGCCTCCCTCAACCTTTCCGCCCTCAGGGAGGGAATTCACACAGACCCCTCCCCAGAGCAGGTGTGGAGGAGGGGAGCAGGTGGCAGTCAGCAGGAAGGCGAGTGTGGAGCTCCAGGAACTCAATTGTGACCTTCCTTTCTGACAGTTGTATGTCTGGATAGACAATTATGTATCTGGGTAGACAATTGTGCATCTCTTAGGTAACTAAGAGATTGGAAATAGTGACCCAGGGCTTGAATCTACCTGCAGACATATTTTAACTACTATTTTGGTTGGCTGGTTGACTTTTTACAATGTTTCGAAAACAATTTTTTGTTTTAATAATTGAACCAACATTTCAAAATTGAGAGATAGTCATTGAAAAATATAATCTCGCCGGGCATGGTGGCGCACGCTTGTAATCCCCGCGCTTGGGAGGCGGAGACAGGAGGATCGCGCTGGCTTAAGCGACCCTGTTTCCCAATAAAAAAGTTACACTCCCAATACATCTGGGAGTATAACCTGGAGGTAGAAGGATTTCCAGGAACCCCAGTACCACCAAAAAAAAAAAAAAAAAAAAGGAAAGAAAGAAAGAAAGAAAGAAAGAAAGAAAGAAAGAAAGAAAGAAAGATATAATCTAGAACTCTGGCTTTACCAAAAAAAAAAAGTCAATTTGGTATCACTGAGCCAACTTCCCACCATCCAGCAATCAACTGGAGCCTATAGGATGCCCCCTTTATGAGAGCATGTATTCTCCCATTCATCACAGTCCCTACCACTCCCTTCTGTCTCCCTGGCTTTGAGGCTGAATATAGTTACTATTTATCACAATACAGGGGCTGTTCACCTTAAAATAGACTCACCTCTGTCATCTGAGTCCCCACCAAGCTCCTTTAAACCCCTGGCCCTCTTGTGATCCTTGCTTACAGGCCTGACTCCTGCCTCCCTGCCCTCCCTATCCCTCCTCCAGCCCTGTGGGCACTGGCCCTGGGTAGGGATGCTGGGAGCAGCAGGTGCTACCTTCCTGGCTCCCTCCCACCCCCTCCACCTTCCACCCCCCCTGCCAGGTGGTGTCACCGCTGACAGAGGCCGTGCTGGGGGAGACGCTGCTGACTGTCACGGAAGAGAAGGTCAGCATCACACAGCTGCAGGCCCAGGTGGTGGCCAGCCTGGCCCTCTCCCTGCGGCCCAGCCCCGGGAGCAGCCACACCATCCTCGCCACCACGGCCACACAGCCAACCCTCAGCTTCCTCAAGCAGGTAACAGCCACCGGCCCGCCAGCCAGGAGCCTGGGGTGTAGAGGGAAGACATAGGGTTCTACCTGGCCCTTGTGCCAGGCGTCCCCCAGTTACAGCTCTAAGTAGCGGGAGATGTGTCTACCCTCAGACCCGACATACCTGCCCACCCCATCACTGTGCCCGCCCAGGGGTCTGGGCAACTTGCCACCCTGATGTCCTCTGGATTCTCAGAGGGCCGTCCTCTCTGCCCCACCCCAGGAAGTCTCCCCACCCACCTCTGGAGCTCCAGCTACGCCCTGGTCACTGGCTATCTGGCAAAGGAGGAAGGTGGTGATGATGCGCACAGAGGAGCAAGGAAGTGGGCATCAAGCATCTCTCAGGACATGGGGTCCCCTGCCCCTAATGCTCTGTGACCTGAGGGTTTGAGGGGGGTCCCAAGGTCAGGCATAGAGATCTGGGCTGCTCCTGCAGCAGAAGAGACGTGAGTTATACCTAAGGCAGAACTTCCCTTCAGTCCAAGGGGAGAGAGCTGTCCACCATGAGGACATCAGCAGGTAGTGCAGGCCTGGATGCCATGACCTGTTCAGCCCTCCCACAACCTGCCAGGAGGTGTCATACTTCAGAGCTGGTACTTGGGTGGCCGCCACATGCTGGGAACAGTTGCAACACTGGGAACGCCACAGGGGCCAGAAACCCTCGGTCCTTGCCCTCTGAGCCCAGGGTAAAGTGGGGAGGCCAGTGAGAGCCGCTCTGACTCCTGTCCCCTCCTCCTCCTCCTGCAGGAAGCCCTCCTGAGCCTGTGGCTATCCTACAGCGATGGCACCACGGCCCCCCTCTCCCTTTACAGCCCCCGGGACTACGGGCTACTGGTGAGCAGCCTGGATGAGCGGGTGGCCACCGTGACCCAGGACCGGGCCTTCCCGCTGGTGGTAGCCCAGGCTGAGGGCACAGGGGAGCTGCTCCGCGCCGAGCTCACCATCGCCGAGAGCTGCCAGAAAACCAAGCGCAAGAGCGTGCTGGCCACCACCCCCGTGGGCCTGCGGGTGCACTTTGGGAGGGATGAAGAGGACCCCACTTACGACTACCCGGGCCCCAGCCAGCCCGGCCCTGGCGGGGGTGAGGACGAAGCCCGGGGAGCTGGGCCGCCAGGCACGGTGGGCCCTGCACTGGCGGCCCCTGGCCTGGGCACCTCCATTCCGGGGGTGCCACCCACAGAAGACTTCCTGCCACTGCCCACCGGCTTCCTACAGATGCCCCGGGGGCTGACCGACCTGGAGATCGGCATGTATGCGCTGCTGGGCGTCTTCTGCCTGGCCATCCTGGTCTTCCTTATCAACTGCATCGTCTTTGTGCTACGCTACCGGCACAAGCGCATCCCGCCCGAGGGCCAGACCAGCATGGACCACTCTCACCACTGGGTGTTCCTGGGCAACGGGCAGCCACTGCGGGTGCAAGGGGAGCTCTCGCCGCCCACCGGCAACCCGCTAGAAACTGTGCCCGCCTGCTGCCACGGTGATCATCACAGCAGTGGCAGCTCGCAGACCAGCGTCCAGAGCCAGGTGCACGGGCGGGGCGACGGCTCCTCGGGTGGCTCTGCCCGGGACCAGGCTGAGGACCCCGCCAGCTCGCCCACCTCCAAGCGCAAGAGGGTGAAGTTCACCACCTTCACCACGCTGCCCTCGGAGGATCTGGCCTATGACTCAGTGCCCGCTGGTGAAGAGGACGAGGAGGACGAAGAGGACCTGGGCTGGGGCTGCCCAGATGTGGCGGGCACTGCGCGGCCCACCCCACCCCCGGACCTGCACAATTACATGCGCAGAATCAAAGAGATTGCGTAGAGCACCGTCCAGGGTGGTAGGGGAGGCCCGCATATAGTCGGCTCTGGGGGGACTCAGCCCCCACCCCAGTGTGCACTGAGGCAGAGCAGGCTGGATTGATGTTGTCCCCCTGCCCCTGAGGTTTTGCCCTGAACCTGCCAGCCACCTCCCTGGCCTGGTCCTTCCTGCCATCCACTGTTACCTTCTCCTGCCCCTGCAGGTGGAGGGTGCCTTCCTCCCATGGCTTGCAAGGAGGAAAGCAATCCCGGCCTTGTTCTGTCCTTTCCAGACCTCCTTCCAACCCCCTGCCTCTAGAGGGAGGCACGGGGCCACACTTGGGGAGAGGCAGGCCCACACTGTGCCCAGCCCTGCCTCCCGCGCCCCCATCTTCTCCCTGCCAGGGGCACTGGGGGCCTTGTGCCACAGGCCGCACAAAGACTTTTCTCAAACCAATATTCAGGGATTTCTGTCCTGCAGGGTGGGGAGGCGGCAGCTGCCTGCCTTGCCAAGGATCTTGCTGCAGACAAAATATTTGGGAGTCTAGGGATGGTGTGGCAGCTGCTGGCCTCCCAGTGCCTCCCTGGGCCTGGAGCTGACTCGATGGAGGGCCAAGCCCGCACCTTCCTGGGTTCTCAGGACTCACTCCTGCCCCTAGGGCCGCGGGCAGGGTCCTGCCAGGAGGAGGGCACAGCGTCTCTCTGGGCAAATGGCACTGCAGCCGGTTGGCAAGGGCCCGGGAGGCCTGGGTCTCTCCCGCAGCCCCCAGTGAGGTCAACACTTCTGCGCCTTAGCCGCCTCCGCCCTGCTCGCCACTCCTTTCCTCTGCACAGCAGGGCAGCCGGCCCCCTGCCCCCTCAAGACAGAGTCTCTAGAGGGGACAAGGGCAGCAGGGGTCGCTGTGAGGGACCTAGTAGTGGGTGAAGGCAGAGGGAGCCGGCGCCTCCCCTTCCCCATCCCATGGCCACTTTTCTCGGGTTCTACCCACCACTGTGTTGGATTTTTCATAAATAAATGGAGGCCATCAGACTGGGGGTGGGAGCGGCAGCAGCTCCCAGCAAAAAGACAATATGCGGTGGTAGGCTTTGTCTCTTGCGTGTATGAACGAAAACACACACACACACACGCACTGTACACACACTGGACGCACACCCCATGGCATGACACCAAATTGACTGGCCCAAGTTACAGTCCTGTCCTTCCTTCCCCTGCACACGGGTCCCTTCAGGCCCTCTGATGGCACGAGGTTGCCCACATCAAGGGACAAAGGACGGCTGGCCTGGGAATGCACCCTTACACAGAGGTAGCTGCTCTAGGATTTGCTGTGGTTGACTCAGAGGAGGCAGGAGCAAGCCCTAGGACATGCAGAGGAATGTCTTAGGAGAGTGGAAAGATTTGGTGTGCCCAGCTGAGCGCTCCCAAATTCCCTTGGCCGCCTGTACCCCGACACTGGCACGGAAGTGGAAGCCTCCCTTCTCTCTCCTGGGGGGCAGGTGGGAAGTCCCAGGGTTGCATCATAGAGGAGTCAGGTATATTGAGGTGCTCCTCCCTACGAGTGGGCCATGGCTGGCCCGCAGCCCCTCGGGGCTTGTAGAGTCTGCACAGGGCCTGCCATGGCCCTGGGAGACCACTCCCCAGCACAAGCTGCAACCCCAGGTAGGAGCCAGGCCATAGGAGCTGCAGGTAGATGGGGCAGGAGCCTGGACAAGGCGAGCAGGCCTGCAGTGCCCATGGACAAGTGGCCACAGAGAGAGGAAGCTGGAAATGACCAGTGGCAAATGGGGCCACACTAGGACCACCCAAACATGCTGCTCTCACTGCATGAAGAAGCCCCACACCTAGCACAGACTGAGGGGTTCAGTGGATAACTTGGGTAATGGGTGGATTTGAAAGGAAGACCAGAGGGAGAGCATGTCTGCCCAAGATGTGTTTGCCAACCAAGGCAGGAGGATCCAGCAGCTGTCAGGGAGCTGCTGGAGAGCCGTGCCCAGGGCAGAGCCTCGGGGGCTCATGGTGGGGCTCTCCTAGGTTCCCAGAGCAGAGGGCACCTTCCAGCCCAACCTGCCCTGCCTGTGAGCTCCTAGAGGACCCCGGAGGGAGGGCACAGAGATCTCAGTAACTTCCTAACTCCATGTGCCTAACAAGGGGCCTGGGATCAGCAAGATCCAAACAAACGTTTGCTGACTGAGATCCCAAAGCACACACATGGCATTCACGTCGGCCTGTGCTGGCGATCTTCCAGACTCTACCACCTTATCAGTGCGGAGGATCATGATTCGCCCAAGCTTCCCCGGGGACTCCTAAGGAGGAAAGATGAGGACAACATGGACTTGGCTCAAGGAAGAAGACGCCAGCCAGAGCAGTGGGGAGGGCTAAACTTAGAATGTGGAAGTGAGGCCGGTGGTGTACACTTGTAACCCCAGGACTTGGGAGGCCGAGACAGGAGGATTACAGGTTCGTGGTCAGCCCCAGCAATGTGGCAAGACACATGGCAACCTAACAAGACCCTGTTTCAAATGAAAAATAAATAGGGTTGGGGGTGCAGCCCAGTAATAGAATGTCCCTGGATTTAATTCTCAGACAGGCACACACAGCTTAGAATATGGAGCCATTTGTTAATCAACAAGTTAAGCTTCTACTACCCACCGGGGTCTGATGGGGAGGCTGGGAAGCGATGTGGGACAGTCCTCAAAGGAGCCCCTGCCTCTCAGGGAGGGTGGACAGGTGCGCTGCCCATGGTCCCTGGGATGAGGGCAGAGCTCTGGCCTGGGTCAGTGGGCATATGGGGGAGGCGGAGACATACTCACACTGAGTTCACAGAGGACGGGCCAAGACAGTCCAGGGGTGGGAGTGTAGAGGCCAGAGATGGCTCCACTCCCACGAACCCCTGCAGCAGTCTGCATCTGCTTCCAGGTGCCTGCAAACAAGTCCCTGAGGAACCCATGAAACACCAAAATCTCCATGCAAACTGGAGGCCAGAAAGGGCATGATGCAGCTGGGTCCTGAGCTTCAGCGATCTCTCTCTTTAGAGGTGGAAGAAGGAGAGACAGTAGGGGTAAGGGACCGGTTAGGAGGATGCAAGCTGGACCAGGAGGGGCAGGGCTGAGCCTCCCGGCAGCGTTCCACAGCAGGAGTCACCAGCTGCTTTAATCCAGGTGCAGATGACAGGAGGAGAAATGAGCTGCTCCCTGATCCTCACAGAATGGCATCTGTAGGCATCCATTGTTTCACCAACCAGGAGACCAGAGAGGAAGAGCTATGGGCCAAAAGTCACACAGCAAACCTCGAACCGGAGCAGAGCCACATGTGCTGCCCTGTCCTGTAATCTGTGCCCCTTTATCTCCACCCCTGACCCCTGTCCACGTGTGAGAACTCCGAAGCAATCGCTAGATACAGCAAGGCCTGACCTGGCAGGGTTCAAGCAGGAGCAGGCTTGGAGGGAAAGAGGCGGGACATTAAGTTAACAGCCCCTCTGGAATGGCCCTGGCACTGAACTCCTCTTTAAAAATTTGTCTTCAACCCTGAAAACGAATCAAGGGACCTTGTAAAGAATAGTTATTGACGGAGAGCTGCTCAGGGAGCACCAGGAAACGGGGCCCATGAATCAGCGCACTAGCAAAATGAGATTTCTCAGACAGCCGGAGCAGGGAAGGCAGGGTGGAGATGTGGAGAAGCCGCTGGAGAAACTGCCTCCACCTGTCCCACCCTGGGCAGCTCCCTGCCCTCCCCCAGCTCCTGCAGCACTAGTCCCCCGGCAATGCGGTGCAGCTCCGCCCTGTCCTCAGCAGACACTAAGCTCTTACCACAAGCTTTGCTGGTCCCCAAGCTTGCCCTTAAGGCTTCCAGGGCCAGAAGATAGGTTTGGGTGCCAAATTGAATGAATCATAAATACCAAAAATGGTCCAGAGAAGGAAACTCTTATGTGAAGAGACCAAACTTCCCAAGATAAGTTGGCAGGGATTCCTGGGGTCTGACAGAGCACTTACCAGCTCTGAACCCTTGTTTCCCCATTTGTAAAATCACAGAAATCAACATTACCAAGTAGTACCCACTCCACTGGCCTCCCTGCAATCTCCACTAGCCCAGTACTTGTGTTTCTAGCAAGAGTCCTGGGAGATAAGAATTCCTCCTCCTATATTATAGGTGAGGACGCAGGCTCAGAAACAGCAAGGAACTCACTCAAAGTCTCCAGCTTAGACATGGCCTGGTGGTGGCTCCAGACCTACTCACTGTCGGCTGAGGGCTCTCAATCTGCTAATACTCTGTGCCCTCATTTCATTAACCCTTGAGAATAACCAAGTAAGGTAGATACTATTATTATAACCATTTTACAGATGATGAAACTGAGACTCAGAGAAGTTATGTGGCTTGCTTCATGCCACACAGCCAATCCATAACAGAGGTAAGATCTGAACCCAGGATTCATTGGCCCCAAGTTCCACAGTCTTCTCGCTGCCCTCTTCGGTGGGGACTGGAGACTCAGAGAGCCATTCTAATGCCCTGGTAGAGCACAGGCAGAGAGTTTTCACTCTGCCATTATCTGAGAGTGTAGCTGTTTTAGTCAGCTTTTCCATTGCTGTGGCCAAAATATTTGACCCACACAACTTAGAGGAGAAAAGGTCTATTTGGTTTCATAATTTCAGAGGTTCAGTCCATAGTTGTCTGGCTCCAAGGCAGAAACCACAATGGCCAGGAATGGCAGACAGACCCAGCACTCGTCTCATGGTGTCAGGAAGCGGAGAGAGTGAAAATGCTGGCCGTGGCCTCCAGACCTCGCCCCAGGACCCCCTCCTCCAGCTGTGCCCCACCTCTGAACCTTGCTACATTGGGGGCCCATGCTTTCAACACATGAGCTTTTGGGGGTCGCACCAGACCCAAACCATAGCAGTAGCCACGAGCCTGGCACTGCCCACACATGGAGCAAGGCGAGCCACTCTGCTAGAACCCAGGGACCAGCTGCCTTCCATCTAGACGGTCCTCGGGCCTGGAGCGGTGAAGCCCTGGCTCCCGCTTAGCCCTGCTGTTCACACCCTGCCTCCATCCCTCACCTCTTGGAGAGATAACTGCTGCTGCGGTAGAAGGTGGGAGGAGGGCTCAGGGCCTTTAGCTGTTCTCTAAGCTCAGCCAGCCTCTACCAAGTGCTGCCATGGGTTTGGGGTGACCATGTTGAGAACAGGACTGTTGTGAAGGCAAAGAGGGTGGGAATGGGAATTCTCCAGCAGTGTGTGCCAGAGGGCCAGGGCGTCTTGGGGCTGAGAGGGCTGCAAGGCCAAGCTGCCCTTTCCTGGCCCATAGGTTGCTCCCAGCCTGACACCAGAGACCCAGATGCTGCTCCAGGGGGGCTCCAGGTCTGGTGGAAGAGGACCAGACCCCATCTTGCAGAGGCTTGCGGTGTGCAGGGGAAGACAAGGTCATGCCAGTGAGGAATGCCCACCCAGCATCACGGGGGAAACTGACCACAGCCTGACGAGAAGACACCATGCACACGGGGTAGGGGAGATGCAAATAGGCCCATAGCGATCCCTGAACGCACCCCGCCCACACCCGGGGGAGGGCGGAAGGCTGGGAGTCCATCCAGAAAGGGACCTGAGGTGCTCTGTCCACGGCATTGCGGGGGCATTTGGAAGGGCCCACCAGCCAGCTGGGATGTTACGAGAAAGATGGTGGAAGGATTAGGAGGTGGGATGGTTTAGCCCTGGAAGAGTACAGGGAAGGGCAGAGGTGATCCTCTTTCTGGCCTGGAGGACTGAGCCTAGGAGGACTGAGGGGGGGTCCTGGAGCAGCTCTGGGCTACGGGCCACGGGGCAGGGAGCTGCCTTTTCCAAGTTAGAGGGGTTCAGAGAGTCCCCGTGGTTCTCAGCTCCCCAGGAGGAGGAGGAGTCTACTGGGAGGCCTTGGTTTTGGTGTCCTGGACACCCATTCTCATGAGACATCTTCCTCTGTGAGACAAGGGTTCTCCTGGGCCTGCTCCTCTGGGCCCATTTAGGAATTCAGTCATGACCTCTGTCTGCAGAGTAGCTTCCAGCAGGGAGTGGGGACCCTACAGCCCCTCTCAGGTGCTGATCAGGCCGGGCAGCCTCAGCTCCCAGCACCCAGCTTGGGGAGGGAAAGGCAGGCAGCTGACTCCACCTGGCAGGTCCCCATCCAGGCATGGGGGAGAGAGAGGGATAGGAGGTTCAGGAGGGCAGGAGGTGGAAGGGGAGGAGGCTCCCGCCTGTGTTCCCTGCTGCCCCTCATGATTTACCAACCACCCCCACCCCAGGCACAGACTTGCCCTTCAGGAGACAGAGTGGAGCCCACCCCTGGTGAGATGCAATTCATCAGAACTTACAGGAAGCTGGGACAGTGTCCCCAGGCCTCCTCCCTGTGCCTCTGCACACACACACACACACACACACACACACACACACACATTCTCACACAACTGCACACCAGGTGGGAGTGAAGTGTGTCCTTCCCCAGGCTCAGCTATGGAGGGCCAGCCACTGGGCAGGGACTGCATCCCTCAGAAGCAGGGGTTGGGGGGAGGGATGGATGTGCAGGCCCTCTGGAGAACCTCCAGTGACCCTCCACCCCAGAAAACTCTTCCAGGAAGACACAACGAAGCACTTGTCTCATTAAAGTGCTGGCTCTGTCAGAAGACCAGGACCTGGGCTGCTGGCAGGCAGAGCACGTGCACTTGCATACCCCCTCCATGCATGTGGAGCACACAGCACGAAGGCACACAGCACCTGGCTGGCTCGGGGTGCACAAACTGGTACATGCCCCTCACATACACACACATGCATGCACATACACACACACACACGCTCCACACACAAACACATGCACACACTCCACACATACGTGCATGCATACGTTCCAGCATGCATATGCATACACATCCCATTCCTGCCCACATGCACACACTCAAGCATGCAAACATGCACACAAAGGTGCACACACCCCACCATGCTGATGTAGACACTCCGCACTTGCACATGTACACACACTCCATGCACACACGGGTGCACACACTTCGCCATACACGCATGCACAGGAGCAGATGGAGCCCCACAGGACCAGTGCAGTACTAGCCAGAGCTGGATAATACTTGACCATGTTACCAGGGCAGAGCAGATAAAAGGAAGGCACAGGTGACAGGCAGCAGCCAGACCTGGGCAACTCTGTAAGTAAAGGAAGGCACCAAGTAAAACCAGGCACCCTCCAAGCTCTTGTGAACCCATGGCGTCTCTGCAAAGAGGGGCCTCTGCTCATCTACATAAGTAACCTTCAGGGGTCTCTGTGTATACAGGAGCTCATCAGAAGATGGATGGCTAGAGTGGGGCATGGTGGCTCATGCTTGTAATCCCAGCTTTTGAGAGGCTGAGACAGGAGGATAGAGGTTCGCGGACAGCCTTAGCTACTTCGCAACACAGTGAGACCGTTTCAAAATAAAGAATAAAAACCTAGGACTGGGGGTGTAGCTTGGAGGTAGAATGCCCTTGGATTCCATCCCCAGTACCCCCCCAACACACACACACACACACAAAGATGGGTATCTGGATATATATCTACCCTGTACTTAAAACAATAAATGAATAATCTCTCTGCGTTCAGAAGGATGCCCGTTTATATGCGCGCCATCACTGAGTTAATTACGCAGATTCTTATCTCTTCATTAACTCAGACTAGAGGCCCTCTATTTGGAAGCACTTTGCAGTTAAAGGGACTACGTTATTAGCTCTAATGAAATGATTTGTTTGGCTGGGGACTGGAGAGGTAGAACCTGGGGACAGAAGCCCTCATTCGGCCCCTGATTCTCTAGGCAAAGATTCTTTGCATGGCAGCCACGAAGTCCCTGGATGGAGAGGGGTAGAGATCCTGTGGATGGACAGGATGCTGCATGAGGCTGGTGGAGGACAGGGCCCCTTAGTGATGGGCTCGACCTGGCTGGCCATGGAAGGAACAGAATCGACCTCTCCCTGAGCTTCGGGTCCCGGTCCATGAAATAGGGATAAAACACCACCCACCTCGTCCGGTAGGGCAAGTGAGCTGTTGCACGTGAATAGTAGAAAATGTCTAAAATGTCTAGCCGGCACACAGCTCACCTCAGCATATGTGAGCTTCTATTTTATCATTTCCTGAAGAACGATGAATTTTCTAAAGTGATGCGGCCTAGAAATCTGATCTGATCCTCCATCTGATACGCTGATTTCTGTTGTTTGTTTTGGTGTCTAGAGGCATGACATCTAGTCCTACATCCTTGAACTGAGTCATCTCTCAGGGGAACTTCAACAATTTTAAGAAGATTTTGGAAATACCCAGAGAAAAATACTGATGTTTTTTCAAACTTGGGGCAGGAGGAGCTGGAATAATTCTTTTGACAACTCAAAAGCGGGCTGGCAGCTGGTGTCAGGGGAGAACTACCTTCAAAGCATTCTTCAAGATAGGTCTTTGCTGGGTATGGTGCTGCATGCCTGTAAATCCAGTACTTGGGAGGCTGAGACAGGAGGATATCAGGTTTGAGGCCAGCCTTAGCAACTTAGCGAGACCCTGTTTTGAAATAAAAGATAAAAGGGCTGGGCATGTAGCTCAGAGATAGAAGGCCCCTGGGTTTAATACTTAATACCAAAAAAAAAAAAATCAGGTTCTTTTTAGATTGTCCCTATTCTCTGGAATTAAGACTAGGGGCCTGGACTGAATCTATTGTACTTAGAAAGGGGCCAGTCAGTGGATCGTCTTGGTCCAAGTGGCAGTAGAGAAGAAGCAGTGCTCAGGGAGAGCAGGCCCCTGGACACTCAGGACACTGAGCCAACCCTTCCAGTAAGACATGCCAAGAAGCAGTTTGCCAGGCCCAGCCATTTGCACCCCCCCTCCCACTCCTAAGCCTGGTACAGAGCTCCAAGGGCCACCGTGGGCCTCAGCAGCCAGCCAGGGGGAGATGTCTACCTTCAGGGCCCAGATAAGGCCCAGGCCCAGCAGCAGGGAGCTTATCTTACACTCTCCTTTCTCTGGCCAGTATTCACAGGCTGGCGGGAGGGTGGGGGACACGGCCAGTTGGCTGGCCGCCACCTCTCCCCACTCCATCCTTGTGGCCCTCTCCTCATCCAGGGCTTGATTCTTGTCCTCCCTATGTGGCTGTGCACTGGGACGGGGACTTGCAGACACAGCAGCCTGGATGCTTATAGAGGGAGGAGACTCTGCAGTTGTGATAGCCTAGGTGATCGAAGACAGGAACCAAGGACCCCCAGGAGCCTATGGGTGTGTAGTGGCTGGGGCTCCCTTTCAAAGACAGAACATGGCTGGGGAGGGATGGCCTCAGCCACAAGCCAACTCTCTGGGGGGCTGCAGGCCCTAGTCCTGCAGCAGGTGCCCACATTTCCAAGGAGATGGTCCCCAAGTCCCAAGGCAGGTCTAGGATGCTGTCCTCAGCTTGTCTCTTCCTGGACCCAAAGAGGTCACTTGTCTCTAAAGTCAGTTTTGTGAAAACCCAGCTCCTGAAATTGTCCAGGACTTGGGGGCAAGAGAGGAAGCCAGTGATCTGCCCTCCGCCCAGCTGCCCCTCTAACAAAACAGCAGCCCACACGCTCTCCATCCCTTGCTGGCTTCAGTGTCCTTCACTGGCCACCACCTGGTCCTCTGTTCAGCTAACACTTTGTCTCTCACCAGGGCAAAGGCTTCACAAGGGCAGGGGCCTCATTGTATTCAGCAGTGCATTCCACATCTGGCTCAGGGCTGGGTACACAGGAGGGCCCTCACCCGTGTGTAATGAGTGAGACACAAGCTGAGCTGGCTGGGGAGGCAGAGTCTTTGCCCCCACCTTCCCTCTTGGGTAGAAAGAGGGTCTCACACAGCAAGTTCCTGAGGTCCATGCCATCTCTGACCACATACCACCTTCACCTTGGTGGCCCCAAGTGAGGTAGCTGGGGTCATCCCTAAGCTCAAAAGAGTTCTCCCAACCAGGCACAGAGGTGACACATGCCTGTAATCTTAGTACTTGGGAAGCTGAGACAGGAGGAATACAGGCTCAAGACCAGCTTCAGCAACTTAGCAAGACCCTGTTTCAAAATATAAAGGGCTAGAGGTATGGTTGGTATAATGACCATATTGTGCACACACACACACACACACACACACACACACACACACACACACACACAGCTTCCCCACTGAGCTCCCTGAGAGAGATGGGAACAGTGACATGGGAAGAAGGGTCAGCAAAGCAGCTCTAAGAATTTGGATCCTATCCTGATCCGATGTGCCCCAGTAGAGCTTTTTTTGTTCATTTGATTTTGGGTTTTTTGCAGAGATTGAACTCAGGGGCATTTTGCCTCTGAGCTACATCCCCAGCCTTATTTTATTTATTTATTTATTTCTTTATTTATTTATCTATTTATTTATTTTTGGTGGTGCTGGGGGTGGAACCCAGAGGCTTTCTACCTCTGGGCTATATTCCCAGACCCATTTATATTTTATTTTGGAAACAGGGTCTCACTAAGTTGCTGAGAGCCTCACTAAGTAGCTGAGGCTGGCTTCTAACCTGTGAGATCCTCCTGTCTCAGCCTCCCAAGCGCAGAGATTACAAGCATGCGCCACCACGCCTGGCTTTTTGTTGTTGTTGTTGTTGTTGTTGTTGTTGTTGTTGTTGTTGTTTTATTTTGAAACAGGGTCTTACTAAGTTGTGGAGGGCCCCACTAAGTACTGAGGCTGTCTGCAAACCTGCGATCCTCCTGTCTCAACCTCCCAAGTACTGGGATTACAAGTGTGTGTGACCATGCCTGGCTTCCCAGTAGAGATTTTTAAACTGTGAGTGGCCCAAGCCACTTCTGATAGGTTTTAGAAACCTATCGGGATAGATTTTAGAAAGGTTTTAGAAAGGTGGCTATGGTGCAGTAGGAGGAGGGCGGAGAGAGGAAGCCACACTGGGTGTTTCCTGAATCTGGTATGGAAAGCCTTCCCAAAGGGCTCTCTTAAGCTCTCCAAATCCCTTATTTCAATCATTTACTCTTATATAAAGTTCCCTGAGGTCCAGGCCCCTGAGAGTCTCTGAGCCCTCTGATATCATGTCATCTAGAGGGAAGAAAGGACCTTGGAGTTCACAGGGCTGGTTTGAAAAGTAATCTACTACTTCTTACCCAATCCATAAAATGAGGTGAAGTCAACCTTTCCCAAAGTGGTTATAGAGGTCAGTGATCTTGTCCAGACTGCCTAAAGCACATTGTAAGTGCTTTGCTGATGGTGAACATTAGCACTGTGTCTTTAAATTCCCACATCTTGTTAGTCTGACATCACCAATCCCTAGCACTGGAAGGAATCCAGTCTAATTTTTGGAAGAAACCAAGACCCAGAGCAGTGGAGTGACCTGCCTGGAGCGCTCCAGTCTCCTTGATAAAATAGCTGGGATTCAAGTCCAGGTCTGCTGACCACTGCTCCATCCCCCATCTTCCCAGCTGCCTCACCCCCAGCACCCTTGGCCTTCATCATGCTTGAAGATGGAGTGAGGTTAGCAGGTCTGTGTCCAGGGCCTTCCTTTTGTCCTCCCCAGATCAGAGCCTCCCCTGCTGCTGTCTTGTGCAGCCTTTCCCAAGGCTGTGACGGCCCAGGCCTGCCAGGCTGCCCAGCGCAGCAGGTGGCTAGGGGGAGGGGGCGAAGGGGCCTCGTGGAGCACGGGAGAGATGCTAAATGTTTGCCACTCTCTCCCCTGGGCCTGGCGCAGGGCTGAGGAATGGGCCTGTGCTCTGTCAGCGGCCGCGGTCCAGGATGGATGTGGAACCTGGTAGGATGGTGTCGGCAACACTTGGTGAGATTCATTTTCCTGCTGCTATGGGAGAAAAATGGCGCCTCCCTATCATCCATCTGCTCCGCAGCGAAGTGGCAAACAGGAGAGCCTGGCGGAGAGCAGCCCGGAGCCAAGCCAGCTCAGCATCTTCCCACAGGACGGGGAGGTGAAGGAGGCAGCCAGGGACTCATTTTCTGGGATGCTCATGACTAGAAAGACTTGTTAGAGTCACTGGTTGTGACCCTTGAAGCAGTTATTTGCACCCTCAAGAACCAAAGCAAACCAGATGTGGTGGCACCTCTGAGCTACAACCCCAGCCCTTTTTATTATTTTTGTTTTGGAACAGAGTCTCACCAAGTTGCTCAGGATGGCTTCAAACCCATGATCCTCCTGTCTCAGCCTCCTAAGTACTGGGATTACAGGCAAGTGACATCCCACTCAGCAGATCTTGCTTTTAAGTGTTTCAGAACTAGCGCCACTCCTCCCCCCCGCCCATGCAGTATTGGAGATGGAACTCAGGGGCATTCTACCTCCAAGCTACACCCCCAGCCCTAATTTTTTAGTCTTTTTATTTTTTTGAAACAGGGTCTCACTGAGTTGCAAAGGGCCACGCTAAGTAGCCAAGGCTGCCCATGAACTGCAATCCTCTAGTCTCAGCCTCGTGAATGCTAGGATTACGAGCATGCACGAGCACACCCGGCTCAGCACCACTCCCTTTAAGTCTATCATCCTTGAGTCTACCAAGGTGGAACATACCTGTAATCTCAATGACTTAGCAGGCTGAAGTAGGAGGATAGAAAGTTTAAGGCCAGCCTGAAAATTAAATTTAATAAAATCCTGTATCAATCAATAAGTATAAAAGAACTGGGAATTGGCTGGGTTTGCTGTCATACCCATAATCCCTGTCTTGAGAGGCTAGACAGGAGGATCACTGGCTTTAAGGGCAGCCTCAAACTTAGTAAGGCCCTCAGCAACTTGAGACCCTGTTTCAAAATCAAAAAGTATAAAGGTTTGGGGATATAGTTCAGCTTAATCCCCCTTATGTTTAATCCCTAGTATCACAAAAAATGAAAATAAGAAGGGGTTGTGGGCACCCCTTGGGTCAATCATCAGCACCACCATAATTTTTTTAACAAAGAACCAAAGATTAGAAAGCCAGAGCATGATTCTGCATCATAATCATCCTCATTTTTAAATAGTCCAAGAGAAAAATGACTGGGTTCCCCTGATGATCCTGAAACCCTGCCTTGGCCCCTGATTATCTCCTCCAGCTGCGCCATTCCTCCCCTGTTGCTCCTGGAACCCGACCCATGGCCAGTATGCCAGGTCTTCCTCCAAGGAGCCTTTCCAACCCGCCCAGCCTCACCTCCCATGATGCTAGTAGTTATCCTTCCATCAAAGTCACCCTTTGAGAGTTGAATAACTTTTCTCCATCTCTGCCCCCCATAGCCACATCATTTCATTCTCCTTTCTCCTAGCATCATCTGTTTGGAGGAACTTATGTTCCAGTGCAATCAGGACCGGGCTGCAACATATACAAAACCAAAGGTCACTATTTCCCCTCCAAGTCAGAGGTCGCCTCCCAGGAAGGTCTGGCAAACAGGCTTGACAAATACACTGTGCTTCCAAGAAAGCAACCAAATGTTCTTCTATTTACGGTGGGGTAATGTCCCTATAAACTCATAATAAATGAAAATATCATAAATGTAAAACGTACTGGTTCTACCTAACCCATCAAACACCACAGCTTAGCGACCCAGTGCACTGTGCCATGTAGGTGGTCTCCCTGGTGATCACGCAGCTATGCAGCTGACCGGGAGCTCCTGCTTTTCCTCCCCACTGTATCCTGACAGTGTGTTGTCCTGCATATCACTGCCTGGACAAAGGTCAGACTTCAAAATTCAAAGTAGGGTTTCTGTTGAATGTGTATTGTGTTTACACCATCATAAAACTCACAAACTCTAAGTCAAACCATTGGAGATAGCAGACCACCTATAGACACCTCCAGCAAGGTTTGACTTGTGGGAAGTTGAAATCACAGCAAACGTACCTTAAAATTGTGACATCATTTATTCATGATTCTAGAATTGAACAGCCCTCAGAATCTGAACAGATTTAACAAAATCCTGGACTTGGCCAGGCATTGCAGCCTGCAATCCCAGTACTTCAGAGGCAGAGACAAGAAGATGGCAGGTTCACAGCCTGTCTCAACAACTTGGTGATATCCTCAGCAACTGAGCAAGACCCTGTTTCAAAATAAAATAAAATGGGCTGGGGGCATAGCTTAGAGGTAGAATGCCCCTGGGTTCAATTTCCTGACACAGAGAGAGGGCGGGGGAGGGAGGGAGGGAGGGAGGGAGGGAGGGAGAGAGAGAGAGAGAGAGAGAGAGAGAGAGAGAGAGAGAGAGAGAGATGAGGTGTACAGTAATCAGTGGGGTGTTTGCCTTGTTTGAAGCAGCTGGCCACTCACCACTGATGGAAGCTCATCTGCTGTAATTAACTGAAACTCCGCCATTTGTTACACCGTACACTCCTCCAAGTTCATTAGTTTCATTTAGCATGAGCGACTCCATAGTGGTTTGGTTTGTTGGGCCCCATACAGAAGCCCAGTCCCAATCAATGGCCTCCTACCAAGGTTACTTGCCAGGCTCACCCTTCTCCTGGTCCTCCCACCCCTTCCTCCCCTCTCCCCCACCACCCCTCCCTGATGGCCTTTCTGCAGTCCTGCTCAGCCATCCTCCCAGCGATTCTCTGTGAGCATCAGAGTGCTCTCGTGCCCACCTCTCGCCTCCAGGCCTCGCTTGCTTAGAAGGACTCTGATGACTTCCTATTTAATCAATGGGGAAGTTGGGGCTGAAACAGAGATGAGTCCTTTCCCAGAGAGACAAGAAGTCACAGTAAAGATAAGGACTGGCTTCCTTTTAAACCTCAGAAGCAGTTGTTTGCACAGGCTAAGTCTCCAGCACCTTGCGAGGCCCCTGCTGGCTCCTCTGTTGCCAGGAGGGACAGGCACCACTTCTTACACTCTTTCCTTCTGCCCCTCCATGTTCCCCAGGACAATTACTACAGCCTCCTGCGTGGGTCTCCCTCTGCCTCCTGCAGCATCAGAACCAGCTTTCTGATCTGTATCTGATGGTGTCACCCTCGGGGGGGCTGCTCTCCCCTTCCCTGCCTCCCCAGGTGTCCTTGGAGGGGTACATAGGTCATGATTATGCCAGCCTGGGGGAGGGGTTCCGCAGGTGCTCTCTGTCTGCCTCCTACAACACCAGGGTGCCTCCACCACTAACCCGCTAGGGAAGGGAAAGGACAGATTATCCACATGGCCACACATACCAGACTTGCCCTGAACCCCTGGATTTTTGTTGTTGTTGTTGTTATGGGGGTTTGAACCCAGTGATGTTCTACCTCCAAGCTACAGCCCTAGTTGAAACAGGGTATCACCAGGTTGCTAAGGGACTCCCTAAGTTGCTGAAGCTGGCCTCCAACCTGCGGTTCCCTGTCTCAGCTTGAGGTTACAGGTACACGCCACCATGCCCACTGTTTACCTTGACTTTACCTGCACTTCTTACCCTCAGCCCTTCTCCTCCAATGGCTCACAAGGAGAAAGGACATGCAGAATGCCCCTGTTCGGCCAGAGGCTAAAGAGCCAGTGAGGAGATGAAGATAAAGATAATCTAGAGAAGCCCTGCCAAGATCCCCCTCCCATCTGACCCTGGATGAGAGCTTTCCCTTCCCCAGCTGTTAAGCAAGAGGGAGTGTTCCAGAGATCTTAACTGGGATGGGGTCATGGGTTCCTTAGAGAAGCTGATGGAAACCCACAAGCCTCCCCCTTGCACACAGCACCTTTCTTAAACAATTCTGACTTCTGCATTTTACATGCTAATCAGTGGGGGCTGTTGGCCCCTGAGAACCCCACGGACTCCCCTTTAAAGCTACATGGAGGCCACTTTCAGGGGGCCTTGTTGTATGGTTCCTAAAAAACTTTCCACCTTCCGCATCCTAGGAGAGGCCCAGCAGAGAGCAGTTTCTGGAGCAGCCCGGGAGTAGGCAAGGGGAGGGGCATCTCTCCCCTCATCCCTCATCCCTCTCCTGGGGTGTCAGTGGCAGGCCATTGCTCATTCAGCCCATGTCTTGCTCCCATGCTGGCCCAGCTCCACCCCCTCCTCTGGAGAACAAAATTAAAAGAGATTTGTCCTCCAGCACCGAGGACAGCTCATCTCTCTTGCCGGGTGGCAGCACCTTTCTGAGGCACGTGAGAGCCTGGGTGGAAACCCACCTCGTGGCACCAGCCGGCCCGCTCACTCTAGACAGGCCCCCTCCTCCGGTCCATCCCTCTCCCCCACAACCCTCCTCCGTCCCACTTTCAGCCCAGTAACATTTTAAAGGGATTCCATTTAATTCTTCGAAGACAATCCCTCCCCACATCTTTAAAGTTCACAGCTCTGGTATCAGGCTCGTTTGCTCATGCTTTCCTTCAACAAGTAGTTCAATTTGTCATCTCTCCGCTGAAGCTCCTGATCCTGTCACGCTGAATTAGGGTGCCCTGCTGGGAAGTCTCAGAGCCAGCAGCCTCCTGTCCTGGGGCAGAGGGGGTTGTCTACGACTGACCCCTCTGTCTCTCTCCCTGGGTCCTGAGCTACTTGAGGACACAGACCCTTGGCACTCATTTACCAAACCCCTACCATAGGCCTGGCATAGAGCCTGTGCCAGAGAAAGCTGACTGTAGCTACAAACTGCAGATCCATTGTATGCCAAGCACAGAGAAACAATGTGCCAAGATGACACATTTAGGGGAGGAGACAGATGAAAAAAATGAACAAAATGCCTCGATAATCATTGCCACATCAGGGTGAGCACCCCAGCCCCACGCTATGCCAGTTTCTCACTCCACACTGGCCGTACCCTCCCAGAGCAGATAAGGGATCCCTCTCCTAGATCACTTGGCCTGTACCACTGCCATCCAGGAAGAAAGAGGAGCTCAGTGCCAACTCAGCTTCACAAGAAGAGTGAAGGATTGTGGGAAATTCTCTCCTGGATGTTCTTATGAAGGACAGAGAGGGGCTGGTAAAAAGGAAGATGTGAAAAGAGCCATTCTCTTGCTCTGCCCCTGACTGCCTGCTCACTCTGTCCTCGTTGGTGAGACAATATTGTCCCAGACACCATGGGGGCAGCAAACTCATTACAGAGAGCAACCAGAGCTGCAGAACTGAAACTGGATGACCCGCTCTGGGAAGCCTTCTTAGACCTTCCCTGCAAATGCAACAGAAGAACCGATTCAATCCTCATGGCACCGGAAGGCTCAGTTCAAGGGCCCCCAAGAATAAACTCACTGAGACCCAGGCAAAAAGGGTTCCTGCCAAGGGCCGGCAAAGGCTTCAAGGACCAGCAAGTAAGCATGTAGACCATACGGTCTCTGTTGAAACTGCTCTGCCCTTACAGCTCAAAAGCAGCCACAGACACTCTCTGAACAGGTGGGCGTGGCTGTAAACCCGCAGCCATCTGCAGGGACTCACACACACCCTTGGAGAGCACATGGGCACCTCCTGTCACTCGGGATGGCTCTGTGACAGTATAGCCTGGGCGGCAACGAACAAGCCCTAGGGAAAGGCTTCTCCACGTCTTCCGCTCCAAGTTCTCAAAATAAAAGCCTACAGAGTCCAAATGCCATGGACGTTGCTGGAATCTGCTGCTGGCGGTGGCATCGGCTCCACTTGAGAGTATGGAGAGGGTCTGAGCAGCAGAAGCCTTTAGGTAAGAAAGAAGATGAATTAATTAGCTTTGCAAATCCATGCTCGCTGATAGCAGGAATGCAATTGAGTCTTGAAAAACAAAGTACCATTTCCAAGTAATGCCAAGTGTCCACTTTCTAGCTGTCTTCCCGTTCCAATTAATGGTTCTGGAAATAGCCACACATTATCAACTTATTATTTGTAGCATTTGTTCCCATTGACTTGGCAGCTGAGGAACATTTGCGACATTAGCAATTTATATAATCCTATGGGATGTATGTAGGTCTAGATGTGAAAAGTACACCACATTTATTATAGCAACCGAACATTGGACATTTAACGCTAGAGCTGTGGACAGTTTTACCTTCATAAAAACAGGTAAGAATATTTAAATGTCTTTTCCAAAAATTAAATAAAATCTTAGCAATATTTAAATTTTAAATGTTTAAATTTTTATTTAAATCCTCAATACTCATTCATTGTAATATGAATTGTACCTCTTAATTTTAATAGATCACTTTGAATTCCTTTTTGAGAACATATATGAGATAATCTATTTTTCAATTTTTATGTTATTACCTGAACTTAAATGTTTAATGAAAATACATTCAAATTTCAGATACTGAATAAAATTACATTTTATTCTCAACTCCTTCATCTGAGAGATCCAATACAATGGCCCAATCTACAGAGAGCTGTTGGGTACCTGAAATGTATCTAGTTTGACTGAGTGCAATGGTACAAACCTGTAATTCCAGTACTTGGGTAGTTGAGACAGGAGGATCACAGGTTCGAGGACAGCCTCAGCAAGTAGTGAGACTCTCATCAACCTAGTGAGACCCTGTTTCAAAATAAAAAATAAAATCATGCTGGGAGTGTAGTTCAGAGGTAGAACACCTCTGAGTTCAGTCCCCAGCACCACATACGCTAAAAAGGAAATGTATCTTGTTCATAAGTATAAAATGCACACCAAATTCCAGAGACTTGGTATAAAAAAGGAATGTAAAATATATCAATTTGTATATATGTGTATGGTACTTGAGACTGAACCCAGAGGCATTCTACCAGGGGTGCTCTGCCTCTGAGCTCTACTCCCAGCCCTTATTTTAATCTTTTTGTTTTGAAACAGGCTCTCACCGGGTCACTGAAAGTCTCACCAAGTTGCTGAGGCTGTCCTCAAACCTGTGGTGCTCCTGTCTCAGCCTCCCAAATACAGGGATCACAGACATGTATCACCATGCCCAGCTTGGACAGAGCTATGTTAAATCATTACTATCAATACAACACAAATTATACAAAAATCCCAGTTTTGACAACAAATTGGTGATTTTCCTAGCATAATTGCAAGAAAAATCAATTTTATGGAATAACTAATAACTTAAGCACTGTGCACATTTTTGTGTGTGATTTTTCATGCTGATTTGTCTAAATTTCTTGTGATTCTGATGTGACTAAGGTTTCGAGCCGGGCGTAGTGGCGCACGCTTGTAATCCCAGCATTCGGGAGGCTGAGACAGGAGGATCACGGTTCTCGGACAGCCTCAGCTACTTAGTGAGGCCCTCTGCAACTCAGTGAGACCCTGTTTCAAAATAAACAATAAAAAAGTAGGGCTGGGGGTAGAATGCCCCTGGGTTCCATCCCCAGTACCCCCCCCAACACACACACAGGTTTCAGTTGCTGTCGTTGAGGCATGATTCACATACAATAAAATGCCCTTGCTTTCAGTATACAGTTGGATGGGTTTGGATCAGTATGTACATCCATTCTATAGCAGCCCAATCTCGATATGAAAACCCATCTCCCCACAGAGGTCCCTGGTGCTCCTTTGCAGTTAAACCCGCTCCCGGTCGAGGCAACCATGTTTCTCATTTCTACTGCCATGTTCATTTTGTCTACTCTTGAACTTCGTAGAGACACGATCATGCATTAGCTACTCTTCCAGATCTGGCTTTTTTCATAAGTCTTTATTTGATTACTCATCTAAACATTCACAGCCTACCAACCGAACACCAGGACACGCACGGTAAAAATCCAATTCAGTTGTCTTCAATGTTTGCCACCATAATCGCTTTATACATTTCAATTTTGTCATGATGAAAGCATACTTGCCAAGGGCGGACGATAAAACATATTTTGTTTACCAGCCTGCTAGTTGACTGAATGACTTTTAGGCACTGAGACATACGGTACGTGGGCCTCCCATTTCCACTCTTGCCCTGGGTCCCGCAGATGGTAGGTGGGCATGAACTGACCAGTGAGGGCAAGAGAGCAGAGCTTCCTGTGAGTTTCACCTCACAGCCCCGGAGCCTAGCTCTGTGAAAATCTCTCACCGAGAAGGTGAGAGTGGGAACAGTTAGCGAGGCTGAAGTCAATGAAGGGAGGAGGAGAGGAGCCTGCGGGCGGGTGGGAGTGGGCACTACCCATTCGGTTGGCATGCCCTTATTCACGCACAGTGTGCTAAGTTTAAGTTATATCGGGAAAAGAATAAATAAAAGTCATTCCCTCTGGCTTCATGGAGCTAAGGAATTGGCAGAAGAGACAAATATTAATCAAACAGTCACGTCTGCAAGGAATAAGACCTTGAGGAACGTTGGCGCCTCTTCCTGCCACGTCTTCTGCTGCAGATGCCCCTCTGGCTCTGTCTCCCACTGATGCACGTTCCTGCTCATTCAGGAAATGCCACACCTGAGTGCAGCACCTTCTCCTGGGTCCCCGAGGCCTTTCCTCGCGTCTGTCACGGCATGCATCCTGCTGGCTAAGCATCTTTGCCTGAGCGTCTGCACCCTTTGAGAGGTCTCTGATGTGTGTGTGTGGGGGGGGGGTTGCTCAGAACTGCACTGGGGTCCTGGCTCCACCACCTAAAAGCCCCATGGCTCTTTTCAGGTGAGTTCCCACCTCTGTATGATGGGAAAATGATAGCTACTTTGTATAGTTTGTGCAAGAATTAATGATGTTTACAGGTAGGTAAATGTCAGCCCTCACTCCCTCCCACCCTTGCTTGGGAGGCCCAGGACCCTCTTGAGAAGGAGTTAACTCCCCTCACCTGACCTCGTGGCCTTGGCATTCAGGACTGGTAAGGGCCTCCATGCAGATAGGCGACAGGATGGGGAGCGAGCCCAGGCAGAGATGAGTTAGAGGCTGGGGCCCCTGGGCTCCCTGGCTGCAGAGCCCCTGAGCTAATGGCTCCCATCTGGGATTCAGGTGGGCACTGCCAGAAACAGGCCCTGGATGGTGGACCATTGCCCAGTGCTGCTTCCTGAATCCCATCTTTTCTCCATTCCCGGAGGGTGGCTGCCACGTAGCCAGCAAGCCTGGCAGCCTCTGACCCCTCCACTTCCAGGGCCACCTGAGAGCCTGGAACATTGCCCAGACCCCCACTGGGGGGCTGAGCACCCCAGCCTGAGCCTGAGAGCAAAGCCCCAGATCTGTGCCATCAGTGAGCGCTGGGTTCCCACGTTCAAATGTGAGCTGTACTGGAACAAGGTCTTCACCCCAGATCCAGGGGCAGCCCACCCCGACAGAGAAGAGAGAGCGAGGTTCACACCTGGGACCCACCGTGCCGCTGCCCACTTATTCTCTGACTTGAGAGCTTACCTATTTTCTCATCTACAAAATAGAAATAGGCTCTGTCCTATCCCCCACAACTCTGTGGCTGCAAAATGAGACCAGCAAGGAAATGCTTTACACATAGGCCAACTTACTGTGTGATCCCCAGCCAAGCTGTTTTCCTTCTCTGGGGCACAGAGAAGGAATGAGTTAGAAATAGGGCATTCGCTAATATAGTGCCCATCCCTGTGCCTCCCTGTCCTGTCCCCATCTCAAATAGACAGGAAAAAGTAGCCCTAGCAGGGGCTGCTTGACAGGGACACCTACTAGTTTTCTTTTTTTTTTTTTCCCTTAACGAAAGCCCAGGCTCCATCCCCCGTTCCATCTCCATCCAACCTCAGAAGTGTCCAGGAGAGTCCCGTGTCTGGAAGAAGACTGAGGGGCTCCTGTTCAGCAAGATAAGCTTCCAACCAGACGCCAGCAGTCAGGCGGGGCTGGACCTCATCTCTCTCCCGGGCTAATCATTGCTGGTGTCAGCAGCAACTCTTAGCAGCTCAGAGCTCCACACCTTGCTCAGTAGTCTCCATCCTGCTCCTAACATTTCTTCCCTGTTTCTTCGTTTCTGTCTTTCTTCTTCCCAAAAGCATTATGTCTAATAAGAATTCACTATGAGGTCCATGGGGACATAGCCCTGTACCATGGGGCTCATGGGCAGAATGGGCCCTAGCAAGCCCAGGAACACATCTGTGTTCCTACAGATGTAAAACGATAGGTGATACTAGCCAAGTGCTCACGGGTGCTAGGGACAGAGCTGAGAGTTTCACAAAGCACCACCTCCTAGACCTGGCATGGTACCATGAAAGCTCGGCGCCAATATGTCAGAGATGCTAACACTAGCTACCGCACGCAGCATGGTTAATGGAGGCAGGGCCAGTTTAGCCCCAGTCTGCCTTACTTTAAGCCCCTTGTCCTTTACCTGCTACATGGCACCACGACCATCGTGAGTGATGAGGAGACACAGGTGATGGCTGTGAGGTCTGGGGATGCTAAACAGGAGGTGACTTTTGGACAAGGATGAGCAGAAAAGAAAGGCATTTTGCACATGCTCAAAGGCAGGACCTGGGGTCCCTGACTGTTTTGGGGAACACCAAGTTCTTTAGCACGGGTGATCCACATGGAGGCTATGCAGATCCTCATCACAGTGAGGGGCTTTTTCCCATCGGCTATTAGGAGCCACGCCAAGGAGTCTCTGCTCCTCTTTCTTGGCCTCTCCTAGTTCTGCCTCCCATTTACTGCGCCCACCCCCAGTGCGCTTTGTCCTTAGGGCACAGGATCCCTCCCTGGTCGACCAGGTAAGGGCATAGGAATCACCTTGCCACTCTGTGTACAGAGTGAGCTGGACCCTGGCTCCTCCACAGTCACCCACTGTAACTCACGGCAGGAGCTTTATGGCTCTGTTTTCCCATACAGAGGCTGGTGGACATGATAAACCCTACTTTGTGAGGTTGTGAGTATTAAACAGGGCCAAATAAAAAGCCTTAGCACAGGGCCCCGCATATAATAAGCACTGAATAAGTGCTGGATGGTATTAACATGGCTATTAATTAATAATCTGCCTCCTCATTGAAGGCTAAGTGAGGTCAGGCTTTCGTCCTAAAAACTGGCAAATTTTGAGGTCCAGATGATAAGGAGATTCAAAATATCTCCAAATGTAAGGTCAAGAACAAGATCAGGAGCCGGGCGTGGTGGCGCACGCTTGTAATCCCCGCGCTTGGGAGGCAGAGACAGGAGGATCGCGCAGGTTCGAAGCCAGCTGCGCGCGCTGGCTTAGGAGACCCTGTTTCCAAATAAAAATGTAAAAATAGGTCTGGGAGTGTAGCCTGGAGGTAGAAGGGCTTCCAGGAACCCCAGTACCACCAAAAAAAAAAAAAAGAACAAAATCAGAAAACAAGAAATGGGGACCCCTATGATCACACACACACACACACACACACACACACACACACACACACCAATACCACAGATTTGAATTCCCATCACCAATTCCTGGGGAAGATAAAAAGACAGTCCACTTAATAACCGGGATGGTCACAAAGGCATGCACACCCGAGAGCCCCAGAGTTCTGTGCCTTGGAGCAGTGATGGGAGCGTGCAGGGGCTGCAGCCGGCCGCTCCAAGCCCCTCCGGGAGAGGATCCACCCCCCAAACACCCCTCTGGGCTGCACCTGCCAGCAGGGAGCAGCAGGTGAGTCTGAGGATCAGGTGATCTGGAACATTCCATGGAGGCTCATTATAGAGCTATTTGAACCAGGTATGGAGGCACACACCTGTAATCCCAGTCCTTGGGAGTCTGAGACAGGAGGATCACAGGTTTGAAGGCAGCTTCAGCAACTTAGTGAGATCCTACTTCAAAATAAATTAATAAATAAGTTATTGATTATTTTTATAAAAAATAATTTAAAAGGGCTGGGTTTGTAGCTCAGAGATAGAATGCCCCTGGGTTTAATCCCTGGCACACAGGCACCCCCAAAAATATGAAGGCTTCACTGGGACCTTGCAGGTGGGTGGACAGATGACCAGGGGAGAGGAGGGAGAGCTTCCCAGGACACCTGTAGCCCACCTCCCTGCAGCGGTCCAGGATCCCCCTCGCCTTTCCTCAGGTATTCTGGAACACAGGAGGGGCAGGAAGGCATCTCTGAGGCTAACCAACCATTGTCTCCTCTCAGGCTGCGTCGAAGGTTAGCGATCGAGGGGAAGGACTCACAGAGGAGGTTGGAGGGGTCGGGGTCCAAGTGCAGGGCTGAGGTGGACCACATCATATTACAGGCCAGGCCCTGTGCTGATGGTAGTCACCTGCGATGCTCACTCTTCCCAGCACTGGCCCACGTGCCTGCCTCAGTTATCACAGTGGAGAGGATCCTGTTGTCCCCACTTTATGGATGAGGAAGCTGCAGTGCAGAGAAGCTGAGTCACTTGTCCAAGCAAAGCCCTGTGCTTACAAGACATCATTGAACTAGTCTCCCAACAGCTCTGTGGTGTAAATAACTAGTTTATCACCATTTTATCAAGAAAGAGTGGTTCAAAGAAGAAACTTGCACAAGGCCACACAGCTGGGAAGCAGGGTGGTATGAATTAGAACACAGGAGTTTTAGCCACCCTACCCCAGGTTTGGGCTCACGATCTGCGTATCACATTGCCATCCACCCTGAAAGGAAGGTGCGTTCTCATCAATCTCATTTAACAGAGGAAGAAACAAGGCCAGGCGCAGGGCTAGGAGTCAGGGCAACTGACACAGGACTGGGGCGGCCTGCCAGTCTCTGCTTGCTGCCCGATGCTCCAAGGCCCAGGCTCTGTGTCCCAGAACTTCTGCAAGCAGAGGCTCGCATCAGAGGTCCGGGATAGAAGAGGGAACGCTTGCTCGGCAGGTTTGCTGGTGGGAGACAGAGCTCGACCTCCCAGCCTCCATTCCTTGGCCCCTCTCCAGCCCTGGGTGGCCTGGGCAGCAGGCTCTCCCACGCTGGGCTTTTATCTCTGCGAAGGGTCCCATGTTCAGATATAGATACAAAGAGCCCAAGGAGGGCTCAGGACATCAGGAACCCACACCACCTGCCAGACCACCAGAGTAGAGACGGGGCCAATGGGCCATGGGGGAGAGGATGCCCAGCCCTGCTGGAGCCCAGGAGATCATCTGCACCAAGTGAGATGGGGAGCAGCAGAGAGGGGGAGAGAAAAAGAGCAAAGAGGAACAGAGGCAGAGGGGAGGGGGAGGAAGGAGGAGGAGGAAGAGGAGGAGGAAGAGGAGGAGGAGGAGGAGGAAAGAAGAGAGGCAGAGATGGAGACTTCATCAAGGCAGAGCCAAAGAAAAGGAGAAAGCCAGGGAGAGTCACAGAACAACAGAAGAGCTGGAGAAATCCACAAACCCAATGTAGACCTCGAGAAAGACAGGCAGTGAGAACAGGGAGGGAGAGGGAAGGGGCTTGGAGTGGGGGAGGCAGAGTCCTAAATAAAGAGGCGTAGATGAGGTGTGGAAGAGAAAGGATGGCCGGGAGGGGCCGAGGCGAGGCGGCCCAGCCCCGTGCGCCATCACCACGCTGCAGCATATGGCTCCTGATTTCCTAAAGGCACGAGAACAATAACCATTAATCTCTATAAATAATTTTATCCGCCAAGCCTCCTAAATGGGTTCTCTGTGTCTATGAAAGCTTTTAAAACCCATTTGCTTGGTAAACATGGAAGCAGCAAACAAAGCCGCTCCCGGACCGCGGGAGAGGGCTGCAAGAGCAATTAGGCCGAGGGGGTAATTAAAAGGGAGAGCTTGCCCTAACTCACCCGCAGCCTCCTTCCCTCCTGGGGCCCCAGGCCAGCTGAGGCTGCTGGGCTCTAGTCAGATGGAAAGCGTCCCCAGCCCCTCTCTTTACCCCCTAGTGTATTCCTCTCTGACTTAGTAAAAGTTCTTTTTCGTCTCTAGCCTGAGTCCCTCCTGCTTTTCTCTGTCCTCCAGCCTTTAGACCTGACCTTTCACTGGCCACAGCTATCCAAAGACAGACTGGGCAACCTCCCACGTGAGGGAGTCTACACCTCAGAGTTCAGTGTTGGCCCTGGGGTTCTTCTTCCAAGTACAAGAAGTTTCAGCGCCCCCTCCCGGCCTTCCCGGGACGCATTCATTGGGTCCGGTTTTCTTCCTAACCCTTTCACTAGACACAAAAGAACATTCTTGCCGCCTATTTGGGCTGCTGTATTAACAGAGCCGGGAGGATGTTAACAATTGGGGATCTATTTCCTCACCAAGATGTAACCTAAGCCTGGGGTCAGCTCCGTCACTCATTACCAAAGCTGCACTGTCCTGCTGGCTCCAGGCTTGATGCCTGGCACCCCCGGGCCAGGACTGGCCCTTCGTCCTCATTAGGCTTCATTCTGTCAGATTCTGGACTTGCTGCAACCAGCCACGACTCTCTGGGACCCCGAATCTGTCATTCAGGATGCCCACAGTCCCTCTGCCTCTCTCTAGCATGGCTGAGAAGGGGAGTCTGCCCCCTCCAACCCCATGGTCTTCAGAACGTGGTCTCGGAACACACAACCCACAGGAAGAATGGGTACTAGAAGGCAGGTCCCTTTACCAGCACTAGTTTTTGGATTTTATTTTGTTTTGTTTGGGGTATTGGGGATTGGACCCAGGGGCACTCTCCCTGTGAACTATACTTTATGTTTTATTTTAAAGCAGGGTCTCACTAGGTTGCTGAGAGTCTTACTAAGTTGCTAAGGCTGGTCTCGAACTTGGAATCCTCCAGTCTCTGCCTCCCAAGTACTGGAATTACAGGCATGCACCACCACGCCCAGCTCCCAGCTGCTGGTATTTAACAGCTTCCTGTACAAGGCCACAAGTCTCCAGGGATTTGCTAGTTGTTATTCCCCAAACTCCACCCGCCTCCAGCTGAGCAGAGAAGGCGAGCCCAGGACTCCAGCTAGCCTCTCCCTGAGGAGAGGTGAGGGCCAAGGCAGGACAGGGCCCAAGTCACTGGATAGAATTCTTGCTGACACCTTTCAAGGGACGTTTTCATTTAATGACCTGAGACTCATCAAGACAGTGGCTTGTTGGAATGCAGCTCTGCCACTGAGCTGCTGGGCGAGCCTAAGAAAGTTGCTCAACATTTCTGAACCTCCATTTTGGGAGGTGGACAATGGAAACACCCCTGCCTCTTAATGGGATCATCCAGACATTTACTGGGTGTCCATGGTGTCTGGGGAACCACAGGGAACTACTTCATTTCAGCCCCATAGAGTAGGTGCAATGGGCCCAGATCCGTTTACAGAAACCCTGGCAACCAGATTTTCAAAAATTAATTCAGTGCATACTCTGCTAACTTCCCAGCTCCTCCAGGCCGCACGCCATTTTCAAATGCACAAGTGCATCTGCAGTGAGACGTGCAGCTATTCACAGGAAGAAAATAAGTAAATGCTCTGCGTTCACCGCCTCGTGTCCATTCTAGTTTTGTCACCAAGTGAGTTTCGAAGAAAGCTTTGGATTGCAGAGGGTGTCAGTGCCCTGGATTTCATGTGAGGATTGTGGACCGGAGTTACTGTCCCACTTTTTGGATGAGGTAATGGGAACATCTTAGGCAAGTGCCTGGGTGCCCGCAGCAGGTTCGAGCAGACCAGAGTTGAACCAAGGTATGTCTGTCCATCTGTCTGCATCCAGGGCCTGAGCTCTCCCAACACCTCACCTTCAACAGAATCAGTAGACAAAAGGAAAGTCCAGTTTGGGCTTTGACCCTTGTGATCCCTGAGCTCCTGTGAGGCAGGACTGAATTTCAGACCTGAGAGTGACTTTCTCCCAGGCACAGGGGCCTGAGCTCCTTGCTGGCCTCTGTCCTGCCCTGGCCATTGGGGTGGACCTGCCTCAGCCCCAGGCCTCACTCAAACTCCATTGCAGCAAGCTGAGGGCCAGCCTGCATGACCATGGGGAGGGGGCACACTTTCAGGGGAGGGCAGAGTGCCTGCAATGACCCAGGGACTGTGGGCCAGGGTGCGGCTTCATGGTGCTCTAGAGAAATCTCTCCACTCCAATCCCCCACCAGCAGCCTCCCCTGCCTTGCTCATTACCAAGGGAACAGGCTCTGCAGTGCTCTCCCCTGCCCCCATCCCAGGACTAGGTCTTCCCCAGCTGCCTCCTCTAAATGCATCCTGGCATCCCAACTGAGAGCCTGGGAGTTGTACTGTCCCCAAGTAAATCACCCCCCATCTGTCCTGAGGGTGTCCTGGGCCAGGGCTTCCACTCAGGTCAGGCAGCTTCCATGCATTGTGGGTATTAGTTTCTTATTGCTGCTGTAACAAAAGGATCATAAACATGGCTGAGGCAATGCACATGTTAATCCTACTGTTCCAGAGGCCAGAGACTAAAACGAGTGTCACTAGTGTGAGCAGGCTGTGCTCCTCCTGGAGGCTTTATGGGAGAAGCACATGCTTGCCTTTTCTGGCTCCTTAGGGACTTTGGCTTAGGACCCTCCCTATAGCTTCAAAGCCAGCAAGGACAGGCGGAGCCCTCACTTTGCATCTTTCCAACCTCATTTCTGCCATGACAATCTCTCTCGGCCTTCTGCCTCTCTCTTCCATCTTTAAGGACCCTTCTCGTGACTTCAGCCACCAGGGGAGAAGAGTGGCCTCTTCTGATGTTTAGGTCAGCTGATTAACAAACTCCATTCCATAGATAACCTTAAACCCGCTGGGCGTGGTGGTGCATGCTTGTAATCCCCAGGCTTGGGAGCCTGAGACAGGAGGATCGCACAGGTTCGAAGCCAGCCTCAGCTACTTAGTGAGGTTCTCGGCAATTTAGTGAGACCCTGTTTCCAAATAAAAATATAAAATAGATCTGGGAGTATAGCCCAGAGGTAGAAGGCCTCTGGGTTCCACCCCCAGTACCATACACACACACACACACACACACACACACACACACACACACACACACAGATAACCTTAAACTCCCTCTGCCAGGCAACTTAACGTGCTCTCAGGTTCCAGGGATTAGGATGTGGGCATCTTGGGAAGGCCTCTGTGCTGCCTAGCATATTTCAGCAGAGGCCTCAAGAGTCAGGGGAGCAGTGTAACAAGGATGAAAGGATACAGGCTCAGGGAAATGGGAGCCTGAGCTCATGTCTTGTTCTGTCAGCTAATGCTAGGGTGACCTAAGGCCAGTGACTTAACTTCTCGGTGCTCAGTCTTTGCATTCTTTCAACAACTATGCTTGGAAAACTGACTCTATGCTTATGTGCTAAGTGCAATCATAAAGCAGAGGACTCTTCCCCGATGGGCATTATTACATCCCAGTGGGAGAATGATGGGAAAAATTCAAATCAACATATAAAATGTCAGATTGCAAAGATAATTGTCATGGAGAAAAATAAGCAGAGGAAGGGTAGGAGGCCTGAAGGGCAGGGCAGGTGCCATTTTAGTAGTCAAGAAAGGCCTCTCTAAAGAGGTGACATTGGAGGGAAATGAAGAGGTGGATCAAAGCCCTGAAGATCCAGGGGAAGGTGTTCCAGGCAGGCGTGACCAGGAACAGGGACAGGAGTGCATCTGGGATGCCTGGAGAGAAAAGGGGGCCAGGCCGGAGGCAGGGAGCAGGTCCCAGATGGAGACTTCATGGCCGATGGAGGCCACATAAAGCTGGGCCTCTGGAGCCTTGGGAGGACTCTGAGTTGTATGCCCAATGTGGTAGCCAAGTGGAGAATAACTCCTTGGGCATTAATGGTGTGTAAAAAAAGTCCAAGCACAAGGCCCAACACAGAACAGCAGCTTAGTACACGTAAACCCCTTATCCTCCAGGGCAGAGGCCACGTCTCCTCACCCTAGCTGGGCTCCCCCCGGCGTTCTCCTACAGATGAGCAGCTCCGGGGCCTCCAGGCCCGCCCTCTCCCATGGCCTCCTGTTTTTCTGGTGTTTACCCGCAGCCCTCGAGGTTCTGTTAGTTTTCTTTGCTCCTTTATTAATTGGCTTTTCTGTCCCTGGGATTATTTGATTTCCACTTAATTGCTTGATGACAGCAAGGTTTATTTTTGTTCTTTTTTTTTTTTTTTTTCTCAGAAAATGGGCGGGTGCTGGAGAGTGGGCCAGGCTGGCTATTTGAGGCTGTCTAGTCTCCGATCAGGGTCCTGGGTCTCCTTCCCACCTGTCACCCTACACTGGAAGGAGGCAGGGTCCCAGAGACTGCCATACCTCCAGCCCCAGCCCAGGGCTCAAGGGGCCAAGGAGCGGGGACATTTGGGTGTTTTCTGTGAGAATCATGAAAGCACTGGACTGTGGAGCCTGGCCTGCACCTTCTGGGTGCGTCCTTGGGCATGGCATCACTGTTCTGGGTAACCAGTAAGTAGGAGCCATTAAAGTCCTACCTGAGGCAACAGAGGCCACCAAACAACTTGCCTGTGGCCACAGAGCCCCATGGAGTAGGACAGGAAGCCAGCTCTGTCAGATGCCAAAGGAAGACCCTTGCCTTCCATGCATGAGCCACAAGGGGAAGGGTCAGGCAGAGGCTGCGGGTCTCTGGTCCAGGATCTGGGCCTCTTGGAAATCCTTACACATTCATCCAGATAGTCAGCAAGCACGTATAAAATGCCCACGATGGTCCAGACACACCCTGGGCACTGGAAATGGAAGAGTGACCACAGTACGCTTGGATCCGGCCTCTGGGACATTGGAGCAGTGGACTTGATGGGACCTGCCTTGTCGGGGGGAAGTGAACTCTGAGTCTCTACAAGGAGGCAGGTGCATGCCAGGTCTCTTACCTGCATTGTGTCTTTCAATCCTCATGACAGCTCTGGAAGGAAGCATCATCTCCTGTGGCTTGTAGGCCAGGACCCCAGGGCGTGGAGAGGTCGAGGGGTTTGCTCAAAGTTACATGGCTATATATGGGAACCAAATGAATTCTAGATCTTCCAGAACACAGATCCAGACTCTGGGCCGGTGTGTGTGTGTGTGTGTGTGTGTGTGTGTGTGTGTGTGTGTGTGTGTGTGTTTAAACCTAAGGGTATTCTACTTCCAAGTTACCCCCTCCCCTCCTTAGCCCTTGCCTTTTTTATTTTTTACTTTGAAACAGAATCTCACTAAGTTGCTGATGGTCTCCTTAAGTTGCCGAGACTGGTCTTGAGCCTGCCATCCTCCTACCTCAGCCTCCCAAATACTGGAATACAGGCATGCACCACCATTCCCAGCTTCTTGGGCTCTTTTGATGCCCCCATGCTGGGAGCTGGAGAGGGGGTCTGGTTTTCCTGAGCCAGGCAAGGATGAGCCGTGGGTGGCTGTTAATAACTGGGCAGGTGATGGAGGTGTGGGGTGGAGGACCTTAGCCAAGATTGACAAGCCTGGAGGGCAGGTGTCTTAGGGAATCTTTCTCATCCATGGAGACCTAGGCCCAGACCTTTCAGGAAGCCCTCAGCAAGACTCTCTGAGCTGTCCCCCTGCCCTCAGGGCTCTGTCACTAGGGACATCTAGAACCTAAACGTCAGGGCACCACCCACTTCCTTCCCTGCATTTAGGCTTCCAGGGCTGCTCAGACTTCGGTGACCACCTGCTTTCCATCCTGCACCTACACACTTGCCTATGATCTTGCAGCCCGCTGGCTTTCAAAGCCTAGTCCAGCCTGGCCCCAAACTCCTCAGACTTACTTCTAACACCAACACCTCCTCGGCACTCAGGATCCACACTGCAGCAAGCCAGGGGCCTTAGCCTAGGGGCCTTTGGTGTCTAGGAATAGCCACCCATTCATGCTAACATAAGAGTCCAACAGGACGCCTTGTGTGGGGTCCCTGGATATTGCCTGCCCTCCTCTGCACCCACACCCTGCTTGCCTCCCCTGCCCTTGCCCCATACCAGCTCTCTCTGCTCACAGCCCCAGCCCCAGGCTGGCAGGTGGCTTTGCCCTGTCTGGTACTGATTCCCACTCCTGTGCTATTCTCCCAGTCAAATCAGCAGCTCATCACCATACCTCTGACCAATTCTTAGGATTCAAATTTGGAATTTCCAGATGCTCAGCTCCGATTGGCTCAGCATAGATCAGGGTTTCATTGCTGGTCCAACGAGCTGGGCCCTCAAGTGGGGGAGTCCTTGGACCTAGGACTGCCCTTACTGAATGTCCTGGGTCTATAAGAATGGGCAGTGGGCCTAGAAGCCATGGTTGACATTGGGCCACTTGTTTTGCTTTGTTTTTTAACTGGGGATTGAGCCCAGGGATGGTCTACCTTTGAGCTAGAGGCCCAATCCTTTTTATTTTTATTTGAAAACAAGGTCTTGTTAAATTGTTGAATCTGGCCTCAAAATTGCAATCTTCCTATCTCAGCTTCCCAAGTACTGAGCCTACAGGCATGTACCACCATGGCTAGCTTAAGCACCTCTTGTCCTTCAGATAGACCTACACTTTGCCAGCCTCTGTCCCTGGACTTCTGCTGTCCCCTTCCCTGAACACCTGCCACAAATCTGTTCTCTGTGGCCCAGGCCCAGTTATTTGATTTCTCGAATCCTCCACCTGGGTAATACCCCTCAGTTCCCAAACACCTTCAGATGGCCCCTTCCCCACCTCCTATACTATGGCCCCATGAGAGGATGATCTCCTGGCTGCCAGGCCCTTGCCTTCCACACGCGCATGCCATCTGGTCCTGGCACTGACAGGATTTATTTATTTTTTTTATTTATTTATTGTGGCACTGAGGATTGAACCCAGAGGCATTCTACCTCTAAGCTACATCCATATCCATAGCCCTATTTTTTATTCTTTTATCTGGAAACAGGGTCTCACTAAGTTACAGAGGGCCTCACTAAGTAGCTGAGGCTGGCTGCAAACCTGCGATCCTCCTGTCTCAGCCTCCCAAGTCCTGGGATTACACGTGTGTGCCACCACGCCCAGCCTGACAGGACTCTTCACCCCATTCTCTCCTGCACCCCTACTCTAATGCCCAATACTGTTGAAGAGAAGGCAATCAACCGCAGACTCTGCTGCCTTGATCAGACTGGTGATACCATCTCTTTGGGAAAAAAGCCTTTGCCAGGCCATCTCCATAGCTGAGCTGACTCCCTCCACAGGTCAAGAAAATTCTCCTCCTATTCTGATCCCTCCCCTGCCTAGCATCCAAGACCGCCCCACACCCAGACAGACCACATGGCCAGATTCCCCCAGCTGCCTCTCCAGCCTCCCCACATTCCACTCTGGACCCACTTATCCCTTCCTGACCCCTAATCTGAGTTACTCTACACACACACACACACTTGCAAAACCTTTTAAATCAAAGATCACAGAATCACAAGGCTGAGCTGCTGAAGGTAGCCATCGCGCCCTTTCACCCCCATTGCCCAGAGAGCAGGGCAGCGCTCCAACTTTCTGTGCTAGGTCCCATTAATTTTTCCCTCTCTTCTTTTTAAACAGGATAACTTAAACCCTCTTTTCACAGACGAGAAGCTTTCAACTTCGGCACCAGAACTTGGCTTTGATTTATTTTTTGATCTTCAGAATCGAGTTTTCCCAGCCAGAGGGACCTCCTGGATCCTCTGGGCCAGGCTCAAGCTTTGACAGAAATGAGTGCTCAGACCCAGCAAGGGGGTGGCCCGCCCAGGGTCACATAGCACATGGGGTGGGGACCCAGATGCCTGCCTTTTTTGCCTTGTTTGGACCCTCCTTGCTCTGTTTCCCATGGCCTTTTTTAAATTTTTTTTAATAACTTTCAAAAACTGCATGCTAAAGAGAAAGCAGGGCTGGAGTGTAGCTCAGTGGTAGAGCACTTGCCTAGCAAGCATGAGGCCCTGGGTTTGATCAGTAGCACAGCAAAGGAGAAAAAGAGGGGGGAAGGGAAGGGAAGGGAAGGGAAGGGAAGGGAAGGGAAGGGAAGGGAAGGGGAGGGGAGGGGAGGGGGAGGGGGAGGGGAAGGGGAGGGGAAGGGGAGGGGAGGGGAGAAGAGAAGAGAAGAGAAGAGAAGAGAAGAGAAGAGAAGAGAAGAGAAGAGAAGAGGAGAGAAGAGGAGAGAAGAGAAGAGAAAGGAAGATGGAACAACCAATATTACCTTGGAGAAGACTGACACTTAACTGGTTTCAGCACAGACTGGCATAATTATGAGGAATCCTCAGAGCCTTCCTGATGCTGCAGGTGAGGCAGCAACCCCACTATCAACCCATTGTTCTGGCTACTGCCACACTAGAAACCCAGGTTCATGGAGGCCTGCTGCACTCCAGGCCCTGTGCACACATCATCACATCCAATGATGTTCCCTGCTACTCCATGAGTGAGGTGTCATTATTACTCTGCCCTGTACACAGAGGAGGAAACTGAGGCTCCAAGGAGCTTAGCAACTTCTTAGGGTCATACAGCAGGACTATGGTGGACGTAGGACTGGGAGCTGCCTGGTAACAGAGCCCAAGTTCTTCTCAATGTTGCCTTCACATAAGATTGTACAATTGTTTTTATAAATTTCACAGGCTGGGAAGAGGCCAGCCAGAGAGGAACCAACTAGGTTTAAGGGACCATTACATACTGGTAAAAAAAAAAAAAAAAATGTCGTCTGTCATGAGTGCCATGTGGGTCAACAGACAGTGGGCATTCTCATTGCCAGATTGGGGGCAGAAAGGAGGGGGCTCCAGTTGGCAGCACCAGCAGATGAGATGCTCACCTTTCCTCACACACCCCCAGACTGCCCTGCCTGTGTGGACAAGCCCAGGAACAGAAGGTGCAGCCCTCGCCCATGGGAGGCATCAAAATAGATGGATGGATGCACCAGGGTCACAGGAAAACATCTGCACCCATACAGGGTCAGGAATAAAGGCAATGTAGAGGAGAAGGGGGAGCAGGAAGAGGAAGAGGCCGCTGAGGCTCTGCTGGGTGAGAAACCAAACTGCTCTCCCCTTTGAGCTTGGGTCTTAGAAGGCTGCTCCAGGGGATTGGTGATTTCCCAAAGCAAACTCTAGCATTCTTTTTTGTTCATTTGTTTTGTGGTCCTGATGATTGAACCCAGGGCCTCACGCATGCTAGGTAATCACTCCACCCTCTAGCCTTTGTATTTTTACTTTTGAGACAGAGTCTCACTGGATTGCCCAGGCTGGCCTGGAACTTATGATTTTCCTGCCTCAGCCTCCCGAGTAGCTGAGGAGGAGCTGGGGTTGCAGGTAAAGGCTACTGCACCTGCAAGAGCTGGCATTTTTGCAGGGACTCATCAGGGCCCTGCAAGATCTACGTCCCCAGCCTCACTGCTTTGCTGCTTCTCAGCCCCCTTGGGAACAGTCCTGCCTCTGAGCCTTTCAACACAGTTCCCTCTGCCGGCACATCCCCTAAGCGGTCCATGGTGGGCTCACTTTCTTCCACACAGATCAGACCACACTCCCTGGAATTACTGGTCAGCCCCACCATCTTCTTGCCTCTTCTCTTCTGAACATAACATAACCTGTTTGGTCCCAACGTATGTAGACATTTGCTTGTCCCTCCACCTAAGCCCCATGAGGACAGAGGTTTCACCTGTGTTTCTGACAGTGCCTGGCACCTAAGTGCAGCATCACCGAGCCAGTTCTTTGGCTTCCTAAAGGCAGGAGCCAGCACCACTTGGTCCATGGCCAAGGTAGGTGTTTGGAGCCAGTGAGAAGATGTCACATCCAGGCACCTGTAAAACCACCCAACTGTGAATAGGATATGTGAGGCCAGGCAGACAGTTTCCACCCAGTATCCTCAGTTATGGTGGGAGTGACTGCCACAAAGTGTATTCTGTTCAACCAAGGCGTTTGGGGGATGCATGTGTGTGAGTGAAAATTAGAAAGAAAAATTAGAGAAAGACAGCACCAACAAGACAGCCACAGGTGACAGGAAGGGAGATGAGAGCAGAGTTTTGGGATTTTGTTTGGTTTTATTTTGGTACTAGAGATTGAACCCAGGGTGTTCTACTTCTGAGCTACACCCCTCACCTTATTTTATTTTGAAGTGGAGTCTCACTAAGTTGCAGAGGCTGGCTCCTGTCTTAGCCTCCCAAGTACTGAGAATACAGGCACGCCCAGCTGTGTAGAGTATCAACCAGGGTCTTGTCACATGGTAGATAGCTATGGGTGTTTCTCTCTCTCTCTCTCTCTCTCTCTCTCTCTCTCTCTCTCTCTCTCTCTCTCTGTGTGTGTGTGTGTGTGTGTGTGTGTGTGTGTCTGTCTGTCTGTCTGTCTGTCTGTCTGTCTCCCTACTGCTGTTGCTCTGTTGCTGCTGCTGCTGCAGTGCTGGCTCATGGAAGGTGTCATGTTACTTCTCTCTGACCTCCTATGGCCATTGTGGCAGGCTCCTAGCAGGTACTCAGAGTATCTGTTATAAATGACCCGCCTTGGACCACATTTACTAAGCTGGCTGGGGGTGGGGGTGGGGGCTCCCCTGGGGACCAGTGGTGGGCAAAGCATGGGTGGGAACACCCCTTGCCCTCTAAATCTCCTCTTTTACCTGTTAAATAAACGGTTGTACTGTCCAACCTCTGGGAATGTCTCCAGTTCCACTGTTCTGTGGCTGTGGGAGCCTCATTCCAAACTGCAACAGCCGTTTCCCAATGGAGCAGCCACTTTCCTCACCCAGAGGAAAACTGAGGACCCGGCCAGAGAGAGGTAGTGCGGGCAGCCTCACCACATGCTCCAGGGATCAGCCCCTCTTTCTCTCAGGTATCGAATCCCAGGTCCCTTTCCCTTAAGTGGAGTCCTTAATTTTATTCAGACCAGGAGCGGCCAGGCACCCCTGCCCATCTCTCCTTCCTAGTCCCCAGCACACTAGTGCTGGCTCCTCTCCTCCACACCCTCCTGATTCCAGACACTAGAGAGTTTCACCCCACTCCCCCACCCCATCTGCATTTGCCACGGACACGACAGAGGGGTCTGTCAAGCACCTTGACTGCCCTGTCCTGTGTCCTCTGCTTGTGGCAAGTGACCTGCACGCGCCGGAGGATCTATACGCTTGACAGAACCTGATGCCAAGGATCCCAGGCCAAGGTAGAAATTATCAACTTGGGTTATTTCCAGTGCCCTGTTTCAGGCACTGGCCTAGCTCTGTGATGTTTGGTCTTTGTCCCTGGTTTCGGGCACAGACTTCCTAAAACCCTGGGAAGTTCCCGAGTGATAGGCATGCTTATTCATGAGTCTCTTATCAGCCATGCTGAGGCTACACTAATGAGACTATTGGTGTCCCCTAGAGAGCTTCAGAACCAGGGCTGGGAGCCCCAGGAACCAGCCCTGGGATCAGAGAGCTTGGGAACTTCCAGCCCCACCCCCAACCTCTGGAGAAGGGAGAAGGGTGCAGAGTAAGCTAATCATCAAAAGCCACAATCATGCCTATTTAATAAAACCTCCATAAAACTCCCCAAATGGTCAGCATGGTTCTAGAAGCATCCAAGCTGTGAATGTCCACTGTGTGGGAGGGTGGTGCATCCCAGCTCCCCTGGGGCAGAGGCGCCTGTGCTTTACCCTGGTGTCTCCTTATCTATTTATTTGTAACCTTTATAATAAACTGTGAGAGTAAGTATACCGTGTTCCTAAGTTCTGTGAGTTGTTGTAGCAAGTTGACAAACCTTGTGTAGCATTTGTGGGAACCCCCAACTTTTTTTTTGGTGGTACTGGGGTTCCTGGAAGCCCTTCTACCTCTGGGCTACACTCCCAGACCTATTTTTATACTTTTTATTTGGAAACAGGGTCTCCTAAGCCAGCGCGTGTGGCTGGCTTCGAACCTGCATGATCCTCCTGTCTCTGCCTCCCAAGAGCGGGGATTACAAGCGTGCGCCACCACGCCCGGTTGGAACCCCCAACTTTGTAGCCCAATCAGACAGGAGTGGAAATACTTAAGGACCCAATACCCAGAGTGAGGGCAGCCCTGAGGGACAGAGCCCCTAGGCCTGTGCCTCCGATGCTCACTCTGATTAAGATGGGACCATCACTGGGGGATGCCCTGATTTCCATTAATTGGTCAGATGGAGGGAAAACCAGTCAAGTTCTTACCTGGGTTAACTTATTCATTCCTCAACAAGCCTATGACATACATACTGTTTCCACCCCTGCTGTACAAGGAGGACACTGAGGCCACAGAGCTGGTAGCAATGCTGGGATGAGGGACAGATGGCCAGTAGCCATGAGAGCCACAGCTTCAGCTCCTGCACCTGATGCTGGCCCTCCCCACGCCCTGCCTGGCAGGCTCAGCTCCATGCCCCCGCCCTGCCTCCTTCCAGTCAAGAGGCACTGAGAACCCCAGCCCCTGTGTAGGGTTGGGCTTGTCCAAGCTGGTTTCTCCACATCTCTTTTGCAGAAAGGAGAATCAGATGGTCGATCCTCAGCCTGGCATGAGAGTAGTTGGCAGAGAACCAGGCAGAAGGGCATCCCGAGGCAGGGAAGCCTTGTTAGAAAGTAAAAGTGTGGCTAGGTGAGTAAGAGAGGGGTGCAAGAGCTGGAAGGCTGGAGGGGGGAGGGAGGAGTGGACTCCCACGGGAGGATGGAAAGCAGCTTCGGCCCTTCTGTCTCCACCTTAAGTCCCTGACTGCACTGGCCACATATAAAAACATACCTCCACACATCACCCAAAGGGGACGTGCTAGTGAGGACTGTGGACCCCCTTCTACAAAGGGAGGCCAAGAGGGGCTTCTAGGAAGAGCAACTAAGGGACTTGCGGCTATATTTGCCTAACATCCAACATCTGGATGAAAAGTGAAAGACCATTATTGTTAGGATGTTTCGCTTGTCTCTATACAAAGCTAAATACAAAGGTATTTAGAAACAGCCGGGGGGTAGAAGGGCCAAAGCTGCCCTTCCTCCAGATAGATGTTCAGCACAGTCTAGCCTTGGCCTGAGTGTGGTTGCTGTAGAGATGATTCAAGGCTGGGGAGCTGGGGGCTCAGGCTAAGGAGACCAGGGACAACAAGGGAGAAGGGGCAGCTGCTCTGTGGGACCTTATGTCCTTTGGCTCACCCTGGTCTCTACCACTGTTCAGAGCTTGGGAGGATCCGTGCTCTGGTGGCCCCCTCACCGGGGCCCTGAGTTGCAGGGAGAAACACTGACATGCATACATCTTCCACTGGGAATCAGCAGCCCAGCACGAAATTAGCTGGCGTCTTCCCGCTCCTGGATTATGCAGGCAGCGACTTTGATCGAATCTGGCAACCAGATTTATGAATCAGTCGATATTTATTGCAGAGAACAATCCATCTTTATGCCTGGACTGCAGACACAGAGCCCTGCTCTGCGCACACCCAGGGGTCTTGGTGCTAAATGTTGGAAAGGTCTTAGTGAACACATCTGCTGTGGGAGGGGAAAACAGAGAGGGTTCTGACACCAATCAGAAGGGAGACAAGATATAAGGTGGGTGGGGAGCGTGTCAATTGGAGGGTGGGAGCTGCCCTGTCCATCCCATTTGTCCTGAGCTATCCCCTTACACCCTCTCCCACTCTCCTCATGAATCAATGAATTGTTATATTATTTGAAGTTAAACATAATGCCAATTCTGATATAATGCATTCCAAAGCAAACTGAATGTGTGCTGTTGTTTCCTGCTAATTACCTACTCTTTTGTTCCCTCCCCTGCCCATTGGCCCATTAAAGAAGATAATTGAGCCTGAATTCCCAAGCTGTCTTCTGATGGACCAATCAGAGAGCCAAGGTTATAACTCTGCTGATGAGTGGCCAGGGAAAAGGCTACTTGGGATTCTCTCATTTGCATGTCTGCACTGACTGGTGAATCGCTACCCCAAAGCAGTCTCCCAGGTAAGGCAGATGAAACTCAGAAGTCCATCCACCCCTGAGGACAGGAAGGTGGTCTTTAGCATACAGCCACTGTTCTGGGCTTCTCGGTCTAATTAGAAGAACAGGAACAAGGGGCTAAGTTTGAGATGGGTGGAAAGAAAGAAAGTAAATTACCAAAGCCATCCTGTCCTGCCCCTTCTCTGCTCTAACTCATGTCTCCTGCCCTGATCAATCCTTATTCCTCTGGCTCTGAAGTACCAGGATAACCACACTTTAGGGACTCTCGCCAAAGCCCACCCCCATGAACACTTTTCTACTTTGGGGCTTCTTGCAGAAAATTTAAAGCACTAAGGAGCCTAAAGGAAGGAGAGGGCAAATGTTTGGGAGAAGCTTAGTAGCCTCCTAAAATTTGTAGAGCAGATCTTCTGCCAGCAGGTACATCAGCTTCTACCATCCTCCAGCCTTCATGCTGCCTGAGGCTGTTCTCAAAGCGATAGGGAAACTGAGAGGCAATGACTGCATGGGGGAGACGGGACCTGGAACCATCTCTACCTGTCCACAAGGCTGGGCCTGCGATTGGGCAGGGCACTGCGTTCTCACCTTAGGGCAAAGATCCATGGAGAGCGGAGGGGACAGGTGTGAAGTGCAGCTCAGGAACTAACTCCACAGATGGCAGAGGACTGAGCCAGCCCCTAGAACACGGCTGATGGGAAGAGAATGAAGAGCAATCCAGAGAGAAGACAGCCCTCCCTGCCCACAACCCTGACCAAAGCTGGGACATTGGGGCACCTGGGCTCTTAACCTAGCTCTGAGCCTCCGGCCAATTACTTCACCTCTCCAGACCCCTGTAAGATGGGGGGCCATCTACTCTTGGGCTTCCCTCAGTCAGACCAAGACAATACATGCAAAGCACTTGAACTTTCGTGGCTCCCAAGGGCAGGACCTTGGATAATACTGCAGGGAGGCAGGCTAGGCAAGTTGTGGAAGGAGGTGGAAGAGCTTCTGTATTCAAAATGTCCAGTAAAGAAAGCAGCTGAGATAGGAATCTCCCTGTCACCAGAAGCATCCAAGCACACTTTGAATGACCATCTGTTGTTGTAGCATATAATTTCTGGATGTTTTCCTGCACTCGATGGGCATTTTGCATAATGTGTCGGCTGCCTCTAACTCTTTATGATTCTATGATTCATCCAACGGGTGTTTAGCAGCTGCCCGCTAGACCCAGCTCTAATGTTCTGTGTGACTACTTTTTTTTTTTTCTCTCAGAGCCCAGTTTCCCAGAAAAAAATAAAAATAAAAAATAAAAAACAAAACAACAAAATGATGGTGTCAGGTCTGTGGGCCTCTGAGGGTTCTTCTAACTCTGACCAGCTGCCTTGTTCAAAATGACAAGGGGATCCGAAGGGACCACGTGGCCGGTCCTCTTTCTTCCTCCTCTGTTGCTTTCCTGCTTCTTTCCGCACTACCCATAACTTAGCAGAACTGGGACAGAATGAACTTCTTCTAGCCTGGGATGCCATGTGAAACAGATGGCCCTGTTGCCATGGAAACTAAGGAGATAGTTGTCCTGGGGGCTGGGGACTGGGTGGGGGGTAAGAGCTAGCAGGGTGATTTACTTCTGCAATAGCCCAGCCTGGAATCTACATGAATGTTAAACAAGGATGGCTCCAGGCAATCACTCAGCCAGACAGATCAGAAACCACTTAAGATGAAAGACCCAGAGCATTTGCGCATCTCTTTCCCTCCCGGGAAGCCTGCAGCTTCCCCAGCTCCCCACCCACAGGACTCAGCCTTGAGCAGGTCAGCCCTGTCTCTGGTCCCTGAAGATTTGACTCCATCCCCCCACTGGCAAAGCTGAAGTCCTTCAGGAGGGGCACACAGACAGCTCTAAAGAGGACCTGCTGTGGACTGAGGGAGGTCCATTTCTTGGGCTCATCAGGAAAGAAGAATTCTCTAAAACTGTCCAGCCACAGATGGGCCACCCCAGGAGGGAGTGAGCTCCTCACCCCTGGAAGGATTCAAGTTGGTCTGGGCGCATCCTTCGTCAGCGATTCTCAGAATGGCTTTCCCCATCTGGAAGGAGGCTGATCTGGTGACTTCTAAAGGTGGCTCCTCCAAGTCTGAGATCCTGTGGTGGCAGAGGCAGCAGATGCAATGGTAATGACACACGCTTTGCAGTCGACAGACCTGGGCTCAGGTCCCAGCGCTGCATCTTGCTTGCTCATGACTTTGAACAAGTTAACTTTCTCCAAGTTTTATCTCCTCACCTGTGAAATCCCAATATTGGAATTACAGGCATATATCACCACAGCCAGCAATGCCTGGTACCTGTTAGGGATTCTTCAAAATACTAACTTTATAAAGGTTTTTTTTTTTTTTTGGAAAGGATTAACATGAAATGATGCCAGATGCCATTTGTCCCAAAAGCAATGAAAAAACCAAAGGAAGCTGTATCCTATTACATTTCAAGGATAATAATGATTGCATGGTAGGAAGGTTAGATTGAAGTAAGGCAAGGGGAAAGGACAAAAGATCAGTGCAGAGATAGTGGCTTGTAAGTGAGGTGAGCTGGATCAAAATTTAGGAGATGCCAGGTGTGGTGATGCACGCTTGTAATCCCAGCACTTGGGAGGCGGAGACAGGTTTGAAGCCAGCCGTGCTGGCTTAAGAAACCCTGTTTCCAAATAAAAAAGTATAAAATAGGTCTGGGAGTGTAACCCAGAGGTAGAAGGGTTTCCAGGAACCCCAGTACCACCAAAAAAAAAAAAAAAATTAGCGGAGATAACAGAGACTGACAAGAAAAGGATCAGGAAGCATCCCGAAGAAGACCTAGCAGAGAAGTTAGTAACTACAGAGAAGAGCAAGAAATCACCCGTGGCTCCACACTTTCAGGGAAGGGAGGAAGACCGGGTAGCAGTAGAAGGGGCACCTGATGGGAAAGGGCCAAGTGGTTCCACATAGAAGCCCTGATCTCCATAAAAAAGAGAATGTCATGAACAACTTAGACAAACTGGATATTTTCCTTGGAAGATATGTTACTAAAACTGACACATGATAAAATAGAAAATCTAAATAGTCCTATATCTACAGAATAAAGTGAACTTATTATCAAAAACATTTCCACAAATTCCAGACATGAATGGTTTCACTATTAATTTATCAAACTTTTTTTTGTGGGTGTGGTACTAGGGATGGGACCTAGGAGCATTGCACCTCCAAGCTAAATCCCCAGCCCTATGTTTTAGTATATTTATTTATTTATTTATTTAGTGGTTCTGGGGATAGAACCCAGAGGCTTTCTACCTCCAGGCTATACTCTTAGACCTATTTTCTATTTTATTTGGAAACAGGGTCTCACTAAGTTGCTGAGAGCCTTACTAAGTAGCTGAGGCTGGCTTCGAACCTGTGTAATCCTCCTGTCTCAGCCTTCCAAGCGCTAGGATTACAAGTATGCACCACCATGCCTGACTTTTTTTTTTTAAACAGTGTCTCAGTGAGTTGCGAAGGTCCTCATTAAGTAGCTAAGGCTGTCCACAAATCCCTGATCCTCCAGTTTCAGCTTCCTGAATGCTGGGATTACAAGCATGCGCCACCACACCCAGCTGAATTTATCAAACTTTTAAGAAAATACAATACTAATCCTACACAGTCTTAGAAAATAAAAGGAAGATGTACATTCCCAACTTGTTTTATGATTCTATATATCCCTGGTACCAAATTAACCTAATTAAAGAAATACATTAAAGAGAGAGAAAGCAAGAGAAAAATGACAGACCACCATCCCTCATGAGCATAATTTTAAAAATCCTTAGCAAATTTCTAGCATGTCAAGCCACATCTACTTAGCATTTTATGAGGGCCACTAACTAGGGCAATAATGCAAAAAAAAAAAGAAGGAGGAGGAGGAGGAAGAGGAAGAGGAGGAGGAGAAGAGGAAGAAGAAGAAGAAGAAGAAGAAGAAGAAGAAGAAGAAGAAGAAGAAGAAGAAGAAGAAGAAGGAGAAGAAAAAGAGGAGGAGGAGGAAGAGGAAGGAGGAGGAGGAGGAGGAGGAGGAGGAAGAGGAAGAGGAAGAGGAGGAGGAGGGCACATGGTTAGAAAGGAAGAATTAAAACGATTTTTTTTTTTTTTTTTTTGGTGGTACTGGAGATGGAACCCAGGGGCCCTCTACCTCCGGACTACACTCCCAGACCTATTTTATATTTTATTTGGAAACAGGGTCTCACTAAGTTGCTGAGAGCCTCACTCAGTAGCTGAGGCTGGCTTTGAACCTGCACCATCCTCCTGTCTCAGCCTCTCAAGTGTGGGGATTACAAGCATGCGCCACCATGCCCAGTTTAAAACTTTCTTTGTTTATGTATATAACATGATTGTTTACATAGAAAATCCAAAAGAATCAACCAAATATCAACTAGAACTAAAAATTGAAATTAGTGAAGTCACAGAATAAAAGGGCACTGTGCATAAATTAATGTTATTTCTATTTATTAACAATAAACCACTGGAAAATGAAACTTTTAAAAATTACATTTATGCCAGGCGTGGTGGCACACACATGTAATCTCAGCATTTGGGAAGCTGAGACTGGAGGATTGCAGTTCACAGACAGCCCCTCAGCTACTTAGTGAGGCCCTCCGCAACTTAGCAAGACCCTGTTTCTAAATGAAGAATACAAAATAGGGCAGGGGGTATAGCTCGGAGGTCGAATGCCCCTAGGTCCCATCCCCAGACCCACAAAAATCATCCATTTATAATGTGGCCAAAACATAGAAATATTTAGGAATAAATTTAACAAAAGATATACAATACCTAAGGACTGAAAATTATTTTTAAAAATCACCGAGATAAATGAAGGATTATTTAAATGGTTGCTCCTGTAGGGGAAGACTCAATATTGGTAAAATGTTCATTCTCCCTTAATTCTATAGATTTGCCACAGTTCCAATCTTAATTTCCAGCATGCTTTATTTGTAGAAATCGATAGGTTCACCCTGAACATTTACATGGAAATACAAAGAACCAAGAATACCCTGTACCTTTAGCCCTATTTTTTTTTATTTTAAAACAAAGTCTCACTAAGTTGCAGAGGTCCTCTCTAAGTTGCTAAGCTGGACTTGAACCTGCCATCCTCCTGTCTCATTCTCCCAAGTACTGAGATTACAAGCGTGCACCACCACATCGGCTTCCAAGTCAATGTTGACAAAAGAAAACAAAGCTAGAGAGCTTACACTACTTCACTAGGACTTGCTGTAAAGTAGTACACTGTTCCCCAGACCTGATAATAGTATATAGACAGTTATTTAATTCAATGGAAGAGAATAGAGATCCAGAAAGTAGAACCATATTTAAGGTCATTTGATTTTCAACAAAGAACAAAGCAATCCTATGTATATAGCAAAGTATTTTCAACAAGTGTGGCTAGACAAACGGGCTATCCATATGGGAAACATGAATCTCGACCCCATCTTAACACAACACATACAATTTAATTTGAGATGACTTCATAGATCTAGACATACAAGCTAAAACTCTGAAGCATAGAACAAAACAGGAGAGTATCTTCATGACTTGACTACAGAGAGAAAAATGTTTCTCAGAGGCAAAAAATAAAATTTTAAACTTCTGCTCATCAAAAACATAATTAAGAAAATGAGTGGCAAAGCCAGGTGTGGTGGCACATTCCTATAATCTCAGTACTCGGGAGGCTGAGACAGGAGGACTGAACGTTCATCACCAGCCTCATCAACTTAGTGAGGTCCTCCACAACCTAATGAGACTCTGTTTCAAAATAATAAAATAGGATTGGAGTGTAGCTCAGAATGCCCTTGTGTTCAATCCCTAATTCCATAAGGAAGAGAGAGGAATAAAGGGAAGGAGGGAGGAAAGGAAGGACGGAAGGAAGAAAGGAAGGAAAGAAGGACAGAATGAAGGGGAAGGGAAGGAATGGCAAGCTACAAAATAGAGGAAATACTTGCAAAGCATTATCTGCTAAAAGACTTGGATCAAGAACATATAAAGGAGGCTGGCGTGGTGGCGCACGCTTGTAATCCCAGCATTGGGGAAGCTGAGACAGGAAGATCGTGGTTTGCGGACAGCCTCAACTACTTAGTGAGGCCCTTTGCAACTCAGTGAGACTCTGTTTCAAAATAAAGTATAAAAAATAGGGTTTATCTTGGAGGTATAATGCTCTTGGGTTCCATCCCCGGTATCACAAAAAAACAAAAAAAAAAACATAAATTCCTTCAATACAACAGTTAAACACAAAAAATCCAATCAAGAAAGTGAGAAAATATTTGAACAGACATTTCACAATAAGGTATGTAAATTAGGTATCAGGTTGGTATACTAAGTGTATACCTAGCCTATGACCCAAAATTCCACTTGTAGGAACTTACACTACTTCTCTTCAAGGCTTGCTGTAGTGTACTGCCACCCAAAAGAAATGAAAGGTAGGTATTTACCCAACAGAAATGAAACCATTTGTTCACAAAAGGACTTATGCAAGAATACTCATAGCTTATTTATTTGCTGTAGCGCCCAACTGGAAATGACCCAAAATAAACTGTTTATGAAGAAAAGAATGGATGAGCAACTGGTGACCATTACTCAGTGCCGCCAAAGGCTTAAGGAACGGTGCGCAGCATCACGGAGGAGCCTCGAAACCGCCGTGAGCTCACACTCTGGGATCCATCTGGGTGAAACTCTAGAAAGGTTTGGGCTTTTGTTTTGTTTGTTTAATGAGATATTTCTTAAGGATAAGAGTAGAGATTGGAAAAGGACAGGAACAGAATTTCTGGGTGATAGAAATATCCCATATTTTTACAGAGTTTGGGGTTACTCCTGCATAAATTATTTGTCAAATCTCAAAGGATATACTTTGCACTTTGTGCATTGTATCATGTCACTGATCTAAACTTACCCCACATACATGCGTGAATGCACACGCGCGCGCGCGCGCACACACACACACACACACACACACACACACATATGCAGAACCACAACAAATGTTGAACTCAATACTAAGTGTTTGAGGTGAGATATCCTGATGGTCTGCATCTTTCAAATAAACCAAAAGTAAGATTGCAGGATAGATATAGGCATAGGCATTTGGTGAAGGAGATATAAGATGCTGTTGACAACTGTAGAATCTAGATGCTGGGTATGTGAGCTATTCTTTCAATTATTCTATGCGTTTAGACGTTTCGTAGTAAACCTTCGGGGAAAGATGAGAAGAAGTGCCAGGCTTGTCAAGTATGCAAAGAACTCTGAATGGGTCTCCCACAAGTGAGGGCAGGAAGGACTGGTCAGGGCTCCCTAGGGGCCATGTGGGCTCAGCCCTAGTGTGTTAGAAAGTCAGATGGCACATTCCTATCAAGTCACTCCCAGACAGCCTGATCCCCTGGCCCAAGTGGACATGTGTGAATGAGATGGTTCCGTCATTTTCTGTATCTCCTGAAGGAGAGAATCTCCTCTATCACATCAGAGGTTCCCCTAGGGCAGACAAGAAGCTTACTTTAAGTAATGTCTGGATCTTTCTCATCCCTCTAGAAGCTTCCATAGGACAGAGGTTGTATCTCTCCCATCAGCTCAGAAGCCCCTTGAAATGGGGACTAACTCCACCATCAGAAGGGCCCTCTGGATCTACTGTCCTCCTGGTAGGAGCTTCTTGAAGGGCTGGCAATAGTTTCTCTGCATTCCCCCACAACTCTCCCTTGGGGCCTGCAGGCTCAGCATGCTCCACAGAGAGTGAGGGGGGCGTGATTGGCAGGATCCAAATGGGAGCGCTCTCACTTCAATCATCCTGGGAGCTGACACTCAATTATGTGGGTTTCACATTTAGCCAGGAAAAGCGGCATTAATTCACGGTGGTGATTGAGACTTCGTGCACCCTGAGTGAAGACTGTTCAGTGTGGTGTTCCCCCAGCAACCGTAACTGGGCAACATAACCCCCAGGTACTGGCAGGAGGTCACACGCACCACAGCTCACAGGCAGGTGGGAACGCAGCCACCTTCACACACCTAGGCACACAGGAACCAAAGGCAGGATGCACCGTGACCAGGAAACCAGAGATGGTGCTGAAGCCCCAAGAAGAGAATGCTGCTCTTCTGGTCTCCGTGAAAGTCTATGAGGGATGACCCAAGGGAACATCATCCTTTGGCTTCGTGGGGAGGAGTACAGGTAGGAGAGGGGAAAGGAAATGTCAAGCGCGTGTTCTCTTGCTTCTCCACTTTAGAGCACCCCAAGGAGGAATCTCTCTCTCTCTCTCTCTCTCTCTCTCTCTCTCTCTCTCTCTCTCTCTCTCTCTTTCTCTCTCTCTCTCTCTCCTCTCTCTCCCCTTTTTCTCCCTCTCTCTGATATACAGTGTGACTCGTGTTCAAAAGGGTAAGTTTCTAGCAGTGATGACACATTTCTGAGGTATTGCATCATTATGTACCTAATGACACCTGCCCCAGAAATGGTCATTGAATGGGATATGAAGTAGTTCTCTCTCCCAGCTATCCAACTACTTCCCCTAGATCTTCTCCTACCCGCTGGAGCCCTGCAAGTTTGACTAACTTCCAGATTCTCTTCTAGACTCAAGTTCTGTCATGACATCATAACTGTTTTTGTGCTTCTGGGTAAAGTAAAGAGGGGTTATCAAGTCATGAGAACCGATCTCCCATTTTCCATGTCAGAGTGTTATCTTGCATTGACACCTGGCAGGCTAGGTTCTAACAAGAGCATACTAGATAACCTAAAGGATCTTTTCACTTAAAAACAACTGCAGCTGGGCATGATGGCACACACCTGTAATCCCAGTACTTGGGAAGGCTGAGACAGGAAGACCACAGGTTTGAGACCAGCTCCAGCAACTTAGTGAGTCTCTCAGCGACCTAGTCTCACACACACACACACACACACACACACACACACACAAATTAGCAAACTAGTTTTTCAAGAGACATAAATACATCTCTGGCATAGATGTAAGAAACATATATAATAGTCCTCTTCATCTCCCCAGATTCAGTGAATATAGAATAAGAAGTATAACGCATGCAAATGACACAAAACCCAGGTCCTGAAACAAGGCAAGGATATTTCCTTTCACTTCATCTCTTCAAAACTGTATTATAAGAGCAATTAGACAAGAAAAAATAAATAAAAGGCAGTTGGAAAGCATGAAGCAAAGCTATTTATACCTAGAGAGAACATAATTCTAGTTATACAAAATATCTGAAAAAATTTCATAAGAAAACCACTAGAGCTAATAAAAAATTAAAACTTCAGAAGACAAGATCAACACAAACTAATTATGTTTCATGTTCCTGCAATGACATCAGGGATATTAAGACAGGATGCCATTCACAATAGCACCTAAAAGCGTAAAATGTCTAGGCATACACTTAACCTAGGAGGTAAAAGATTTATACACTAAAACCAACAAAATATTGCTAAAAGAAATCAAAGATAGCAAGGCATGGTGGCGCACACTTGTAATCCCAATATTTGGGAGGCTGAGACAGAAGGATCGCAGGTTCAAGGACAGCCTCAGCAAGTAGTGACACTCATCAACCTAGTGAGACCAAAAATAAAAATAAAAAATAGTGCTGGGGATGTAGCTTGATGGTAGAATGTCTCTGAGTTCAATCCCCAGTACCACACAAAAAAGAAAAGAAATCAGAGATAATCTAAGTACACGGAAAGACAGTCGTGTTTATAGATAGAAACACAGTATTGTCAAGTTGTCTATACTATCCAAAGCAACCTACAGATTCAATACAATCTCTATCAAAATTCCGACAGCCTTTTTTTCCTTGCAGAAATGGAATATCCAATCCTCAAATTTGTATGGAATTGCAAGGACCTTTGAATAAACAAAATAACCTTGATAAAACAGAACAACAAATGGTGAACTCAGACTTCCCAGTTTCAGAAATCTCACCCACTTTCTGTAGATGGAGTTTACCAGGTGCTAAGGAGAGGGGAGAATGGGAAGTTCTTGCTTAATGGTCATAGAGTTTCTGTTTAGGGTAATGGAAAAGTTTTAAAAGTAGTGATAGTTGTATGACTATATATATATATATATATATATATATATATATATATATATATTTAATACAACTGAATTATACACTTAAAATTGTTAAAATTGTATTTTAATTATTAATTCAATTACTATATTTTTAATTTTTAAAATTTTTTTATGTGGTACAGGGGATGGAGCCCATGGGCATTCTATCTCTGAGCTACACCTCGAGACCTAATTTTTTTTTTAATTGGTGCATTGTAGTCAGACATCACAATGGAATACACGATTTGTGAGGATATACAAGCACACATCATCCAATTAGCCTTTATCCTATCCCCATCCCATTCCTTCCCCCTCCCTCGATCCCATGCTTGATTTGGTGATTAACTTTGATATATTTGTTTACATACATCATGTGTATTAAAGAGATTCCATCTTCCCCCGTCCCATCCCCTTTGATTGGTCACTTTAATTGCTCCTCCATAGGGTCCTTTCTTCAACTAGATCTCCTCCTATTACCCATTTCTTCCTAGTTTTTGCATATTAGGAAAAGCATCTGATTTTTTATTTTCTGTGATATTTCTCTGCGTATACCACATTGCAAGTTCCGATCCCACTCCTGAAGGCCCCGGCGTCAGCCTGGCCACCCAGCAGATGATCCCGGCTTTGCTGGTTCCAGTACCGGCCTTGCCTCATGGTAGGCCCCAATCCCAGCCTTGCTGGCCCCAGAACTGGCCTCACCCCTTGGCAGGCTCCAATCCCAGCCTCAGAGGCCCCCGCACCGGCCTTGCCTCATGGCAGGCTACATTCCCGGTCTTGCTGGTCCTGGCACCGGCCTAACCCCTCGGCAGGCTCCAATCCTGGCTTCGGAGGCCCCTGCACCAGCCTTGTCTTACGGCAGGCTCCGATCCAGGCCTCGCTGGCCCTGGCACCGGCTTCACCCCTCGGCAGGCTCCAATCTCAGCCTTGGAGGCCCCAGAACCGGCCTTGCCTCACAGCAGGCTCCGATCCTGGTCGTGACTTATTTTTTATTCTTTATTATTTTGAAACAGTGTCTCACTAAATCGCAAAGGAACTCACTAAGTAGATGAGGCTGTCCACGAACCACGATCCTCCTGTCTCAGTTTCCCAAATGCTGGGATTACAAGCGTGAGCCACCATGCCTGGCTCAATTACTATATCTTACCAGAATTAAAGTTTTAAGCCAGGTGTTCCCTGTGGGCAAAAGCTGATATCAGTCCTCAACTGTAGGGATATAATCCCTTGGAGCATTTGTTAGGTGGAGAAAGTGAGCAAAGGCTCCTACTTTAATCTGGTTTCTCAAAGGGGGTTGAAATGGTTCCAGAACATTAGTATTTCTCTGATCCCAAAGAAACAAATGCAGGTTTTCTCTGAACAAAGGCACTAATCCATGTCCCTCACATGCACATAGATTATGTGTAGCCAAACATGAATTCACAATCAAAGATTACAAGTATATGGAGAAATAAACCACTAAGAGTGAGAGTCACCAGAAAACCAACAACAAATTCAGGCTCTTGAAGGCTTCAGATACTGGAATTATTCATTGGAATATAAACTTCATAAGCTGACATTTTAATAATATTTTATTGCTGGATTCCCTGCTTCTATAACAGTAATTAATTAGTGCTAAAAATAAATATTTGTTGAATAAACAAGTATAAAATAAAATGTGTAGGAAACATTTAAAACTTTTGAAAACTAGAAAAACAAGCAAGAAATAACAATAAGCACCAAAAATGTTTGTAAAAAAGCCTAAATAGTACTTCTAAAAATAAAAGAGGAATACTAAAGTAGATACAGCTAAAGAGAGAATTTAGTTGACTGGAAGATCAATCTGAAGAAATGATTCAGAGATAAAGTGCTGTTAAATCATGAAAAAGAGATTGAGACATATGAAAGACAGAATCAAAAGAAATAGCAACCCAGATGAGTAAATAGAATTAAAAAAAAGGAAATACATAAATAGAAAATTTTTCACTGGTGATAGAAGAAATGTAGACAAGTTTATTAATTTTTTTGTGGTATTGGGGATGGAAACCAGGGGCATTCTACCTCCAAGCTGCACCCCCAGCCCTATTTTTTTATTCTTTCATTCTTTATTTTGAAACTGGGTCCCAGAGACTTTTCAAGGGCATCACTAAGTAGCTGAAGCTGGCCATGAACCACAATCCTTTGGTCTCAGCCTCCCGAATGTTGGAATTACAAAGATGGGTCACCACATCCAGCCATGCAGAGCTTTTTAGAAATCTATACATATTGTCATAAAGATACAGGATATTTACATATAATGTTATAAAATTACAAAACACCAAACCTAAAGAGATCTTAAAAGAGCCAGAAAGAAAGTCTGATCACATACAAGATAAGTAGAGTTAGACTGACAATAAATTTCTCAAAATGATAATAATAATAATAGTAATTAATAATAAAGCAGAAACCATAAGTCAGATGCTAAGCAAAATGACAATCACTCTAAAAAAAGTGTACCCTACAAAAATGTCTTTCAAGAACAAGGATAAAATAATTATATTTATAGAAAATCAAAATCAGAGAATTTACCACTGACGTGACTAAATTAATTTCTTAAAAATTTACTTCAAGCTGGGCGTGGTGGCACACGCTTGTAATTCCCGCATTTGGGAGGTGGAGACAGGAGGATCGCGCTGGTTCGGAGCCAGCCTTGCTGGCTTAAGAGACCCTGTTTCCACATAAAAAAAAGTTTAAAAATAGGTCTGGGAGTGTAGCCCGTGGGAGTGTATCCCGGAGGTAGAAGGGCTTCCAGGAACCCCAGTACCACCAAAAAAAAAAAAAAAAAAAGATTTACTTCAAGAAAAAAATGATTCCAAAAAGGAGATCTCAGATGCGCTGTGGAATGGTTACCAAAGAAACTGGTTCCTATGTAGGTAAATGAAAACACTGTCTATTGAGAATAATAACCCATTACAATGCCCAATGGGGATATTAAAACAAGCATAGATCAAAAGAACTGGATAACAGTTGGAATTCCCTTATGCCTCTCTAGCGTGAATAAAGGTGGCAATGTTACTGTGTCCCTAACTGAAACTTCAGAAGTTGAGGACATCACTTTGAGTGACTAACTCTGGGCCTGATCTCTCTGGACAGTATATTCACAGCTGTCTACTGGACTGTGGAGAAGTCCACCTTCAAAAATCTTTTTCCTGGATGGGCCTCTTATTCTACTCAGAATTCCTGATCTATGACATTAACCAGACATGTTCACAAGAATTCTAAATGTGTATACTCGCCTTCTATACTGACTACGTTTTCATTGTACTTTTTATTGATGTATGTATATTTTACTTCCAAATTTTCCTCTATAAAAAATAAGAAATCAGGCAGGTGTCTGATTTTGAAGTCAACCACTAAGCCAAACAAGGGAAGGAGGGACAGGGAGGGAATGGGGTGGGAATTGGGTAGGGGTTAAATCAGTGATGTGTACATGTATGTACACACAAGTTCTTTGCCCCAATATGATGTATGAATATAATAATGCACCAATAAAAAAATAATATAGATAAAAATTATATACATGATCAAATCCTGGCATTTAAAAAATTACATCTGTATGTGGATGCATATAAAAATTAAAGATAGTGTGAAAGGAAAAAATTCCTCTATAAATATGAAAAAATTGACATTTAAAGCACTTTAAAAATAAAATTATAATTTAAACATAAAATATAAGATAAAAATATAAAATGTCTATGTACATTATAATTTATGAGGTTATATAGCTGTTACACAATCCTAACAAAAGTATAGTCTACTAACCACCCACCTCAGACTCATGTGGGCCGGGCCACTCTATTCCCATAGAATCAATCTCTACAGATGGGACCTTGCAATCTGCATTATAAACAAACTTCTTGTTCAATTATTTTTCCAGCTAAAATTTGAGACCAGCAGCCATGAGTGATAAAGGAGAGGGTACTATGAGGACTGGAGAGGAGACAACTGAGAGTTGACATCAATCCTCAAGAGGGGGCCTTCGGTATACTCCTGTCAACACAAAGATACTAAGGAAATGGTGAGAATCTCACTGCCAAGTGGGATCACCTGTTCTTAGTTGCTGATTTTTACATTCAAAAATAAAAATGGCACTGGGAATTGTTGACCCCAGAGGCATTCTACTGCCAAGCCACACCAAAATCCTTTTCTCAATTTAATTTGTGAAATGGGATCTCTTTAAGTTGCTGAGGGTCTTGCTAAATTGCTGAGAGTCTCACTAAGTTGCTGAAGCTGGCCTTGAACCTACAATCCTCCTGTCTCAGCCCTCCAAGTGCTGAGATTACAAGCGTGCACCACTGTGCCTGGCTCAACCTGTTCTTAAGCCCACTCCTCCCCCACCCCACTCACATCATCCCTTTACACACACACACACACACACACACACACACACACACTCTTTAAGTTATTCTGTAATGTTAAGAGAATGGAATTACAGAAAGGCAAACATTTATGTCACAGATGTAACCTGCAAAGTGAGTAACAGCCAAAGCCACACTGCAGGAGGATGCGAATGGTTTAGGTCCTTGGCTTTCATTAGAAATAAGATGGACAGCTCTCAGGAGGTTTTGAAGAGGCAAGACATGAACAGGGGTTCTTAAAGAACCACTTTGCAGACAAGGAATAAGGCAGGGAAACTAGAGAGGAGGCTACTGAACTTACAGGGGAGACATGATGGTGGCTGGGCACATGCTCCTAGCAGTGAAGGTCAAGGTAAGAGTAGGCCAATTCTGCACATGTCTTGTAAATAAAGTCAGTAGCATTTACTTACATTATGAAACCAGCACGTGAAAAGAGACGTGGAATCAAGCTGGGCGTGATGGCGCACACTTGTAATCCCAGCATTTGGGAGGCTGAGACTGGAGGATCGCGGTTCTCAGACAGCCTCAGCTACTTAGTGAGGCCCTTTGCAACTCAGTGAGACCCGGTTTCAAAATAAAGAATAAAAAATAGGGCAGGGGGTATAGCTCGGAGAAAAGAAAAGAAAAGAAAGAAAAGAAAAGAAAAGAAAAGAAAAGAAAAGAAAAGAAAAGAAAAGGAGGGGTGGGATCAAAATGACTTCAAGAAGTTTAGCCCAAGCAAAAGATAGATGGTGTTGGTTTTTGTGGACATGGTAAAGATCGTGGGGGGATCATGTCTGGAAGGGGGAACAAACATCAAGAGGAACATTTTGCTGAGCATGATGGCACATGACTGTAATCCCAGTACTTGGAGCCTGAGACAGAAAATCCCAGGTTCCAGGCCAGCCTCATCAACTTAGTGAGACCCTGTTTCAAATTTTAAAAATAAAAGGGCTGGGAGGGTAGCTCAGAAGTAGAATGCTTGGAGGTTCAATCCCCAGTACGAAATAAAAAGGAACAGTTTAAGTTTCGTTTACCTATGAGATGTCTAAGAGGAGATGCTGAGAAATCATCTGAATAGGTGAGTCTGGAGTGAGGGAAGTGTCTCAGATGAGAAAATTGACAGATTCAGGACTCAGGATGCTCGCAGAGGGCCTCACAGCTGAAAAGTTGGGTTCTCAACCTCTTTGCTGGTATGCTTCCTCAGTAACCAAAGGTGAACCACGGCCTGGTTTTTAAGAGCAGAGAACAGAGTATGGGTCCACAGCCTGAGTGACTAATTCTCTCGGTCCCATCCAGACTTGTTTCTGGGTTAGGAATTCATTCTGCATTCCCTCTTAGCATGCATTTACCTTTCGAAGAAATCATTTCCCAGGAAATGGGCACCCCATGTCTCTCCGCACCTGTGACTGGAGTGGGAGGAAGGGGGAGTTGTCGAGGGTTTTTCAGCTCTCTCTCTCTCTCTCTCTCTCTCTCTCTCTCTCTCTCTCTCTCTCTCTCTCTCTCTCTCTCTCTCTCTCTCATCTCTTTTGGAAACTGTCCGGGGATGTGGTGTTGCTGCTGCCGGTGGCAGCAACTGCTACAATCAGAGCTATTTTGAAGCAAAGAACTAATTTACTGCATGAATGACTTTAGCTCAAAAGAAGAAATAAGGACGATCAGGAGTCCTAAGGGAGCAGAATAATAGGGTAATTTACACGGGGAGATGAGGGAAATGGGAGAAACATGCAAGGTAGTTCTTTTGCATAATCTCTATTTTATATTTTTGCCCTTTCTTCCTTTGCCTCTCTGGGGGCAGAGCCTCCGCTCAGAGTTGCTTCTGGCCATCCCTAGGGTTAATACCAGGAAGGGATGGAAGAGCAAGGGAGATGGGGCTGCTCATACTGGGGGAAAAAAGGTTAAGAAGTAGTTTCCTGGTGGCTTACAAAAGCCAGCTTCTCTTGGAAGGATAGTTCATGGGAGATCCCTGATAAGCTTTGGGAGAGGTAAGATATTGTCAAGGACCACTCCATGTGCCCCAGTGAGTGTGGCATACAGGGCTGCTTCTATCTGCACCACTAGCTTGGGATGGCTTCAAGGTAACAGCTCACTAGTAACCTAGGTCAATCATTTTCCAGCACAGAGAGAACTGGGGCCAACAGGGTTGTTAGTATGCATTTAGTCCAGCACTCACACATTCTAAGGTGAGTCCTGGATTCCAGGTCTTCCTCCAGCACATACCAGCTGTGTGACCTTGCCAGACCCTGAAGCCTTAGTTTCCTCATGTGAAAAATCAAGATTGTCATCTTTACTAAGAATAGTGAGCATCAGATGAGATGGTGCCTGACAAAACACTTCGTAAACTGCAAAGCACCATTAACTGTGAGTGATTGTTATTTGTCAATGAAGGAAACTGAGTCCCAGAGGTATTGTAATGACTCCTCCAAAGTCACATTGCAAGTAAATGCAGAACAAAGACTTGAACTTGAGTCTCAGCATTCCTCCCATAGGAGGGGCAGTGTGGTGTCATGATTACGAGGACAGACATGAAACTGCTAAAAGAAATATTATTTTTTTTTTTGGTGGTACTGGGGTTCCTGAAAGCCCTTCTACCTCCGGGCTACACTCCCAGACCTATTTTTTACATTTTCATTTTGGAAACAGGGTCTCCTAAGCCAGCGCGTGTGGCTGGCTTCGAACCTGCCCGATCCTCCTGTCTCTGCCTCCCAAGAGCGGGGATTACAAGCGTGCGCCACCATGCCTGGCTAAAAGAAATATTATTAATAGTGCTTGTTAAAACCTCATGGCAGCCAGGCGTGGTGGCGCACGTTTGTAAGCCAGCCGCGCTGATTTAAGAGACCCTGTTTCCAAAAATAAAAAAATATATAAAATAGGTCTGGGAGTGTAGCCTGGAGGTAGAGGGGCTTCCAGGAACCCCAGTACCACCACCACCAAAAAAAAAAAAACCTCGTGGCAGCCAGGCATGGCGGCTCATACCTGGAATCCCAGCATTTAGGAGGCTGAGATAGGAGGATCGCAGGTTTGAGACCAGCCCTAGAAACTTAGTGAAGCCCTGTTTCAAAATAAAAAATAAAATAAGGCTGGGGTGTAGTTCAGAGGTAGAATGCCCCTGTACCTCAGTACCAAAACAAACAAACAAACAAACAAAAAAAGCAGCCAGGCATGGTGGCACATGTTTGTAATCCCAGCATTCGGGAGGCTGAGACAGGAAGGTCGTGGTTCACGGGCAGTCTCAGCTACTTAGTGAGGCCTTTTGCAACTCAATGAGACCCTGTATCAAAATAAAGAGTAAAAAATAGGGCTGGGGGTGTAGCTCAGAGGAAGAATGCCCCTGGGTTCATCCCCAGTACCAAAAAAATAAAAAAGGAGTATGATAGACTTTATTCAGGACTATCACAACAGCTATAGGGACTGCTGAGATGGGGTCTTGCGATAGAGAATGGACTCAACTCCAATACAACATAGGAAAGTGGGGATTTATAGTCAAGGAGATGGGAATGGGGAGGACAGGGAGATTGGTAGATGGAAAATTACTCAGTGGGAACATCAGGGATAGAGGCGGATTCTGGCCTGGCCTACCTAACAGGATTCTTGCTAACGACAGGCTAGGATGCTCAGACATCCTCAGCAGAATGGAAGAGAATTAGGTATTGGGTCAGATAATAGGGGTGAAGGATTCAGGATAAATCAGCTTGGCAGGATTCTTGCTAAAACCGGCAAATGGCAATAATGGCAAAAAAAAGTCCACATGTGAAGCCCAGTGGGAGAAAGGACTCAGAGGACTGAAGTTTGGTTGAGGAGAGGCTCCTTGTTCTGCCGTTTCCCAGGTGCGGGACTGTAGGTGAGCTGGTCAATGTCCCTGTGTTTCAGTTTCCCCATCTGTGAAGTAGGGATAATAGTAGCACCTGGTTCATAGTGTTGCCATGAGTTCAACGCACACACGTGAAGTGTATGCACGTACTTATGCACAGGCATACAGTATACACATGAGTATACGTGCACATGTAAAACATTTAGAACAATGCCTTCCATGGAATCTTGTGAATGCTAGATACTGCCGTTGGTCAGGAAATGTGATCTAAACCCCAGAAGAATACTAAGCATGTGGGAGTGCTTAGAATCCTCTCGAAGACCAAGAAAAGTGATGAGCGTCATGTGTCACAGTGAGAATTCAGGTGCCTCTGAGGCAGAGCTTCCAGTATGGTAGAGCCAAAGAGCCTTGCCTTAGAACCAGGAGCCACCTGAGGCAGAGCCTGGGCAAGTCAGTCTCTGTGAGGACCTAGTGCCTGTCTGTAAAATGAAACTAATAACTCTTCCCAACCTACCCATAGCACAGGGTTTGGGTTAGACCCAAGTAAAAGCCTCATAAAGATTATTCATGTCAGTACAGATCGATGAAATGCATTTTGCAGGTGTGGAGCAGGCAGTAGGAAGGGGAGGGCATTTTATGCCTCTGGAAAGCAAGAAGCAGCAGCCTCCAGCCAGTGTTGACTTGCAGGTCTTTCTCACAACAAAAGAGTGCTCAGGGTTCTCCACTACACATTCTTGCCAGAAGTCTCCCCAAAGTAGATATGAGGAAGGTGGAATGGGGGTAAAGTAGCTATGTACTGCGCACCAGCCCCTATCCATTACAGGTGAAATCCAAAAGTTTGCATGCCTCTGTATCTTTAAAAGCCCAGTATCAAGCCAGCAGCACATGCCTGTAATCCTAGTACTTGGAGGGAGGGGCTGAGACAGAAGGATCACAGGTTCAGGTCAGTGTGTGGTGACTTATCAAGACTCTGTTAGAAGCTGGGCGTGGTGGCGCACGCTTGTAATCCCCACGCTTGGGAGGCTGAGACAGGAGGACTGCGCAGGTTCGAAGCCAGCCTCTGCTACTTAGTGAGGCTCTCTCAGCAATTTAGTGAGACCCTGTTTCCAAATAAAATATAAAATGGCTCTGGGAGTATAGCCCGGAAGTAGAAAGCCTCTGGGTTCCACCCCCAGTACCATAAAAAAAAAAGACTCTGTTACAAAATATAAAATAGGATTGGGGGTATAGCTCAGTGGTAGAATGTTCTTTGTTTCAATCCCCTGTACCAAGAAAATACAATAGCCCAATCAGATACCTCCTCCTTGGAGAAGACTTCCTGGAGTCCTCCAGCAAGAGAGCCTTGCCATCCCCAAGACCACTTTTACATAAGTGGAATAATGGGGCATAGAGACATCGAAGGAAGCCACAGACAGCCCTGAGTCACAAGGAGGAAGGAAGGAAGGAAGGAAGGAAGGAAGGAAGGAAGGAAGGAAGGAAGGAAGGAAGGAAAGAAAACAGCCAATCTCCATTATGTGTAATCAGATTGCTGTGGTTAAAATGAATGCTTACTTCCCAGAAAGGGTTTGGCAGGGGATTACTAGTGTGACTGAAGAAAGGAATTAGTTAACCTTGGGTTCAGAAAGCAGAGATGGGGAAGTGGGCTGTTCCAGTGAAGACATGAGTAGAAGTTTATCTGACCCTCTAATATGGGATCATAGATAATCTCCCTTCTCAAAAAAGGTTTTAATATACACTAATCACTAATCACCCCTGCTGAGCCCCTTGGTGAGCACATTACCACTGGTGATGCATTAATTGGCCCCCAGATAATTATATGACAGTGGTTTTATTGTTATAACTAGATTGTTATGTTTAACTTGTTTGTTACCTTTACAACTCTCTTATCAGACTGGAAACTCTCTGAGAGAAAGAATTGTGTCTAATTCACTTTTTTCCCCTATGTCCAGAACCTGTAGGTGCTCAGAAAAAAATTGTTAAAGATGCTCAGAAAAAAAAATTGTTGTAGATACTAACAAAAAAAAATTGTTAAAAGCACCTGCATTAGAGTACAGAATGGGTTGTTCATGGCTAGGAACATTCCTGGATAGCTTCAGAAGCACCTCCTCCTGTTTTCAGGATGAAAGGAGCAACAGAAGCCTTACCTTACAAATAAACCTCTCTCCCAGACACACCAGGGCCCTAGAAACCACCAGCATAATGGGGAGAAGAACCCTGAACTCACAGACCACACCCAGGGCTGAGTTTCCCAAATGAGCATCCCTAATCTGACCCAGACACCAGACTCGTCTGCCTCGGGAGATGCACGGATTAATTGACTTACTTCCTTGGTCGTGAAATTCAACCTCAGCCACAGTTTTATGTACACCGACCTTCCCCATCCCAGACTTCTTTGTCCACCTATGATAATTAAGCAGCCACAAAAAGCACCATAAAGGACCAGCTATTGCCACAAACACAGGAACAGGAGTTATTCTCTGTTACCTGTACATAAATGTTCCCACTTAATGGGTAACAGAACCTATTCTATGATTGAATGAGCTCTGGGTTTATGGATATAGCTGTTGCATTGCTGTAGCCTGTGTTTTTACGACCCTAATTCCATAATAACCCTTAGTTTTAATTTTTCTCTTTTTACCCTAAAGCCAGAGTCTCCTGGATGGGGGGAGTAGGAAGGGAAAGGGTTGCTGCCCAATGGCTCTAGGCCACCTGTCACAGCAAAAATCCCATCTAGAGCCAAACCAACCCACCTGCTTCTCCATCAAAGAAGAAGGTCACCTAGCCTGTGGGGAGGGCAGCCCAGATGCCCTCCACGTCGGAGGCCAGAGCTTTGCAAGCAGCAAGTTCGTCATCTAAATGTACCAGGGCAGTGCCAGCTGTTCGTGGCCCCAGGAGATGCTCAATCGGGGGGACAGGGAAGGCAGGGGTCAGAAAAACAGGTCAGGAAAAAAGAGGCCGGCCAGCTGGAGAACCTGACCCTAGCTAGCTACAGGCACAGCATCCGCAAACAGGAGCCAAGGGGAGGGTGGGCGGCAAGCCCTGTCGCTGTCCGTGGTGCTGACTCGTGCTTCCAAACCTGATCCTGCTTTTCTCCTAATCTCAGGATTCTGGGGATTCCTGTCCAAACTTCCTTGGCTTTTACTTCCTCCCTCAATGATATTTTAGTACTTCTTCACGGAATTGCTGCGGAAGGAACAGAATCATGAGTTGTGCTTCACAATCGATGCAATTGGTGATTCTATCACATCGCCAACATTTACAGGAAAGTGTTTTCCTTGGGGAAGTTTTGGGTGCGCCTCCCTCTAACGCACCATTACTATTCACATAATCCCTGCACACAGTGTAGAGGTGAGAAGTGAAGAGATGATGGTGTCAGCAGGAGCTACTGGGTAAGTAAAGTTGTCCCAGCAGGATGCCTCCCCACCTGCAGATTTACTATTCTAGGAAGCCACCAAATGACCGGGGTGGCAGGGGGGAGCAGAGCGCATTGTTTGAACATTTCCAATTTTGTAAAGTCACTTAGTGTGACAAAAATTCTCCCAAAGGGCATATTTGAGATCTAAAGGGCAAAGATGAGGAGAGAGAAAACACCCCTCCAGCTCTTCTTTTCTGAGAAGGAAGAGGGATTGACTCTCCCCAAGAGGGAAACTGGTATTTTACCTGGTACTAGCAAGACATGGACTGCAGATGGGAAGAAATGGCAATGATTGCAGAGCAATTTAGAAAAACTCAATAAGAGATTCTTTAAGGCCCATTCTGTTCCTGTTCTTGAGCCTGCTTTAATTTTGGAGAGGAAGAAGCATAGCATGTGGACTGAATCTTTGTGGACTATGATCTTTGGTTTCCTGGCTGGTGAGTTTGAGCCAGGTACTTTATCTCTCTGTGTCTCTACTCCCACATCTGTAGAACCGGTGTGATAATCATAGCTATCATTAGCTTTTGTTTGACTGTTTTAACACCTCCAAAAATTCTTGTGCTGGAAACTTAATCCCCAATACAACCATCTTGGAACATGTGACTTGAGGGAGGTGTTTGGGGAATAATGACTGAGCCCCCATTGATGAATTAATGTCCTCACAAAGAGGCTTCCTGGAGAGAATTTGCTCCTTTTGCTCTACCACCTTCTGACATGTGAGGATGCAATGTTCTTTCTCTCTGGGTTATACAGTGTTCAATTCAAGGCACCATCTTGGAAGTAGAGACTGAACAGTCGCCAAAGAACCTTCCAATTCCTCGATGACATCTGCCATAATTGTGAGAAATAACTTCTCTTCTTTATAAAGTTCCCAGTTTGTGGTATTATGCTATAGCAGCATAATCAAAGCAAGATATCATCCACAGGACTCTTATGAGGACCAAGTGAAATATAAATATAAAACAACAAAGCTGGGAGCAGTGGCACATGCCTATAATCTCAGTACTTGAGAGGCTGAAACAGGAGAATAACAGGTTTGAGGCCAGCCTCAGCAACTTATTGAGACCCTCAGAAACTTAGCAAGACCTTTGTTTCAAATAAAATAATGTTGTTGGGCATGGTGATGCATGTTTGTAATCCCCTGGCTTGGGAGGTTGACAGGAGGATCACATAGGTTCAAAGCCAGCCTCAGCTGGCTTAAGAGACCCTGTTTCCAAATAAAAATATAAAATAGGTCTGGGAGTGTAGCCCAGAGGTAGAAGGTGCCTGAGTTCCAGCCTCAGTACCACAAAAAATAAGAAATCAATAAAATAAAATAAGATTGAGGGTGTAGCTCAGAGGTGGGGTATCCCTAATTTCAATGCCCAGCACAAAACAAACAAGTAAAACATCAAAAGTTTGGCAAGAATTCAATGAGTGACGAGTTCTCCTCCATCCTCCATCCTCCATTCTGTGCCTCACTCTTCTCAGAAATATAAGACTTTGAATACTTCCTCAGAAACAAAGGTCATTTCAACTTCAGATTACTAAAGCTCAATCCTTTTCCCTGCTCCAAAACTGGGAATAGGCCTGAAAAAGTAGACCTTTGAAAAAAGGTGTGTGTGTGTGTGTGTGTGTGTGTGTGTGACATCCCTACATTTTTATTTTTTATTGATAACAGGGTTTTGCTAAGTTGCTGAGGGTCTCACTAAACTGCTGCTGCTGACCCTCATCCCTGTGATCCTCCTGCCTCAGCATCCCAAGTACTGGTATTACAGGCAGACACCACCATGCCCATCTGCCCTTATTTTTAAAAGAACCATTGTGACTCAATAGACTTGAGAACCCACACTCATCCCATGGGGGACAAGGAAGAGCTTTTGAGTATATAACTTGCTCCTTGTCCTCTCTGTCTGCCCAGAGCTCCTCTTCATAACCTGCTCTGCCATATACACATGGAAATTTAGGGAAATGGACACCAGTAGAATTCCCAACCAGTGAACCCCAGGAATGAACATCCTCTAAAGTGAGAGGGTTGGATTCGGTGTCAGCTGCTTTCTTTAGCCCTGACCATGTTACATGCGCACAGTATTCTGGCATGCACAAGCCACTCAGAGGCAGGGTTTGGGTCTTCTTACATTTTGGTTTTTGTGGCTTACAGTTCTTGTTATAGTGCCACTTAGGACTTCAAAAACATCATGTTTCCCATCATAAATATGTGCATTTTTTCCATTTAACAAATAAATAAAATTTTAAAACTTTTAAACTGACAAATGGAGGGCGGGGTGTGACTCTAATTGGGCCAGATAGAGATAGGCAATTGTCACTGGGCACACCCTCTTCAGAACCACAGACAGCTCTCAAGTCCCAGGGGAGGGGGGGAAGCTTGGTAGAGAATGACAGGAAAATAAAAGCAAGAATGTATCCCAATTACTCCCTATCCTGCACATATTAGAGAAAACATATGACCCTTCACTCTCTGTGATTGGCCAATCTCACTTACCATAATGTTCTCCAGGTCCTTCCATTTTCTTGCAAATAACATAATTTTGTTCTTCTTTATTGCTGAGTACAATTCCATTGTGTGTATTTCCCATAATTTTGTAATCCATTCATCTGTTGATGGATACCCAGGTTAGTTCCATAATTTGGCTATTGTGAATTGAGGAGAAACCTCAGTAGAGCCAGGGAGGAGATCTAAGGTTAGGGGAGAGGAAGATTGAAATTTTTTAGTGGAAATACTACCATTGACTATGGTATACATGTGAATATATCAGTGTCAATCTGAGCACTCTGTATTAGTGTGTGTGTGTGTGTGTGTGTGTGTGTGTGTGTGTGTGTGTGTGTTACTGGGGGTGGAACCCAGGGTCTTTTCTACCTCCGGGCTATACTCCCAGACCTATTTTATACTTTATTTGGAAACAGGGTCTCACTAAGTTTCTGAGAGTCTCACTCAGTAGATGAGGCTGGCTTCGAACCTTCATGATCCTCCAACTTCCCAAGTGCTGGGATTACAAGCGCATGCCACCACACCCAGTGAGCACTCTGTATTAAGAGGGAGGGGAATGGGGGATGGGGGGGACACCAAGTACTGTGTGCATGTATGTTATTGTCAATATGATTTACATTATTATATGAGACTATAATACACCAATAAAAGCACAAAAAAGCAAAAATGTCCCAAACTAGAAAAGGCCCGAGAGATTTTCTAAATTCAATCAGCCACTTGACAGATGAGAAAACTGAGGTCCAGGGAGGGGAAAGGACTCTTGAAGTCACACAGTAACCAGGTGTGCTTATAATGCAACAAATAGGCCGGTCATGGTGGCGCACGCTTGTAATCCCTGTCCCTGTGCTTGGGAGGCAGAGACAGGAGGATCGCGCAGGTTTGAAGCCAGCCCCGCTGGCTTAAGAGACCCTGTTTCCAAATTTTTTTAAAAAAGTATAAAATAGGTCTGGGAGTGTAGCCCAGAGGTAAAGGGCTTCCAGGAACCCCAGTAGCACACACAAAAAAATAATAACCCAACAAACAGCACAAAGTCTAGCAACTTCAGCTTGGTAGTGTGAGAAAAAATGATGTTTACTTGTGTGTTCCCATTTTAAAGTTTTTTTTTTTTTGCTCCAAATGACAAGGAATATGACAAGAGATGTTTTTTTTCTCAAGATTCCCTTGGAGCCAGGCATGGTGGTGCATGCCTGTAATCCCAGTGCTTTGGGAGGCTGAGATGAGACAACCCCAGGTTGGAGGACAGCTTCAGCAACTTACCAAGGTTCTAAGCAATTTAATGAGACCCCCTTTTCAAAATAAAAAATAAAGTAGGGCTGAGAGTATAGCTCAGAGATAGAATACCCTAGGGTTCAATCTCCAGTACCCCACACAAAAAGAAATTTTAATTTATATGCTCTCTATTAAGCAAATTGCAAAAATAAGAGCACTAGTCCTGGGTGTGAGATTGTTCTCTTTCTCTCTCTCTCTCTCTCTCTCCTCTCCTCTTCTCTTCTCTTCTCTTCTCTTCTCTTCTCTTCTCTTCTCTTCTCTTCTCTCTCTCTCTCTCTCTCTCTCTCTCTCTCTCTCTCTCTCTCTCTCTCTCTCCCCTCTCCTCTCCTCTCTCTCTTCTCCCTCTCTCTCTCCCCCCTCTCTTCTCTTCTCTCCTCTCTCTCCCTCTCCCTCTCTCTCCCTCTCTCCCTCTCTCTCTGTCTCTCTTCTCTCCTCTCTCTCCTCTCTCCCTCTCCATCTCTCTCTCCCTCTCCATCTCTCTCTCCCTCTCTCCTCTCTCTTCTCTCTCCATCTCTCTCCCCCTCTCTCTTCTCTCCCCTCTCTCTCTCTCTCCCTCTCTCTCTGTCTCTCTTCTCTCCTCTCTCTCCCTCTCTCTCCCTCTCTTCTCCCTCTCCCTCTCTCTTTCTCCTCTCTCTCCCCCTCTCTTCTCCCCTCCCCTCTCCTCTCCTCTCCTCCTCCTCTTCCTCTTCCTCTTCTTCTTCTTCTTCTTCTTCTTCTTCTTCTTCTTCTTCTTCTTCTCTCTCTCTCTCTCTCTCTCTCTCTCTCTCTCTCTCTCTCTCTCTCTCTCTCTCTCTCTCCCTCTCTCTCTCTCTCACATATGCAACAGGAAGGCCACCTGAAACCAAGGACCTCCTTTTCCAAACTCTAGCATCTAGTGAAATATTCTTCCTCAGTCATCGTCCTGTATCTGAACTCTATATTCTCTTCTTTCAACTTCCTGATCTCCCATGGACCAATCCCTTCCACCGGTAATTCTCCAAAGGAGATAGCCAAGAATCTTGTCAGTGCAGGTGAGCCTCCCCCACTGGGAGTCAGACATCCTTCAAAGGGCTCATACTTCCCACAAGATGAGAACTGGGTCTCCTTTAGCAGGCAAAGTGCTGTCTCTTCCTCTCACTCCACAAAACTTAGAATTATGGCTCAGAGGAATGGGGTAATTATTAAAAAAAAATTATACTCGGGCCAAGAACCAAACATCTTTCTACAATCATAAAGAACGTGTAGCACCCAGAAGCCTGAAATCTCTCCGGCTACATTTTTACAGGTTTACACCCTGCCTCCCACCCTACTGATCCTAGCCCCTAAAACATCTCCATTATTCAGTGTATTCAGTGGCAGGAAAGTGTCTGAGAACTTTTATGCTAAACTGCTAATTGGGGTCTGTGGCTTGGGGAAGAGGAGGAGGAGGAGCCAGCGTGACCCAGAGCAATTGATCTGGTTCTCCTGCCTGCTGGAGTCCTGAGGCTGCTCTGTCTCTTCCTGTTGTCCTTGTCCTTCTCCTCCTGATGGCAGCCACATGTCTACAGAGTTCGAAGCAAGGGCCCAAGAGTGCCTGACAGTGCTAAGGTGAGTCTTAGGAGGTAGAAAGGCTCCACTCTAGTTCACTGCTAACAAAGGTAGTTCTAGAGGCCCTAATGTCCCTCCAAGATGCTCAGGGACTATACTTTAGATGGGTTCAGGGAAGCCCCCAAACACTCACACACATATGTGTGTTTGTGTGGGGGGGGTTGCAGGGGGGTGTTATTTACTGCGGATTGAGCTCAGCAACATTCTATCTCTGATCTACACCCCCATTCTATCTCTGATCTACACCCCACATTTTATTTTTTATTTTGAAATAGAGACTCACTAAACTGCTGAGAGCTTCACTAAGTTGCTGAGGCTGGTCACAAACCTGTGATCCTCCTCTCAGTTTCTCAGGTATTGGGATCATAGGCATGCATCATTGCACCCCACAACTCTCACTTTCTATGTCTTAAACATACAGCGACAAACCTGAAAAGAACTTTGGACATTACTCAATCTTCTCATTTTATAGATGGGTGTGTATAGGCCTACAGGGGTTTACAGAACAATACAGCATCGATGCCCATATTTGAAACTCAGAACTCCCAACTCCTGGTAAGGAGAGAGCCACCCTGCTAGAGTGGAAAGGGCTCTGGAGTCAGACAGGGCTGGTGTCCAAATCCTCACTCTGTGACCTGGCATGCTCTGTGTTCTTGGCCAAGCCATTTAACCTCTCTGGACCTGTCTCCCTAGTATTTAAAAGTGGGAGTAAGGATGGGTTATTGTGAGGATTTGATGAGATGCCCTTGTGGAAGTGCTTCACACAGAACAGATGATCAAGAGTGCATTCTTTCTCTCCCCACCGCATCTCCCTCCAGCTCCTTGACCCCCACCAGCTCCTTTGTTCTCCAACCAGCCTGAGCCCCCTCAGCCCTTACTTTCTCTGCCACCATCTTTGTGCCCAGGCTCCTTCTCCCCAGGGCGAGTTGAAAAAGGAGGGATTGCTGCCAAGGATCCTTGAGTCTCTTTTGAGGCTCCTGCTTCATTCTCTTTTTTTGTCTTTTTACCATCTGGAGGGGTTGAAAGTCCTTATGCAATTGAGCAGAGCAAGGGTGGGAGGAAGCCGGCAAGGTCGGTGCGCACCGGCCTCTTTGTTCCAGGAAAATGAGTGCAATTTCCATTCCTTTCCACAGGAAGCTGAGTCCAGCCAGGGAGCCTGCGAGGCTGCCGAGGTGTTGCCTTGGTGAGTAATGGTCCCAGGAATGGCTCTGCCCTCAGCTTGCACCTCGTGCCCCAAAGATGAACTTGGGGCCAATGAGTCAGGGCAGGCAACAGCTTCAACACAGCCCTGACCCCCCCCCACACACACACACATACATGCACCCTGCCTGATTCCTCCTCCCCAGTGAGCCCTCCAAACCTGAGCTCTGTTGAAGTTGCCAGGGCTCATTTGATTCTTTGCACAGAGGAGAAGGAGGCCCAGAGGGGAAGGTGCTGTCTCCCACAGAGACTGTGGACTCCCAACACTCTCCAGGGCCCAGCCATTAACCCACATGCCTACAAAGGAAAGACGGAAAACTCCAGCAGACCTAGCATTGAGTGACCACTTACCAGCTATTGGCCTTAGGTAAAGTACCCAGCCTCAGTGTCCCCATTTGTGAAACGTGACAATAACGTATTGTAAAAGGAAGAAGCGGGTCAGGATGTCGGATTGTTCCTGGAATGGCACTGAGTAGGTGCTCAGCACACATGATTTCCCTTCTCTTCTTATTCACAGACACCATCACGTTTTCCTCCTCTCCATCTGCTTCTCCACATGTTGCCAGGGTGGGACTCACGGCCTCAGGCTGAGTGGCCTATGGATGACATGAAGGCCCAGAATCCTGGAAATCAGGTCCCCCCAGGCCTGGGCACACACGGCAAGATAGAGAAGCTCCTGCTGGACCACCTCTCTGCCTTGACCCTGAGCATCACTGGATGGGAGCAGAGACGGGGAATATGCTAAATCTTGTATCTGTTGCTATCCCTGGCCACGAGGCCCTTGGAAGGGTCAGTGAGCTCCACCATTTGCAAGAATGTCTTGTAAATTTCTGGGCTTGGCAAGGCACACATATAATTCCAGTACTTAGGAGGCTGAGACAGAGGATTGCAGGTTCAAGGACAGCCTCAGCAACTTAGTTAGACTCTGTTTCAAAACAAAAATAGAAAAGGTTGGGGGGTAGCTCAGAGGTAGAATGCCCCTGGGTTCAATCCCTAGTATGAAAACAAAAACAAAACAAAAAATATCTTGCAGATGCCTGAATGAAATGGTGCCCATTTGCAGATCGGAGGGGGACTTGAGAAAAATACAGAATAGGTCCCTGCAGGACATGGAAGGAGCCCCCTTAAGGCTTTCTCCCTGACCACATCCTTGCAGACAGGCACACACGCACACCTGCTCAGTGTGCGTTGAGAGCTGCAAAGCCTGGCAAGTGTTTGTCAGCACCGGCTGCAGGAAAACAGGTGTGTGGCGGCAGAAACAGGCTGCCTTCCCACGTCCTGTGCTTCCCGGAGGGCCTGCAGGTTTCACCTGCGGAAGGGCGTTCAGAGCCCAAACCTTGCCCCACACCTCTTGAAGCAAAGCAGCCTAAAAGGGCTCAGAGAAGTAAGGGGGCCTGCCAGCGTCAACCCAGGCTGGAAGTAGCAGATGTATGACTCCAACCAAGTCTTTGGTTCCAGCACTCTCTCCACAGAAATGCCCTGTACACCCAAGTACACACACGTGTGCTCACCAACACGCAGGCACATGCGGCCAACACCAAGGGTTCCCTGATACCAAGCCCTGCCTTAAGGGTTGACTGTGTTCCATCAGGCAGAACCCTTTCAGCCGGAGGCGCTAGGGACCCATTTTCCCCATTATTCAGGTCAGGAAGCTGAGGTGCAGAGAAGTTAATAACTAATCCATAGAGACAAATCATTGGAACCTGTATGTGAATCTTGAGCTGTCTGGCTCACCTATTAACTGCCCTGTTGTCCCTGCCATGCTGTCTCTGTGTGCATGCATGCTCACTCACTCCCACACATATACACACATGTGCACACACACATACACACGTGTGCGTGCACATACACATATATGCACATATACCTGCACTTGCCTGCATGCACATACATATACATGCAGACAACATATACATGCACATGCATACACATATATACACAGACATATGCATACACAAGCACACACACACACACACACACACACACTGGTCTTAGGTGGTCTGGGAGTTCACAAGTGGAAGCAATGATGCCAACTACAGAGAGGGGAAGCTGGCTCGAGCCCCAGAGCAGACCCCTTCCTACAAAAAAAACAGAAATCCTTCCCTCACCATCCCCTTGCCCAGCTGCCCCAGGCCCCTGCATGGGGAAAATAAAGACACCCACCATTCCCCTCCCCTGCTCTAGCCCCCCTCCCTAAGCCCCCACACCTTCCACCAGGCGAGCTCCCCTAGGGGCTCCAGTTGCCGTGCAAAGATGTCCTGGCAGGAGGGAGGCAAGAACAGAATGAAATATATGTAACATCTTATTAGTAAAGGACATCTGAGCCTCTAATTAAAATTTGCCTAATGACCCAACTTCTCTGTCATTTTGGCTCTCGGAGACATTAATTTAAGGTGACAGGTACTTAGGCAAGGGAAAATTAATTTTTCCTTTAAAAAATTAAAGGGGAAAAGAGTGGCCTGCTTCTTTATTTATTCAGCTTTAAAATTTTTTATTTATTTTTCCAGCTCCCTCCCACTCTTTCTGTGTAAAACCTGACTCTGTGAATGATTCACAGAGGGAAGGGGATTGAAAAGTCAGTGGCATGGGGTGGGTGGCCCCGTGGTGCCCACTTCCCCTGGGAAAGGTATGTTCGCTGGAGAAGGACCATTTGTGGCTCCCCTGCCTAGGTCTCTGGATTGCTCATTGAGAAGCCTGCTGGCAGCAGCCGGGATTCCAAGGAACCTGTTTGCATCCAGGCTGTTTGACTTGGCTGAGCCAATGGTGTCTGTTTCTCCACAGAACAGATGGTGGGCACCTCTTCCCCGACACCAGGCTGCAGCCCAGGTTTCTGTCTGGGCGTACTTCCCCAAGCAACAGGCTGCAGCCTCGGGCACGCTCCACCAGGCAGCAACTGGGTACAAAATTCAAGGAATACGGCCTTGTTCTGTCTGCAAGGCTCCTGTCTCCATCCTCTGGCCTCCTGATTTTCTGGAGGGCTATTATCCAGGGACAGGGCCCTCCAGGTAGGGAAATAGGAGCATGTGCTAGATAAGAGCCCAATCTTGGGGTGGATTCTGTACAAACCCATAGGGGACAAGTCTAAAGGAGGTATTCTGAAGGTATCTTCAGTATTCCCCTAACCACCTTTCTTTAACACAATATTTCTTTTTTGCCCAATGAGCTTCTCTTCATAAGCCCCTCCCACTCTTCCCGGGGTGGGGGGGCAACTCCATCCTCCCCCACATCTCCAACCCCCATTCAGCAACTTCCAGGTCTTACCCCCAACCAGCTGCTCCAGCAGAAATGGTTACCTTCTGCTGCTCTGTCTTAGTCTTCAGTAAGCTGGCTTTGAAACAGAGGTCCCTGGTAGGCAGGGAGATAAAGGGAAGAGAGGCAGGAGGAGGGGGAAGGGAGAGGAAACAAAAAGATTTCTCCTTCCTAGAGATCTGATTCCTATAACTCTAACTCTCTCTCTCTCTCTCTCTCTCTCTCTCTCTCTCTCTCTCTCTCTCTCTCTCTTCTCTCTCTCTCCCCCTTCCAGCAGCAACCTGACCAATACTGAGAAATCTGCCAGGTGGCACCACCTAGAAGCCAAGGTTGGTTTTCTAGTAATTGGGCCAAAGCCTCCCATCTGAGGGACCTCTGAACACCTGGCAGGCAACAATCCGGTCCCTAAGGTCCCTACAGGGAGACAGGAAGAGAGAGAGGGGAGTCCTCCATCTCCCAGCCTAGGGGCCTCCAGCGGGTGGAGGTTGCTCTAGGAGTAGGGTACTAGTAGGGTACTAGGACCCTATGTCCACAGGCCACTGTTCACAGGCCACAGGCCCAGCACCGCCCTGCCAGGCCACCTATGCTGCAATTCCCTAGTGCACAAGGGCCAGGCAGGGAAATCAGACCTGAGGCTGCAGGTGGGGGAAGGAAAATGGGATCAGAGTCAGGCGCCTCCCACCTGGACTCCTTTCTTCCTAGTCACTCCTGTTGGTGGAGAGAAGAGTTTCAGGATAGAAATATCCTTTGGAAAGAGACAAAGGACCCTTTCCTGACATCTGCTGCCACCCCCTTCCCTCCCCTGCGGGCTGGGGAGGGTAGCAATTCCTCTAATGTACGAAGAAGAAAAAAAATTTTAAAGTGGCGAGGCTTTAAAGATGCCTGTTCATCTCGCTTTGCATACATTTGCATATTGAGTTCAAGAGGCTCGTCCTAATTCTGAGGATGGAAAATAAAATAAATTAACGAATGCGAGATTAACAAATGAGACTCCTGCGGCAATTGTCTCCCCGGCTGTTCTGGCCTTGACACCCTGGAGACTGAGAGTGTTCTCAAGGCAATCAACTTGTAATCATCTCTAGGCAGGAGCCCCAGGCACAGGGACCTTGCTCCCCCGACCTAAAAGGTCCATGCTGGGGGAACAGGAGGAGGGGGCTCCATGAGGGGGCCAGGGCCAGGCCCCTGGGCTGACCTGCGCTGCATTGGCTTGACCACACTGCCCAGGTTTGATCCTGGCTCCGCTACTCCACCTCTGGGACCCTGGGCGAGCGGTCTAACCTCTGCTCTTGGGTGACCTCATGAATCCAATGGGAATAATAGAAACACCTACCCACAGTTAGTGTGAGGATTACAGCTGCACCCAAGAACAGTAAAGGCTTCGGAAGTATGGACTGATGCTACTATTTTTATCATTGCCATCATTATTATTATGTGATAGAAAATGCCTATAGGAACAGGAATCAGAGAACTAATTTTTATTCTCATTCTGCCCTTTATTCACTCTGTGGCTTTGGGGAAAATCTCTCCCACTCTTCGGCCTTTGTACCCCAAAGGGACTGATCCAGGTGCCCTTTAGTGCCCTTTATGACAAATAGATTGATTGGGCAGAGTAAGATTTCAGTTTCCTGAAAACAGACTTTGAGGCCTATTGTCATATGCAAAACACATGTAAAATATATGCAAATTTACTTCTTCCTTGCATTCCTGAGCTCCTACACTTGAGAAGAGCTCCTGAAGAGACCCCGTGCAGCCCAAACCAGACAGAGGCCGGACACTGGCAGCCACAGGGACAAGTGCAGCCTCCGCAGCCCAGGGCCTTCAGCTCAGAGGCTGGCGCTGGTCACGGGGGATCAGTGCTGCTGCCTGAAGGAAGATTTCTGGAGCCACATCAACCTATGGAATTTGAGAAAGAGCTACCATGATGCCCGGTGGACAGAAGCCCCGACCCGGCCCACATGCAAGGCTCCTTCACCCTCCCCCCAGCCCTGCACCTACACTGTGGTTCTCCAGACTCCCTGATGGGTCAGGTGCTGCCCGTGCCCAGCAGAAATCCTCTCTCCTCCCAAATCCAGGAGGAGCCAGGTCCTGGGCTGAGGAGTACGTCAGGAGTCAGGAGGGGAAACAGCAAAGGCCCCAACCACCAGCCCAGCGTGCAGACTTCCGCCAGCACCCTCCACCAGCCCCAGCCCAGCTCAGCCTGCCTCCTACCCACACCCAGAGCAGATGGCCTTAGCTCCCACCTCCAATTCTCCTACCTTCCCAGGCCCCTGCCCAAGCGGAGGCCCATTAAGTTGATTAAAAGGTACATTCCGGAAAGAAGGAACCATATTTCAGCCCCCAGAGGACCCTCCTCCACTTCCCTCCCTTCCTTCCCTCTGAAATGTTCCTCTCGCCCTCCCTGCCCAGCCTTCCCCTGTCCCCCACACCAACCCTCGTTCCCTGCCCCATTCTGGGGTGCAGAGATGTTGGCCAGACATCTCTCTTCCTCCTGGCTGTGGGAAGGGGGTAGAGGACAGGGCCAGCTGGCATCTGAGACCTGTGGTTGGGCAGGATATGGAATGTCCTACATTCATCATGAAATTTAATCCTCTCAATAGACTTCTAGGGAATTATTGCCCCCAGGATTTATAGATGGGAAAGGAAAACTATGAAAGGTTAGGTCCATAGTCACCTGGCCAGGAGACAAAAGCTCGGCCCTTCTGAAGGGAAGCCCCCCCTCCACACACACGCTGTGCTCCCGAGCACACATACTCCACACCCAGCCTGGCTTCTCCCAGCCCTCCTTGCTGAGATGCATTTACAGGAACTCTGAAATAAACATCAGAATCGCTGGGGATGCTGGTTAAACGTGGTTGTCTGAGCCCTCTCAGGAAATTCTAGGCCTGGGTGGGGCCCGGGAGCTGTATTTGAACAACATCCCTTGGTAGTTTAGATTTGCAGATAAACTTGGAAGCCACTTAATTAAACCAAATGTCTCATTTTACATATAGGAAAACTGAGCCCCAGAGAGAGAGAATGTTATCAGGCCAAAGTCACACAGCAAAAGCCCCAAGTAGAAGCTAAGCTCCAGCTCCTTTTCCACCTGGAGGTCCATTAGCAGAGGACAGCCAGGCTCCAGGGCTTCTCATCATTCCTCCCCTCACCCACCCCACTTCCCACCAAGTACCGCAACATGGGAGCCCAGGCAGGGCACTCTGCAGGAAGAAGCGGTCTGGTGACCCCGTGTCCCTTTCCCTCCAGGCCAGACACGGATGTGCTATGTGGGAAGGTCTCTGACTTCTCTGGCCTCGTTTCTTTCATCTGAAAGTTGCCTCCATCTTGAGATGCACCTTTTCCTCACCAAGGAGCCAAGAGCCACGTGAGAAGGGGAAGCAGGTCAAATACAAGGAGTGACCCTGGCCGGTTCCTCTATCGTGTTGGGAATGGGTGACCAGATGGGACAAAGACCCTTGCAGTTCACACTCACAGGCACTGCTGCTTAGGCTGTTCTGGGACCCCCACTGGAGGGCCTGCAGACTGCAGGGAGGCCTCTCTCTCCTTCCTCCTGGCTGCCATCGTGAAGGCCTGGAGAAAACAATGACGGCTCAGAAACCGCAGCAGATGACCAACCCACTCCTGGATCTGCAGGCCTGCGACTTCCACTGTGAGCGCTCAGGGCCCCACATCCTGGAAAAATCCTCAGCTTCAGACAAACCAGACCTGGGCAGTGGGCAACATGATCAGGGCCACAAGGCATTAGCCCTGTGGCCTCCTGTCCCCACCCCACTGCCTGCCAGGGACTTTCCCCTTTTTATAGTGAGGAACAGTTAGCAGGCTATGAAATACTAATAACAATAAATAGCAATAATAATGCAATGTTTCTTCAACTCCAAGATGACACTGGTTTTAAGTTATAGCCAAGATGACAGCTTAATCACGGGCAAAATGGGAACTGTGTCACCTTCCGTGTGAGATGCATCCTGACCCCAGAATTAGAAGGTTGGAAAGAAAATTAATGGGGGGTCTTCAAATCCAAGAAATATGGTAGCGATCGTAACACTATAGAGGCCCAGCCCTACATACCCCTATATACCCAAAGGTTTCCTCCTTTGACCAAGTGCTATGGGATGTGGTTGTACTGGTGCTTCCAGGGTCCCCAAAGGACATTGGCCTCCGGGGTCTCCGGTTAAGCTCAGGTGCAGGCCTGTCTCGTGAACCCAAGGACCTCTCTCCCTGGGTTGGGTTCTCCCTTGGGATCTGAGAGCAGAGCTCGGGGCCAGCTAAGGAGAGCAGTCAGGGGAGGTTCTCCGTACCCTCCCGGGGACTAAGCATTAGCTCCTGCTGTATAATACCGATGGCCTCGTAATTTATATAGAGGTTTTCATTACTTCTCTCCTCCAAAGGCTTGTTCAATAAATTTCCATTTTATGTATTCCAAGGCGCTCTGAGGAGCTTAGAGCTCCACCTGGCTCTGGCTGCAGTAGACGGAGGACAGAGGGAGAGGGGGAGGGGTGGGAGGGGTCCCCCTGGGTGCCATGTGCACGGGCTGGACAGCCTGTCCATGTGGAATATGAGGGAACCCCAAGATCTCTGAGGGGCCAAACTGGGATGAGCCCTGGGCGCTCCCCACTTCTTGGGTTTGCGAGGGGAACTTTATCTTCTTAATTTGTAGGCGTGGGCAGGACCAGGTTTTCTTGTGGGCTGGTGTGAGGAGTAGCTAAGGTGACCTGGCTCACTGCAGTCCCAGCCAGCATCGCCTCTCTCCCTGCCCCATTCAGGAAGCTAGTCGTCCTCCTCCAGGGGGGCCCAGGCTCCCCTTCCTCTGTTCTGAATACCCTCCTCATGAAAGATATGTTGATGCTTGCTGATATGGAAAATCTTCAGGATATACTGAGAAGTTTAAAAGGCAAGATACATTTCAAAAGAACTACAAGAGTAAATTTCAAATGTCTGACCACAAAAAGTGATAAATGCGTGAGGTGATGGATGTGTTAATTAGCTTGATTCAATCATCCTGTATTGGATGCATAGATCAAAACATCACATTGTACCCCATAAATGTATACAGTTATGATTTGTCAATTTAGAATATTATTAATAAAGAAGAAAAAAGGCAAATGACAGGCCAACTTCTAGAATATAATTCAACTTTAATACATTTTACATGTATAAATATATAGAGAAATATGTATAAGCAAAATTTCAGTACATGAATTTCACAAATTGTTAACAGTTTTTAACCTTTGAGAACAGGGCTTCAGTGGTAAAGAGGAAGGAAGAATGTGAATTTATTTTTGTAAAATTAAATAAAAGCTGAGCACAGTAGTACACGCCTGTAATCCCAGTACTTGGGAGGCTAAGACAAAAGGATTGCAGGTTCAAGGCCAGCCTCGGCAAATTAGCAAGGCAACCTAGCAAGACCCTGTTTCAAAATAAAAAAAAAAAAATTAGGATGTAACTCAGCAGTAGATTGCCCCTGGGTTTAATCCCAGTTCCACAAAAATAAATAGATAAATAAAATTTAGTGTAATGAGATTGAGGGTTATTTTAGGTTGGAGTGGGTATTTTTTTTTTTATTTTTCAAGTGAAAAAAGTAAAGAAAATATAGCTGACTTTTCTACAGAGGAAAATGAAACCCACCCTTTCACTCCTCCAGGAAAAAAGATGTAACCAGAAACCAGGTGTTAATCTTGGGGTGACAGAAATACGCAAACGCAGAAGTTTGGGAACCATTTGTACACACTGGTGAACCTGGCTCTGGGCTCTGTCCCCCTCCTCCTCTTCTTCTTCCCACTCCTCCTCCTCTTCTTCCTCCTCCTTCTTTTCTTTTTCCTCTCCTGTCTCTGGGTTCCACACCTTCTGGAGGACTAACTCTGTCCTCTCCCAGCATAGGCCTGGTGAGTTTGTGTATCAGATCTATCTGGGTACCCAGGAGACTGATGGTCAGTTAGGGATGGAGATGCCCTTGGACCACCATGGTAGCCATGGCAACACAGCTGCACCAAGGGGCGCTGCCCTGGAAGCAGGTTGCCTGGAAACAGGCTGAGGGTGGGTGGGAATTGACCAGGGAGAACTCCCTCCCCTCTCTGTGAGAGAAGGCAAGAGAGGGGCGGCCAAACAGGACAGCTCTGCCATCAGTGATGTTGGGAAGGCCCAGTAAGCACCGGCCTTGGTTTCTCACTCTGCCAAAAGACAATGGCAGGTAGATGACCCCTTGGGACCTTTCTGGGTCTAGCAATTGGTGTGCTGGCTGGAGAAGGGTAGCCCAGAGTCAAGTTAACAGAATGGGGCCAATAAACCTCAGTTCAGAAGTAAGCTCTGTCATGAGAGCTGGAAATCTCCCTGTGCCTCAGTTTTATCATCCACATAAAAGAGGGATAATCAAAGTACCTACCTCTCCTGGTGATTGTGATTCATAAGTGTAATTCTGCTTGTAGAGTGTAAACTTTCAGCATATGACAGCTATTATTATTAAATGTCTGGCACATAGTAAACACTTGATAATTATATGTTGGGGATTAAACCTTAAATCCAGGAGCATTCTACCACTACCCCCTTTTTTATTTTTTATTTTGAAACTGGGTCTCATTAAGTTACTGAGGTTCTTGCTAAGTTGCTGAGGCTGGCCTTGAACCTGTGTCCTCCTGTCTCAGCCTCCAAAGTGCTAAAATTACAGATGTGTGTCATCACACTCAACTGTGATTACTATTCTCCTTTGTTCTAGCAAGTTCCAGACAGCCTGAACCTTCCACTAACCCATCAATAATCATTTGTTAAGAACCTACTCTCTACCAACCCTTGTTCGAGACACTGAAGAACAAAGTTAATTCCTTGGGTGTCAGACTCCCAGTTTGAGTGGGGAGTGAGGAGGTTGCTGTGAAATCCCGTAGAGGGCAGGTTCTTAGCCTCACTGTGCAATTTGTGCTAGGAAGCAGGGAGAATAGATGTGGGAAAAGAGATAAGGAAACTGTCCTGGAAGAGCAATGCTGGAGTTGCAACATGAGTAAGAAACTGGCCTGGGAGGGAAAGGCATTCCGAGTGTACCTACATGAAGGCACAGAGGTAAGTGCGGCAGAGTTGTGTTTGGGGTTGGGAAGGAGAGCAGAACAGCTGGAGCGGGGGCTGGAGATAGGGAGGTAAGAGTGAGGCTGCAAGGCAGGCGTGGGGCACACTGAACGGCCTCAGGATGGGAGAGCCCTGGAGGTCCTGTGCAGGGAAGGGACAGCAGGACAGCTGAGGAGGACAGAAGCAAGGGGAGGCCCCGGGAGAGTGAGAGGGACAGAGAAGCCGCTGCTTCCTTCCTTTCTTCCGCCCCATCCTATCTCAGGCACCTGGCCTCTCCCCAGCCCTCCCCCACCAAGGGGAGCAGGGCACCGTGTGAGACGAAGCAAGTCTAGAGGATGGGCCAACGCTTTGCAGTTCCTCGTGGCCTGTCGCAGAGGGAACTCCCAGCAGTCCAAGCAAGCAGTGTCACCAGTAAGTGCAGTTGGCAATGCCTGGGGGAGGGTGTGACTGTGTCCATTTGTTCCAAGGAAAGGCCTGCCCCGACTACACAGCTGCTCCTTGGACTCCCTGTCAGAGGCCTGGATGTGGAGAGCCTGCAGCCCCAGCATGGAGGCACCTCAGTTTCCACAGTCCCTTTGCTCTGGAAGCCCGAGAGCCCCAAGCTCTTCCATAAGCCAGAAGCCGCATGCAGAAAAGGGGAGGCACCTGCCCCAGCTCTTGTGGTTTCTTCTTTTCTCTTTAAAAATCTTTAGTCTTTTACCCTGAACTTGAGCTTGGTTTTCTTGCTTTGAGAAAATGGAAAGAGGATTCTGAATGGCAGAAAGAAAAGCTGAAACTCAGCATGGGGAGCGAGGCTGGGCCAGATCTCCTTCCCCATAGGCCCCTGATTTCCCCACTTTCAACCTCAAAATAGAAGAGGTTTGGAATAAATTCCTAGGCAGGCTCATCATTCAGCTGGGAGATTAAGGGAAGACAAGGACTGGGAATTAGGGACTCAGGGAGCTGCAGCCTGCAAACCTCTGCAGCCAGAGAATGCCCTGCTAAACTTCCACCAGTTTGTCCTGGCCCACCTGCAGCCCCCGAGGGAAGCAGGGAGGAGGGAGGAAGGGAAATGGGTGGGGAAGTGCCTCTCACTAGGCCCTGAGGTTCTGAAAGGCGGGAACTGAATCTTACTCATTCATGATCCTCAACATCAAACACAATAAATACATTTTGTCCAAGTTTAATTAATATGTCACAATGGAAGAATGGCGTATTTATTAAGCACCTATTATGAGAAGAACTCACACATTTCACCTTATTTAACCTACACTTCCATGTGTTCACAAAGCTGTAGTTATCCCCATCTGGTAGATGAGGGTATTGAAGTTCAGAGAGGTTAACTTCCTATCCTAAAGTCACAGGGCTTGTGAATCACAGAGTTGGACTCACAGTCGGGGACAGTCTGGCCCCAAAGCCTGTGGTTATTCCTCCTCACCCCGCCAGCCCTGTCTTGGAGGAGCTGCTGGGAAGAAGTGCCAGGCTTGGGCTCCCCAGAGAGCAGCCCCAAGGTCTGGATCCTTCTGGGTGTAGCACTACACTACAGTGTATCTTCCACTTCAGCCAGGTTCCTAGAACGGGCTCTGAGTCAGCGTCCATTCACAGCACGCATGAATAAATGTTTACAAGGAAAGGGAATTCTCCAAAGACTCATCCTCCAAACCTGACCTTTAGGGCTGGCTTCCACAGAGAGATGTCTGCTGGTGGCTGGGGCACCACATGAGAAAGACAGGGAGGGGAGTTCTGGAAGGAAGGGCACCCCAGGTGTGGGTCCCCAGTGAGGTCACAGGGGTGCCCCCCCCCAGACGCACAGGAGGCCCTTCCTGTGCCCTTTCAACCCAGGCTGCACTTCATCCCCATAGCAGGGGTGTCGCTCAGTGTTAGAGGGCTCACCTACCATGCACAGGCCCTGGGTTAGATCCCCAACACTGCCTAAAATAAAATAAAATCCCCCTAGTTCTGTGATGAAGACATCTGGGGCCCTCTTCAACATCTAGAAGCAGCAGAACTAGAATTGGAACCTCTGCCATGGCATGACTCCTCTATCCTGACATGAAGTCTGCATCCTGGGAGCCAAAAGTCCCTGTATCCTGTCACCCCAGAGATCCCGGAGCCCTGGAGAAAAGCCCAAGAAGTGCAGACCAGCACATGGCAGCAGAGCCAAGGTTATACGCCTGGACACCCTCCCTTGAGGGACCCCACAGACTCAGCATCTATTTAAGAAGTTCCGACCCTTGAAGCCAGGCGTGGTGCAAAATAATCCTGTGCCTGTAATCCCAGAACTTGAAAGGCTGAGACAGAAGGATCTCAGGTTCAAGACCAGCCTCAGAAACTCAGTAAGATTCTGTTTCAAAATAAGAAACACATACAGGCATGGTGGCTGAGACAGGAGGATTGCAAGATTGTGAGACTTTGACTAACCCAGCAAAACCCTGCTTCCAAAAAATAAAATAAAATAAAATAGGGTTGGCTGTATAGCTCGGAAGTAGAATGCCTCTGGGTTCAATCTCCGGTGCAACAAAAATAGATAAATAAATATAAAAACACAATAGGGTTAGGGGTATAGCTCAGAGGTAAAACACTGCTGGGTTCAATCCTCAGTGCCAAAGAAAATAAGAGGTTCTAGCCCTTGAGCCAGTACCAACTGGTGTGCGGTAGGGGCGAGGGCACACACGAGTGGATGTCTCCTTGCTCCGCGGGTTTGTGGGGTTTGATGACACCACACACAGAAAGATATCCTTTCTAAAGGATATCTAAAAGATATCCTTTCTAAAGGATATCTAAAAGATATCCTTTAAGCCCCAGTGACACAGTAGGTTTATTTTTATTTTTATTTTCTTAAATTTTTTTGGTGGTACTGGGGTTCCTGGAAACCCTTCTACCTCCGGGCTCCACTCCCAGACCTATTTTATACTTTTTTATTTGGGAACAGGGTCTCTTAAGCCAGCGCGGCTGGCATCGAACCTGCGCGATCCTCCTGTCTCCCCCTCCCAGGCGTGGGGATTACAAGCATGCGCCACCATGCCCGGCAACACAGTAGGTTTATCACCGTAATAAAGAGCTTAGTGCATGCCAGGAATCATGCATGGCATCTCCCACAACCCTCTGCTAAGTGAGATTGGCGTGTTCATTGCTCACTGCTGTCCTATTACCAAGGGTGACACTGAGGTCATAGCCAGGGAGTGGCAGGGCCAGGATCCAGAGTTCCCAAATCAGTGACTCCCACCAGTAGCACTCCCTCCACTCCCCGTGCTGGGCAAGAGCTGGTGAGGATGGAGACTCAGCCTCCCTCAGCAAGCCAGGTGCCGCCGAGCCTGGAGACGACTGAGCCAGGAGCTGGAGCTGTCAGCTCCCCATCTGCGTGGGTTTGATGCCTGCTTCAAGTTTCCACTCCCATTCAGGGCTGGTGATTGAAGGCACCGGAGGGGAACCGCGCGTCTCCCAGGATTATGACGATTATTTGCCTGATAATGACTCTATATCTATTCTTAAGCAGAGGGCTAATGCCAGGTGCTTCCTCCTACGGTGACCTCGGCTCTCCGACGAGCCCTGCTCTCCAATCAGCACCCTTCGCAGTCACAGGAAACTTGCAGAGGCTACTGGGCTGGGCCTCAGTCTCCCTGTGGCTGCTGGGACTCCAGGGCCATCCTTGTGGGTGAGCAACTGGAATGCTCTCAGCCAACTCAAGTGGAGCTGCACCGGGTTAGTGTTGACTCTAGAAAGCAGATGATCTTTCTTAAGTCCCACCTAGATTGCCAAGGGGACCCACCCTAGGCAAACAGACCAATTTCTGCCAGCTGTGCCGCCTGGGGGGAATTGCTGCCCACCCTGGGCTAAACAAGAAAGCTCTACCACTGAGACATCCCACAGGTCACTCTTGTCCCGCTGCTTAAACGCCAGAAGAGCCAGGCAGCCCTCTGGTTACTTTAGTTCTCTGTTCTCTGCTCTCAGGGCCAAAGGCTCCAGCTGTCTCTGCTTGTGATGCTGTGCCCTGTGAAGAAGGTCCCCCTGTGTCCCCATAAAGTAGCTTATCTATCAGAAGGGGACCCCGGTCTGAGACTGGGTCTCCAACCACACATACATGCTGTTTCCTACAGCCGTGGCTGCTGCTTGTCTCATCTCAGGCCCCTATACCCTTGGCTCACAAGGCTGAGATTCTACCTCTTAAGCCACTCAGCCCTCACTAGAGCCACCTGCGTGCCAGGGTCCTCGGGCAGGCTGGGTGGGCAGGAGGCAGGCCTGAGGTCCCCTCCCACCTGCCTCTAAGTGCTCCAACCAGAGGAAAGATGCACACGGGGCTGTTTGGCCCCCACCAGCTGCCTCCCTGCAGTCAGGGCCAGAAAGCGGGGCAGGATGACTCCCTGCAGAGGCTCAGGAGGAGTCTGGACATGCTTGGAGGGGAGGAGAGCAGAGGGGAGCGGCAGGACAAAGGGGCCCAGACATTTCCCTTTGTTTCTTGCAAATGTTCTGGATGGAGAGGCTGAGAAGACCAGTCTGTTCCAAAGGTGAGTTCCTCAATGCAGGCTGCCTTTGCCTTTGCCTTTGCTCAGCAAACCTGAGGTGACTGTGTAGATGGAACAGATCCTTACTGACAGCCACCTTTCTTACAGTGCTTTACTCACCCTGCACATAACATGGAGACTTCATCGGGTGGCCTATGTTAAGAATAGAAAGAAGCCCAGGGCATGGCTTTATTGATGATGACGATGATGATGATTGGTACTAGGGATTGAACCCAGAGGCCTTCTACCTCCAAGATACACCCCCAGCCCTTTTTATTTTTTTATTTTATTTTGAAGCAGAGTCTTACTAAGTTGCTAAGATCTCTTAAAACCTTGAACCCGCAATCCCCGTCTCAGCCTCCCAAGTACTGGGATTACAGGCCCGTGCTTCCATGCCTAGCTAAGGGATGGCATTCAAGGTTGGTGGGGAGGTAGAGCGGCTGGTGAAATTTCAGGGAAGCTGAAGCTTGAAAAAGCCTGGAAAGTCTTCCTGGGATGCAGCCACTTTCCCTCATTTCTCAAGTGTTGTGGGTTCTGACTTGGGAGACATCTACCAGAGCTTCTCTCTGCCCCTTTCTATGGAAGCTCACTCTCAGGAAGTCCTGAGTGGAAGGTAAGCTGGACAGACGGGAAGTGGGCTCCAGCCCTCAGGGCGTCTGGGAGCCAGGTCTCAGAAGACTTAAGTTGCTGGAGGGTGTGCAATTTTGTTTACTCCTTGGCAGAAACACAAATCTCCCTGGATTCAAAGAAAAGAGGCTTAAAAAGGCTTGGGCACCAAGAAGCAGACATCAAAAGCCTCCTGCCCACTGCTAGCCAGATGCGTTAAGTGCAAATGAAGCTGAAATGTGCAGATTGAATTTCCCTTGAAATGTACCTGTCAGCCCAGAAGGGAAAGATTAGAGAGTAAAGAGCTCTCGTGGCCTGCCTACCACACCTGCCCTCCTCCCCAGCACCCAGTCCCACTGCTCCCCACTCTCCCCTCGACCACCGAGGTTTGTGCCGACTGCCCATGCTTGGGGCTCACGGAGGAACTCCTCTGGGTTGAGGGCAGAGGGATGGACGGACTAGACTTACTAGTAGTCCAACTATAGGAAATCAATTGAGGGGGCTTGCCTCTTTCTCGGGACCCTGGGGCCTCCACAGATTTAAAAGGGAAGCATGCCCCTGTCCTCCCCTGAGGGATGCCCGAGTCTGGTGGGAAGGATCCAGCCCCCACACCAGCAGCCTTCAGTTTGTGGGGAAGACACAGCCCAGTGGGGGAGGAAGGGTACCTCTTTAAAATGGGCAGAGATGACTCCTGCTGCCCAGTAGCTCCTAGTCTGATAGAAGAGACACAGCCCAGCCTCAGATAAGCATACAGTCTGGTGGGGGAGCTAACTCTACCCCAAATCTCTCAATCGGATGGCATGTTAATTTTTCCAACATCTAATAAGCAACCAGCACTCCACCAGTCCTGCAGAGGCCCTGATGTGCCTTTACTTGATTTTCTATAAGCAAGCACAGCTGCTGGGCATCCAGGCTCCAGGCGCCCTCCTCATTGGCTCCCTGGTCATCCCCAGGGTTTCAGGCCACTCTCCTGCTGGGGTTGCCCTGACCTCATCTTCTTCTCTGCAGCCATCCCCCGCTGCACATTCTGAAAAGCCTGGTTCTCGAAGCAGAAATTGTGCACCCTCAACCTGGCCACAAAACCAAAACCCAACCAAATCAGTGGGCAGTTATTCAGTGCTAATCTTACACAGACATATGTGCGGGGCTGTGGATAAGACAGCCAAAAAGACACAGTTCAACACCCTGGAGGAGCCCCTGTCCCCAACACGCACTATTCATCTGCTGGACTACACATACCCGTCTAAGTCCTAGAGGGACAGAGGAAGGAGTGATTCCTTCCCTCTGGAGTAGGCATCCACCCCAGAGGAGGGGACATTTAGCCCAGACCATGAAAACCAAGTGAGAATTTGCCAGGTGAGGAAGGAGTGAGCTTTTCAGCGTGGGGAAGAAAAAGTCAAGGCCCTAGAAGGACCTAGCTTCACTGTGGCCAGAGATTATTAGGCACAGGGATAAAGAGCAGCAGCCAGAGCCAGATGTAGTGGTGCACATCTATAATCTTAGCAACTCAAGAGGCTGAGGCAGGAGGGTCACAAGCTTGAGGCCACTTGAGAGACTCGAGCTTGTGACCCACTGGGCAACTTGAGAGACTCTATTTCAAAGTAAAATCTAAAAAGGGCTGGGAGTAAAAACACCCCTGGATTTCATCCCTGGTAATGGGGGAAAAAATGGCAGCCAGGATGCCCTGTGATGTTGCTCTGACTTTAGCCTGTGTAATGGGGAAGGTTTGTTAGAACACAACCTGCTAGGCCCCAACCCTGCAATTCCTGATTCCACAGGCCTGGGAGAGGCCAAGCAATGGCTAGTCCATACACTCTACTTTGAGAATCAGAATTGTACTCATGACAAAATAGATCAGGACTCCCATTTCTTGAGCTCCTCCTCGTAAAAGAACTGTTTATGTTCCTTTTGCTGTGTGACTTGCCTCTCATCCCTAAGCGGTGGGTATATTTTTCTGCCCTGCTTGGCCTGGCTACAGGACTTACTTTGGCCAATGAAGCACTGATGAACTTGATGTGAGCAGAGATGTTAACTGTTCCTGCATGATTCAGCTGGGGCTCATACGCTTCTGCCAACTGCTGTGGGAGTGTCTTTGGAGCATTGGACCCTCTTGGACACACACTTACATCCAGCCTACAGTTTGAAATGAAGCTGCCCTGCTCACCTGAAGACTCATGCATGAGAAAAATAAGTGTTTGTGGTTAGAAGTCATGGAGAATGGAGGGGGGGGGCATTTGTTACACAGCATTAGCAGAGCAGAAACCTGCTGATACAAAGACCTTGGAGGATATTCTGAGAAATGTAGAATGGATACAAGGTAGGAAAATAATAGTTGAATGCAATGTACATGTAAGTGGACAAAACCAGAGACAGGGAGGCCAGGTGGGAGGCTGTCACATTTCAGAAGAGAGACAGGATAAGGGTTTTGATAAGCCGAGAAAAGAGAGCTAGGGAAAGGATCAGAGAGGCACCAAAGCACTACTCGCTCCCAACGTGGAGCAACTGACAGAGAAAAATGAGGCAGAAGTCCAAAGCAGTTGCCATGCTCTGGCCTGCACAGCAGAAAGGAGGTGGGGCTGCTCACAGAGAACGCGAAAGCCCTCTGGTCCATCCCAGGAAGGCCCATCGCAGTGTAAAAGCCAATAACTAAATAGCTACTCTCCAGCCCCGTCTGTCCCCCCACACGGGGCCCACCCACTCAGGGGCACACCTGGCAAGTGGGGCTCCCGAGCGGCATCTAGGAGCTGCAGGGGGCAGGTGCCTGCGAAGGATCCAGAAGCACAGCAATTTCTGCTGTTTTTCTCTGATGCATTTGGTTCTAAGTCAGCTGTAGACGAGCTTCGCCCACCACCGGCAGCGGTCTTTTAATTTAATTGTGTGGTGCTGGGGTGTTTCTCCCCTTAGCAAATGCATCAAAATTGTCACGTTATAAACAAACAGCCCTCTCCTCCCACTCCACACCCACCAGCCCCATCGCTGATAGGCACACGCAGCTGCAGCAGCTGGAAGGGAGGGAGGCCTGCAGGCGCGCGGTCCCAAGAACTCCATGGGGAGCTGTGGAGAGACTTGCAGCAGGCTGGGCCGTGGGGAGCACGCTTACCCTCTCTGAGCCTCAGAGTTTTATCTGAAAAAAAAACGAGTCTTAGTATGAAACAAAATAAATGCTAGCTGCCACCACGCCTGTAAAGTGTAGTGTTTGACTATTTAATGGTGCGTTGTCCCATAGCGGCAGTGGGGCATTTACAGGTGCAGCCCGGAGCTTCTGGCCCTCTCGCTAACTGTGCGATCTTGAGAAAGTTACAGAACCTCTCTGGGCTTCAATTTCTTATCTGTAAGATAGAACAAAAAAGCCGGTGTGCTGCTGCACACCTGTAATCCGAGTACTTGGGAGGCTGATACAGGAGGATCACGGGTTGAGACCCAGTTTCAAAATAAAGAATAAAAAAAAAAAAATAGGACTGGGGGTGTAGTTCAGAGGCAGAACGTCCCTGGGTTTAATCCCCAGTACTGGAAAATTAATAATAAAATAAAATTAAGAATAGAACAAACAAGAGTACCTAACTCACAGCACTGCCATGAGATAAAAATGAAGCACACGTGAAGGGCTTAGCACAGAGCAGGCGCACGCCAGGGACTGATGAACCGTGAGTACTCGTGCTATATCCAGGAGGAAGCTTTGATTTGGGCAGCTCCACATTCCTCCGGGGACAGCCTCCTGCTTCCCACAATCTGTTCTGTACAGAGCGAGAGGCAGAGACCGCTGGAGATGTGGCAGACCACAGCAAAAATTCTTTTTAGCTGAGTTCACACTCTCAAAAACCAGATTTCTCCAGTACTTGAGAGGCTGAGACAGAATGAGTGCAAATTTGAGGCCAGCCTCAGCCATTTAGCAAGGCCCTCAGCAACTTATAGGACCCTGTTTCAAAATTTAAAACTAACAAACAAGAGGTAGAACACACCTGGGTTCCATCCCCAGTACCATGCATACTCACAAGAAATAAATCCAGACCTCAACCCAGACCCCCAATACACATACACACACACACACACACACACACACACACACACACACACACACACAACCTGGGAGGTGACTGCAATGGGGGGAGGGGAGGGTGCCACCAGCGTGTTCCTCCACAGCAACAAAAGATGAAGTCCCTCTCCCTGTGCTGAAGGGCCAACCAACAGAACAGAACAGAAATTCATTCTGGAAATGGAAACGATTCACTGCCCTCCATTGGGGATGGAGCCATGGAGAAGGCTGGTCGTGCCCCTCCTGAGGAGCATCTGTTCTGTGAGCTGTGATGGAGAAGTTCTGGGCTCCAGCATCAGGCACCATGGCTAGGACTCTGTAGTGTCCCTTAAGTTTTGTGATCTTGTACAAGTAACCCCAACCCCCTCCACTGGGGAATAGGTGCCTCGAAACATCAGCAATAGAACCCAACAAAGCTGCCTGCCTGCAAGAGGCCCCATAAATGCTGGCTTTGGATTCTGTGTCGTCTTAGTTGTTTAAAGCTATGCAGCAGAGGCTGCTGGCTGTCCCTGGTAATGGAGCCTCTTGGTTTTAATTGGGCACGGGGCCCTTCAGAGTGAATAGATGCCCAGCCTCTCTGATAGCTTGATGCAGGTAGGGGTGTGAGAAGTGACCGACATCAGCCGGGCATGGTGATGCACACTTGTACTCCCAGCATTCGGGAGGCTGAGACCAGAGGATCGCGGTTCGCGGACAGCCTCAGCTACTTAGTGAGGCCCTTCGCAATTCAGTGAGAGCCTGTTTCAAAATTTTTAAAACAGACTAAAATAGGGCTGGGGATGGAAGGAGGAGGAGGAGGAGGAGGAGGAGGAGGAGGAGGAGGAGGAGGAGGAGGAGGAGGATGGGAAGGAGGGGAAGGAAGGGAAGGAAGGGAAGGAAGGGAAGGAAGGGAAGGAAGGGAAGGAAGGGAAGGGGAAGAAGAGACCGACCTCTGTATTGTGCTCCTGGAGAAGGTGCATCTGGTCCTGCAGCCCCAAGGCTCCCTTTCTGGATTCCCACCGACGGGAGGACAGACCTGGCAGGCACACAGCTGAGTCCTCCCATCATGCCAAGGAGGGCTCAGCCTGAAGAATATGGGACAACCGACACTCAGGGGCTGCCAGACTAAATCAGACGGCTGATGAGCAGCCAGGCACCAGGCGAAAGAAGTTACCTTGCTCTTATTTAAGCTCCTTTAGATCTGTGTTACAACTAACCCGTACCCCGACGATTATGTGATCTGGAAATGATAACCCTGTTTGGCCGGGGTCAGCATAGCCTGCCAGTGCGGCCTGATTGTGAGGATCTGGAAAGAACAGGAGGCAGAGGAGCTCTGAACACAGTAAAGTGATGTGGGCAATGCGCTGCCCCAGTCATCCTGCAGGGCTCTGTTTGAGGATAGCGAGGGTTAGGGTGGCTGGTGGGACATAAGGGATAAAGGTGTCAGGCTTATCACGTACCGGATGAGGATAATGAAGCCCATAAAGACTCCAAAATGCCGTGCTTCCGAAATGAATATAGTGATACAGCTAGTCACGTGGCGTACCTGGGAAGGTAAGCCGGCAGCTTGGGGCAGTGGGAAGCGACCTCTGGGCCGAGATGTCTGGGACGCTGAGGAGCTTTAGGACCTTCGAGTACAGACTTGGGGGCCATCTCAGTAAAAGCTGAAGCACAATTCTAGGCACAGGTTAAAAAAATATTTGGAGGAGAGATAAACATGTAACAAACGCTCAAATAAATATGCACAGCCTCAGTGTGGTGAGTACGATGATGATTAAAAAGAACTGGGCATCGTCCCTGGGTGAGTGGAGAGGTTGTGTGAGGAGGGCTGGGAAGGCCTCCATGATTTGGGATGCTTAGATTGAGACCCAGAGTGTGTGGAAGGCTCACAGGTAAATGATACCAGGAAGATGAGGCAGGAGGTAGTGGGGAAGGCAGAGACAAAGGCATGAGCTAAGGCCCTGTGGTAGGGAAGAAGAACTTAGCATGCTTGATGGCAGGCGCAATGGAAATCTGTCATTCTTTCTGGCTGTCCAACATCTGAACTCATTTCCTATGTTTGAAAAAGCCCTCACTTTTTGTATCAGGGCTAGCTAAGCCTCCCACCAAAAAAGCTAGATGTATCAGTGAATCCATGTCTAGCCTCCCTTGCAGCTAGGATGCAGGTACCTGACCTGGGCCAGATCACTCAGGTGTGCTGTGGCTTCCTTTGCCACACAGTGTTTTGACCTGTGTGTGCCTGTGTGTGCCTGTTGTGTGTGCACAGAACACATGTACAAGGCTGTGTTGTCATTAAAAATTGTCCTCCCCCTGGGCGTGATAACACACGCTTGTAATCCCAGCATTTGGGAGGCTGAGACCAGAAGATCGCGGTTTGCAGTCAGCCTCAACTACTTAGTGAGGCCCTTTGCAAAGCAGTGAGACCCTGTTTCAAAATAAAAAATAAAAAATAGGGCTGGGGGTATAGCTCAGAGGTAGAGTGTTCCTGGCTTCCATCCCCAGTACCACAAAATAAATATATAAATAAAGTAAAATAAAAATAAAAGAATTGTCCTCCCTTGGATCTGCTTTGTGATGTGGACCTGTGGTTTTTCCAGGCCTCAGTGGATTTGCAGAGCCTCTCTTGGCCGTAGAGAGCTCCGCTGCATGTCCCCAAATGCAGAACCATGCCACTGTTAAAGGCACTGGCCCCAGAAGGCTCTCCATGGACACGGCACCTACTCCCTTAGGCAGAACTCCACTTTGCTTCAACAGAGCTCCACTCAGTTTCGCAGAACTCTTGAAAAAGGCTCTTGGCCTCTTTTATCCAATTCCAATATTGACATACAGAAACCATCTTCCTTCTCCACATGCCTGGCTAGTTATACAGAAACCCACTCGGCTACTCAGAATTCGCTTTTTCCTCAGAACTGGGCTTAGTTGCGCCAAAGCCTCGGTGAGTTTACAGAGAGCTGGGTTCTCAGAATCCTTTGTTACAGAGAAACCTGCTGAGCTGAAGCAGCCCGGTCCATCAGAGAGAACGCAGCACGGTCGGTCCAGCGGCGTTTACCCAGAACCCTTGTTCCTGGGGCAGGGGACCCCACTGCTCTTCAGAACTGCAGAGCGGAGTCTGATGCATCACCCAGGGTTCAGAGCCCCCATTCTCATATCTACTTGCCAGAACTGGAACATAGAAACCTTGTGGGTTCTGTTGAGCTCCTTTGTTTTGCAGACCCCCTCCTGCCACGTGGATTCTCAGTTCCTTCCCCAAAGCTCAGCATCACAGCAGGCTAAGTACCTGAGCATGCCTTTGTGTGTGGGCCACGGGAAAAAGGACACAAACCCTCCTCAGATCACCTTGCTTTGGGTAAGGGCGAGAAGACTGAAGCTCCCCAAATTGGGACCAGACTCTCTTTTTCTTCCCACCACCCACCAGGGAGGGTCCAGGCTCTAGTTCTACAGAGTAAGCAGTGAACAAAGACTGGCCAGGAGAACCCAGGGAGAGGACGAGTACCCAGCTTGCTTCTCCTCCGTCCTGGCCCCAGTTGTCTGAGCACAAATCCACTTGGACAGAAATAATCAGCCGAATTAATTTAGCCTTAAATAGCCGCCCTGAGAATGTTTCCACAAAATTTTCTCCGAGGAGAGCTAAGCAGAATTAATGATGGCACAATATCAGGGAGAAATGTTATTTATTAGGGCCTAATCATTCCAGGGAGGAGGGAAGTCATCTTACATGATGAAGTAGGAATTAGCCAGCTCGGCCCTGCTCGGCCCAGGCGCCCAGGTGGGGCCCTGGAAGCCTGTGATAGGAGCCTCCCGGTCCAGCGCCCTGCAAAGTCATCAGCCCCTGCTGGAGGCTCACTGGTCCAGGGCTGGGTGAAGCTTTCAAACCCAGCTCTGCTCACTGAAGGCTACATCCACACCGGCTCTTCAGCTCCTTGGCCAGGCACCTCTGAAGGGAATCAGCTCACCAGCTGCGCAAGATGCCGTGGCAGACCAAAGCCCCCTCTAGGGAGAATCTGTCCCACCCACCTCCCCCCACCTCCTGCTGCTCCCTCCTTAAGGCTCCTTTATTTGCTTGTTCTTTTTTTTTTTTTTTTTTTTTTTTTTTGGTGGTACTGGGGGTGGAACCCAGAGGCTTTCTACCTCCAGGCTATACTCCCAGACCTATTTTCTATTTTATTTGGAAACAGGGTCTCACTAAGTTGCTGAGAGCCTCACTAAGTAGCTGAGGCCGGCTTCGAACCTGTATGATCCTCCTGTCTCAGCCTCCCAAGCACGGGGATCACAAGCATGGTTCAACTGATATTCATTGAGCACCTGCCAAGAGCCAAGTGACCGGACAAGAGCAGAGAAAGGAGATGGCAGCCGGCAGTCACGAGTTGGAAAGACAATGAAGTCATCCAGCGTAATGAGAGAGGGAGGCTAACTTACCTGGCCTGCTAGGAAGGCTGCTGGGATAAGGTGATATTTGAACTTAGATGTCAAGAATAAGGGTGCCGGGGGGGGGGGGGTCCTGTGATGCTCTGAGGAGGGGAGGGACATCTGGGCACAGGGTACATCAAGGAGGCTGGCATCCTGAAGGAAGAGCTGGAAAGTGGGGTGGCGGTGGGTGAGGGGGTAGCAGAGGTTATATTCATTCCCTCCAGAGCAGCAGTTCTGTCACTGAAGTCAGAGAACACCCAAGGGAAAGATAAGATTTGGGGGAGAGAGCATGAGGAGCCACTGACTCTGCGGCCCCCACCCCCCCAAGGTCTTTTTCCTTCCCACCATGACCTGTGATGGGCCCAGCACTGTGTGAAGACCAGTCAGTTCCAGCCTGCAGCAGGTCCTGGCTACTAGATGAGGCAAGATGCTGGATCCCTTCAGAAAACATTTACTGAGCAGCTGTTACATATTAGCTGCCCTTTTTTTGTGTGTGTGTGGTGGTACTGGGGTTCCTGGAAACCCTTCTACCTCTGGGCTACACTCCCAGACCTATTTTATATTTTTATTTGGAAACAGAGTCTCTTAAGCCAGTGAGGCTGGCTTTGAAACTGCGTGATCCTCCTGTCTCTGCCTCCCAAGCGCGGGGATTACAAGCGTGCGCCACCACTCCCGGCTTAGCTGCCATTTTCTTTAAGACATGGATAGAGAGCCAGGCACAATGGCACACTCCTATAATCCCAGCTACTCCGGAGACTGAGGTGGGAGGATCACGGGTTCAAAGCAACTTTGCAAGAACCTGTCTCAAAACAAAAAACAAAAGGGACTGTGTGTGCAGGTCAGCAGTAGAGTGTCCCTGGGTTCAATCTCCAATACCAAAAGAAAAAGAAGACACAGGCAGAGTAGAACAGCCCTGAAGGAGGCTTGCTCCCTGCTTCTGGGCTACAGGGCAGGCTGTGGGCCTGTGATCCAAAATGTAGCCTCAGCCGCCAGAGATTTTTACCAACCATGTATCCACAGGCAATAGTGAACTGCCCTAAAGTTCATTTTCTCCAGTCGTAGCCCAGGCGATAGTGCCTACCTCGTGGTGTTCTTCAGAACACTGGGAAAGGGAGGAAATCCTCCAGAATTACTCAGGCCCTCCTCACCAGAACCACAGGCTGGCCGGTGCCTTGGGTGTGGACCGTGGTGAGGGAGAACCAACTAGACAGACGTGTGTGTGACCCAGGACTCGGGTTCTTCACTGCAAAGTGAGGATAGGTCGCCCTTCCTATAGCCTGAGATGACAGGAGACTGTAAGAAAGTGTAATGCTGACCCCTTCTCCTTAACTTTCATGCTTGACCCACCCGGCCCCACCACAAGGATGTCTGGGACATTCCACTCACAGTCATAGCCTGGACGACCAGCCCATCCAGATAACATGCAATATTTTTTCTGTTCCCTAATCTTCAAATGCTCCCATAACAACATCTGCATCTCCTCACCACCCCCATCCCTGCATAACTGTTAGCTGACCTCGTCCCAGTATTTTCCTATAAAGGCTATACTCACCCAACAGTGGATGGGCTGAAGTTCTCTTTGGGTCCCATCCCCATCCCTGCATCGCTTAACAAACTCCCTCCTGCTCATACCTTAGGTCTGTCTCCATGCCTGAATCATAGCCCTCTCCAAAACCTGACAGAGATGACACTTGGGAAACACCGGGCCCAGGGACCACAGTGACGCTCCTCTGGGCTGGGTGGCTGTCCTCTCATGTGTGCTTACATAGTGTCCTTGTCAGCTTTCTCACAGATGCAATATCAAGATTGATTGTGCAGCTTAGTGGAAGATGCATTTGCTCACAGTTTTCTTTGGAGATTTTGGACTTCAGTCCATTTAGGGCTGGGGATGGCAGATCTCAGGTCATGACGGTGGGAAGTGGAGGGATGTGGGCTCCTGGCCTCCTAAAAGGCTTCCTACTCCTCTGAGATCCCAAGAGTTCCAATCCGGTTTATACACAGAAACAACATGGCAGAGACCAGAGATCTGGACAGCCTTTGGAATCCAGCCTGAGCTTCGGTGCGAGGAGGAGTCCCACTCAGGTCTCTAGACTTCTGCCTCAGCTTCTGACCACTGGAAGGATCCCAGGGCCACAAGGATTTCTTTCAGGCCTCAGGACTGACAGGTGGCATCCTGACCTCTCCCCCTACTACTTTGCTGCCTGGGAGAGGCACCCATATATCCCTAGTCAAAATGTAAATTTCTTCTCTACAACCCTCCCATGGAAGACAAGCCTTCTGGACTGACCCTCATTAATCCCCAAAACAGGTAGCCACAAAGGCCCACTGAATGTGAAATGCTCCATTCCTGTTGAGACTTCTGGTACCTAAAGGTAAATCACAATGAAGAAATTCTTCCATCTAGCCAGATTGGTGCTATTCATTTTCCTTCTGAGTAAGCTTTCCTCACCTGTTCATACCCAGGTCTCTTTTCCCTGCTTGATCCCCCGCCCCCACCTGCTCCTCCATCAGTTAGAAACTTTGGGATCCTGTTTCACTTATCCGATCAGTGACCAGTGACCAACACCTGTAAAGCCTCCTAAGTGTGTGATCCTCACTCCCAAGCCTCCTGGAGTAGACACCTGATGGTCTTGCCTGCCTGGCAGCCACTCCTCCTCCCTCTGATAAGGACATTCTGAGTTCCTTCAGAGAATGACCCTGCCCTGCATGGACTGAGGGGATGCTCCAGGTTGACCCCCTGGGCCAGCTGCTTGGGCAAGTCCATGATCTAGACTCTGCCAATCAAAAAGCAATCCATGCCGGGCGTGGTGGCGCACGCTTGTAATCCCCGCGCTTGGGAGGCAGAGACAGGAGGATCGTGCAGGTTCGAAGCCAGCTGTGCTGGCTTAAGAGACCCTGTTTCCAAATTTTATAAAAAGTATAAAGTAGGTTTGGGAGGGTAGCCCAGAGGTAGAAGGGTTTCCAGGAACCCCAGTACCACCAAAAAAAAAAAAAAAAGCTATCCATACCCTCAAGCCACGTGATTGGCTCAGGGATGGGCGTGTGACCTAATCTCAGCCAGTAGAGTCAGATCCTGGGCTGGGGTCGGGTCTGTTGGAGTCTGTGCTGAGTGTCTTAGCACTGAAGGTTTAGGCAGACATGTAGATGAGCAACTTGCCACCAAGAAGGCTGGGCCTGCCTGGGAATGGAAGCTCAGGTAAAGAGGGAGGGGCTCAGTGTAACTTTGTGTGTAATAACCAACCATAGCTGCTTGCCACAGTACGTTTTTATTCTCTGGGGACATACAACAGCTGGGGCTAGGCTGATGGAGGCCCAGCTCTGCTGGGCAGGCAACCCTGCTTTGGGCCACGGAGCTGAACTGGCTTTGCTCCCCTGCTTGTCATCCTCCTTGGGCCAGCTGGCTAGCTAGTCCTCTTAAGAATGGCAGAGGGACAAGAGAGCAAGCAGGCACAGTCTCCTGAAGACTGGGATCAGAAACTTCTGCCCCATTCATGGGCTAAGGAAAGTGTTCAGAGTCAAAGGGAACTAAAATCCACCCCACCCCAGTAGTGGGAAGAACTTCAAAGTCCCGTTACTGAAAGTGTGGATAGAGAAAGAGGTTAAGATTGTGGACCAGGGATATAATCTACAACAGGTAGTATCATAGCAGAGCCTAAGCCAGGGACACTGCTTGACCCTAGCTCATCTCCCTTCCCAGCCTGGCCTTCTCATGTGTTTAAGAACAGAAGCAATGCTCACCTCAAAGAAAAGGGGCCAGCCTGGCACTGTGGGAACCCACCTGGAATCCTGGTACTTAGGAGGCGGAGACAGAAGGATCGCGAGTTTAAGGCCGGCCTCAGCAATTTAGCAAGACCCTCAAAACTTAATGAGACCCTGTTTCAAAATAAAATGGGGTTGGAGGTGTAGCTTGTTCTACCCAGTGGTAGAACACCACTGGATTCAACTCCCAGTACCAAAAAAGAAAAAAGAAAAAAGAAAAGAAATAAAAAGGAGGAGACTTACAACATACTGATTCCCACTCTGTGACGAGCACTGTGCTAGTGCATCCATTCTCATCCTTGGGTCTTCGAAGGGCTCTGTGCGGTGGCCTGCACACCCCACATCACAGGGCTGGCATGACTTGTCCTAGTTTCGGGTAAGGAAGCAGCTGAGAGACAGGGCTGAGGTCCCAGGTGGCTGGCCTGGGAATGAAGCCATGCTTTTCCACTGTGTAATTGGGACCTTTTACCCTGGACACGGGTGGCACAGATCCCAAGTTCCTGCCTCTGGGCCAGCCAGATGAATAATGACAACAGTAATGTTTCTGTGCTTCCCGTGTGCTGATAATGCTCTAAGTCTTACAGATCTATTAGCTCGGTCATCTTTACAAGTCCGGTGCACAGGTGTGGACCATTCCCATTACACAGATCAGGAAACTGAGCCTTGGGAAGCTAGAGGGCTGCCTCTTGGCAAGCAGTGCTGCCAGGTTTCCAACTCTCCTGTGTGGTGGCAGAGCTCAGCCTCCTGGCTTCTGTTTAGGCCAAAAGGAGGGTCCTTAAAGTCTTGATGGAGGGAAGAGTTGGGGGCCTCAAACCTGGACCACCCTGCCATTCCCCAAAAAAACAATTTCTCCCCTGCCCACAGGTCCTCAGCTCAGCCCTCGATGCCTGGTCACCAGCCTCTGTGCCAAGGACCCAGCCCTCCTCTGGCTGCAGACGTGATAAATGGCTCCAATTATTCCCTCCGAGCTCTGTTTTAATGTAATGTTTTATTAATGGCAACTATCACAGCAAAGCAAAGCGCCCACTGCGCGCCGGCTGCCTGCCTCCACATGGAAGCTGCTCTCTGCGTACAGAAATGCAAGGGGGAGAGGGGCGAGGCACCCCTCTCCAGCCCCCAACTCCATCCCTCCTGCACGGCCTGGCTCCTGAACACCACTTTGCTGCCTGGCGGGTTCCACCCGTTGCTAATGCTTGGTTGCTTCCTTGACTGACAAATTAGGGGTTTGATCAAAATGCGGGTGAGGAGGGGGGCGATGGCAGCTGCCCACCCTGCAATTAAAAGGGGGTGAGAAAAAGCAGGCCGCCCCCACAAACTTGCCTTCTTGTCCTCCAGCCTTGGCAGAGCATCATGAGGGGGGGTGTGAGGGACTGCCACCCATAGGCATGTTATCCTCAATGAACCTGCCCCTGGGTCACCCCACTGGCCCGAGGCTGGACCCACTCACTCAGCCTTCAGACCTGTCGTCTTAGACACAGGTCGCCCTGTGGACAGGTTGGAAACTCAGGCCTGGAGAGCAGCTGTGTCTTAGGCCAGGTCACAGAGGGGACAAAGCCAGGACTCACGTTCAGGACTTCTCCCTCCTCCCACACCGAGTACCTCACATGGCCATAGATGGGTCAATGGGGAGAAGGGGCTCCAGTCTTCTCCCCTCTGCCTACGTAGAGGCTGAGGCATTGGGCCTGGATGAGCCTGATCCACTCAAGGAGGGGGTGTGCGTCTACAATGGAAACCCATCTGGGCCTGTGAAATCCACTTTCTCCCACTGCCAAGGTGGTAGGAAGAGCCCTGATCCTTCCAATTAGCAGCAAACATTTGCTGAGTGTCTACTGAAGGCAAGAACTGGGGAAATGATGAAAGACTGTTACCACTATTAGTATTATTAAACCCAGACTCCACTCCAAAAACATTGTCAAGCATTAAGAGACAAGCCAGGTATGGTGATTTAGGCCTATATTCCCAGTACTTGGGAGGCTGAGACAGAAGGATCACAGGTTCAAAGCCAGCCTCAGAAACCAAGCAAGACCTTATTTCAAAATAAAAAATAAAATAGGCATGGAGATGTAGCTTGAAGGTAGAATGCTCCTGGGTTCTATCCCCAGTACCAAAAAAGAGGTGGGAGTTAACAGACTGTCTCAGTGCCCTCTGAAATACTGTAAAGGAGGCAGACGCAGAGGACATGGGCGCTCTAGAAGGCAGCCCTTCTATGCTGTCGTTGGTGGGCAAGGTCCAAAACTTCTGTGAGAAGACACCCAAGACGCAACTGAAAGAAAAATAGGAAGTAGCCAAGCAAAGGGGGTGGGAGATGCACTAGTCAGCTTTCCCTTACTCAAACAAACACTTGACATAATCAATTTATAGAGAAAAAAGTCTGTTTGGGCTCATGATTTTGGAGGTTGCATCCCAAGATTTATCAGCCTCCCCTGCTTTGAGGTCTATAGCAGCGGATCATGGCAGAAGCGTGTGGCAGAGCAAAGCCACTCACCTCATGGCTGGGAAGTAGAAGACAGAAGGGAGACCAGAGTCCCACAATGCCTTTCGAGGATGCGCCCCAATGACCTGAACACCTCCCAGTAGGCCCCACCTCTTAAAGGATCCGCCAACTCCCAATAACAGCAAGCTGGGGACCAAGCTTGAACACACAGACACGTAAGATCCAATATAGCAGGAGATAATTCTGGCTAAGGAAGGAGGTTGCATTATTTCAAGGGAAATAATGGATAGGTTTCAGACTTCAACAAAGAGGAGGCACCGGTTAAGGAGCCCAAATGGAAATGAGGTTAGGAGGGGCCAGAGCCCACCCAGTCAGGCTAAGGGAGTGGTGCCCCTCCACCCAAAGAGGATCACAATCGCTTTAGGTGGGGAAGTGAGACCTGTGCTCTACAAAGAGTGGGCTGGTTCTGTGTGGGGTGACATGGAGGCCTGTAGGAGAGCCATTTGGAGAGGCTGGAAGAGGCTATTACCGTGGTCCAGAGCAGGAAATAGTAAGGAGATCTGAACCGTGGCTTGGATGAGGGTAGACAGCATTGAAGATATGAAGATACGAGTTCTATGAGGGATTCTTTTTTTTTCTTTTTTTTTTCTTTTTTTTTTTTTTTTGCAGGTCTGGGGATGGAACCCAGGGGCATTCTACCTCCAACAAACACCCCCTGCCCTATTTTTATTCTTCATTTTGGTGTTTTGTTTTGTTTTGTTTTGTGGTACTGGGGTTCCTGGAAGCCCTTCTACCTCCGGGCTACACTCCCATGGGCTACACTCCCAGACCTATTTTTTAACTTTATGTGGAAACAGGGTCTCTTAAGCCAGCAAGGCTGGCTCTGAACCAGCACGATCCTCCTGTCTCTGCCTCCCAAGCGCGGGGATTTACAAGCGTGCGCCACCACGCCCGGCTTATTCTTTATTTTGAAACAGGGTCTTACTAAGTTACGGAGGGCCTCATTAAGTAGCTGAGGCTGTCCTCAAACCGTGGTCCTCAGGTCTCAGCCTCCCAAATGCTGGGATTACAAGCATGCACCACCATGCCTGGCTATGAGGGAATTTTTAATTGACTGTCAGGGACAGGTTGGGGGAAGAAGTCTCAAAATGCCACTCTGCTTTCTGACATGGAGAACTACAGCTGTGGCAGCTAAAGAAGATTCCCTGGGAGGAAGTTGAGATGGAGGCCCACGAGAGGGTGAAAGACATCTTAAATGTGTGCAGTCAGTTAAAGCTGGCCCTCAAGCCAGACCAGCTGGCATGGTGATAGTCAGGCCCTGTATCCCCAAGGCTTGACTCTGGGGTAGGGCCTCCAACATCTGGACCTGTGGCTTTGTCTCCCTCTGTATCTCTCTGTCTTCCACCCCTGGAGCCTCCAAGATATTGCTACCTGCTAAGGTATCGCTACCCTTTTAACTTGCCTTTCGTTCCTTTTAACTTTGAGGTTACAGTTCTATGATTTTTAAATATATAGATTCGGGTACCCACCACTAGAGAATGGCTTCATCACCTCAGAAAACTCCCTCCTGCCGCACTTTTGTAGTGAGACCCACCTGACTCCTGTCTCCTGGCAACACCTCACCTGTTCTCCATCATTACTTCTGTGCTTTTTCCAGAACACCATATAAATATGTGGAATTGTACAGGGTGAACCCTGATGAGACTGGCTTTTTCCAGTACTTTTAATATCTGCGAGACTCAAAGTGTTATCTATATCTGTTATAAGTATCAATTTTTTTCCTTTTGCTGCCAAGGAGAATTTCATGGCATGAATGTACCCTTTCCATTTGCTCACTGAGGGACAACTGAGTTGCTTACCACTTTGGTGATTATAAACTGAGCCATTGTAAACATTTACCTACATGGTTTTTTGTTTGGTTTGGTTTGGAGGTTTTTTTTGTGTGGTACTGGGGATGGAACCCAGGGTTATTCTACCTCCGAGCTACACCTTCAGCCCTATTTTTTTATTCTTTATTTTGAAACAGGGTATCACTGAGTTGCAAAGGGCCTCACTAAGTAACTGAGGCTGTCCACAAACCACGGTCCTCCCGTCTCAGCCCCCCAAATGCTGGGATTACAAGCGTGCGCCACCACGCCCAGCTTACCTACATATTTTTGTCCGAATATTTTTCTAGGTAAATACCTAGGAGTAATATTGCTGAGTCACATGATACATAAGTTTAGTAGACAAACTCTTTTCTAGAGCAGCCATACCATTTCATTCCCACCAGCAAAACAGGAGAGCTTCAGTTTCTCCCCATCTTCATCAGCACTTATTATTGTCAGCATTTGTTACTTTAGCCATCTCGATGCATACGTAATAGCATGTCATTGTGATTTTAACTTACATTTCCCTAGTAGCTGATGATGTCAAATGTCTTCTCATGGGCTTGGTTGTCATATATTCTCTCTAGCTAAGCCTGGTCAAGTATTTTTGTCCATTTTTGCCCACTGAGTCATTTGTTTCCTTAATATTGGTGAGAATTGAGAGTTCTTTATATATTCTGGATATAAGTCCTTTGTGAGATATGTGATTTGCAAATATCCCCACCCCCGTCCACAACTAGCCTTTTCATTCTCTCCATAGTGTCTTTTCTTAGCAGAAGCGTTTTGATTTTGATGAAGTCCAGTTTATCAAATTTTTATTTTATGGATAATACTTTTGATGTCATATCTAAGAATTTTTCACTTAGTCCCAAATCACTAAGGTTTTCTCCTCTGCTTTCTTCTAAAAGTTTTATGTTTAGATTTAGGTCAAGATCTATTCAAATGAATTGGGGGTGGGGAGTACTGAACAGAGGCATTCTACCTCTGAGCTACACCTCAGCCCTGATTTTTGGTATTTATTTTATTTTATTTATTTGTTTTGGGGATACTGAGTCTTGCTAAGTTACTTAGGACCTCGCTAAGTTGCTGAAGCTGTCCTAGAACCTGTGATCCTGGGATCCTCCTGTCTCAGCCTCCCAAGTGCTGGAACTACAGGAATGAGCCACCACTCCCAGCTTTGCTCGAATTTTTACATAAGATATGATATACATAATCATATTTGTGCATGTTGATGTCCAGTTGTTTCAATACCATTTTGGGGGAGTGGGTACCCTACTTTCTTCATTGAATTGCCTTTGCAACTTTATCAGAAATCAGATGATCTTGAGCCAGGCATGGTGGTACGTGTTTATAATCCCAGTACTTAGGAGGCTGAGACAGGAGGATCACAGGTTCAAAGCCAGTCTCAGCAACGTCACAAAGCTCTCAGCAATCTAGTGAGACCCTGTTTCCAAATAAATGAAATCAGGCTGGGGGTGTAGCTTGGAGATAGAATTTTTCTGGATTCAATCCCCAGTACCAAAAAAAGAAAGAAAGAACACCAAGTCATCTTTTTTACTTAGGTTTATTTCTAGACTTCCCCTAGTGTTCCACTGATCCATGGTTTTTCTCTATGCATATGTGTATTTCTTCTTTGCCAGTACCACACTGCCTTGATTACCGCATTTTAATGTCTTAAAATTGGGTACTGGGAGTCCTCCAACATTATTCTTTTTTTCCTCAAAAATATGTTGGTTACTCTAGTTCTTTTGCCTTTCCATATAAATTTTTGAACCAGCATTCTACAAAAAAATACTGCTGAATTTTTATTGGAATTGCCTTAAATCTATTGATCAATTTAAAGAAAATTGACATCTTATGTTGAATCTTTTGATACATGCACATAATATGGCTCACCACTCATTTAGGCCTTTGGTTTCTTTTATCGGTGTTCTGTAGTTTTCAGTATATAGAACTGCTACAGGTTTTACAAAGTGTATACCTAATAGTTCATCATTTGGGGAGCTTTTATAAATTACCATTTCATATCTTGTCCAGTTGTTTGTCGCTAGTATATAGAAATATGATGTACTTTTTGTGTGTGTTCTGATCATGTATCCCATGATCTCACTAAACTGAAACTTAGTTGTGGGTTTTTCATTTAGTGGGTTCCTTGAATCTTCTATGTAGATAGACTTTTGGTCAGTGAATAGGACCGTGCTGATTTCTTACTTTCCAATCCGTATGCCTTTGTTTTTTCTTTTCTGGTTATCCTAGCTAGAACTTCCATGGATATCCCTGACTTGTCCCTGATCTTTAAAGGAAACATTCGATCTTTCCCCAGGGAGTTGAGAAAGTTTCCCTATGTTTCTGGTTTTCAGAGTTTTTCTCATAAGCTAATGTTGACTTTCATTAAATGTGTTCCTGCATTAGTTAATATAATCACGTGGTTCCTCTGCCTTGGGTTGTTAATATGTCAGCTTATATTGTTTAATTTTCAAATATTTAACCAGCTTGACATTCCTGTGATAAACCTTACTTAGTCATGGTGTATTATGCTTTTTATATATTGCTAAAATCAATTTGCTAACTGGGCGCAGTGGTGCATGCCTATAATCCCTCAACTTGGAAGACTGAGACAAGAGGATCATAGTTCGAGGACGGCTTCAGCAACTTAGCAAGACTTTCAGAAATTTAGTGAGACCCTGTTTCAAAGTAAAAAACAAAAAGGGCGTGGGTGTAGCTCAGAGGTAGAATGCCCTTGGGTTCAATGCCCAGTACCACAAAAAAAGAGTTGTTGTTGCTGTTGGGTTTTGCTATTATTTTGTTAGAAAATTTCGTATTTGTGCTCATTAGGGAAATTGAGCTACAGTCTTCTTTTTTTTTTTTTATTGGTGCACTGTATTCTTACATCATAGTGGGATACAAACTTTTGTAGACATACATGCACACATCGCCCAGTCAGCCTCCACCCGATCCCCACCCCATTCTCTCCCCATCCCTCCCTCCCATGCTTGGCTTAGTGGTTGACATCTAGTATTATAGCAATTTATCCAAAATTAAAAATGATAATCTCACATAACAGTTTCATTTGTCTGATACCAAGCTTTGAATGACTTAAAGATAACATTTCAATATTTCTTTTTACTTTCTTTCTTACCAGAGAATATTTTTTTCTATTTTTTTTAGGTGAAACTATCATATATTTATATATTTATTTTTCAGAAAAAATCTATCCTAATATGGAATATGGACTCTAGATACCCAAAACGATCTTGAAAAATAACAAAGCTAGAAGATATATATTTTCTGATTTCAAACCATATAAAGCTACAATAATTGAAACAGTGTAGTACTATTCTAAAGGCAGATATATAAACCATTGGAGTTAAATAAAAGCCTAGAGCTAAATTCTTCCCTATATTGTCAAGTTATTTTTGACAAGGTTTCCACGAACATTTGGTGATGAAAATAATAATCTTTTAACTAAATATTGTTGAAATATAATAATTACATGGAAAAGAATAAAGTTGGACCCTTACCTAATCCCATATACAAATATTAACTCAAAATAGATAAAAGACCTAAATATAAATCTTAAGACTATAAACTTTTAGGAGAAAATCTGGGTCATAAAACCTCACAACATTGAAATTGGCAGTGATTTCTTGGATATGATTTCAATGGCACAGGCAACAGAAGAGTATAAAAACTCCCTAAAAATAAAAAAAAAATATTGTATATCCAAAGACAATGTAAACAGAGTTAACAGTTACTAATAGAATGGGATAAAATATTTCCAAATGCTATATCTGAAGGCATATTAATATTCCAACTAGAAATCCTAAAAATTAGCAACAATAAAGGCAAACAATACCATTTAGAGATAGGTAAAAGACTAACATAAGTAATGAATCTCCACAGATAACCAATCTTAGTTGTCTGTTGGATGGAAAATCTTGTTTCTCTGGTTCTGGTGTGTGTTACCTATTTCTTCTTTGTAGTTAATCTCTTTGAGTATTTTCTCTAGTGCTGGTTTTGAAGACATAAATTCCTTGAGTTTCTGTTTGTCATGGAAGCTTCTTATTTCCCCATCTAATTTGATAGAAAGTTTTGCTGGGTAGGAAATTTTTGGCTGGAAGTTGTTTTCTTTCAGAGTTTGGAATATGTTACTCCAAGCCCTTCTGGCTCTCATGACTTGGTTTGGGAAGTCTGGAGTGATTCTAATTGGTTTTCCTCTGAATGTCACTTGGCCCTTTGTTTTTGTTGCCTTTAAGATTCTCTGCTTGGCTTCCACATTGGTCATTTTGACAATTATGTGGCGTGGGGATCCTCTTCTCCGATCCTGTCTAAAGGGAGTTCTGTAAGTTTCCTGGACCTGTGTATCAACCTCTTGCTCTATGTTTGGAAAATTTTCTGCTATTACTTCCTTGAAGAGATTGTTGATCCCTTTGGTTTCACTTTCTTTTCCCTCCTCTATTCCAATTATTCTTAGGTTAGCTCTCTTAAAATGGGCCCATATTTCTTCAATATCAGATTCCTGCTGTCGGATATTTTTTCCTAGATTAGAAACTATGCGTTCATTTTTGGAATGCTCATCTTCTAAGAGCGAGATTCTATTCTCCATGTGTTCTAATCGGTTGTTTGTGCTTTGAATTGAGGCCTTTACTTCATTAATTGCATCCTTTATCTCTTTTTGGCTCTCTCTGAGTTCTTTTCAAAGCACCTCTATTATTTCTACAGTTATTTTCCTGATTTGCTCTTCTAGAAATCTCTGATTTTCTGTTTTATCAGGTTCTGATGTTGTGGGGTTGTGGGCATTCATTGCTCCAGTATTATTCCTCTTTCCCATGATTTCGGAAGTTTGTGCCTTCTCTGGGTTCTTCCCTTGGGTCACTATGACTTCACTTAAGGTGTTCTGGATCTCGAGTCAGTAGTATCTCAGACCCCACTACTCCTTTACTGGGTTGTATCACAGAGTCTCCGACCCTGGGAGTCAATAGAGGCTGCTTTAGACTGTGGGGGATGCCAGGTTGCACGTTCTCCTATGGTGTGATATCTCTGCCACCGCCCCTCCCCCACTGGGTCAAGTCCCAGGGAGTACAGTACTGGGATTTCTCCTCTGTGGCCCGCAATTTGACTCACTGTTCTTGAGTACACAGATGTAGCTGTACTGGATTCAGTGAATTCTCTGCTGCTGCTGCCGCCGGTGGCAATATGGCGCCGCTGCTACGCCCTCGGCCGTGAGGCTGGCGTATTTCTTCTTGGTTTTGATTTCCACTCTGAATTCCTGCAGCGTGTGCTGAACTCAGCCACTGGGAGCTTTAGATTTTACCTGCGGCGAGAAATCCCGCCTGGCTGTTCCGCAGCGGCTCATCTCGGCTTGCTGTAGCCGTCCGGTGAAATCGCCGCTGCCGCCGGCAGTATGGCGCTGCTGCCACGTCCTCGGGCGTGAGGCCGGTGTATCTCCTCTGTGGCTCTGAGCTCTGTTCTCAGTCCACTTTCTCGCTGGAGCCTGGTGATTTTTTTGTTTCTCTGGTGATGGTGTTTTCTGGCTATGAAAGGCGCTGATTTTGTGGTAATGGAGATTGGTTGTTAGCGGGGCTCTTTAGCCCCGCTTTTCTCAGTCGCCATCTTCCCAGAAGTCCGAGCTACAGTCTTATTTTCATGTGCTTTCTTTGCCTGGTTTTAGCATCAGGATAATGCTAAGCAGAGTTGAGAAGGGATGCCTTCCCTCCTCTCCAATATTCCAGAAGAGATTGTGTAGAGTCCTTTCAAACATTTTTTAAAGTTTTATACTTTTTTTTTTTTTTTTTTTTTTTGGTGGTACTGGGGCGGAACCCAGGGGCTTTTCTACCTCCAGGATATACTCTCAGACCTATTTTATACTTTATTTGGAAACAGGTTCTCACTAAGTTTCTGAGAGCCTAAGTAGCTGAGGCTGGCTTTGAACCTGCACAATCATCCTGTCTCAGCCTCCTAAGCACTGGGATTACAAATTTGTGCCACCCTGCCTGGCTATACAAAATTTTTGAAGATTTATAAAGGATTCAATTTCTTTAATAATTATAGGACAATGTATGTTACCTGTTTTATCTTGGGTGAGCTGATTGCTTGTGGTTGTCGTAGTTTGGGCCCCTATAATGGAAGACCATAGACCAAGTGGCTTAGACAATGAATATTTGTTTTTCATACTTCTCGAGAAGCCCAGGGTCAAGGTGCCAGCAGGGTGGTGTCTGGTGAGAGGTACTCTTTCTGGTTTTAGCTAGCTATCTTCTCCTTGTACCCTCACATGCAGGGACAAATTGTTTCCCTTGTTTCTTCTTAGAAGAGCACTAGTCCCATTTCCAAGCAATCCATCCCATGGCCTAATCACCTTCCAATATATCACTATACTGGGGTTAAGATTTCAATATAAGAAATTTGGGAGGATACAAATATTCAGTCCATAACTGTGGTTTTGAAAAACATATGTGACTGCAGTTGTTATTATCCTTTCTTTTCTTATTATCCTTTTAATGTCTATTAAAAAAATCCTCTTTTATTTCCAATATTGAAAGTGTGTGCATGTGTGTGTCTTTCTCTGTTGATCTTGCCAGAGGTTTCTCAATTTCATTTACACACACACACACACACACACACACTCACTCGCAATGAATATATATCAGCGTATCAATGTATATATATTTTGGGGCTGTTACTGAGGATTGAACCCAGGGGCATCCCACCTCCAAGCTATACCCCTATACTCTTTTATTTTTTATTTTGAAACAGGGTCTCACTAAGTTGCTGAGGCAACCTAGGATGGAACCTGCAATCCTCCTTCCTCAGCCTCCCAAGAACTGGGAGTTTAGTTGTGCGCCACCGTGGCCATCTTCATTGATATCTTCATGGAGCCAACTTTGGGTTTCACTGATTTTCTTGACCACATTTTTCTATTTTCCCTGATTTCTCTATGACCATTGATTTCTCTGCCCTGTTTTCCTCCCTCTCCTTGCTTGGGGGCTGCTTTGCTCTTCTCCATTTCTGGTTTCGTATGATTGAGTCTAAGATCATTCATCTAAAACTTTTCTCACTTTCTAATGTGTTTAATGCCATGAAGCTCCCTCTAACTGCTGTTTTAACTGCATCCCACAAATTTTGATATGTTGTATTTTCATTTTCATTCAGTTCAAAGCATTTTCTAATTTCCCTTGAGGTCTCCTCTTTTACTCATGGATCATAGAAGTATGTTGTTTAATTCAAAGTGTCTGGGAGATTTTCCTGTTACAGTTCCATGACTGGTATCAGTTTAATTCCATTATGAACAGCGTACATGCTTTGTATGATTTAAATTTAAATTTGTTAATATTTGTTTTATTACCTATCTTTGTGAGTGTTCCACATGCACTTGAAAAGAATGTGCATTCCACTTTTGTTGAGTGTTCTGCAAGTGACTAGCAGGCCTAGCTGAGGATGCTCAGTTCAACTTAAGTTTTCTGCTTAGTTGTATCCAGAAATGAGAATGGAATGTTGACATTTCCAGTTATAATTATGCCTTTGTCTATATCTCCTTTCAGTCTTGTCTGATTTTGATTCACATGTTTTGACATACTGTTGTTAAATGCATCCAAATTTATGTGTTTCTGTATTCTTTATGAATATACCTTTTATCATTATGTAATAACACACTGTACCCCTGGTCATTCTTTTTTCTCTAATGTCTATTTTGGTTTTCTTTTATTAGTGTTTGCATAGTATAGATTTCTTTATCCTTTTACCTTTAACCTGATTATACTGTTATATTTGATATGGATGTCTTATATACAGCTTCTTTTTAAAATTCATTCTGAACATGGTGGCACACACTTGTAATCCCAGCATTTGGGAGAATGAGACAGGAGGATCACGGTTCGAGGCCAGCCTCAGCTACTCAGTGAGTCCCTTTGCAACTCAGTGAGACTCTGTTTCAAAAATAAAAAATAAAAAATAGGGCTGGGGGGTATAGCTTGGCAGTAGAATGCCCCTGGGTTCCATTCCCAGTGCCACCAAAAAAAAAAATCCATTCTGATTATATCTACTTCATTCAGTGTAATTATTTATATATTTGGGTTTGGGTCTGACATTTTTCAGTTTCTTGTTTATTCTATTCTTTTATATTTATTTTTCTGTTTACTTCTTTCTTAATTTCTTCTAGGTTAGATGAACTTTTCTGTTTTGTGTTTTATTTATATTTATCTATTGCAATGTTAACTATTTCTCTTTAGATAATGTGTGTGTGTGTGTGTGTGTGTGTCTGTTTGCTCTAGGGATGACAACATACATAACTTTTGGAAGTCTACTTAGAATTATTATATTACCACTTCCAAGTGGAATATTACCACTATACATTCCTTATTATTCCATATATACCATTATACATGTTCCTTCATCCTCACCTATTTATATTGTAGTTGTTTTATATATTATATCTACACGTATATTGAAAACTCAATCATAAGTTTTGCTTTTGACTGTAGCATATTTTAAAGAATCCAGAGAAGAATAGCTTATTATATGTGCCCAGATAGTGACCATTTCTGTTGCTCTTCCTTTATTGATGATATCCCAAGCTGCTCTGTGGTGTAATTTCTCTTTTAGCTCAAGAACTTTCTTTAGCTATTCTTTCAGAGCAGATCTGGTAATAATGAATTCTCTTAAGTTTTCTTCATCTGCAAATGTCTTTCCCCCTTTATTTCTGAAAGACATTTTCACATAATACAGAATTGAATTGACAATTCTTTACTTTCAACACTTTAAAATTGTTGTGCCACTTCCTTCTGACATCCATAGTTTCTGATAAGAAATCATTTGTAATTTGAATTATTGTTCCCCTGTAAGTAATGTGTCATTTTTCTTATCTGCTTTAAGGTCTTTGTCATAATATTCAATAGTTTGGTATTGATGTTTCTAGATGCAGATTTCTTTGAAATAAGCATCTCTGTGGTTTAGTGGGTCTTGACTCTATGTTTATATCTTCAGCCAAATTTGGGAAGTTTTCAGCAATTTTTTCTTCAAATACTCTTTTTTCACTGTCCTCCTCTTATTTCTCTTTTTCTGAGATTCTAAGGACACAAATGTTGGATCTTTTAGTATTGAACAATAGGTCCTGAGACTCTGCTCATTTATTGTATCCGTCAGCGTGCTCACAGCTTTCATCAGAAGAACTGAAAATCAGTGATGTGTACATGTCTGTACACACAAGTATTTTACCCCAATATGATGTATGAATATAATGCACCAATAAAAATTAAAAAAAGAAGAATTGACCACGTAACCTAAAGGAAGGAAGGTTTATTTGCTCGGGGTTTCAGGTTGGCTCCATGTGAGGCTAGGGACCACAGATCTTAGGACATGGCAGAGAGGAGCCGAGAGAAGAGAGCAAGGCTTCACTCCCCACACCATGGAGGTCAGAAGCAAGAGAGAGCAAGCAAGGGGAAGAGGAACATATATAGCCCCAAGGCTGCAGCCTCAAAGACCCATCTTCTCCAGCCATACTCTACTGGCCATTGTAATAAGCCTATTGCAATGGATTTGTTCACTGCTGAACAACAACCAAGCCCTGCTTCCAACGTTGCCATCCCGTTTTCATGAGAGATGGAGAGTATTCTATTTCCAAACCATCACATTTATATTGTTATCTTTTTCTTTGCTCCGACTGGATTAATTTCTAATGGCCAATTTTCAAGTTTGCTTATTTCTCTGCCATTTAGATTATGTCATCCAGTGAGATGCTTTTTATTTTATTTATTGTATTTTTTAGTTCTAAAATTTCCATTTGGTTCTTTTTCCAAATTTCTACTTCTTTGTTAAAGCACTCTATCTTTTCATGTATTTCAAAATTCTTTGCCTCTGATTCTTGAAGCATTTTTATAACCACTCTTAAAACCTTCACCTGAGTCAGACATGGTGACACATACTTGTAATCCCAGTACCCGAGAGGCTAAGACAGGAGGATCGCAGGTTCGAAGACAACCTCACCAAGTAGTGAGACTCTCATCAATCTAGTGATACCCTATTTCTAAATAAGAAATAAGATCAGGCTGAGGGTGTAGCTAGAAGGCAGAATACCTCTGAGTTCAATCGCCAGTACCACATACACACACACACACACACAAAAAAAAACCCTTCACTCTGTAGCCCAGCATCTGTGTCATCCTGATGCTAGTATCTGTCATTGTTTCTTCTTAGGGGTGTTGAGATTTTCTTGGTTCTTCAGATGTGGCTAATTCGGTTGCATCTTGGACTTTTTTTCCCTTTTTATATTTTTGGCAATACTGGGTATTGAACCCAGGAGCATTCTACCTCTGATCTACACCCTCAGCCCTATTTTTTATCCTTTATTTTGAAAAAGGGTCTCATTAAGTTGCAGAGGGCCTCACTAAGTAGCTGAGGCTGTACATGAACTTGTGATCCTCCTGTCTCAGCCTCCCAAGTAACGGGATTACAAGCATGGGCCACCATGCCTGGCTCTGGGACTTATTATATTATGGCTCTGAATCCTACTTAACTCCTAAGGATAACATTGATGTTTTCATTTTAGTATGCAACCATCCAAGTCAGGTTCAGGTCACAAACTCCAACCCGCCTCCTGTGGGTTGTGATTCCAACACCAATCTGTTTTCCAGGCCTCTGCACTGCTGTTTGGACCTGTTCTGTGTGCCACCAAGGGCAAGTCTAGAACCCAAGTCTAGGGCCTGAATGGGAGCCTATCCTCTGGTTCTTTTCTCAAAGTCTTGGATAGACTTCTTAGGACTAGATCCACTCAAGTTTCTAAGTAACTTTATAGCGTTGGCCCCCCAAGCTTTTCCTTTCCACAGTTACCCTAGTGCTCTCTGGTTCCCTGTGACTCGCCTCTTCAGTCCTCCAGCCAGGAGGCCGAGGCTGTAGTTACCCTCTTCTGCTGGGCCTTTCCTATGACTGCATCTGCATCTGGGGCCAGTGGCAGGAGGAAGGAAGGAAGGAAGGAAGGAAGGAAGGAAGGAAGGAAGGGAGGAAGGAAGGAAGGAAGGAAGGAAGGAAAACAATAGCAGGTTCACTTCCCCCTCTTGGAACCTTGGCTACTGTGATCAGAGGGGAAAGCTTCCTCCCACAGAGGTTAAGGCGGTTGCAAGTCTCCTGCCACCTGCCAGGCTTTCTCACCCCCCCAGGCTCTTCCTGGTCTGCACCCAGGTCCCATCTGGGTTTGGGGCTGCCCAGGGCACACCAAAGGAGAGAAGGAAAACAGGAAGTTCACCACCAGCTCAGTGACACTTCAAATTCTGGTCCTCCCCCATCTTTCCACCATCCCCCAAACAAATGAATCCTGCACTCTGCTCTATTCAGTGGGGGAGGGGGGATGTGCTTACGCCATCATGGCTGAAACTAGCACAGTAGAGAAGGTTGTGGAAGTGGCACAACTGTAAATCATACTGTGTCCTGGGCCCTTTTGTAAGCACTCATTTTACCATCGCAACATCCCCAAAGGGGACACTGCTACCCTTAAGGATATTGAGGTTCAGGGAGGTTAACCAACTTCTCCAAGGTCACACAGTAAGTGAATGGCCAGGATCTTTCCAGTCAGACAAGAGCATAACTACTCTTGAGTGGTGCCTGGCTTCCAATCTCGTCCAAAAGGCAGACCAATGGTTATAAAATGCCTATGCCCCAGAGATGAGGAGCTATTCCAGGTCACCCCCACCAGACAAGCACCCAGCAGGACTTCAGCTACCAAATTTCCAGCTCTTTTGAAGATGGAAACACAAGGGAATGATACCCAAGGCTAGAGGACACCTCTGTCCCTCATCAGAAGATGAAGCCGCCTTTCCCTGAAGGTGCTCACAGTCCCAGTAAGAGAGACAAGTAAGAATGCTGCATGAGAAGGTTCTGAAACATCTAGGCCCTCTGGCAAGTTGAAGAAGCCCCTCTCTCTCTCCCCACTATCTTGAGTCCTGTGCTATAGGGAGACAGGGCCCTGTGCTAGAAGGCACGCTTTGCAGAGTGAAGTGCAGGTTGGACTTCAGCTCCCTCTGGTCCTCTTGGTGGGAAGCCTTGTGCAGTGCACAGTATGCCCAAGAGTTCGTGGCAGCCCTGCTCTGGCTCCGTGTGCTAGCCAGAGATTGCCTCTGCTCCACTGGACCCCTCGCCCTGAGCCTTGGGGCAGAACCAGGAAGGTTTTTCAAACCGAGTGAAGCACCTGTAGCCAAATGAGGAAACAGGAGCCGTGTGACATCTTTGTCATACTGGCTGGTGGGGTCACCCCTTGCTTCTTTGCCCGAGCCCCTCCTAATCCTCTTCTCCCTCATCCAGGGCTGCGTCTCTTGCCTGTCATCCTTCTGTGCAGTTGGAATCGACAGATCCTTGGGCAGAGGGACTGGCCCCTCCTGTGACAGCAAACTAGTTCTAGATAAATGAGTATTGGTTTTGCTCTGTTTGTTTTTCATTTGTAGCTATCCTTTGAATTTTTTTCCCCTGCGAAATTGGTTAAGTGATGATAGTATGGGTCTGGTTGCGCAGTGCATTGATCTGGCAGTTCCTGGAGGCTGCATCTTCTTTCCCCCCACCCTCGGCCCCGCCTGGCTGCCCCTCTATTGTTGCAGGACAGGTAGGGAGGACAGGAACTGGCATGTATGGCGTATCGATGAGGCAACCTTGTGAGTGATGTGTGCAAGCCGCTGTGGCAGGCCTTATTGGTTCCATTTTGCAGATGAAGAAAATGGTGCTCAGAGATTCAGAAACCTGTTCAAGGCCACACAACCCAAACCCTGCAGGGCCCTAGGGGACCCATGGCTCCCCCTGCCCGATGACAGTGCTAGCAAGGGTCGGAAGAGGGAGTAGGAATGCGGAGCTTCTCTGGGGAGTGACATCAGGACCAAGGGGCCGTTCAAGGGTTGAACTCTTCATTCCCACACCCCAAGCTGTGACAGTGGTGAGACACTTCACTTCTCTGAGCCTTAAAAATAACAAAAATGCTGGGTGTGGTGGCACACATTTGTAATCCTCGCGCTTGGAAGGCTGAGACAGGAGGATCGCGCAGGTCTGGGAGTGTAGCCCAGAGGTAGAAGGCCCCTGGGTTCCATCCCCAGTACCACCAAAAAAATAAATAAATAAAATAACAAAAATAACTAAGCTGGCTGTGGTGGTGCACACCTGTAATCCCAGCACTGGGGATGCTGAGACGGGAGGATTGCAGGTTCAAGGCCAGCCTCAACAACTTAGTGAGACTTGGTTTCCAAACAAAAGGGGCTCAAGGTATAGCCCAGAAGTAGAAGATTTCTGGGTTCAATCCCCAGCACCAAAAATAAATAACAAAAAAACCCCTAACATTTCAGTGCTTACCATCTTCCACGGGACTGCTTGAAGCACTCTCTCTATACTATAGCACTCATTCAAAATGACCCTAGAAAGAGCATTGCCCTTATTTTATAGTCATCAGATAAGGGAAGTAGTGCAGATCAAAGGAAAAAAAAGATAAGAAAGCTGTTTATAAAGCATGCATTTGTGACTGTGGTTGTGTATATGTACATAGGAAACTTGCTGAGCTCACCATTGCTATTGCCCACCAAGGAGGAGCAGCCTCGGGGCCCTGGCCACCCCCACAGAGATTCTGACACCTCTGCAGCCGCGGGAGGCACCCTGGGCCTGGCCTGACACCCTCACACCCCTCCACCCGTGCACTCATCCTCCATGTCCATGGGCAGGTCCACAGCAAGGTGTTGTTCTGCGTGCTGGGGCCCGAGCAGACGGCGTTCCGGGAGACAATACGGTGTAGTGACATAGAGTGTGCCATCGGGCTCCTGTGTGAGGAAAGTAAAGCAGAGTTAGGGATTGGACAGTGGTGGCAGCAAGGCCCCAGCAGAGACCTGGAAGCAGAGGTCAAGGGCTCCCAGATGGGGTCAAGCTGAGCAGGGCCAGGAGTGAAAGACAGCAGGGCCTAGGAGAGCCAGTGAGTGGGAGATGGAAATCAGAGGGGTGGCAGGTGGCTGGGGCCTTTTGGATCCCATAAGGAGGCGGAGCTTGTTTTAAGCATGGTGGGTGTCTGGGAGGATTGAGTGACAGGTAACCTCGCCTCATGATGAGCCAAAGGTGACTACGTGCCTGTGGGGTGGTCTTTCCAAGACATTCATTTAAACTTCTCTGCTCCCCATTTTTTCTTTTTTCTTTTCTTTTCTTTCTTTCTTCTTCTTTTTTTTTTTTTGTACTTGGTATTGAACCTGGAGGCTTCTACCTCCAAACTACACCTCCAGCTCTTTGATTGATTGATTGATTGATTGATTGATTGATTGATTTAAACAGGGTCTCACTAAGATGCTGAGGCTGTCTGAAGCCTGTGAGCCTCCCAAGTACTGGGATTACAGGGCTGAGCCACCACGCCTGGCTCTCCATCCCTTTTGTAAAGCCCTTTAGAGGCCCTCACTGTGCTCAGGGTTGAGGCAGCTCCCTGGTGTGGCCCTGCTCCCACGGCCTCCAGGGCACTCCTTCCCAAGGCCCTGGCCACCCCTCCAGGTTTGCTGACCCCCACTCCTTCCTGCTGATCTCCTCGGAACCCACTAGCTCTGCTCTTTCCACCTGAGCTGGACCCCACACCTAAATCCCGGCAGAACTCTCCATGCCAGCCTGGACCCTGACAGTTAAGGGCCGTGCGCCTAGCTCTCAGAGTGCCTGCTGACCACGCCAGATATGAGTCCCATGGAAGAGCGACTATCTGCTCTCTCACCAGACCCTGCAAGCTCCTGGGCGGGCACTGGACTCTGCCCACCCCCGAGCCATCTGTGGCAGCCACCGCAATGCACCTGCAGAATGCGGCAGGTAGTCAGTCAACACGAAGGACTCAGAATAAGATGTGGTCTCGAGTTAAGGCTGCCCCTCCCCCTTCTGCCCTGTCCCAGGCCCAGGGAAAGAACCCCCTTTTCTTTTCCCACGTAGAGGCAGTCTTCCCCACAGTGGCCAGGCCACTCCGAGGGGCTGGGAGCCAGGCCTGAGGCTGAGACCAAGAGGTGGAGGCCGACGGTGCTTGTAAAAGGCCCGGTTACATTTATTGCTGTGTTCTTATTAAGCACCAGGAGAGGAGAGATGAATCATCCCCCTCCTCCCGCCCACAGCCCGGGAGATGGAGGCCACCAGCCAGCCCAGCCTTAAATCTCAGGAAACTTAGAAGTCACAAGCACTCAGGGCCAGCCCTGCATCAATGGGGCCAGAGAAGAGGCACATGCCTCCTCAGGATAGCTTGCCTGGTACCCAACAGGGTCCAGGCCCAGGGCAAGAAGGGAGAGGGGCAGGAGCGGGAGTGGGATTCCTGAGACGTCCTGGGAACAGCCTTCTCTATTCAGATCTGCACTGAATGCTGTGTGGCCTTGGGGAGGTGAGATGATCTCTCTGAACCTGTGGGTGACAAACTTTACTTACCAACAGAGAGCACTCCCCAGGGATATGGTCCCTCTCCCCTCGATCAGCCCATTTTACAGAAAGGAAAAACAGGACACAGAGGGGACAGTGGCTCAGACCCCCCACAACTGCTGCCCTGACATATTGGGGTGCAGTGGCCCCGTGGAGGGGACAACCCTGGAAGGTGTGGCCAGGGGCCATGTCTACAGCCATGACCTCATGGTGTCCCCACCTAACCCCTGATCCAAAGCTGCAGTGCCCACCACCGTCCTGTAGCAGAGCTGGGTCCTTAGCAGGTGCCCTCTCTCCCGCCCAGGAGCGCACAGATGGACGGCTGAGCCCATCACAGAGGGAGCTGCTGAGGCACCGCCGCCTGCCCACTGAGCTCTTTAGCTTTTTTCTTTTTTCTGTGTGTGTGTGTGTGTGTGTGTGTGTGTGTGTGTGTGTGTGTGTAATTGGTTTCAGTGAGATTTATTGAAGTTTTTAAACCTTTTTTATTGTGAAATATAACACAAATACCCCAAATCGAATAGCCCATAAATGTAGAGTTTAATGAGTTCTACAGAGCAAACGTCCAGGGAACACCCTCCCAGGCCCCGGGAGGCTGGACGCACCAGCGTGCCAGGAGCCCCCGCGTGGCCTCCCCTGCCCGCTCAGGAAACCTCGGCCCGACCTTCGAGTCTCAGGAGGCCTCTTCTGTCCCCTGTTGAGCCCAGACACCTGGGAGTTCCAGAGAATTCAAAGCAGCGAACATGAAGGCAAGAGACGTGGGTCCTACCCCCTCTCCTGTTTCCGCATCTGTAGGGGCCGGGACCGTGTGACCCCAAATCCTAAATCAGTGGGGAGAAAACTCTGCTGGGACAAGATGTGGGACAGCACCCTGCAAGTGGCATCTCCTTCCTCCTCCTTCCCGGGAGGAGGCGGTGGCCACCTGCACTCCAGCAAGGCACTGTGTCCAGCTGGGAAGGGGTCGCTGTGTGCCTGCCTGGCAGATGGAGCTTTGGGGTCCTCTGCCTAGAAATCTGTGGGGACCCTGGGGCTCCTCAGACCTCTCAGTGTCTCCCCACCCCCAGCAGGAACCTGCTATCTAATTAGGGTTCCTCCAGGACCCAAGCAGGTTTCTCCAGTCTGGCTGTCACACAGGAATTCTGCTGTGACTTTGGGTCCTGGCAGCCAGTGCCTGCACCTGGTTTGGCTGAGCCGCTGCAGCCTGGGTCCTGAGCAGCACTACCAGGAGACAGGAGGAAGGTAGGGCAGGAGGGTGGCGCCAGCGCTCTGAGCCTCTTCCTAGAACCAAGCATGCAGGGGCACCTTGCATTCATCATCCCGTTTCCTCGGCCTCCTCTGACATTTTGGAAAAAACGCTAACACCTGCATTTGCCAGAGGAGGACACGAGGACTTGTGTAGAGTCGCACAGGTTAGCGCAGCGGGAGCAAGCTGAGAAAGAGGCCTGACTCTTGACTCTGGAGCTTCACACGCCGAGCCTGGCAGGAATCAGGGAAGGAAGCCCACCTCTGCCCCAGGTCTCGCCCCCAGGTCCTTGATCCTCATGGGGAGTCTGGAGCTGCTGAGGATGAAGGGGTGGCTGAAGTGTCGTGGGAAGTCAGTGGCAAAGGAAGGTGAAATGAGCTGGAAGGAGGAATGGGAACGGGAGAGGGCAGAGGGGGCGGAGAAGCTTCCCAGAACAGGCCAGGTTTCCAGCTGGGAGAACCTGGGAGACCGCAGAACCCAAGTCCAAGATAGGAAAGAGCCGGGTTTGATTGGGGCGGAGCTCGATTTTGAAGACTTTATGTGTCTCATCATTCACTTTATCCCTTGCAAAGAGACTGCCATGGTGTGAACTCTATTAATGCGGGCAGGCGGACGGAAGGTCTGTGGGCGGAAGGGAGGGCCAAAGGGGTGAGCACACTGTGGTGAGCTCCTCTGAGCATCACTGCATCCCAGGGGAAAGAACCCTGCAAGCAAGTCACATCACCACAGCTCCTTACCCAGGATCCCACGGCCTGGGCTCTCCTCTCCTCCTGGTCCTGTTCCCCTCCACTCCTGGCCTTCCTACCCTTGGTCTTTATTTTTTTTTCTCTCTCCTTTCCAAACTCCTTTGCTCACACCAGTGAGCCCATCCTGGTGAAGCTGGGACTCAGAGAGGCCTGGAGTCGTGGCTGAAGACACCCAGTAAGGCCTGGCACCCAGGTGGAGCCAGACTGCCTGGCCATCCAGCTCCTGGGGCTCCTGGCTGAGCACGCGCTGGTAAAGAGAGCCCTGCGGGGGCTGCATTTTCTGTCTCCAAAGTTGCTAAAACGAGCCAAACTCCCTGCACACCGGGCCCCTGCTGTCCAGCCTAAGTTAAGGCCACAGCTTCTCAGCAGCAGGCTGTGACTGCTCCAGTTGCCTTTCCTGGTGACTGATTTTAGTTGAATAATTTTGCATGATCTCCGCACAGCATGGAGAGAAAGCTGAGCTGAAGACCAGGGGCTTGTACTGAGGGGAAGGGATAGAATTAGAATCTAAAGAACATCCTTCGTACCCGGCCTCAGCCAGGGACTGGACTTCCTGCATCAACGGTCACTGGTCACCCCAGATGCCAGCAGCCCCTTCCTCCATGCAATGTCCCAAACGGTTTGCTAAGGGGAAAGTGAAGACTTAATTGTTCCCCTTAGTGAACAATAGCCTTGGGCATTCATGGGTGGGCCCCACATTGGTATTGATGGATGTGCCAGGACTACACAGGCCTTAGCTCACTGAACCCCCACCGTCCCCACCCACCTGTCCCCACCCAGGCAGCCGGCCTTGCCATCCCCAATGTACCAGGAGCAAGCAGCACCCTTACCTGAGACCCATCCCGCAAGGGTCCCTGGAGCCAAGGCCATTCCTAGACCACAGACTTCACACAGGAGCGCCCACGACTCCAGCACCAAGATGGTAGAGAACTGCTTCCAAACTGGGAAAAGAGACAAGTCTCAGAGAGGGATTCAAGGTGGGGAAGGAGTTGGCCTGCAGGTCCCCGGGCCAGTTAGAGATCAGAAAAATCACTTAGAATCACAAGCTAAAGCTACCAGGACTCCTAGAGGTCTTCGAATCACCCTCTTCATTTTACAAATGAATTTTACAACAACCCAAAGACAGACAGCTTGACCAAGGTCACCCAACAGCAGAAATGCTCCCCACCGCCACAGCCCCCACCTCTCCTCTCCTCTCCCCTCGGGCCAGCCCAGCTCCAGAGAGGTTAGATTAGGACAGGGCCAGAGATGGAGGGGCTCCCAGGCCAGCCCCAGGCGGGGACTGAGGGCTCCCCTGCTGTCCCACCCCCGCTCATTACTATTCCTGGCAGCGTCCCCCTCACTCCCCTTCCCGTGGAAACCCAGTGATGCCGAGAGCTGGAATTTGGACGTTTTCCCAGCATTTGGGCTGTTAATTAAAACTAATAAATCTGCCACTTGGAGTTGGGTTGAAGAGGAGAAGGGAGAGGCAGGGGAGGAGAGAGGGATTCAGGCGTGGGATCCCCCCACACATTCATGCCGTCCTGCCTCCCGAATTATTTTCTCTATTGGCCACTCATTCATTCCATGCTTGACTCTCCAGCTTCCAGCAGGCCCAGCCCCTGCCTAGGCTAGCTCTGGCTCCTTCTAAAGAGGAGAGGAAGACTTGTTTCTAAGACAAGGCCGCTCCACTGAGCACAGAGGTGCGAGGTCCAGCTGGGGCCGACCTGGTTCCAGCAGCCACTTCCTGGCCTTCTGACCTCTGAGGAGCTCACCCCTCTACCTCAAAAGTGCAGATTATAACCCTCCATAGAAAGGTCCTCATGAAGAGGACACGAGAAAGTGTGTGCACAATGGCCTGTAACAAGCTACAGTGTGATCCCTCTCTGCGGTTTCCTGTGCTAATCTCCATGTCCGTCCTTCTTTCTTACCCCAGAGGCCCCCACAAACATCGTGGGTTGTAAAAGAGTAAGGATACCATTATCCACCTCAAGTCTGTAAAGCAGATTTAAATTTGCTGAACTCTCACAGACTGCGGGGTGTCATTTCTGCACCCCTGTAGCTCAGGCCCAAGGCTGTGCACTCTGTGGGGTAATAATAGTGTGTTATTCATCTTTATTTCCTCAGTGCCCACGACGAGAGCTAGATGCGTAACAAGTGTTCAATCAGTTTGTCTTGGATGGAGGGATGAAATGCTTCCATGCCTGGAGGGGATTTCAATTCTACTTGTCTAGCTAACACTCTGTCCTCTGGACCTTGTAACAGCCCCCCTTTCCTTGGGCAGCTGCATCTCCCCTCCCCAGCCCTGGTTCCTTTTACCTCCTTGCTGGTTGGGTCAGAAGCTTCCCCAAGATCTATCTCCCTCGGGCGTCTGGGGAGCCCTTTTTCCCGTTCAGTCGTGAAGCCAGAGTATGGGTAGAACTGCCTGCAGGCACGGTTCCAGGCTTCCTTACTAGAAAGATGAAGTCGGGTGCCCAGACAGGACAAGGTGAAAAATGAGTGCCAGGCCAGAGAGCCCTGACCCTCTTATGATTGATTTATATGAGCCAACAAAATTCCCCATTTCATTAAACTTAATCAAGCGGGGATGCTGCCCTTCCTAGCCGTTGCCTCACACCACATCTATTTTCCCATTTAGTTCTCTCAATAACAATTCGAACGAGGCCAGCAGGGGCCATAAGTCCATTCTGCAGATGAGAAAGACAAGTCTTGAGAGAGCAAAGTGTTTGCCAAGGCCACACAGCTGGCAGTGGTGGAATTAGAACTGATCATTTTCTAGAGTAGCAGGTGCTGGTTCAGGGGCTGATACACATTCGCCCAACCATCCTTTCAAGAACAGTGACAGCCGGGTGTGGTGATGCTTGCCTATAATTCCAGTACTTGGGAGGCTGAGACAGGAGGATCACAGATTTGAAGCCAGCCTCAGCAACTTAGCCAGACCCTGTTTCAAAATAAAAATTGAAAAGGTGCTGGGGGGTATAGTTCAAAGGGAGAATATGCCTAGGTTCAAACCCTAGTAGCCAAAAAAAAAAAAAAAAAAAGTGACAGCACCACCATCAATCTGCCTTTATACAGAAGGGGAAACTGAGGCTGGAGCAGTGGAGTAACCTACCCTAGGTCATCAGCTAGTCCTCAGTCAACCAGAGAGAGTGCCACTGAAGACAGAGTGACCGCCAAGGACAGGGCCTTTTCAGCTGCCGTCTGGGAGAGGACCCCATCTGGGCAGCAGAAGACTGAGAGCAGAGAGGTAATGAAGCGCTTGCTGCATGCACAGCTTTGTGCCTGGGCGACAGGATGCAGGCCACCGAGCCTACCCTCGATGGGGAAATAAGGCGTGCATGTGAACAAGGATGCTGCAGAGAGTGGGGCTCCTAATGGAAGCCCCAGTGAAGTGCTGGCCCTGCCAGGGAGAGAGGACTCCAGTGGGGGGAGGGACAAGGAAGAACTGAGGAAGAGTCACAGGAAGCATGGCACTTAAACATGACCTTTAATATAGCTGGGATCTGCTGGGCGTGATGCCACACGCTTGTAATCCCCGCGCTTGGGAGGTGGAGACAGGAGGATCGCACAGGTTCAAAGCCAGCCGCGCATGCTGGCTTAGGAGACCGTGTTTCCAAATAAAAATATAAAATAGGTCTGGGAGTGCAGCCCGGAGGTAGAAGGGCTTCCAGGAACCCCAGTACCACCAAAAAAAAAAAAAAAAAATAGGTCTGGGAGTATAGCCCGGGGGTAGAAAAGCCTCTGGGTTCTATCCCCAGCACCACCAAAGAAATTGCCAAGATGACACAGTTTGAGCTGTATCTGTCAGGCAACAGGAAGTGATGTAGTTAGAAGTGAGGCTTATTTCTGACCGCTATTCTAAGCAATAATCTGGTAGCCACACCTAAGACAGATCAACAGAAGGGGAGGCCAGTAGCAGGAGGCTCCTGGGACAGTCGGCAGAGGCTGAGAGGCCGCAGCGGGTGCGGGGGAGTTGGTGGCACGAAGAGTCCAAGACATCAGAGGCAGAGTCGCTAGGGAAGCACGAGGGGTGCTGGGGGGGCTCGTAGGAATCAAGCTGGTGTGGACCTGAGCTGCCACGCAGGTCCCCAAGGACCACGAATGGGATGGCACGCTCTGAACCATGGCGAACTGGGTTCTCTGACACCGCCCTAGGAGCCCGAGTCAGCCTGCGCCGAGCAGGTGTTCAGTGAGTGCTGAGAACAGGAGGATTACGAGACAGGTGGATGAAGGAGAGCATGAATGCTCCAGAGGAAGAATGCTCCGTGGATGAATGAAAACTGAGTGAATGAGCAAAGGACGGGAAGAGGGAGGGAGGACAAGAAGAAGGAGGGAGGGAGGAAGGGAGGCAGGGAGGGAGGGAGGCAGGGAAGGAGGGAGGTGCAGCGGCTCCCAGAGCTCCCAGAAGGCCCCCTGGCCTTCTCCCACCTCCCCACTCAATCCCAAGCCTGAGGCCGGGGCTGAGCAGGCCTCCACAGCTGCAGTGCTTCCCTAGAGGAAGGAGGAGGGGGCAGAGGGCAGGGAGGGATTGAAGGATAAACTATTAACGCCTCCCTCCTGCTTCTGAGAAGTAGAAGCACTTGGAAGCAAATGTTACTCAAAGCACAGTCTAAATGTATACTATTTTTTATATGTTCCACATATAAATAATTTTTTTTTTAAAAAAACCTGCTATATAGCCAAGCGTGGTGGTGCACGCTTGTGATCCCAGCATTCAGGAGGCTGAGACCGGAGGATCACGGTTCACAGACAGCCTTAGCTACTTAGTGAGGCCCTCCACAACTCAGTGAGACCCTGTTTCAAAATAAAAATACAAAATAGGGCATGGGGGTATAACTCGGAGGTCGAATGCCCCTGGGTTCCATCCCCAGACCCACAAAAAAAAAAAAAAAAAAAAAAAAAACCCTGCTATAGCTAAAAACAGTAGTGCAGGCCAATAATCCCAGTACTTGGGAGCCTGAGAGGAGGATCACAGGTTCGAGACCAGCCTCAACAACTTAGTGGGACCCTTAGGAACTTAGCAAGACCCCGGTTTCAAAATAAAAAGGGCTGGGGTGTAGGTGAGAGGTAGAGTGATCCTGGGTTCTATCCTCAGTACCACCAACCTTAAAAAATAAAACTCTGCTATCACATAAAGCTACACTAGACTAGGCTCCCCACCAGCCCTGCTGGTCTGGAACAGAGACAGGGCCACACCCGGGGACAGCCTGGGTGGGCACCATGCTTTCTTACCATGGGCCTGGCCAGGGAGTCAAGGGTGTCTGAGCCCTTGTAGAGCCTGGGGCTGAGGTGGGCAACCTGCAGCAAGCCCCCTACTGGGAGCACACCTTTCCCTTCATGGAAATCAAACCCCTGCCAGCCAATATTGATCCCACTGTAAATATGATTATAGGTTATCGACACCCTTATTTGTCTCTGTAGCAGCACTGGGAGGTCTCTCCCATTTCACAGGTGAAGACGCTGAGACCCACAGAAAGTGGCCTCCCAAGTTCACACAGTGCGTGGGAGGACCTGGTCCAACAGGAAGTGCAGGAGGCGGCCAGTCGCCTTCCACTGCCCTTCTCTCATTTGTACAAAGTGGGGCTTGAAAGAAGATCAATGTAAATTAGCACAGCAGAAAACCGCTGCCACAAATAGCCAGTGCCCCCAGGCGTGGGGCAGGCAGAGAGGCCCCGGGGTTAATGTTGTTGGGTTTCCTGTCTGCCAGGCCCTCCTGTGCTCGGAAAATGAGTCACCTCCTTCACCCAGGGCGGCAACACATTCTCTCCCCTTCACAGTGAGTCTGGGCAAGGTGAGTGCCCACAGTCACAGATCCAGGGCGCAGCAGAGTCCGGACCCAAACCCAGGCAGCACCACCGAATTATTGGCATGCACCCCCAAGGCTGCTCCCAGGTGGCTCACACCACCCCCGAGCCTGCCAGTGGTTATGTGAGGACACTGACAGGGCTGCAGGAAAACGTGCCTGCCCGGTGCTGTAAGGTCTTGTCATGGTCCCTGGGGCTTGGGCGGCACCCAGGAGCCTTTTGTTGTTGTTGTTCCAAAGGCAAGAGAGGACTTGAAGAGGGTGGATGCAAGCCACACCAGGTGTGTAGGCCGGGCAGCTGGGCAGGAAGGAGCGGCATCCCACTCTGCAGAGCCAGTGGACACAAGGACGTCACCTGAGTGCAGACAGGGCTCTGTAAGCCCAGGATGCTGGGCCTGCTGGGTAACCGGAGTCAGTTCCTGCCCCTCTCTGGTCCCAGCTTTCTCCTCTGAAAATAAAGTGGGGCAGGGAGGGAGACAGGGCTGATGGAGAGGGGGGTGAGGATTCCCTGTGTCGCTGCACTATTTCAGTTTCCCAAAGGGCGGTTGGCAGCACAGTGGAACACAGGAAAGAGATTGGAGTGGGGGTATGACAGCCAGCACTCCAGGGACTGTGCTGCTAGAGCCCCCAGAAGCCAAAACAGCGCCAACACCTCCAGCTTCTACCCACCAGCCTGGACTTACCCCACCCTAAGGTCCTATGAAGGTGGCATGCAGGGGACACACCGGAGAGGCTCCTCGTTGGGCTACTCCAGCCGCCTCTGGGTCCTCACTGTGAAAGGGAGAGTGGGCTGCGGTAAGATGGGGCTATTCTTCCACCTGGTTCCCTGCTGCTCCAGGGAGGGCAGGAGGAGGACCAGTCTTCCTGGGGTACAGCACTCTCCAGAGGGGGGCAGACCTGACGCAGGAGAGCACTGGCTGCAAAGCCTGTGACAAAGAAGGATCTTTGATGTCTTCATTTCAACTCTGGTTGGAGCAGGAAGGCCACTTTCTTCAGGAAGCCCCCATGATTGTCCTGGTGTCGACAAACCGAATTCATGCTCTCCCCTTCCTTCCTCCCTGTTATGGTTTGTATCTGGAATGTGCCCCCAAAAAGTTTATGTGTTGAGCCAGGCGTGGTGGCATACACTTGTGATCTCAGCACTTGGGAGGCTGAGACAGGAGGATCGCACTTACTTAGTGAGGCCAGCCTCAGAAACTTAGTGAGGCCCTCAGCAACTTAGTGAGATCTTGTTTCAAAATAAAGAGAATAAAAGAGGGCTAAGGGTGTAGCTGAAAGGTAGAATGCCCCTGAGTTTTATACCCAGTACCACAAATAAAAAGCTTATATGTTGAAAGCATAGTCCCAGTACAAGTCTCAGAGGTGGGGCTTTGAGACAATGACTGAATCTGGAGGGCTATAACCTCATCAGCGGATCAATCCCTTTGATAGGCAAATCATTTGAATGATTTACTAGCAGTGGGGAAACAGTGGCAGGCGGGCCATGGTTGGAGGACGTAGGTCACTGGGGGTGTGCCCTGGGGACTCTACCTGTCCCTGGTCCCTTTGTGTGTCTTGTTCTGCCTCCTGGCTGCCACGACCTGAGCCCTGTCCTTTGCCCCGTCCTTCCACTGTGATGTTTCTGCCTTGGAGCTGGCCAGCCGTGGGCTGAACCTCTGGTCGTGAACCCAAACCAACCTTTCCTTCTCTACAGTGTTCTTGCCAGGTGTTCTGGTCACAGCGACCAAACGCTGACTAGCACACTCCCCATCTCAGCCCACTCCCTGTGCCTTGCCTGCACAAGTATCTGAGCGTGCACGTGCACACACACACACACACACACGCGCACACTGGTGCCCAAGCCCGTGTCTTCCACCAACTGACCACACTCTTCTACACCAGCCAGACTGACCTCCGAGCCCAGTCTGAGACCCGTGGGAGAAATCACAAAGCCGGGACCCTGTCCTCTTCACCAATTTCCTTCTTCTCTGACTTTGCAAGTCCTTTGACAACCGGTGAACTTCCAGGACTCAAGTGCAGGGCAACTCTTTGCAAGAAAAAAATAAAGATTGAAGAGAACTCTGGGAAATAAACACAGAGCCTGCTTTCTTCCCGAGCCCAGCCTTCTAATCAGGCTGCAAGAAAGATCCTGTGACTACCGGGTCTCTCCTGGGCCACTTCCACTGTGCAAGGTTGCCAGTGTGTTAAAACAACAAAGGCTTTGCCAAAATTGGCTCGCAAAAAATTGTGGTATGTATTACATCTTAACATTTAACAATTTAATGCTTTAACACAAAAATTACAATGTAATATAATTGCTCTATTAACAAGATAATTACAGGTTTATTTTAATTAATTCATAATACGCTACAGATGGTGTGGTCTGCTAATAGGGCTGAGTTTAACGTTGTAGGATGAGCGATTTCTGGGAAGCCCAACAGGTAAGCCCTAAGACAGGAAAACGACCGCGCGGAGGCGGCCGTGGGGCCTGGGACTGTGGAGCCCGGTTTATGATTGCCAGGCTCCAGTGACCCTGCCCAGCTGTTTCCCTCCAAGACAAGATCTGCTCCTGAACATGACCCCTGAGACACCCAAACATATAGAGAGCCAGGTAACTTCTAAATGAACAGGGCAGATCCTCCACTAACCTGATGGGGAGATCAAGGCCTTGTGCAGCAGAGACAACCCTGGGATGGAGCCTACACCCCAGCATTGTCCTGTCGTGAACACAGGCCTCCTTCCCCAGGTATAGGATGTGGCCCCAACTGGACCAGACAGCACTGGCTGGGGCTCTGAGCTGCGGAGGGAGGAAAAGCACAGCCCAGGACAGACAGCAGCCACAAGGCAGAAGACAGGCAGGACCCCCCAGCAGAATCCACCCAAAGCCTCCCAACACTCTCCCCGCATCAAAGCCGGGGTCACAGTGACCTTCATTTGCCCCTCAAACGCCAAGTTCAAGGATTTTCCTCTTGCGGCTTCCTTTGTGTCTCAGTTTCCCCAACTGTGAAATGGGGAAAATAATCACACCCACCTCATAGGGCCACAGGGAGGAGTCAGTCTGGGTCAAAGGCGGGGTGGAGCTGAGCTGCGGCCTGTCAGTAGGGAGGGAGGGTAGAGAAGGAAACTCTTCCCTCTCTTTCTTACACCTCCTCGGTTCAGATGCAGCTCCAAGGGCTCCAAGACCACGTGTGTGTGTGTGTGTGTGTGTGTGTGTGTGTGTGTGTGTGTGTGTGTGTGTTACTGAAGATGGAACCCAGGGGCATTCTACCTCCAAGCTATACCCCCAGCCTTATTTTTTTTTTAATCTTTATTTTGAAACATGGTCTCACTTGAGTTGCCAAAGGCCTCACTAAGTAGCTGCAGCTGTCCTGGAACCACAATCCTCCTGTCTCAGCCTCCCAAGGTCACCCCATGAGAAGCCCTCCCCACCCACCCTAGCCAGGCAACTGCCCCCTGGGCGTGTCCCCCTCTTGACCTCAGTTTATCCTATTGATAGCACTCTTGGTACTTAATTTTGTCTTATCTATTTGTTTACATTGGTGGTTCTTCATGAGCAGTGATCTTGAAGCCCAGGGGATATTTGGAAATATGTGGACATGCTTTGGGTTGATACAGTTGAGCAGGGGGTCAGCTGCTGGGGTCCAGCAGGTGGAGGCCAGGGGTGCTGCTAAACAGCCCACAGTGAACACTGCAGACACAGCAAGGAGTTGTCTAGCCCCAAAGGTTAGTAGTACCAGGACTGAGAAATCCTGGTTTGGGTTTGTTATTTATTTTTGTCTCTTCTGTGAGCAGGGCTGTCTTATTCTCTCTTATATTCACAATATCGGCTCCTCGTAGACGCTCAGTCAATATATGTTAACTGGCAGTTCCCATAATAATGGTCCATATGTAGCAAATTATCTAAAAATGCTGAAGGAGGATGTGATTGTTCTGTGACTTAATAGCTGAGTGGATGCGGTGAGTCACTGAAACTCCCTGAGCTTGGATCGGCAATTTGCTCATTTATGAAATAGTATAAACATTGATGCAACCAGCATGTACCCAGATCTCTGAGTTCCTGTCCCCTCCTTAGAGCCAGGCTGGAGACTTCTGCAGCCCTGTGGCTTCATCCTTTGGGACACATCGTGAGCCACCTCCCCTGGGGACCTCCTCTGACCCTGGCCACCCCCGGCCACCTCTAAGCAAAGTAGGTCTTTCTTCTTCCCCTAGAGCCCCCTGTCCACCTGCTTGATTTTGCTGTTGGCTTGAAATACCCAGGAAATTCCAGCCCTATCGGATTTCTGTCCCTTTGAAAAGAAATAGTTCGATTTGGGGTGGGGGGGGGGTTACTGGAGATTGAACCAGGGACATTCTACTTACACACACAATCTGTGGGGGGGTTTGGGGGTTTTTTTTGTTGTTTTTTGGGGGTTTTTTTGTTGTTGTTGTGTGTGTGTGTGTGTGTGTGTGTGTGTGTGTGTATGTGTGTGTTAGGATTAAACCCAGTGGTGTTCTACCTCTGAGCTACACCACCAACCCTATTTTACTTTCTTTACTTTGAAATACAGCCTTACTAAGTTGCCTACACTGGCCTCAAACCTACGATCCTCCTGTCTCAGTCTCCCAAATAACCAACAGGCATGCGCCACCACACCTGGCTTAAGAACAAATAGTTTGTTCTCATTTATGATCCCAAAATGAAATTCATAGAGCGTATAAGCTGCCTAGACACATCGTTTGAAAATAAATCAACATAATGCCTTAACTGTAATATAACAGAAAGGTAAAATGAAGATAATTTATAGTAAAATATGTATTTTGGTATGTAAATGCTCAGGCCTGACCACACGAGAAGACATAATGGAGCTGTTGAGGGCTTATTCCCTCTCATCAGCTCTCCACGAGGTAGAAAATACAGCCCCAAATGTAGCCTGACACTTGGGGGTTGGATCTAGAGCCCAACTGCCACTAACAGCGTTGCCATCGGAAATATGATTTCCCAAAAATGATGAATAACTCTCGGTAATGTTTCCAACAGAACAAGGTACAATCTTCCTCCAATTTACACGGTAGTTGTTTTCCTGGAAAATTCTGTGTGTATTAAATCCGTGACACAAATGCTTTATATTTATATATAAAATGGAGTCGAGTTCCAGGCTCAAGTAATTATCAACAAGTTTTTTACCTACTTGAATGTCAACACGGATAGTTGAAAGTCATGTGGGGTGAAGAGTGGGTCTTCCTTGTGCCAGGAGCATTCCGCGTATTAAAGGACATGTGGCACTCTCGGCCCCTCCCCTTAAATGCCAGCATCTACTAAAGTAATTGTAAGAATCAAAAATGTCCCCCACTTGTTTGAAAAAAATCTGTCCCACTAAAGAGCCTAGTGATACATGCCTGTAGCCCCAGCACTTAGAAGGCTGTGACAGGGGGATCGCAGGGTCAAGGCCAGCCTCAGCGAGTTAGTGAGGTTCTCAGTGACTTAGCAAGGCCCTGTTTCAAAATAAAATAATAAGAAGAATAAGAATAAGAATAAGAATAAGAATAAGAAGAAGAAGAAGAAGAAGAAGAAGAAGAAGAAGAAGAAGAAGAAGAAGAATGAAATATTGATGGAGGTAAAGCTTGGCGGTACAAGGTCCCTGGATTCAATCATCAGTAACACACACACACACACACACACACACACACACACACACACACACATCTGTTCCTAAGGGATGGCATTGTCCCACACAGAATTTTTGCTGTAGCTTGGTTCTCTGTCTCACCCTCCTCTGAGCCATTAGAGGAACTTGTCCTGTCTGCCTCTGGGCTCCCAGGACCTAGCAGGCACTGGGTGCATGATGGGTGCTCCATTAATCCTGATGGGCTAAAGCATATGCCCTCCTACCCAGCCATTTCCCCTTAGCCAACTCCAGAGGTCACCTGCAGATGACTCCCACAGCTCCTGCCCCTTAGCCTGCGCACACCCTCAGTGTGCTCCCTGAGGTTACCAAACACATAGCTTGCACCCAAATTTCTGTCTCCTGTGCTCCTGGAACCATTACTATGCAATGAACCACTCAAAAGAAGTAAAAATGGAAATAATCTGCTATCTCCCCTGATTCTGCAGGTTGGCAGCAGGAGTCTCATTTATGGGGCTACATTTGGCTGGAAGGCCCACAGACCTTGGAGTTGGAAAAAGATCTCTCCACAGATAGGATCGTATCAGATCGGATCGGGCAGGGTGCCAACTCTAGCCTGGGAAAGACTCCATTCTTCTCCGGGTGGCCTCTCACCCTGCAGTAGCCAAACTGGCTGCCTTCTACTTCCTCATAACAGTGCCCAGGATGGCAGAGGAGGGAGCTTCAATACATAAATGCTCAGCCAAGCCTCTTGGGCCTGGGCCACAGACTCAAACAGCACCCTTCCCACTGTATTCTCTAGGCTAGGCCAGCCAGGTTCCAGAGGTGAGAAGGGAACAGATCCTATTTCTGTGGCTACATACAAGATGGGAGGATATATGGCCATTTTAAAAAGCCTTCCTGCAGGGTGTGATGGTGCAGGCTTGTAATTCCCATACTCGAGAGGCTGAAAGAGGAGGATCTCAGCTCACAGACAGCCTCAGCTACTACTTAGTGAGGCCCTTCCCAACTTAGTGAGATCCTATTTCAAAATACAGAATAAAAAAAATAGGGCTGGGAGTGTAGCTCAGAGGTAGAATGCCCCCGGTTCCATCCCCAGTACCACACACACACACAAAAAAATCCTTCCACTTGGGACCTGGGTATGGTAGCACACACCCGTAATACCAGTACTTGGGAGGCTGAAACAGGAGGATCGCAGGTTCAAGGACAGGCCTCAGCAACTTAGTGACTCTCAGCAACCTAGCAAGACCCTGTTTCAAAATAAAAAAAAAATAAAAATAAAAAGGATTGAGAATATAGCTTGGAAGTAGAATGCCTCTCTGGGTTCAATTCTCAATACTACAAAAAAAAAAGCCTTCTACTTGGGGTCTGCTCTGGGGAGAGGTAACCTATAACTAAGACATCAGCTGAATCAAGCAATGAAATGGCAGATGACCGGCTGCCAGCTTGCCTCCGTGGAAGAGGCAAGGGGTGAGGGGGGCGCTCTGGAGATGCCCAGCGTGCTGTAATGTGACTGGGCCACGCGGCTCCTGGCCATCAAGACCTTCTTAGCAGCCTCAGTTCCACTCCTCTACTTGTATCTTTCCACAAGACTGCATAATTCACCCAAGATACAATTACTTAAGGCAGAGCATAAACAGTGTGTGCCGCCAGCCCATGGGGTCTGTAATTCAGACACGTCTCCAGAGATAATTAGAACCTTCTCGAAATAGGAAGTTTTGAAATAGTGCTATAGCAATGTGACCCTGTGCCTGCTGAACTCAGGGTGGGGGCCAGGAATTCCACAGGGGAGGAGGGGGAGCTGAGGGCCAGGATGAGGGGCCAGCAGGACCAGTAAGTGTTGCAGAATGCTCTCCAGCTCAGACTGAAGAAAGTAGACACTTTAGTGTGTGTGTGTGTGTGTGTGTGTGTGTGTGTGTGTGTGTGTGTGATGTACTGGGGCATTAAACTTCTGAGCTACCCCCAGCCCTATTTTTATAAATTTTTTTTTTTTTTTGGTGGTACTGGGGTTCTGGAAGCCTTTCTACCTCCAGGCTACACTCCCAGACCTATTTTATACTTTTGTATATTTGGAAACAGGTCTCTTAAGCCAGCGCGGCTGGCTTCGAACCTGCACAATCCTCCAGTCTCCGCCTCCCAAGCGCAGGGATTACAAGCGTGCACCACCACGCCTGGCTTTTTTTTTTTTTTTTTTTTTTTTTGAAACAGGGTCTCACTAAGTGAGAGGTCACCAAGTTGCTGAGGCTGTCCTTGAACCTTCGATCCTCCTGTCTCCGCCTCAGTACTGGCATTATAGGCATGTGTCACCCTCCCTGTTTCACTTCCTTTTTATCTTTGCAATGGCAGGAGGAAGTCGAGTGTCAGGGGGAACATCTCTTACACAGGGACCACTTTCAGGCCATGTCACAGGGTTGTCTCCTTCTCTCCTGGGTTGAAAGGAGCGGTGGAAGGAGGCCCGCTGGACAGAGGCGGGATGTGGTCAGATGTGCCTGTCTAGCTGTGCCCAGCATCTGAGGAGGCAGAGTCTTTCTGGAAAAGGGAGGTAAGGAGACCCACTCCCCCTGGGCAGTGGTCTGGGCATCCTGCCCATTCTCATTCATCTGCAACCATTGTACAGATTTGGAAGCTGAGCCTCAGTGCAGCCAAGAGCACGGGGCTGCCAGGTGGGCAAGCAGGGACCCAGACCTGAGTCCACAGCCCATGGGAGCTTTTAGAGGTGGCAGCCAGTGAGCTGGCGCTCTGGGCAGAGGACCTCTTCAGAAAGGAAGAAACAGCTTTGCCTCAAAGTCCTCGATGGGCAGTCGCAGAACAGAGAGAAGAGCCATCAGGGGTGGGTGTTATCAAGAGATTGATTTTAGTTTGATATGAAAAAGAACTTTCTAACAGGCAGGATGGTCTCACCCTGGAATGAATGAGCCCTTTGGAAAGGTAGTGAGCTCCCAGCCGTGGAAGTGTGTAAGCACAGGCTAGAGGCCCATCAGGAGGACTTCTGTGGAAAGGTTAGCCCCACTACCTGTGAAATCTCTTGAAGCTTAAGATTCATCATTCAGGGGACCCCATACAAAGTCAAGAGGAGGCAGGGAGACCCAGGGCCTCGAGGAGGGGCTCTGGGCTCCACCGTCTCCCTGGCCTGGCCCTCCCAGAGCCTCTAGATGTTTTATTTGCTGCTTTGGGCTGGCAGAGCCGCTGGCTGGGGGAAGGGAGGGCAAGAGGTTCCCCCACCCCGCCTGCAAGCTGAATGCAAGGAGTTAACCCCCTGACCCTTAATCAAAGGCTTGGAGTGCAGCAGCTGGGTGGATGTAGACGTTCCTTCTGTTAAAATTACTCTGCAGGAAGTTCATCTAGTGACAAGAGCCAAAGACAGAGACAGCAGAGATAGAGCTGTCCTGGGAGACCAAAGCCATGGCCAGCCCAGCCCAGCCTCCTCTCAGTCCCAAACCACCAGCCCCTTTCCATTCCAGCCAGGCCCACAGAGCTGCAGCTATATAGGGTCCCCGCACTGCCCCCGGCTAAGCTAGGAGAGGCGGGTGCTGGGATGAGGGAGAGCAGAAGGTTGGGAGCCCTGAGAAGGTCCAGGTCTTGGCAGTGTTGGGAAAGAGACACTGAGCCCCCTCATGTGGGGGCCACAGATGGCACATAGGAACTGCCTCATGACTGTGGAGAGAATCCTGTGGACCCTGGAGAGCGGCCCCTCCCTCCCCTGCACCCAACCATGTCATTCTGTGTCCCCCTCTGGGACTCGCCAGCCCTAAGGAGTCAGAAGTGGACAGATTGGAAGGAACACACCACACACCACCACCACCATCCCAAACTCCAAAGACACAATACCTTAGAACTGATCTGAGGCTGCTGCCGTCCACGGAGACATTCAGACAGAATGGTCTCTGAGCTCTGACGCTCAGAAATATATGGGCATGGGGAGGGGTTCTGGATCCTAGGGCTATGAGTTTCTGGGACAGACAGACCCTACCCTGGAGGAGCTTCCGCTCTGATGGGCAAGATCTGAGATGGACTCTCACATGCTCACGCAGCTGCCAGCCAGAGGGTCCCTCCCTCTCCGGTAGGTATGTGTATGTCAGTGCTGGAAGGGCAGGCACATACACAGCAGGAGCCCAGAGGCAGCCTCCCAAGGCTGGGGTGGGGGGGCCAGAGGAGGGAAGTTTGGAGATGTCTCACCTCCTCCACACAGCCTCAGAGGAGTTTCTGGAGCCCAGGAGCACAGGTCTGTATGGCTACGGAGCCAAGGAAGAACAGCTTATTATTTAATCCTTAAGCAAATTTACAAAATTATCAGTAGATTCACAGGAAGCCCAGGGAAGTGGCTTTGGGAGATCTGATGGCTACTCCCCCCACCCAGACAGGGATTTGGGAGATTTGCTGAGGAGTGAGAAAGCAAAGGGGGGGGCACCATGCCTCAGAGCCCCTTCCCCAGCACCTCCTGGCTAAGACCCTGCTTCTTTGCAACCCCCTTCTTGCAGACTCTTCTCTAGAAGTAGGATCTGAAGGTTGGTCACACTGGCTTCAGCCACACTTGCCACTAATTGAAACCATTAGAAGAGACTAAGCATGGTGGACACGGTGGCGCTGTCTGTAATTCCAGTAGTTGAGAGGCTGAGATAAGAGGATCGCAGATTTGGGACCAGCCTCAGCAACGTAGAGAGACCCCGTTTCAAAATAAAGGGTAAAAAGGGCTGGAGGGGATAGCGTGGAGGTAGCACACCCCTGGGTTCAATCCCCAGTACCAAATTAAAAAAAAAAAAGAACTAAGCAAGTGCTTCCAGGGCACCAGATACTAAACATACCCTAACTCATCTGACATAAAAGAGTCAGGTGCTAGCTATTTATTTATTTATTTATTTATTTATTTATTTACGTACTGGAGATTGAACCCAGGAGCATTCTACCTCCAAGCTTCACCTCGAGCCCCATTTTTTCTTCTTTATTTTGAAACAGGGCCTCTCTAAGTTGCAGGGGGCCTCACTAAGTAGCTGAGGTTGGCCACAAACTGCAATCCTCCTGTCTCAGCCTCCCAAGTACTGGAATTACAAGCGTGTACCACCACACCTGGCTGAGTCAGGTGCTATTATTATCACCACTTGACCCATGGGGAAACTGAGGCATGGGAAGTTTATGTCACTCGTTGCTGGAGGTCACACAGCTCTTAATGGCAGAGGCAGAATCTGAGGCAGGTTGTCTGACTCCAGCGGCCAGCCTCTGACCTCTACTAGTCTCCTTAGTATTTATCCTCTCTTTCTTTTCTTTTGGGCTTCTGTAAACCAAGAAGACCCATCTGCCACTCCTCGTGGACAGCCTAAGCCAACTACCTTTCCTGCTGTCCCTAAGGGCGGCCCCATGTCAGCAGGCCATTCCTCAGCCTGTATGCACCTGTGCCTCTCAGTGCCAAGCTCAACACCTCCACCTCCAGCCTGCCCCAGCCTCTTTCCCGTACTTCCTCCATACCCATGAGCATCGGTGCTTCTCTTCTGGTTGGAGCCGACCAAGATCATGGATGCTATAGTTACAATTTCTGTGGCTGCTACCAAAATACCCGACATGAACAACTTCAAGAAGGAAGTTTACTTTGGCTCCTGGTTTCATGGATTCAGTCCATAGTTGGCCTGCTTCAAGGCAGCGGCATCAATGGGAACAGGGCGTGGCAGAGGACGGCTGCTCAGCTTGTGGCAGTCAGAGTAGGGAAAGGGAGAGAGGAGGGGGCCAGGGACAGATACAGTCCTCAGGGCCAGGCCCCCAGCGACTCACTTCCTCCAGCCAGACCCACCCCTGAGCCGTGCCACATTGCCAACACACGAGCTTTTCTGGAGGACATTCTCTGTCCCAACCATAGCAACGGACTTGTGGTCTGAGCCTCACCCACAGTCCCTGGGTCCCTGGGTCCCTGGGTGAGGCACAACGTCTTGGACGGGATCCCAGGCTTTCGATCTTACAGCCATTCCCCTGTTTGCTTAATAAGGCCTATGCCAATAGCCTGCTGACTTGAGAAAGCCAAGAGAGAACCAGTCCCAGCTGACTGCATCTCCGATCCCCATGGAGACTGGGCCAGTTAACCCGCTTGGAGAGGTCACTGATCAAGCACCGATAAGGAATTGGAAAAGCCCTCCACAGCCAGGGACACTTTCCAGGCCACTGTCGCTGGTCTGGCTCCAGCGCCTCCATCCAACAGATCCCTCATTAGCATCTTAATGTGAGGAGCATATGAAATGAGGCATCAGAGAAAATCCCCAGCATTTAAATTCATTAACAGTCGTTGGAAGTCTTCAGTGCGGAGGTGGAATTATCGCTAAACTGCTTTTAACTTACCAGCTGTGCACTAAACGGCCAGGGAGGACGGCTGTAGAGCTCAGAGGAGGAGGACTGGAGGGGTGCCGCCTTCTGGGGGTGGGGGTGGCTCCAGCCCAAGGATGCTGAGGCTTCCAGCTGGAGGGCTGTGTTTTCTAGATTCTGTTCAACACCCTAATCATGAGTGAAAAATTCAATCAACCATCTGACTCGTCCACTTAGGCACAAACAGCCTCCGTGACTGATATTGATGTGGCTGTGCGGTTCAGGTTAAGTTCTGTGACCCTGCTTCTTTTCCTCCAGGGCTGATGGATGATGGAGGAGCCATCTCTCCTCTCTCAGGAGCGGCCTCCCTCCTCCTGGCCAGCTCCTACCTGCGCTCCAGTTGCCTCTTCAGGGGCACTTCCTGGCACCCTCTCTTTTCCCCACCCGGCTTCTACCCATTCCCTTTGTCCCCTTGTCCAAGCACACCCCCCAAAGTGCTGTGAGAGCTGTCTCCTACCTGCACCCATGAATCCTGCCCATCCTGCCCCTAGGTCAGCATCCTTTCGGCCTGCTTGTATCCCAGAGTTTAGTCAGCCCCTGGCACAAAAGATAGGCTCAACAAAGATTCATGAAATTAATTAATTGATTGATTAAATGTTCCTCTGTGCCTACAGTGTCAATCACAGGGCCTGGCTCATTGTAGTGTCTCAATAAATATTTGCTGGATAAATGTTGAATGACAGATAAGTGGCTGCTGCAGGAATTGGGTGAGGAGGCTAGGATTCAGGAATCCAAGGCTTTATTCAACAAATGTTAATTGAGTAACTAATCAGAATGATGGTTAATATTTGTATTGGACTTGCTATCTGCAAAGCACACGTTAACTCATTTAATATTCATAACAACCCTGTGAGGAGGATCTTAATAGCATCCTTTTTTTTTTTTACACATGAAAAGACTGAGGAAGGCTGGGCGTGGGAGCATGCATCTTTAATCCCAGTACTTGGGAGGCTGAGACAGGAAGATCGCAGGTTCAAGGACAGCCTCAGCAACTTAGTAAGACTTTCAGCAAGACCTTGTTTCAAAATAAAATTTAAAAATAATTTTTTAGAGGACTGAGGGTGTAGCTTGAAGGTAGAATGTCCCTGAGTTCAATCCCCAGTACCACACACAAAAAGACTGATGCTTCAGGAACAGGGGTGTGGCTCAGTGACGGAGCATTTGCCTAACATGTTTAAGGCACTGGATTCTAGCTCTGAAAAACAAACAAACAAACAAAACTGACATCCAAGTGACTTGCCAGAAGCTGTCCAGCTAATGCCTAGTGGAACAGGGATTTGACTCCAGAGTCAAGACCCAGAGCAGTTCTCACTGGTGGAAGCTACTATGAGCCACGTTTGTAATTTTGCATTTTCTAGAAACACCACACTAAAAAGTAAAATAAATGGGTGAGATTAATCTTAACAAAATATTTTATTTAACAAAATATACCCAAAACATTATATTTTCAAATATAATGAACATATAAAAAGTATTAATGAGCTGGGCACAGTGATGCGCACCTGTAATCCCAAGACTTGGGAGGCTGAGACAGAAGGATTACACATTCAGAGCTAGCCTCTACAATTTAGTGGATTTAGTTGCTGAAATTTAGTTGCTGCAATTCAGCAACTTAGTAAGACCCTGTTTCAAAAGTAGAAGTAGGATGCGCACCTGTAATCCCAGCATTCTGGAGGCTGAGACAGGAGGATCATGGTTTGTAGCCAGCCTTATGTACTTAGGCTCTTTGCAACTCAATGAGACTCTGTTTCAAAATTAAAAAAAAAAAAAAAGTAAAAAAATAGGAGCCGGGCATGGTGGCGCATGCTTGTAATCCCAGCATTTGGGAGGCTGAGACAGGAGGATCGCGGTTCGCAGACAGCCTCAGATACTTAGTGAGGCCCTCCACAACTTAGTGAAACCCTGTTTCAAAATAAAGAATAAAAAATAGGGCAGGAGATATAGCTTGGAGGTCAAATGCCCCTGGGTTCCATCCCCAGACCCAGACCCGCAAAAAAAAAAAAAAAAATAGGGCTGGAGGTGTAGCTTGGAGGGAGAATATCCCAAGTATCACAGGAAAAAAAAAAAAAATAAAGGTTTTGAATGGATCAATAACAGGCAGGTTTCGATTGGATCAGTAACAGGCAGGAATACCAATATCCTACCTGTTACTAATCCTATTTCCTATTCCTGAGCTAGATTTCCTGATTAGCCTCCACGTGGCCAGGCCTGGGTGGCACCATCCTGGCCTCCACATGGCAGGGACCAGGCAGCGCCATCTTGGGCTTCACATGCCCTGGACTGGGCAGCACCATCTTGTTGGACTTAGCTGCCTTATCTTGGGTTCTTAGCTGTCTGAAGAGGCCCTGTTCACCTCCGAGGGGGCCACTGGAAAAAATGCCTTATTCTTCTATCTTGTACCTAGGCTTTTAGCCAAGAGTCATCTTCAAGGACATAGCTAGGCTCCTGCCTCACATGTAGGCCCCATCAAAGGGCTTGAACTTGACCCCGAAGGGCAGGGAAAGACTTAGGAAGGAAAGTTTGGGGGTTTTTGGTTTTTGTTTTTTTTTTTTTTTTTTTTTGCGGGTCTGGGGATGGAACCCAGGGGCATTCTACCTCTGAGCTACACCCTCTGCCCTATTTTTTTTTTCTTTATTTTGAAAATGGGTCTTACTGAGTTGCAGAGGGCCTCACTAAGTAGCTGAGGCTGTCCGCGAACTGCAATCCTATGGTCTCGGCCTCCCAAATGCTGGGATTACAAGCGTGTGCTACCACGCCTGGCTTGGAAAGAAAGATTTTAAGTGAAGTATCAGATGTGCATTTGAGAGGTGAGGCTGGAGGGTGATACCTTTGCCAGGATCTGAGGCGGGGGAGTGAGGCCTGAGCAGAGGCAGCAGGGCCAGGAAAGAGGTGAAGGAGGTAGGCATGGGGCTTTGTGGCTGCGCGTGGTGGAGAATGAATGGGAGATCTGACCCTGGTCTCTGGCAGGAAGCTGGAAGGACAGTCGGAGTTCTTCTGGGAGGAGAAGGAGCACCCAGCATGGAGAGCTGGCCGAGGGGGGAAGAGCTAAGATTGGATTCAGTTGTGCTGAGTCCCAGGGAGGGGGGAGGAAGCTCCAGTGGATGGTCTCTAGGAGAGGGCAGGCTGGAAGGCTGGGGTGGAGTGTAGGCCAGGAGAATCAGGGGCTGGGTGGCCGTTTGGATGCTCCTGTGGTTATACGCGGTTAGGGGAATTGAAAGAAGATGTCCTGTGCATTTAGGGTGAAGGAAAGCATATTAATGAGAGGAAGCAAGTCACCTGTGTTTGCTGGTTTAGTCTGTTAACAGAGTTAGGGAGTAGACAACAGAGCCTGGAGAGGTTAAGTGATTTGTCCTAAGGCACACAGCCAACTAGTTGTCAAGCAAAGACTAGAATCTGAGTCTCCTGACCTAACACCAGTGCCCACACATACATGCATCCATATATCCATCTATGCATCTGTTCAGCAGTTATTTACTGAGCACCTGCTTGTATGCACTGGGCCCTGAGAGGCAAGGTCAAGGTATGATGTGCTCGGTCCAGGACTCAAAGAGAGGCAAGGGCCCTACAGAAGGGCATGACGGTATAAAGGAGACCTGGAGCTGGGAGGTATTGGTGCAAGGCAGTGAGGAAGGGGCTCTTGGGAACTGTGAATCCAGGCTGCATGGGGTCAGGGGCCGTGGTAAGAAGGATCTGAGCCTTCTGTACAGCCCTGGCCTCACAGACCCAGCCATCTTCCCACACCATGCACAACTCCATCTCGCCCCGGTGCCAGGCAAAGAAGCAGGAGGAGTTGAGAGGCCCAGTTAGGTAGCCAGGCCTCTGCGCTCTGTTCTGTACACACCTCTCCTGCGGCTCGCCCTGCCCTGGGGCAAAGGCATCGGAATCAAGGTGGGCAAGCCCAGTGAGAGCAGGAGGGCTGGCTTGAGAGACCCCGGTGTGCCCCCAGCCCCATGGCCCATGTTCCCTGTGCAGCATGGAGACTGGATGGGACCTCACTCTGCTCAGCTGGGCTTTGACGTCACCTCTCAGCTTATCAATCTGAGGCCTAAGCCCCAGGCCTGGGAAATCCTTCCTTCCAGGAATGGGGATAGCCAGGCTTGGGAAGAGGTGAACTGCATGACCTCTGAGGACTCCTTCAGCACTGACCCTCTTAGAAGTTATGAGACACACAAGGAGCAGCAGAGGAGGGTGGAGAGGAGAGAGCCAGGAGGAAGAGTTGAGAGATGGCCCAGCCCAAGTCTTAAAATGCATGGACATCCTCAGCCTCCTGCCTTGCGGTCAGGTGCCCATGTCATACCTGGGAAAGCACAGGGCGCAGCTGGCTGCACTCAGGGCACTGCCCTGGCAGGCCATCTGTGGACTGGGTTGCCTTACAGGTCAGCCAGGTTTAGAAAATAAAAACATGGATGCCCAACTAAACTGAACTTTCAGGTACACAACAAATAATTTCTTAGTAGAAGTCTATCCCATTAAATATTCTGCTTCCACTTGAATGGCAGGACCTCCCAAGCTGCCAGGCCTCCCTGGAGGGCCTTCCTGGAGCCCTCGCCTGCTGTCCTCCAGACTCTGATGAGGTGGGAGAGACTCTCTCACATTGAAACACCTTCAGGTCATCTGCACAGGAAGGTCAGGGCATTGTTTCCAGCAGCCTGGAGTGCCTGCCTCCAGCAACCCCAGCCACTGATGCCTCACCTCCAATCACTGCATCACTACAAGCCGTTGTCCCACCAACAGCAGGACGAGACCTGACATTCTCCAGAGCAAGGGGCTGGGTAGAGAGACAGGCTCATCAGGACAGGCTGCCATGCTCCAGACAAGGGCACCTGCCCCAACTGGCAGGCCTGGTCCAGGAGTCCTGAGTATGGGAGGAGCCCCTCAGAGACCCAGAGGTGGCTGGTCCCCATGCCCAGGATGATGGGCCACAGGGATGGAGGACCCTGCCCAAGTCCCAGCCTCCAAGTCCCAGTCACCACCACAGGCAACCAAGTGAATCTTTCTCGCCCCACACCCAAACACAATACCCTAATACCCCAACTTCTCCCAGTGCGCCCCAGCTCCCTAATCTCTTGAGCCCATAGACACTGGACTACTTGCAGATGGAAAGCGGGTAAACAATGAGGCTGCCAGAACCCCAAAGCTGGCACCTTCAAGCCACACTGCATGCCACAGCCACCAGTTAATTGGCTGTCGTAATGGGGGCCACACTCAGAAGGCAGGCTCCACCGTTCTGGGACATTAGCTTCCTATTAGAAGCCACTTTGCACTGCAAACACAAACACAGCCCCTGAGGAGGACTGGCAGGGGAGGGGCCGACTGGGGTGGGAGAGCAGCATGCTTCAGAAAGCCCTTTATTAACTCTCTAATTAATTCTCTCTGTAGGACTCAGGACACTGCAGGGAGCCCGGCCTGGGAGCGGGAATGGGGTGAAGGATACCGGAGGAAGATTTGAGAATCAAAAGAAAATCATAGACTAAAGAAATGAGAATACAGGAGAACAATTGGACCGTCCAGATGGGGAAACTGAGGCCCGAAGTCCAGATGGGAGAGGGGTGCAAGCCTTCTGAGTTAGCTTCTGCTTAAGTCAGGAGGCCCCTGCTCTCTTACCTAGCTAAACGGGAGCCTGGGAGGTGGCTGAGGCAGAGAGGGTGTGACAGGAGCCAGGACTAGGAGGGCAGAGCAGACTGGAGTAAGCACTGCCCAGGCCTTCCCTTAGTGGAGTGGCTGTGGCAGTTCGGCTGGCCAGGAAGGTTTTCCCATTTGCGTCTTGTTAGAACAGCTGAGATCACCAAAAGGAGAGGCTCATGGCACCTGACAGCCTGGTCCCAAGGTACCCAGACACAGCTGGGGGCAGACACAGACACTCTCCTGCTGCTCAGGAGCACAAGCCTAGCATTAGCCTGGCATACAAGTGCAAGTAATTCATTCTCATTCATTCTCTCTCTCTCTCTCTCTCTCTCTCTCTCTCTCTCTCTCTCTCTCTCTCTCTCTCTCTGTGTGTGTGTGTGTGCGTGTGTGTGTCTCTCTCTCTCCTTCCTCTCTCTCTTCCCCACCCCTGCCTGCCAAGCAGTGGAGGGAGCTGGAGACCTAAAGCAACAATGTGACCTCAGCACCCCCCAGAATGACCACCTGGCCCTGCCCCTGCCCAAGCCAGGATGAGGTCCAACCTGAAATTTTCCCAGCCCAAGCTCATCCTACCCCCTGGCATTTTTTGTTCTGGGGATTGAAGCCCCGTCTATTCTACCTTTGCAATACACCCCCAGCCCTTTTTTTGAATTATTTTGAAACAGGGTCTCACTAAGTTACTACAGATCTTGCTAAATTGCTGAGGTTGACCTCAAATCTGCGATTCTCCTGTCTCAGCTCCCAGGTACTGGGAACACAGGCATGCTCTACTGCACCTGAACAATCACCCTTTTTTAAGCCAGAATTTTACAATGACCTCTTGGAATGAAAGGAAGTTATAGAGTGTCTAACCTACCTCTATACACAATTTTGCCTTAATTGTGATATAAAGGATAAATAAATAAGGAAAATGTCATAATAAACTAATGTGGAACAAGGGAGTGTAGCTCAGTGGTAGAGCATTTACCTAGTGTGTGTGAAGCCCTGGGTTCCAGTCCCAGCCCTATAATAAATTATTATTATTAATATTATTATTAATTCAGTGTGTGAATGCTTAAAGAATGTGCTTCTTCTGTGCCTGACAGGCAGAGATGTAAGGCCTCCCAGGTAGGGAAATTGTGTAGCAAAAGTATAAGAAGTGCTCCCAGGTGGCCTGGACCTGGGGTTTGACAGACAAGTTTTTTATATGTAGCTATAATAGGCCATAACTCTGAAAAGTGGGTCTAAGCCAGACAGTGACTGGCCTTGAATGTTAAAATAGAGAATTGGGTCTCGACTTGGTAAGGACTAGGGAGCCACTGAAAGTTCTTGAGCAGGAAAGTGGGGTGCCCCAGATCTGCCTTGCTGTGATCTCTGAGAATCAGGGGGCTTCGTGGCCTTTTCTCTATCCCCTAAATCGGGCTCGGCTCAATGCCTGCTCCTGAGCAAGGCCTCTTCCTGGGGCTGGGGATGTTGAGGAGTTCCTCCCAGCCTCCTCAAGCAGTTTTCAAATCATAATTAATTGCACAGTAATGAGGATCTAATTGCCTTCCCCCTGCCAGCACCCCAGAGATGATGGGCTGTACCTAGAAGAAGGTATGTTCAGAAAAAACAAGTTAATTAACACCCTGAACAAAGAGACTGCTAATTACATTGTTTCCAGGTCTTGGGAAGATGCTTTTCAGGAATGGGAGTCTACTGCCTTGGGCTCATTAGGAAAAACCATGAGTCTTAGGGTGACAAAGCTCTGTCCCCCTTTTCCTCTACAAAAGAACCACAATAGCAGCCAACCTGACCACAAAATGAAAATCTTCTCTTTTTTTCTGTGAGAGCCGAAAACCCAGGAATCTTTTTGTCCCCATGTTACAGATGAACACACTGAGACCCAAAAGAGCACAGCAATTTAGTGGCTTGGCAGCTTGGACTCTTTCCCACAGCACTCATACCAGAAATCTGACAAGGAGAAGGGAAAAGACAGGGTTGGGGCAGATTCTTTCCCAAAGTTCTGGCCACTTAGGAAGGAGTAAACATGTGCAAAGAAGTTGGGGGGTGGGGGGGATTCAGCCCTGGGCTCTAATGAGGAGTCAGCACAGCTGGGGCATGCAAGGGGTCACCAGGGAGTCTGGCAAGCAAGGGGATGGATAGGAAAGAGGCGGACATCTGCCCCCGGGCAGCGAGCCCCAGCCCAGGCTGCTGGGGAAGTATCTCTCTAAGACCACCCTCCCTGCTACCATCTCCAGCAAAGGCCTGAGCAGGAGCCAGGCTCTGATTGTCCTGCATCCATTCAGGCTCCAAAGAACCAAGCATTGAATCGTTCACATCTTGCAGGCCATGTAGGCTCTGTACCAAGCAATCCCCTCTGCCACGGTAGAGGGAATATGGCATAGACGGTGTAAAAGCAAAAGACTGTGTTCCAGTAAAACCATGCACAAAAGCCGCCGTGCACTGGGTTTGCCCACAGGCTGAGTTTTCCAACCTCTGGTGGAATGGAAACGCCCCCCAGGCAGCAGCAGACACACCTCCTTTGAGTCCTCTGTCCCCAGAGCAGGTGAGTACCTGTTGCAGGCTTGCTCTGTGAGGGAAGCAGGTGACTGTAGGAAAAGGTTTGACAGCAGAGTGCTGAGCCTCTCAGGTTGTGACCACTAAGAGGCTAACCCCATGCCTCCCAGGTCCGCCTTGGTCTCCATCATGGACGTGGCCTAGCTCCTGGGATGTGCACAGGGTCCTCCTCCCATCTGGCACTGGGAGGGGGGGCATGGCCCATGTTGTTGACAGCTTGCCAAAGAGTGAGCGAGGTCCTGATCTAGAAGCCCCCCCCCCACTCCTCCCCACTCCTCTGCTCCATGCCCTACATGTACAAAGCAAGGCCACCACCTTTTTTTTTTTTTTTTTTTTTTTTTTTTTAGTACTGGGGATGAAACCCAGGGGCATTTTACCTCCAAGCTACACCCCCAGCCCTATTTGTTTGTTTGCTTGTTTGTTTATTTATTTATTTTTGCTGTACTGGAGATGGAACCCAGGGGCATTCGACCTCCAAGCTCTAGCCCCAGCCCTAATTTTTTATTCTTTATTTTAAAACAGGGTCTCACTGAGTTGCAAAGGGCCTCACTAAGTAGCTGAGGCTGTCCGTGAACCCCAATTCTTCTGTCCAAGCCTCCCAAATGCTTGGATTACAAGCATGCACCACCATGACCAGCTAGTCTTTTTATTTTTGAAACTGGGTCTCACTGAGTTGCAAAAAGGGCCTAGCTGAGACTGTCTGCCAACCACAATCCTCCAGTCTCAGCCTCTCAAATGCTGGGATTATAAGCGTGCACCACCACACCCAGCTTTACCATCCTTTTCAAACCTGCTGGTCTAGAAGGATCTTGGCCAGGGGCCCTGGCTTGAGTAAGCTCCTGGAGAGAAACGGCTTCCCCTGCCCAGAAAGAAGTCCTTCCAGAGTCTCTCCCCAGCAGGCAGTGCCATGGCACGGCTGGGCAGAAGAGAGGTACTGACAGACCAAGCATTCTGGGAAGATCTGTGATGGATGGAGGGGGCCCAAGCAGCTGGACCCAGGCAATCCTGCTGCAGGGGATGCGGCATTGATGGCAGGGCCCCAGCTCTGGAGAGGAGCAGGGGCTCTCCAGGACCTAGACAGAGAAGCTCCAAGGGATCCCAGCTCTGAAAGCCCATAGTTACAGGAAAGGCCTGGACAGGGCAGAGGTATGGAATGAGCCCAATGAGAGGCTGGACTCCCGCTCAAGTCAGAGGTGAACCCAACACAGGCTGCCTTCCTGCAGGGCTGGGCCTGCTAGCCTCAGCAGTTCAAACTGCCCAGGAACCCATGGGGGCCGTGAGCACAGAGGCAAAAAGGCCAGCAGAAGGGGAACAGATGGACAGAACCCAGACAAGGCCAGGGCCAGGCTACCCTTGAGGAAGCTAGGCCTTCCCAGGTACCTTGGTGCTCCACCCTGTGCTCCCCCTGAAGCAGAAGAGACAGTGGTGCCTGGAGCTGTACACATCCCACTTAAGAATCATTGCAGCAGACCGTGAAGATGCTGGGAATGACTCTGAATACTGAGAACTCCAGCGGGCCAGGCACTGTAGCATTATTTTACATGTACTGTCTATTGAATGCCCTGGGAAAACCTTACGAGTGTTGTCATTCCTATTTTATGGATAAGGAAACTGAGGCTCCAAGAGGTTAAGTCATCTACATAAATCTCACAACACCCACCGTGGCAAGGCTGGATTCAAACCAAGTTCCCAAAGATCTCCCCCATGTCCAGGGGTGGAATTTAGAACACAGTAAGGACATCAACAGAGGAGAGCTGCCAGATGTGAGTGGTCAGACTGATGGAGCTGTCAGGCTGCGCCTCCCAACACCGGCCCCACCTACACACATATTCACAACACCACCATTCAGAAGACACGGCATTGTCTTCACCCATGGAAAAAGGAACTCAAATCCCAATGAGTCTGGGACCCCAGTGTCCATCCACCCAACCAAACCACCAGTGGAAAAGCCCTCTCCATAGATCAGAGCAGGAGAGAGATCATCTTGCCCAGTTCCTTCACTTTCCAAAAAGAACACCTAGGTCCAGAGAGGAGAACTGACTTGTCCAAGGTCACACAGCAAATTAAAGGCAGACCCTAATCCAGGAAGCAGAAATGGCTGCCCGTGGCTCAGTTCCATCCCGGGGCACGGGGCTGGAAGTGTGACTACATGAGTCTGTCCTTTGTAATGCATTTTGGGTAACGTAGAATGTGGGCTACAAAACTGTGCATACCCTTTGACCTGGTAATTCTCCTTTTGGGAATAAACTCTTGGGAAATAATCCAAAGGCAGAGAGAGGAAAAAAAGAAGTAATTTGACAGATACGTTCATGGCAGCACTGTTTGTGAGACTGGAAATTTGGCCACCACCCAAATGTCTAACAGTAGCACTAAGCAATCGGTGGTCATATTAATATGCTGTAGGTATTAAAAATTACAGCTCTGCAGAATGAGTGGATACAATAGGAGTGAGTGTTCGTGTAAAATGCTGTTAAATGGAGAAAGCAGGAACCGTCTTCGCACACTGGTTTTAAGCAAGCAAACCAACTGTGTGTGTTAACAAAGACTGGCGCAGGAAACGACAGGGGAAGTTGGCTCGGTGTTCAATCGGGCCTTTTCTTTCCACTGAAGGTTGTTTAGTGTCAAAGATCTTTAAAGATTTTCAACTTATCCAGCAGTCACAGAGAAGAATTAATCATCAGAGAACAATACTGTGTTCAAATCCACTGAGCAGAGTCCTAAATCCCACTCGGCTGCCCTCCTGTCCTGAGCCCAAGCTCCTTGGAGACGTGGGTAGAGGTCAGCATCTTTGTCCCTCCAGTGTGTGTGTGTGTGTGTGTGTGTGTGTGTGTGTGTGTGTGTGTGTGGTTTGTGTGTGTAACCACCCAGGGGCATTCTAGTTCTGAGCTACATCCCCAGCCCTATTTTTTTTTTTTTCAAACAAGATCTCACTAAGCTGCAAGGGCCTCACTAAGTTGCTAGGTCTGGCCACCTGTGCTCCTCCTGTCTTAGCCTCCCAAGTACTGGGATTGCAGGCATGAGCCACCACACCCAGCTATGAAGGATGTTCAAGGAATACTCGGGTGCGGTGTGAGGAAATTCTTCCCGATGCCTAGCCATCTCTCTGAGACTAGCAGAAGCAAGGATGTATGGTGGCATCTTGGCCATAAGGCCTATTAGAAACAAAACCAAAGGTAGAGAAAAACTCAGAGAAATGAAGAGAAAGCGAGACCCAGTAGGAAGGAGATCGTGAATAGCGAGCTTCAAGGATGTTGGAGAAAAGTAGGGATGGAACTGGTTGCAGTTCCCAAGGGGGATTATGAAAATTCTTCCCTGCTATAGGAGCTGCTGTAGCAGAGAGACAGGGGACTTAGAAGAACGCTGACAGGTGCATGGCTGAGCTAGGGGAGGGACACTGAAAAGCCCAGGGAAATTCTGAGGGGGAGATAGACCACGCCCTTCCTGCCCCCCCAACTCCTCCCTTCCCATTTAATCCTACCACAATGCATGCTATGACTCCCCCAGGAGGCCACCATGCAGGGTCTGTGGTCATCCCACTACCAGGACCATGTCAAACTAATGAGGGTTATTATAGTTTGGATCCGGAATGCCCCCAAAGTCATGTTTGCTTAGAGGGGGTGCTTCGAGGAAGTAGTTAGGTCATCAGGGCTCTGACTCCTTCGGCTGAATCAATTACTGGGAGGTGGGACCTAATTGAAAGGAAAAGATCGCTGGAGGTGTGCTCTAGAAGTGTGCTCCTCCTCCTCCTCCTCCTCCTCCTCCTCCTTCTTTTTATCTCTCTTCCTCCTCCTCTTTTCCTCCTTCTTCTCTTTTTTCTTTTTCTTCCTTCCTTCCTCCTCCTCTTTTCCTCCTTCTTTTTTTCTTTTTCTTCCTTCCTTCCTCCTCCTCCTCCTCCTCCTCCCTCTCTCTCTCCTGGCTGCTGCCATGAGTTGAGCTGCTTCCCTCTGTCACATTTTTCCACCAGGATATTCTGCCTCACTTCAGGTCCAAAGAAATTCTAGGTTGTTCTTATCAGGTATTTTGGCCATAACAGCAAAAGGATAACTAATGTAAAAATCAATGTCCTTAAGCAGAGGAGGTAATAATCATTTATTGATCAACACTGTATGCTAGTCACTCAGTAGTAACTTAGGAGATCAGTACTGTTGACCCCATTTTACAGATAGATAAACTGAGGCTCAAGGTGATTTGACTTGTACAAGGTCCCACTGGTAAAATGATAGAGACTTGCCGATACTCTATTCCAAAGGGTGTTTGCTACCATATCACATCTGGTAACGAAAATAGAAAGAAAGAAATAAGCAGGGTCCTTGTCAGATCATGACATGTGCCATTTCTTTAGGCTTTTGTGCCAGATAGATCAAGGTGAAACAATCAGAATAACAGTCAAGAGTTTCACCATCTGGCCAGGCGTGATGGTGCATGCCTGTAATCCCAGTACTTAGAGGACAGCCTCCACATCATAGTGAGACTCTCAGCACCCTAGCAGGATCCTATTTCCAAGCAAACAATAAAAATGGCTGGGGTAAAGCTCAGAGGTAGAATGTCTCTTTCTTGGTTCAATCTTCAGTACCAAAAACAACAAACAAACAAAACAAAACAAAATGTCACCATCAGGAAAAACAAGAATAGCCAGGCCTGGTGGCACATGCTTGTAGTCCCAGAATTTAAGAGGATGAGACAAGAGGATTGTGGTTCTTGGCCAGCCTTAGCTACTTAATGAGGCCCTTTGCAACACAGTGAGACCCTGTTTCAAAATACAGAATAAAAAATAGGGCTGGAGGTGTAGCTCGGAGGTAAAAGCCCTCTGGGTTCAATTCCCCAGTACAGAAGAAAGAAGAAGAAAGAAGAAGAAGAAGAAGAAGAAGAAGAAGGAGGAGGAGGAGGAGGAGGAGGAGGAGGAGGAGGAGGAGGAAAGAAAAACATGAATTAGACAAACTGTAGGGAGAAGAAGCTTCAGGAAGTTCTTAAAGCAGATATCTGAGTCTGCTTTGAATATTGTTACAACTTGGGGCAGTACTCATTCTTAGAGAGGGATGTACTCACCACTAGGTATGTGACCATCTATCCTGTGAGGCTGGGCCAGCTCTGGGACTGACTGTTTTGCACTGAGGTGGATGTGGGCCTTGTGGCGGGGCCACAGCTGATTGACCAGGCATGTGCCCCTCAGAGATGCCTGGCCACTCCCCTGTGTGTCCCACCCTGGCTCACACTTACTTTGGCCTTTCTTACCATCAGAAGTTTCCACTCAGATACTGTTTTCTCCATGAGCTGTCCAAGCTTCCCTCCAGACAGACTTCATTCCCCGACCACCCCCAGCCCTACAGTCTCATTCCTGCTAAGCATGTGCTGTGGTCTGTCTTGGAGCCCAGGTCCTCTGTGATGGCTCACGAGTAGCTGGGCCATCTCTGCCCCTGGAGTCTGTCCTCAGCTTCTGCTGGCAGCCCAGGCTTCCTCTGCCCCCCACTGCATGCCCTGCCACCAAGCATCCTGATGGTCCCCTGAACTGCAATCTCCCAACTTGCCATGTCTAGGAATAGCTCCACCACCTCCCTCGGTCCCCTGGCTCAGTCACCCAGGATCCTGGAGCCACCAGCAGGAAGATGTCATTTAGCTTCGGGTCTTCCTACCATCCAAGTTAGTAAGGAGTGGATAAGACCTGGGGGCTCCCATCCTATCACCCCACTCTCCCTATGGGCCTCCAGACCTGTCCCCAACTCAACACCAGGCTAATAACCCCTCTCCTCCCCACACTGATCTGGGCCCACTCCCTGCCATTAATAATAGCAGCACCAAGCGGTTTGTTACTTAGCAATCTGCAATCATTAATTAGTGGAAATTACAGATTGGGGCCATGAAGGAGGATGGCATGATTAAAGTCGTTTGGAAATCAAGTTAATCGAGTGATGGAGAGGGATGGTTGCCTGGTCCAGAGCCAAAGCTTCTCCTGTACCTGCCGAGCTCGCCTCTGACCCTGCATCAAGGCTCAGATGCCCCACGAGAGAAGCAGGAAGGAGATACCTGGAGATGCTCAGGCTGTGGGGGACAGGGAGTCTAGAAAGATGAATGTGGGGTCAACATGAGATACAGTGGGCTCCTCGGCATGTTCTGAACTGACACTCCCTCCGACTTGCCTGCTCCCTTGAAGCCCCTAGCTCCCCATCACCCCTCTGCCTTCCTGGCCCCAGTGACCCACCTCTTTGCATGAGTCCAAATTCCTTGGGCATAATTTGACACAATGAAGCTTGGAGAAGTGATCTATCTCACAGAGGGCATTTTAGGGGAAAGGGTTAATTAAGCACACTCCTTCCCACACTCCACTCTGTAAGGGAATGCTGAGTAGACATCTCTTCTCCCAAAGTTGAAAGAAAGATGCCCCTGCCTCCACCCATATTTCTTCCCAAGGAGACACAATTATCTCCTCGCTCCCCTTCCCAGCGAGCAACAAGACAACACGCCCTGATATACGGGGCAGCCAGCTCCGGGTGCTGGATACGGTGCATCTAAGAGCATCTGAGCCCCAAAGCCAGCTCCCCTCCCCCTTGCCTCTGGGGAGGAATCTCAATGAGGGAGGCAGAGCCCACGGCTGCTAGGAAAGCCTGCAAGGGCTCCCAGCCTCTCTCATCCATCTCCACCTAGAACCCAGGGCTTCTGGTAGGCTAAGCACGCAGCTGGGCGGCAGCTTCTGCCTGTACCCCATGCCATTCCTCACCTCCCAGGAAAAGCTCACCATCCCAACTGGCCTTTGCCAGGCTGTGTTCTCTGCCTGCAACGCCACTTAGTAACTCAGACATCTGCTTCCTCAACGTGCGCTGAGTAGCTACTGTTAGCACTACTAATAAAATGCTGAGTACGAGGAGATTAATGAGCCCCTGCCTGATAGAACGGAAGAAGACGATCTCACCAGAAAGTAATTAAGATATAGGTGGCATGGCAAGGAGACAGCAACACAGGGCACCTGCAGCACAGGGCTGGCTCTGGAAGCATAAATAGAGGGTTAGCAGGTGCCTGCGAAGGCTGGGAGGGGCGGGTGCTCTAAGGCACGCGCAGATGTGTCTGGGGAGCTTGGAGCAGTGTGTGATTGCTGGATCGGGGAGGGGTAGGGCATAGTGTGAGGCACAGAACCTCAGGGCCGCTGACCTGCTCTGGCAGCTGAGCACAGGGTGGCCAGGGGCGTGAGAAAGAGGCGGTGATGAGCACTTGTGCACAGACCACTGGACTAGTCCAGGTGAGAGGGGCTGAGGCTGGAACCAAGGCAGGGTGGTGAGCCTGACAGAGAGGAGTCAGTACACCCGCTGAACACCTACCTGGTCTTTAAAGCCCAATTCTAATATCGTCTCCTCCGGGCAGCTTTCCTGATTTCTTCCACACCCACAATAATAATCTTCCTCTGTTCACAGACTATCAACCTCTCTACCAAAGACACAAGCCTGGGTTAGAAAAGTGTACGTGTGCCCCTGTCTCCTCTGAATACTTTCTGGAAGCAAGGACCCTGTCTTATCTCCCCAGAGCCCAGTTCCTTGACCTGAGATCAGTAGGCCTTGATTCTGTTTGGTGAGTCAAATTGAATTGAAATATAGGGAGGCGGTAAACCATATGCTAAGCACTCACCCTGGGAGCGCTGCACACTGGCAAGGCTCCCCAGGAGGAGGAACTCCCAGCACTGGGAGCACTCCAGAGGAGGCCCTCCAGAGGGGGTCCAGAGTACAGTGAGGTCAGGAGGCTGCCGGGGAGCACTCCAACTCTCAGATCTCTTAAGTCTTCTCTGAGCTCTCATTTTATAGGGGGTAGGCTCCCTTCCCCCAGAGAGAAAGACCCACTTATCCTGGTCTGGCAGCAGCAAGTCCCAGGGAGGGATGGAGAAGGGTACTTGGCCTGGAATCTCTCCAGTGTACATTAAGGCTGTGTCCAGGGGTTTGGAGTCTTTTTTTGTGGACAGCACAATACCTGCCCCTAACCCTTCCTCTGCCCAACCCCCAAGTAATATGGCTTCAGCACACGCCATCCTCGTGGTGGATGGTGTGGAGAGCTGAGATGAAATGGCTGCTTCTCGCATGTAGCAAGTATTAGTTGAGCACCTACTCAATACCAAGCCCCTGGGACTGGTTCCCCACCTCCACCCAAAAACAGGAATGGGAGATGTATTAGGGCCCAACGTGTATTGGACATTTTCTTGGATGTTTTGTGAACTGCTACCTCTGAAACTTTAGCGTGCACGAGAGTCACTGGGGTTTTAAAAATAATTTCCTAGCCAAGCCTGATGGTGCACACTTGTAATCCCAGTACTTGGGAGGCTGAGACAGGAGGATCGCAGGTTCATGGCAAGCCTCAGCAACTTAGTGAGACCCTGTTTTGTTTTGTTTTGTTTTTTGTTTTTTGGGTTTTTTTGGTGGTTTTTTTTTTTTTTTTTTTTTTTTTTTTTGGTGGTACTGGGGTTCCTGGAAGCCCTTCTACCTCCGGGCTACACTCCCAGACCTATTTTTACATTTTTATTTGGAAACAGGGTCTCCTAAGCCAGCGCCCGCGGCTGGCTTCGAACCTGCGCAATCCTCCTGTCTCCGCCTCCCAAGCGCGGGGATTACAAGCGTGCGCCACCACGCCCGGCGTATACTTTTTTTTTTTTTTTAATATTTGGAAACAGGGTCTTGTTAGCCAACGCGGCTGACTTCGAACCTGTGTGATCTTCCTGTCTCCGCCTCCCAAGCATGGGGGTTACAAGCGTGAGCCACCACACCCGGCGTGAGACTCTGTTTTAAAATAAAAAATAAAAAATAGGGCCGGGGGTATAGCTTGGAGGTAGAACGCCTCTGGGTTCCATCCCTAGTTCTGAAAAAAAAAAAAAAAAAAAAAAGTCATTTCCTTATTTGGTAGAACTGAGGCAGGGCTGAGCTTGCATTTCTAACAAGCTCCTGGGTGATTCTGGGGTTGCTGATCTACAGACAATGCTTTAAGGAACAAAGTTGAGTCGCACACACACACACACACACACTCCCTGCAGAAGGATGCTGAGAGTCCATTTTATAGATAAAGAAGCTGAGGCTTAAAGAAGTAAAGAACCAAACGATGAAGCCCCAGCTCCAGGGACCCTCATGGGGAGAAAGAATGCATCCACAGCCTGAGGGACACAGGAGATGCCCCATTTCCAGGAGCCCCAAATTTATTTTTTATGGTGCTGGGGATGATATCCAAGGGCCTTCTACCTCTGGGCTACACTCCTAGACCTGTTTTATATTTTATTTGGAAACAGGGTCTCACTAAGTTGCTGAGAGCCTCATTAAGTAGCTGAGGCTGGCTTCAAACCTGCACGATCCTCCTGTCTCAGCCTCCCAAGTACTGGGATTATGAGCGTGCGCCACCACGCCCAGCTTCCAGGAGCCCCAAATTTAAAGAGGGAAATATAGCTTTAACCTGGATCAGATGATGGGGATAAAGCCCTGCCCAGTGAGAATCCCACAGTTTTATTGGGGGAGAAAGCTTTTGCCTTGGGGGGCCAGGTGTTTGGTAAAAGCATAGTCCCTCCCCTTCAGGAGCTGCCAGTTTGCTCAAAGACCAGGGAGAGGGGGAAAGGACCAGCGCCAGCCCATCTACGGCCCTCAGTGCACCACTGCAAGGATGGAAGGAGATGCAGAGGACAGAGAAAGTTCATGGAGAGCCCCTCCTGTCCCCTTACTAACCCACTTACTAAGCCCAGCCCTCATGCACTAAGCTCGCACCCCAACATGGAGTTGAAGGATGGCCCCCAGGCATGGGTGGTTCAGGCTATTTAACACTGTAAACATCGCACTTTACTGTGGCCATTAGGCCCATAACAGCAGCCCATCCATTCTCGCCCAGGCCCTGTGACACCAAGCACTGATGGTGCAATTAGGCGACAGGGAGCGGGCTATAAATTGTTGCACAGCCATCCCTCTGCCAGGCACGGCTGAGGACCCCGCTGCCTTTCTGCCTCCCCAGCTCCAGGGATGAGTGTGGTGCCAGGCGTGGTGGTGCACGTCTTTAATCCCAGTACTTGGGAGGCTGAGACAGGAGGATCACAGGTTCAAGGCCTGCCTCAGCAACTTAGCAAAGCCCTGTTTCAAAATTTAAAAAAATATAAAATAGGGCTAGGATGCAGCTCAGAGGTAGAACACCCCTGGGTTCAATCCCTAATACCAAGAAATAAAAAAATCAGCTTAATAAATAAATAAAGTTGCTGTGCAGCCATCCCTCTGCCAGGTACAGCTGAGGCCCCCCAACCTGCCCTCCTACATCCTGGGCTTCAGAGTTGAGTGTGAGGACCCTCCACCTGCACAGAGACCACCCACTGCGGCTGAGCACCATAAAGCACCTGCTAGGGCCACAGCAGCTACAAAGCTCTTTGAAGAGCTTCACTCTATGGGTATTTTTGTGCCAGAAATTTCTCAGGTATCTCTTTTGTGCTTCCCTAAAGGTTGTTGTGCAACCGCTACTCATTACCACACTGTGTCCTGGAGAGAGAACAGGACTGCTCACCCAGCAGGCCATGGGTCACTCGGGCTGGGACTGTGTCTCTTGAATGCATCTTTGTGTCCACTGGACCTAGCATGGTGTCGACACTCCAAGTTGGAGAATGTACATTCTAATCCATAATAATGGACATTCCCTGACATTTTGGACAAGGTGCATACTCCTTCAGACCCCATTATCCATCTGTCAAATGAGGCGAGCAGACAAGAGGTTGCAAATTGGAGAGCTGTTGGCCCCATCCACATGATTTGTTTGACTCAAAAGAGAAAGCAATTTTTGATCATGCAGTCATTTAAGAGAGAGAGAGAGAGAGGACTGCCAGGCGTGGTGGCGCACGCTTGTAATCCCTGCGCTTGGGAGGCGGAGACAGGAGGATCGCGCAGGTTCGAAGCCAGCCGCGCTGGCTTAAGAGACACTGTTTCAGAAATATAAAATAGGTCTGGGAGTGTAGCCCGGAGGTAGAAGGGCTTTCAGGAACCCCAGTACCACCAAAAGAGAGAGAGAGAGAGAGAGAGAGAGAGAGAGAGAGAGAGAGAGAGAGAAAGATCCAGGCATGGTGGCGCACACTTGTAATCCCCATGCTTGGGGGGCGGAGACAGGAGGATCATGCAGGTTCGAAGCCAGCCGTGCTGGCTTAAGAGACACTGTTTCCAAATAAAAAAGTATAAAATAGGTCTGGGGGTGTAGACCGGAGGTAGAAGGGTTTCCAGGAACCCCAGTACCACCAAAGAGAGAGAGAGACCCAGGGACATTCAGCCTCTAAACTATACCCCCAGACCCATTGTATTTTTTTAGTTTGAAACAAGATCTTGCTAAGTTGCTGAAGCTGGCCTTAAACCAGTGATCCCTGGCCTCAGCCCCTCGAGTACTGGGATTACATGCAGATGCCACCACACCCAGCTATTTGAGAATATTTGTGACAGGGAATTTCACCTTAAAACTCAAATTTCCAACCAGCTATAGTAACATACAAGTGTAATCCCAGCTACTTGGGAGGCTGAGACAAGCATCACAAGTTCAAGCCCAACTTGGGCAATTTAGTGAGACTCTGTCTCAAAATAAAAAATAAGAAGGGCTAGAAATTTAGCTGGATGGTGAAGCACCTCTGGGTTCAATCCCCAATAATTTAAAAAATGAAATAGGAAGGAAGGGAGAGAGGGAGAGAGGGAGGGAGGGAGGGAGAGAGGAAGGGTATGAAGACAAAATGAGGCCTGTGTGCCTCTGTGGCAACAATTACCTGGTGCTGCATAACGTCTCTCCTTTTATATAGGATGTGTACGCTCTGGTTTTCCCAGGACCTCCCCTCCCCTCTTGCACTCCTCAGTTTTCTCACACCTGACCGATTCACTCATTTCTGCTACTTTCCTGTGGGCTTTTACGTGACTATCTCACAACCTGCCCAGAGGCTCCCTCTGTTCTACAATTCTGGATTCTGCAAATTAATAAATAAAAAGTAGAGGAGATTATTGGCTTAGGAGCACCAAGCCCCTCACTTTTCTTATGAGAAAAGTCATGAAGTGCATTGTTCTTTGTGCCTTTCTAAGGCAGAGAATATCTTTCCTGTCCCTAATTCCCTCAGATGCCCATTAAGAGTGGCAAGTTTATAAAATATTTAGAATAAAGACAAGTGTCAGGAACTCTAATGTGTCACATGCATAAAGGCTGGAGGAAGAGTGACTTAGGGGTTCACCCTACTCTGAATCTGCAGCTGTCTTAGCTCCCTTTCATATAAGGGGGGCTTCCTGTGGCTTATGCCCCTCCCTGATCAGCACCACAGACAGCTCCACCTAACCAACTCAGGTATGTCAGGTCCCGTCTGCCTCCCCAGCTTGGCCTCCCCATCCTCTTCCTCCTCAGCCTTCACCCTTCCATCCTTGTCTCCAGCCAGGTGGGCTTCATGTGCATGGTTCAAACTCACCCTAGCAGGATACTCGCCTATCTTTAGTTTGCAACCTCTTGTGTCTATTCCCCTCAATTGATAGCTGAAAGTTTTATCATTCTCTTCACATGTCAGCTTCAAAATCACTTCCCTGGGTGGGCTGCCCCAAACCTGCAGCTCAAATCTAACTCACAGCACCTTGCTCCTTTCTCTCACAGCATGGAGTGTGGTCGTGGTGATACAGATATTCACGCAATTTTAATTAAGATCTTCTTCCATTCTAGAACAGGGGCTCCAGGAGGCAGGGTTCAAACGAGTGTGTTCACCACTATATCCAGAACCTAGTGTCAGACCCAGTTACACTGCTGTTAGATAAATAACTCGCTGAGCCCCTTCTGGATACTAGAACTGTGCTAAGACATAGTCCTTGTCCTGGAATAGCTGCTGTGTTTGTTGGCTAATTAGACTCCTGTTTTGCCTAAATTAAAAATTATACAGTCCATCCCATTTTTTTTAAAGAAGTCAATTCTAAAGCATAAAGTTATTCGAGGACTGGGTAGCAGGATCGTGGTCAGAACTAGCTGTTCCCAGTCCAGCTTCACTGTGGCCTCTTCCCCCTGCATTTCTGTTATTTTATCTGTGCGTTAATAGCCAGGCACATGCCCCCTTCCATTATCCCATCAGCCCTGCTTGGGCATCTCCATTGCTGGCACTTAACCCCCTGGGGCTTCTGTTTGCTTTGACTTTCCCCATTGCTGCTTTCCCGGAGTCTGTCTGGGCCTCCTTGGAGCTCTGAGTGTGGACACGCAGGAAGATTTAATGTTGCTGCTTCGGTCTTTGTCTCTGCAAAGCAAAACCTTCTCCTGCTGGGAAACTCATCATCGCCAAGCATCAGGCTCAAGCTGAGTTCCACTTAGCAGTTTGCAAATGGCAGTGGGGTGGGCTGAGGGTGTTGGTGAGAAGCTCAGAGCCCAGGGAGGAGGCACGAGGGATTGTGAGAAATCACAGAGGTAGGAGGACAGCTGGGGAGGCGATTGTGGCTTGTGCTGAAGGCTGGCTGACTGGGAGCAAGGCATGCACAAAGGTGAGGTCTGCCCTGCCCAGCATCGCACCCCTAAAACAGTCATCTTCTGCTCACAAGTAGGCACAATGGCCAAGCACAGGTTTTGGTGCGATTCCCATGATGCAGCCAGGAAGCTCTCGGTCTTGTGTGTATAGATTGATTTTCTCACCAGCTAAGAGTCCCCAGAAACCATCAAACCTCCATGGACCTCACTGTACTCATCCAGAAAATGGGAATATTTGCAAAGTCTCTGCAAGTATGTAAAGAGGTGAGTCACATACACGCTGAGTGAGGGGCTCACACCTGCATAGCAAATACACCCCGACCCCAGTGCTTGCTCTGGCTGCCTCCCTACTTTGACCACGACTCATCCAACAGGGTGGCTCATCCATCGTGGTTGGCCCAGGATCACTACAGAGGCCAAAATGGGATGTGGCAGGCCACTGCTGAGCTGGTCCTTCCTGTCCTCATCTCCCGTGCCTCTTCCAGCTCCACACCTCTCTCCTTGTTCATTCCAGACGCCCGCTTCCTTGAATTGCAGGCAGAGTAATTTATTCCGCCGTCTGAGCGTCTTCTGCTCCCCGCTGCTGCCGCTGTCTCTGTCTTAGTCCCCTCTCCTCCACCCCACCAACGTGAAGACAAAATGCCCATAGATGAGATGAAAAGACGAGGGGGAAAAAGGCCAGAGTAGAGGAAGGGACGGAATCCCGCCAGCATCTCAGCCTCTCTAATTGAATGACTCTCCTACCTGGCTCTCCTTGTCGGTTCCCGTGTTCCTCATTCCCGCTGACGGCCCTTGAAATCATCTCCCCCATCTCATCAAATCCCTCTCCCTTCCTCCCCCCTTGTTCTCTAAGCCGCAGATTACTTTTTCATAAAATTCAATTTCTAGCCATTCTCATTACTTACTCACTTAATGTGGCTACTTGGGGGAGGGGAGCGGGGGTGGGGAGGGGGAGATGGTGTCTGCGAGGCACTTAGCCAGCCTGGTTACTGAGGCCCCTCGCTGAGGCGTATTAAAGTCTGATACGACCAGATAATGGACTTCTGTCCCCACACGGGAAGCCAGCCCCAGCATGCAGGGTATTGTGGCGTCCAGAGGGAAGAGTCCGCTGGGGGAGCTGTTTGTTTAACAAATATTTGCTTAGAGCCTTTTTCTAAGCCTGACACAGTACTTACAAGGTGCTGGGGGATGTAGCCATAATTAGAGGGGCCCCTCTCCTGGGCCTCATTGGTCAGGGAAGATATTTAGGAAGGAGTGGTAAGATGGAAATCTGAAAAAAAATTATAGAGGCTGGGAAGAGAAAATGAGTGTCTTAGTTTGGGTTCCCTTCCAAACAGCCAATACATGTCTTGGGGCTGGATCGTTTACTTGGGGCACGATCCCAGGAAACCAAAGGAAGCAGTAGGGCTGGTCCAGGGAGACAGGTAAAGGGTGAAAAACAATAAAGGATGGATTATGTCACTGGCGATTTCTATAGAAAGCTCAGAACCCTCAGCATAAGCACAGAGAATGTGTCTCAGGATTATCCTTCTGAAAGAAGGAGGTGGGCCATAGCCTCTGGCTCCTGTTCCCATTGTTTTAGGAGCATCCCAGAGGTGTGTTTTTCTGCCCTTCCCTGCTGCGCATGTGCAAGCTGAGCACAGAAAGCCCTGAGTCAGAGCACCAGAGAGATACCCCTTTGCATGCTGGAGACTGGGTGCTGGCAGCGTGCCCGGAGCTGTCTATCTGATCAACTGAGTGAGCAGCAAGGCACAGGGCCCAGGGCGTGTCTGCTACAGTCCACCCCTTGCAGTGCTCAGACTCAGTTCACTTCACTGCTGAATTTTCGTGTGTGTGTGTGTGTGTGTGTGTGTGTGTGTGTGTGTGTGTTGCTGGGGATGAAACCCAGAGGCTTTTCTACCTCCAGGCTACACTCCCAGACCTATTTTATATTTTATTTGGAAACAGGGTCTCACTAAGTTGCTGAGAGCCTCACTAAGTAGCTGAGGCTGACTTTGAACCTGTGTGATCCTCCTGACTCAGCCTCCCAAGTACTGGGATTACAAGAGTGTGCCACCAAGCCCGGCCCACCTCTGAATTTTCAAGGTATAGTATCACGTGCTGTGGCAGGCCCTGATCAATGTTGTTTACCACTTGCTTTATATTTCCTTTGCCCTTAAACACCTAGCCAGTGCCTCGGTTAGGCTGGGATGTTTACCGGGTGGGACAGCCCAGACCCAACATTTCTGGTGGGTGGGAACCCTGGGTCACCTTGACCTTAGGAGGCCATGGTTTCCGCAATTGCCCATTTCACCATTATCGTCAGATTCAAAAGTGTCAAGAGATATCCTGGTGAATTCTCCAAGTTCCAGAGTCTCACCTGCACTGGCAAGGTAGCACCAACTCTGGCTCTTTAAGAAAATCATGACCAGAACCAGGCATGACCAGAATCACCCACCTGTAATCCCAGTACTTGGGAGGCTGAGACACGAAAATCGCAGTTTCAATCAAGGTCAGCCTCAACAACTTTGCTAGACCCTCAGCAACAGAGCAAGACCATGTTTCAAAATAAAAAAAATTAAAAGGGCTAGGGGTATAGCTCAGAGGTAGAATGCCCCTGGGTTAATCTCCAGGATAATAAACAAACAAACTGGGCATGGTGGCACACACTTATAATCACAGTACTTGGGAGGCTGATACAAGGATCACAGGTTGGAGGACAGCCTCAGCCAGTAGTGAGATTTTCATTAATCTAGTGAAATCCTGTTTCAAAGGAAAAATTTAAAAATAGGGCTGGGGGTGTAGCTTGGAGGTAGAATGACCCTAGATTCCATCCCCAGTACCTAGATAGATAGATGATAGATAGACAGATGATACATAGATAGATAGATAGATAGATAGATAGATAGATGAAGGAAGGAAGGAAGGAAGGAAGGAAGGAAGGAAGGAAGGAAGGAAAAGAGAGGATGAAACATGGCCAGTTTCCTCTGCCTTTTCTTTGCCTGCTGTTCCACTGACATGTACAACCCAAAGGGGCTAGACAGTACTTACACAGAATCCTCCTACTATCTCCTAGAAGAAGTGTTGTCTGCAGGGACCAGACCTGTCCTCCACTAGAGTTTGAAGTGAGAGAAAGCGTAGTCCCCATGAGGGGTACTGGAGGTGATGGTGAGCGGCCCCAGCCCTACTCCCATCCCTTTTTTCAGGGATGCGTGTACTCTAGCTATGGGCAGCACCGCACCCTCATTAGCCATTGATTAACACACCACATCCCAGAGGTCGATATCACACCCCTGCAAGGTGCATTTCATAAAATGGCATCTTCTCCAAGCCTTCCATCTGCTATAGCATCATTGTAGCTATTTTCCTAGGGAGAGAAAACAGAGACATTATTCACCGACTCCTCTCCCCCATTAGTGCTCCTAAGGATGCAAACCACTCTGCCTCTTCACACTCCACAGGCTCCCCAACTTTGCACCCGCTCAGAGCACCAGGAAGACGATATAGCCACATCTAAGGTGGGACAACAGTAGAATACCCAAAAGTGTCCATGATACTCTGCTGAAACCTGGCGGGCTGAAAGGGTAAGCCACAGGGGCAAATACGCATCTGCTACCAACATGCTGAACAGCAAGTGCAGAAGCCAGATGGTGAGAGACAAGAAGGTTAGAGCACAGAGCCCTGGGTGAGGGGAAACTTGAGTGAGAGAGTTGACATCACGCCCCTTGTAAGCTATATTAAGATGTAGGTTCTTGCCTTAAGAGCAGCTGAAAGATTTTAAGCAAGGGAGTAAAATGCTGGTGAATTTATTTATTGTAGAGCTTTGCAGTAGAAATTTCTATGTGCCACCCAATAGCATCTTTCTCCTTCTCAATGCCTCTGGTCTTTTAACACACACACATGACTCCAAACCGAGTCTCTTTTGCATCCAGATGTGGCCCGATAAGTCAGTTTGGGCCAATGAGTGGAAGTAGTGGGAGTACTGGCTAGGAAGTGTCCTTAACGGAGTGTCTCCTTCCTGCTGCCTGGACTGCAGATGTAATAGCTTTAGCTGGAGCTGGAGCTGGAGCTGGAGCTGGAGCAGCCATCTTGGTCCATGGAGCGGCAAGGTTAAAATGGCAGAGCATTAAAATAAAAAGGAGCTTTGGTATCTGACAACGCTGTGGAGCAGAGTCAGCATGGCAGCCCTGAACTGCTCACCTGCAGTTTTCTACGTCATTTGTGTCTGTTACTCATGGTCTAACCTAAATAAACTGAGACAGGGCTCTAGAGGGAATGCAGACACATCAATTAGAAAATATTTGTTACAGGAGCTGAGCAAGGTAGTACACGACCATAATCCCAGTACTTGGGAGGCAGAGGCAGGAAAAGAGCAGATTTGAGGCCAGTCTCAGCAACTTGGTGACACCCGATTTCAAAAATAACAAAGAACCAGGCATGGTGGCACACACTTGTAATCCCAGTACTTGGGAGGCTGCAACAGGAGGACTGCAGTTCGAGAACAGCCTCAGCTACTTAGTGAGGCCCTCTGCAACTTAGTAAGACCCTGTTTTAAAAATAAAGAATAAAAATAGGGCTGGTGGTTGCCAGGTGTGGTGGCACACACTTGTAATCCCCGCGCTTGGGAGGCGGAGACAGGAGGATCACGCAGGTTCGAAGCCAGCTGCGCTGGCTTAAGAGACCCTGTTTCCAAAAATAAAAATAAAAAGTATAAAATAGGTCTGGGAGTGTAGCCCGGAGGTAGAAGGGCTTCCAGGAACCCCAATACCACAAAAAAAGGGCTGCTGGTGTATCTCAAAGGTAAAATGCCCCTGGGTTCCATCCCCAGTACTACAAAAAATTAAAAATTAAAAAATGGCTCAGAGGTAGAATGCCCCTGAGCTCATCCCAGTAGCAAAAGAAAAGATTAAAATATTACAAGGATCCAGGCACAGACGATGGTACTTTGGACTGGGAGTGTGGCAGTAGGGACTGAAAGAGGAAGATGTATTGGAAGGATCTTCTAGAGACTAAATCTATGACTACATTTGTGGACGATGTGTGGAGGTGAGACAGTTCCAAGTTTTCCAAGCAAAGCAAAGGGACAAAGTGGGATGGAGCTTGGGTGTGTAGACTAGGTGAGTCCTGACTCTGTTTCTTTGGCCCTAAGTAGGGACTGAGAGTCCCAGCAGCAAGGCCCCCAAGGACACCTGCTCCCATGAAGGAGAACATGACCCTCTAAATGTGATTTTTTTTTTAATCAGTGATAGAGATCGGTCCCAGGGCCTTACACATGATGGGCAAGCACTCTACCACTGAGCTACACCCACAAAATTACCTTTTCAGTAAACCTTCTTCGGCCCCCAAACCTCGTCCTTGCCCCATGCTCCGGATACACCCAGCATCCATCTGTAGTGTTCCCTGTGGACCTCCATGAGTGTCACCCAGCACCAGCCCCAGGCCCTGTGTGTGATGATTTGATTTGGAGCAGTTAACTCAGAGCACTGCGAAACCAGGGATAGAAATGAAAATGAAATAGTCTCCACCCTCAGGTGGCTCATGGCAAAGAAGTTAGATTAGTAAACAAAGTTTGTCAGCACCATAGGCACCCAACCCCTGACACTTTGTTCAGGGTGCCTAATTTCCCCAGGGAGAGTGGTTGTCCTTGCCTAAAGGGTCCTCACAGTTGGAGGGCATCTGGACCAGTTTTTTATTGTTGTTTTTTTTTTGGGGGGGGGGTGTGTACACGTGTGTGTGTGCGTGTGCATGTGTGTGTGTTGCTGGTGATTGAACCCAGATCCATTCTTCCTCCAACTTCCACCCCTAACCCTGTTTTATTTTTTGTTTTGAAACAAGGTCTCACTAGATTGCTAATAGTCTTGCTATATTGCTAAGGCTGGCCTTGAACCTGTGATCTTCCTATCTCAGGCTCCCAAATACTGGAATTACAGGCTTCTGCCACCACGCCCAGCTGGTCCAGGGTTTTTGTTGTTTTGGTGGTACTGGGAGTGGAACCCAGAGGGCTTTCTACCTCCGGGCTACACCTTCAGCCCTATATTATATTTTATTTAAAAACAGTGTCTCACTAAGTTGCTGAGAGCCTCACTAAGTTGCTGAGGTTGACTTCAAACCTCTGATCCTCCTGTCTCAGTCCCCCAAATACTAGGATTATAGGCATGAGCCACAACGCCCAGCTTAGTTCAGGTTTTTTTGTTTGTTTGTTTGTTTGTTTGTTTGTTTGTTTGCGGGTCTGGGGGTGGAACCCAGGGACATTCGACCTCCAAGCTACACCTCCTGCCCTATTTTTTATTCTTTATTTTGAAACCGGGTCTCTCTGAGTTGCAGAGGGCCTCACTAAGTAGCTGAGGCTGTCCGCGAACCGCGATCCTCCAGGTCTCAGCCTCCCAAATGCTGGGATTACAAGCGTGCGCCACCACGCCCGGCTTAGTTCAGGTTTTAAAGACGAGGGTTGATGTTCCCAGTCAAGGTACTCTTTTGTACAAAGACATTTAGGGATGACCCAAAATAATCTGAGACAGCATTAGCAGGTGGGTATTATCAGCATGTAAAGTTTTCATGGATTTTTTTTTTTTTTTTTTTTTTTTTAGTGGAAGGAGAAATTGGAAACTCAAGATGTGGGTAAGCCACTTAGAGCATCGTGAGCCACTCTAAGGCTGGCATTGCGGGAAGAGGCCACGGAGGACAAGGACGGTCGTGAAATGTGTAACAAATCAGCCATAATAATTGCAATCATTGCCAACATATATCAAGTACCTCCTTAGGTGCCAAGATCGGTGCTGAGCATTTTACCCAGATAACCTCATTCATTCTCCACCCAGGAAGATGGGTATTATTCGTGTCTCCACCTTCATAGATGAGGTAACTGACATCCAGGTAGATTACACGGCTAGCCCAAGGTCACAAATCTGACAGGCGTTGGAGCCAGGTTTCTAACCGGAGAGGTCTGTACCATCCCAGCCCCAGCCCCAGCCCTTGCCCTTAACCAAGATGCTAATGCTGAAATTCCTTCTCATTGCTTATGTAATGAGATGTGTAATGAGATACATTACTTTTTCGACTGGGCTTTAGGTCATTCCACGGATGGAGGTGGAGAGGAAGGAGGCAGGCGGGAGGTTTTGTATGAAAGCACTTTTCAATAAATAGCTCTGTCTGAGGGAGAAATTGAAGCATAAAGAAACATGGAATTCTAGATGGCTAAAACTAAAATGCACTTTCAAAAAAACATGGTGCAACTCTCTCGTATTCCCAAGGAGTGGGAGAGGGGCCCTCGCAGGCAGTGCGGGCCGGGTCTGGCGCCGGGCTGGCGTTTCACTCGCTCTGGCAAGCGAGCAGATCCCAAAATCTACTCCTTGCTCCTCTGACCCGCACTGTCTCTCTGGAGGTGCTGGCAAGTCGTACTCACTCTCTGGAAGTAAGAGAGCAGCTTTGTTCTTTTTCTTTTTAAACAGCGGAGGTCCCAGAAACAAAGCCAGAATTGGCCCTGAGTGACTTGGCGTGCGCGGCGAAGTCGAGCCTGCGGGGAGTCGGCCGAAGAAACAGCAAAGCTTTACCCAAAGCCATCGTGATGGGGAGGACGGGAACCACGAAAGGAAAAAAAAAAAAAAGTGGCTAACTGGACAGCGAAAGAGCACCAGCTCAAGTCCTCAAATCCCAAAGCAAGCCTGCTGAAGCAGGAACTGGTCACCTTGAAGGTCAGAGAGAACACCAAGTATACAGGTGCCAGGGTGTGAGGAGGGACTGATCACTTGCCCAAACCTGCACGTACACATCCGTGCACACGCAGACACACACACACACACACACACACACACACACACACACACAACCCCACAAGATGCTCAGGATCTTTCTAGTGTCTCCAATCAGAAATGTCTTTAAGATGCAAGACATTTAGAATGCTGTGAATAAAGGGGCCCCAAACTTTGGGTTTCTTTCTCCTTCCTGGACACTTTGTGACCAAGTTAGTTAAAACTTACCCACTCTGTGTGAGCTTGGGCTCCTTATTTCCTTTTTTTTCTGAAGGGTCTTTCCAGGTCCAGAATTCTATTTAATATGATGGACCAAGCTGGGCACAGTGGCACATGCGTGTTGTCCCTGTACTCAGGAGGCTGAGATAGGATAACAGGCCAGACGCTGCAATGTAGCAAGACCTTCAGCAACTTAGCAAGACCCTGTTTCCAAGTAAAAAAAATAAAATGGGGCTTGGATGTAGCTCAGAGGTAGAATGTCCGCTGGTTCAACTCCTATTCCCCCCCAAAAAAAATTTTAAATAAATGCGATGGACCCACCTTTTCTCTCTCCTCTACCAACAAATATCAAACAAAAAAGAAAAATCTCAGTCTTGCTGTTCATCCTACCAACCACACCCTCCTAGCTTCCCTCGCCAATCCAATTCAAAGCCCAACTTTCTCCAAGAACTTTTTCCTACTCTATGCGCCTGGCTTTGAAGTCCCTCAGCAAGTCGGCTGTTGCTCAGGTATATTTCCCAAGAACACTTGGAGCAGGAGTGGATTCTCTTTCCAGCTGGACCACAGGCTCCTGTAGGCATCAACCCACACCAGTCAGTCCTACCAGTGGGAAGCTCTTATTGGTTCTTGGTCAAGCCATTTGTAGCCCCCCTTTTCTCAAAAAATATCTAATCATCACTGTGTGTGTGTGTGTGTGAGTGTGTGTGTGAGTGTGTGAGTGTGTGTGTGTGTGTGTGTGTGTGTTAACTGAGGTTTGAACTCAGGAGCATTCTACCTCCAAGCTCTACCCCTAGTCCTGTATTATTTTTTATTTGTTTGTTTTATCTTGTTTTGTTTTGTTTTGGTGGTACTGGGATTCCTGGAAACCCTTCTATCTCTGGGCTACACTCCCAGACACCTATTTTTTATATTTTTATTTGGAAACAGGGTCTCTTAAGCCAGAGAGGCTGGCTTCGAGCCTGCGCGATCCTCCTGTCTCCGCCTCCCAAGCGCGGGGATTACAAGCGTGCGCCACCACACCCGGCTTTGTTTTGTTTTGAAAGAGGATCTTGCTAAATTGTTGAGGCTGGCTTCAAATCTGTGACCCTTCTGTCTCAGTCTCCTAAGTACTGGGATTACAGACGTGCATCACCACACCCAGATAAGCATCACTCTAATAGGACTCAGACAAGGACTCTTGCACACTACCAGGTTGAATTTCCCAGTGCCCCTTGCAATTAGGGCAGCCATAGGATCGAGTTCTGGCCAAAGAAGCATGGGCAAGAATCAGGTGCATCCCATCCAGATGCAGCCCAGAACCTCCTAGGCAACCCTCCATGCTATTTCTTTCCTATTTGCTGGCTAATGAAAAGGACATAGCCCTGGTGGAAGGAAGCAGGGATGTGGAATTCTGCCTGGAAGGTCGTCCACAGAATGCCTGCACTGGACACTAATGGGAGTGAGAAATCCAATCCTGGTATATGCTTCCAGCCACTGAGATCCAGGGAAGGTGTGGCACTGCAGTTAGTCTATCCTGACCAGCACAGATGGACACTAAACCCTACCATGTAACAAACAGCCGAGGAGCCATTGTCTCAGGGAATGGGTGGTTCCACGGAGAGCAGCTCTAGGAAGGCTGGGAGGAAAGGTCTGGGAATCAGATCAAGCTCAGCACACAGGCAGGAGGATGTGGGCTGAGCTGATGGGAGGCAGAATGGGCGGCTCTGGGGACCAGAGGTTCTGCCACAAGGGTGTATGAATGATGGGAAACCGCAGCAGCTCCTTGAGCATCAGCTAGTGGCTTCGCCTCAGCGACCCATCTCCATGATGCCTTAGACTTCATGATGGTGTGCGCTATCAATCACAGCTGGGACACTGCCTCCTCCATCAGCTCAGGCCATCCCCAGCCCTGGGGCCACTCTTCTTTGCACCTGAGGCTCTCAGGGGCAAGAACCCAAATTCTTCTTGAGAATCTGCCGCAGTTTCTCCTGGCCTCGGCACCCATCAGGGGCCCTGCGCTCAGGTGTGGGGACTAGACTCAGTGTTTGGGAAAGAGCTAATTCCTTGGGAAAGCTGGGTTTGAGCCCCTGGGGTCTATCTTCCCGAGCAGGAAAGCATGAGGAACGAACAGAGAAGTGCGAGTTAAGAGAGGCAGAGGTGGAAGTTGATCTGAAAAGCAACTGGAGATGGTAAAGAGGAGGTTGGTCGCTCCCTGTGTCCCCTTGGCCTTGGCCCAGTGCAGAGGCTCCAGGGCGATTTCGCAGTGGCTCTGGTTCCTCTATCATCCATCCACGCACACACATGTGCATACACACATACAGGCTTTCCCACCTCTATCCTGGTCTCTAGGGAGAGACCTGTGATCTTCTCAAATAATTCCCAGAGCCAAGCTCCTCAAAGCACCCTGGGATTTCCAGGAAATTTAGGAGCTGGCCTGGGGGAATAGTGGGAAAATCACAAGGAAAAGGGCTTCAGGCATTTTCCTGTAAGTCATTAAAGCATATTAAATCCCAATGCCTCCTCCCAGCTCACTCCCAGCCTCACCTCCACTCCCCCATCACCACATTAGGGCCAAATTGAATTAGAATAATTAACTTTTGGTCACACTTTTAATTTGGTGCAGGAAATAAGAGTGCTAATGGAGATTAAACAAGGCTTTCACTCCAGAGACCAGTCTGGAAGCTGCAAAGGGAGGCCTCCAGGGCTCTGGGGAGGAAAATAACAGCCAGGCAAAAGAGGCTGAGACAGATGTGTGTGCTGTATGAACCAGCACATGCATACATGCATGTCGATGCATGTAGTCATGCTGTATGTACACTCATTAAATATGAAAACATGCTCTGTGTCACATGGGCAAACGTATTCGTGTGCCTATACACAGGTCTGCACACAGGAGTGTCTCTTTGCATGTGTGTGAGTCCCTGTGTGCTTGGTAAGTACACATTACCAGGCAGGTAAAGCTACCTGATGTTCATGGCAACCTACCAACTCTGATTTGAAAAGGACCTTCATAAATATCTTCAAGCCCACTTCCTTCCCACTTTCTGCTTGAATCTGTTCTACAACACTTCCCCGGGAGAGTGTCCAGCATCTGCAAGCATCCCCACTGACGGGGCGCTCCCCACCACGAAAGGCAGCCCGCAGAGCTGATTGTTGGGAGGCGCTTCCGTCCATCATTCAGACATGGCCCTCTATCTGCCTGCAAGTCGCCTCCCCCGTGGTATTTCCTAAAGATGGTGACTGGTCCCTCTAAGCAGCCTCTTCTTGGTTAGAGTCCCTGATCCCCCATGAGATGTCACACGACACATGGCATCGTCACAGGTCACCTAACATTCAGCGGCACTCCACAGCGTCAGGGAGTCAGGCTGAGAGCGTGTGCACTAGTCAGCTTTCTGTTGCTGTGACCAAGGCCTGAGAATACTCATGGTCTCAGAGCTTCCGGTCCATGGTGCGTTGGTTTCCTTGTTTCTGGGCCTGTCATGAGGCAGAGCATCATAGCAGAAGGCTGCTCAGCTTGTGGTGACTGGGAATTGGGGGAGGGGGTGCTTGAGGGAGGGGACAGGCATACCTTTGCCCCAGTGACCTACTTCCTCCACCTAGGTCTGAACTTACCACCATCTCCCAGTGGTGCCATCTCTGAACACGGCTGCACTGAGAACCACGCCTTCAACACAGGAGCCTTAGAGGACACTCCAGACCCAACCACCACAGATGCCAGTGCCCAAGGCCCCAAGTGTCATCCGCTCTGGCCACAGCCACGTCCACATGCATCTGAATCATCTGGGGGTTCATTAAAGCAGATTCCCAGGCCCTTGCCAGAACCTCCGATGCCATAGAGGGCACCGGCCTCTGCATTTTTGACACACAGCCAGGTGGTTCTGAGGCAGGAGCCCATGAAGCATCATTGGAGAATACAGACATGGTCCAACCCCATCATTTTACAGATGGGGAGACTGAGGCCCAGAGGGGAAGAGCAGTGCCCAGGGAGAGTTGGAGCCTATGTCAGAACTGGTGCCCTCTCATCTGCCCCAGGTGCTCATTTCCATCACCACCCTCCAAGCCTTGCTCCCCTGAGGGATCCAACCCTCTGCTGCCTCCACAAAGGCCAGAGGCATCTCCCCCCCAACCTGTCCCCATACTCACCTCTGGTGAGAGGTCAGTAAGAAAGAGACAGGTACCATGCCTCGTACCTGTTAACGGCAGCACTGTCGAGAGGAGCTGAGATTCATGGAAGCCACTGCTGCACTGGTGGGAATTCCCATCATCCAATGAGAAATGGGTTTGGGTCAAGACCTTTCTGAGGATGCCAAGGTGGAGAAATGAGCCAGCTGGGAGGCCAGGCTGGAGTTTCCCCGAGGGAGAAGACCAGACTCGCAGGGCCTGGTGTCAGTCGGAGGCCACACTGACTGCTGAGCCTAAAGCTGTGCCCTCAAGGGCTGAGCCACACACACGTGCCACCCAGGGGCCCTGAAGCCAACTGGAAAGATGGTAGGTGGCTATGTCAGGGCGTGAAGAAGGGCCCATTCCTCGCCTCAGAGATCAGCAGAGTCCTTGGCTTCCTGGCAGAAAAGAATTTCAGCACGTGCTGGTCAGAGACAAAGACGGGTTTATTTAGGAAAAATAGGGGATACACATTCAAGGGAGAATGCAGGCTACTTAAGGAGATCCATTGAGGGGTAGGTACGGATGCAGAGCAGAATGAGGTCCAGGTCCCCTTTTTGTGGAACTGGAATTGAATTCAGGGACATTCTACCTCCAAGATATACCACCAGCCCTAATTTTTTATTTATACTTTATTTTAAAACAGGGTCTCACTAAGTTGCAAAGGACCTCAGAAAGTAGCTGAGGCTGGCTTTGAACCTGCAATCCTCCTGTCTCAGCCTCCCAAGTACTTGGATTAAAAGTGTGCGCCACCACACCTGACTCAGGTCCCCTTTTTTGACCCCTCAGGCTCCTGCCATTTCATTGGTGGGTGCTGGATAATACGTGGACTTGACCATTGGCCAGACTTTTTGGGGGGAAATCTGTGGTTTACCAATGCTAGAAGTAAATTTTTATGGTGTCATTTTAAAAAGACATGTATTTGAAAGCTGCTCAGAAAGGTGAATTTTACTTTTTTGAAAAAAAAAGTGGGGGGGATCCTGCCACCAGTAATTCAAGCATCCAAGAATAGCATAAAGGAAACTTGTTGGACATTTTATTTCCAACACAGGGCTTCTGCGCTATGCTCCCATTGGTGGAAACAGTCTCACAGTCTTTACGCCATTGACTGAAGGGGATGCTGGGGGAGAGGTTGGCACTCACAATTTCCAGGAAATGTTATCTTCACAAAAATACAAGCATAGGTAAAATTACACAATGGCGGCGGGGGGGAGGGGTTTGTTTTTTGCGGTACTGGGGATGGAACCCAGGGACATTCTACCCCTGAATGACATTCCCAGCCCTAATTTTTATTCTTTATTTTGAAACATGGTCTCACTGAGTTGCAGAGGTCCTCGCTAAGTAGCTGAGACTGTCCACAAACCACGATCCTCCTCTCTCACCTCCCAAACGCTGGGATTACAAGCGTATGTCACCACACCTGGTTTACACAATGACATTTTTATAACATGGAACCCAAGTCAAACTATTTCTTTGACAGAAAAAAATCTAATTATTTATTATAATTCTCCCTCTTTTATTACACATTATTATTCTTTTCTTCAAACTTTATTAACATATGGCAACTCTTGCTCTCAAAGGTATTTGACAAGAGATTGTTTTAATAATCTATGGAGGATTGTTTGGTTAGAACTGTCTCTATCTGTTTAACTATTTCCTGTATGGTATCTAAGGTCTGGTTGACAACCCTCTACGGATTACCTTATACATACATACATTTTCTTTTTCACCAAATGGCCCACTAGAGGGTGGCTTACTTGGGGATCGAAATGCCAGGTTGAAAGGAATTTTCAATTGTACTAGAGTGCAAATTTTACTCCATTTGGCAGGTAGGGTCTCAAGTAATGGTCTTTCGCAGTGCAACTAGACATTTGCTCAGGCAACCACTAATGCGGACCGATTATCTAGCTTCTCAAGGAACCAGCATTTACTGCAACCAGTAACATTGCCCCCAAAATTGACAGTCCCTCCCACCTTGAGAGGCAAGAGTATTTGGGACTAGAGGCTGGATAGTTTGGGGAGGCTCTTGTTTTAGATCCTGAGCCACTGGAACAGGAGAGATGGGGTCTCAGTAAGACTCGTTGCCCCATGCTAGATTGTCCTGGAAGAGAACTATCAAACATCTCATGCCCATTGGGTCTGAGATCCATCCAAGTAGAAATGGGACCACTCAAGCTTATTACCTGATAGATGGTTGTATCTCACATACAGTAATAAGACATTTACTCAGTCAAGGCAAGCAGATGTAAACCAGGTCTTAATGATAGATTTTTGAATGGTACTAAACCTAAGTTACAAGAGTTTTAGTGACTTAAGGTACAAATACAATGCATATTGTATAAAGAGATCACTCATTGGTTAGCTTGCATGTATATAAAACCCATATACCTTTTAACTTTATAAGCTTTTTATAAAAAATTTAGATGAACCTAGATACATAGCATATTTAGCTCTCAGATATATATAGGGTGTCAAATATATAACCCAAAGTTATAAACCTTGATTCTGCTAAGATGCAGCTTGCTAGGTAATAAAAAATGGCAAACACAAGAGATTATTTTGCTAAAACACAACCTATAAGCTAGTTCTTAGTAAATGTTAAGAGCATGAAACCAATGCCAGGCATGGTGGTGCACCCTTGTCATCCCAGCTTCGGGAGGCTGAGACAGGAGGACTGCGGTTCACCGACAGCCTCCGCTACTTAGTAAGGCTCTTTGCAACTCAGTGGACTATGTTTTAAAATAAAGTATAAAAAATAGGCCTGGGGGTTTGGCTCAGAGTTAGAATGCCCCTGGGTTCCATCTCCCAAAAAATAAAAATAAAAATAAATAGTAAAACCGGGCGTGGTGGCACACTCTTATAATCCCCGCTCTTGGGAGACAGAGACAGGAGGATCGCACAGGTTCGAAGCCAGCCATGCTGGCTTAGGAGACCCTGTTTCCAAATAAAAATATAAAAAAATATATCTGGGAGTGTAGTCTGGAGGTAGAAGGGCTTCCAGGAACCCCAGTACCGCCAAAAAAAAATTAAATAAATAAATAAATAAATAGTAAAGAGCACAAAACCATATTATTTTAAATATAAAACTTGTTTATTTTTGCCAGGTGTGGTGGTGCACGCTTGTAATCCCTGCGCTTGGGAGGTGGAGACAGAAGGATCACGCAGGTTCAAAGCCAGCCATGCTGGCTTAAGAGACCCTGTTTCCAAATAAAAAATTTTTAAAGTATAAAAAACAAAATAAAATAAAACATATTTATTTTAAACTAATTTACCCATTTTAATAGCCCATAGCCAGAACTTTAAGTCATTATTTTAACAAATAAAAGTCCTAAAAACAACCGGGCATGGTGGTGCACGCTTGTAATCCCAGCATTCAGGAGGCAGAAACCAGAGGATCGGGGTTCTTGGACAGCCTCAGCTACTTGGTGAGGCCTTTCTCAACTCAGTGAGACCTGTTTCAAAAATAAAAAGACAAAAAATAGGGCTGGGGGTATAGCTCGGGGGTAAAATGCCCCTGGGTTCCATTCCCAGTACCACAAAAAAAAAAAATCCTAAAAACAATGAACATTACAATTTAAAGCATCAAATAGAAACTAACAATATAATACTAATTTGCTAACTTGAAAAAAAAATCTGTTAACTTTTAATGACATCTCTTTTTTTTTCTAGTAAATATGGAAGCCCATACAGTAGGGGATTCGGTGGGGTCAGGGACTGCTAATCATGGGTGACACTGAAAAAATAGTTCAGGTGGCCACTGTCACCATGAGGCAGATGTGCATCAAACATTGCCACATTATGTTTCTCAGAGGGAAAAATCCAAATATTTAGATTTCTTCCCATTTTCTTTCCCTCTTATAGAACAAACTTGCATTTCCTAATTTCTATTAGGGCTAAGCCAGATAAGGCAGCTAAGTCCATCAAGATAGAACCACCCAGTCCCAATCACATGGAGACCAAGGTGAAGGCCAAGATGGCAAACTTTAAACTATATGTGTAAAAAAAAGTTAAACTTTGGCCAGAGACTCTGTAGGAAAGAAATCTGGGTACCTTACTTTAAAATGACTGCCCTTGCTACCTCGATTACCAACTGTCCATGTTTCACTTTAGGTCTCTCTTTTTTTCCATGCAAAAATCTTTAACTGCCTTAATTCCTATTTCCTTAAACTCATGAGTACTCTTTTATATAAGCCCGCGTTGGTACCATGTAGACATTACGTTTATGGGTATCAACATACATACAAATAGACAGCAGACATTATCTTACAGCTTTACTTTCCCAGGCATTGCATCTCCATGGATAAAGGACAAGAGAGTTACAGCCAATTTGCTAAAACATTGTAATTTTGCACGTTTATTATCTCTCCAATATTGTAACATTAGGTCTAATGAACTATCAGAAGGAATTTTGTCCTTAATCTTGTATTTAGGTACCTTATACATGCCCAACCTCTTCCTAGACTCAACCTCTTCCTAGAAGTACTTTGACTCTATCACCCTGGTATAACTGACAGTATGTGTGGTCCCATCCAAGTATCAAACCCAATTTTCCTGGGAGTTTTGTTTTTTTTTTTTTTTTTAACTCGGATGCTGCATTCCCCTCCAGCCAGGCCCCTCACAGGAAAATCTTAAGCTTTGGGGTCCACTTTTATTAGGCATCTCCAGATTTTCCCATTATTTCCACACAACCCGCCCTCCTGAGATATCCCAGCCTCCGAGGAAATACTGCATCACCTCCTTCGTGTGACTTTTCTTCCCTTGGCCTGCATCCAGGGTTATCTGTTGACCAAGAAACAAGCAAGGGTACCTGTCCCAAGTTGCCGATAGGCTTTCCGTTCAGGGTCCGTCATTGGCCAGAGAATGATGGTATTTCCTTTCCTGGGGCTGCCAGCAACTTGGCTGGCAGGACATGTCTCCCCGGAAAGGAACCTCCTTGACTCTCTGGCAATGTCCGTACAGACCACCAATTGTTAAAAGTAATTCTTTTTATGGTGTTGTTAAAAAAAAAAAAAGCCGGGCGTGGTGGCGCAAGCTTGTAATCCCCGCACTTGGGAGGCAGAGACAGGAGGATCGCGCAGGTTTGAAGCCAGCCGCGCTGGCTTAAGAGACCCTGTTTTGAAATTTTTTAAAAGTATAAAATAGGTCTGGGAGTGTAGCATGGAGGTAGAAGGGCTTCCAGGAACCCCAGTACCACCAAAAAAAAAAAAAAAGACACTAGTTGAAAACAGTTCAGAAAGGCGAATTTTACTTTTTGCAGAAAAGAATCCTGCCACCCGTGAGCCAGGCGTGCAGGAACAACACGGAGGAAACCTGTTAGCCAATGTGGGGACTTCTGTGCTGTGCTCCCATTGGTGGGAACAGAGTCTCACAATCTTTACATCATTGGCTGAAGGGGATGCTGGGAGAGGGGTTGGCATAATTTCCAGGAAATGCTATCTTTACAAAATGCAAGCACATGTAAAGTAAAATGATGGCCGTTTTACAACATGGAGCCCAAGCCAAACTATTTCTTTGACAGAAAAGTTCTAATTATTTCTTACACCAAGCATCTCAGAAATTTCAGGTGGAAAGATAGGACATTTATGATGAAAAAGTATGGTTCTACTTTGCCTGGGAAAGGACAGACCAGATAGGCCATTACAATTAAAAGGGCTTTTGTCAGCCGGGCGTGGTGGCGCACGCTTGTAATCCCAACATTTGGGAGGCTGAGACCGGGAGGATGGCGGTTCCTGAACAGCCTCAGCTACTTAGTGAGGCCCTCTGCAACTCAGTGAGACCCGGTTTCGAAATAGGGCAAGGGAGTAGCTTGGAGGTCAAATGCCCCTGGGTTCCATCCCCAGACCCGCAAAAAGGGGCGGGGGTATTTTGTCTAAGAACACACCATATGAAGTGAAGATAATGGAGTTTCTAGATTTTAAAACTATATTTTCCTCCTTTTCCAGTTTACCTCCTTTATACCCATTATTTTTATTTTTTTCTATCCTGCCTCAAGTAACACTGCAGAGTGGCCCCTGGACAGCCCCTCAGCATCCAGCCTCTGGGCTGCTGGAAAAGGTGCGTGTGAAGAAGGCAGAGGGTCCCAGCCCCTCTTTGGGGATGGCTGGAGCCTTGCAGGGAGGCGACCCACCAGGAAGCAGACCTGCATACTCTGGTCCCAATATTTCTGCCCCAGTTCAGCCCACACTGGGAACCAAGAACAAATGTATCACTTTTTGTTTTTTTATGGTTCTGGGGGTTGGTATTCTACCTCCAAGCTACACCCCCAGCACGATTTTTTATTCTTTATTTTTGAAACAGCGTCTCGCTAAGTTGCAGAGTGCCTCACTAAGTAGCTGAGGCTGTCAGCGAACAGCGAACGGTGATCCTCACGTCCCAGCCTCCCAAATGCTGGGATTACAAACTTGGGGCTAAATGTATCACTTTCTCAGGGCCACGCCTTATAACCTTCTCCCCATCTCCCTCTGCTGAACTCAGGGGAGGAGCTGAGAAGCGCAGGAGTTACCAAGGATCACTCCCTGTCTAAAGTCCAGGCAGAGTCCAGGCACTGCCTGCAGCCCACTGTGCTGTGGCTTGGATGGACACTCTTATCAGGGAGCCAGTCTTCCCCAGAGCTGCCAGGGTACCTGCTCCCAGCCTCTGCTCTGAGCCTCTAGCTCTACTTCTCCTGCAGGGGCATTTTCCCTCCCTCCCCCTCTCATGTCAGCCCCAGGATGAGTGTGGAAGGGAAGTCTTGAGCTTGGGAGGCCTGTGCTGGGGACACCAGCACCAGCCCTGGAAGAGTGCAGGGGATGGTTTCTTCCTGGTGTGGGAGACCAGGAAGGGGAGGGAAGAGGATTAGCAAGGACTGTTTCAAGCTTCTGCAAAGCCAGACTTAAGAAACTGTGTTTGTGTGTGTGTGTGTGTGTGTGTGTGTGTGTGTGTGTGTGTGTGTGTGTGTGTGTCTTTACCACCAATGATTCCTTCCCCCAGGCAGAGACCCACAGGTGGGCTCTGGGAGTGCAGGGCCTGAATGCCATGGCAGGGGTGGGACTTCCTCCTGAGTGTCCAGAAGCAACTGGGGTATCAGATCAGAGCCAGCGGGAGCAGGTCTGATCTCTGCAGCCCGCTGGCTGGGTCCCCAGGCAATCTCCATTCCCGCTCCGCCTCTGGGGAGATCAAGAGAAATGGAGGAGACCTAATGCTGTATACAGAGGAGGAGCCCACAGGAACATTTGAAAACATCAGGATGAGGGCAGCTATGGGTGGGGGAGGCTTCGCAGGCAACACCAGTGCTTCCACTTTCTGCGTGAGCTCAGTCAAGCTCCTTAACTACTGCGAGCCTCGGGGGCCTTGTCTATAAAAAGGGAAAAATACCGCATAAGCTGGTGTGATGATTTAAATTAAATTGTATTGATATATAAACAGTGCTCAGCACCTAATATGTACTTAACAAAATTGCTTTCTCGCCCTCCCTCCTGTGTCTAACTCGGAAGCTTGCTTTGCCAGTCCCCTCCTTTCATCCTGTGGGGGACTTGTGGCGTGGAGGTGAAGGTCACCTGTCCCCGCGACCCGCACACCTTCTGCCAAGTGCTTCCCTCCGTGAGATCGAGCCGGAGCTTTTTCATCCGGTGCCCTCGCGGAAGCTTCTTGCCAGTGTTTCAGGACTTGTCTCCCTGCTCCTGCTCTGGCCCTTTCCACAGTAGGCTGGACATCAAAGAGCCTGTTAAAATGTAAGGTCGTGGCATGGCTCTGCTCCAAACTTTGCACTGGCCACCAGAGCTGTGGCCCACACTCCCCACCGTCGCCTACCTCTCACCTGGGTCCTTTCTGCTCCTGCCCAGCGCGGCCCCCTGTCCCTCCTGCCTGCCAGGCCAGCTCCCGCCTGGGACCCGCCTCCAGCTCTCCACTTCCTGTCAGTCACCTGCTGTGTACCCTAACCCACCACGCCCTGAAGGCTCCGCCCACCCAGAATATCTCCTCTGTGTTTTACTCTTTCCTCCATAACACTTGTCGTCATTAATAATTCTATACATCTTGTTTATTTTGTTTGGTTGGTTTTTTTTTGGTCTCCCTTCTCTTCAATGTAAATTCCTGAGGGCAGAGATTTGTATCGGTTTCATACCTTGCCGCATCCCTCAATTCCTAGAAGGGTTGCCTGGCAGATATTGAACATTTGAAAAATGAATAAGAGAAAGGGAACATTTGAAAAATAAATAACATTAGAGAAATGAATAGGGGCGGGAGGGAGGGGAGGAAGGTGCTTGCCTTCTGAGGCGCTGAGCTTTTCAAATGAGGACAGATGTGGGGTTGTAACTGGGGTTGTAGGTGGACCGGAAACACAGTTAATTCTGAGTGCTTGATGCAGGGAGTGTTCTGATTAGAAAAAGGTAGGGGGCGAGTTCCGAACTAGAGCAACCCCCTCCTCAAAAGGCTGAAAGATGCTGGGTAGTGGCCCCTACCTTTAATCCCAGCACTTGGGAGGCTTAGACAGGAGGACTGCAAGTTCAAGACCAGCCGCAGCAAGTTAGAGAGACTCTTAGGAGTCTAGGGAGACTCTGTTTCGAGATAAAAATAAATAAATAAAAAGGGCTGGAGATGTGGCTCAGAAGTTGAATGCCCCAGGGTCTAATCTCTAGTAACACACACACACACACACACACACACACACACACACACACACGGACTGGAATTTGTGTAATCCCCCTTTACTCTTCCCCCTCCCCAGAGAAGGTGGGAAAGCCTGCCACAGCAGAATCCAGAACATTCTGCCAACATGCTCCTGGCTCCTGAGGTCACTGCAGAAGGTATTGGTGCTGCTGATTTGTGCTGGAGTAATCGAGCTCCCTAGCAAGGTCTATCTAGACCCAACTGCTCCCTGCCCTTTACTGGCTGAGGACCTTGGGAACTCCTACCTCAGGGGCCCTCTCTTTCCCCGCTGTGAAATCTCTTTAAACTATTCCCTGAAATGCAGGTAGTAACAAGCGCTATGGTCTCAACCTCCCGGAGGCTCCAGTGTGTGTGAGAGCGCACATGCACGCCACGATCCTTCTGGACCCTCCACCCGCCTCTGCCCAAGCAGGATATTCTCAGACTCTAAGAATAAGATTCCCCAATTCTTCCCCTTCACCTGCAACCCAGTTGAAGCTCTAAATCTTGCAGAGGGAGCACTCATCTCTGTAGATCCCTTTGCTTGCCTTATGTCTAATCTTTGTGTCACTTTATTTATCAATTCAATCTCTCGATCCTTCTCTCCGTGTCTCCCCATCTTTTTAAGGGCCCTGCAGTCTCAGTCTCCCATTGCTCTGCCTCCCTCTGTAGATCTATCTGTCCCTCTCGGTCTCAGACTTGCTTTCTGCCTGTTCTCTTTTGCCTTTTCTCTCCTTGGTTTCTAGCTTTCCTCCATGCCCCTGTCTCCTGTCTGTGTGACTGCTCCTCTCTCCCCGCATTTCCCTCTCGGTGTCTCTTTCATTTTCTTTTGCTGTCTCTAAATCCATGTGCATCTCTGTGCTGGCCATCTTGCCTTCACACACACACACTCTCTCTCTCTCCTCCTCCCTCCCTCTCTCACCTAATTGCTTCTTGTCTCTGCAGATCGCTGTGAGGATTTATGTAACATAGGGACAGCGGTGGCAGTGGCCAATTTGAAAGGCTGCCGGCAGGCATAAGAACTTAATGCTACACCAGGCTTCAGGAAAACGAGCTGTGATCCTCGCCAGCCCCTGTGCTTGTGCTGCTGGGGGCCTTCCACAACTCTTAAGATGACCCTCTGTCCCCTGCTATGTTCACACATCTTCATGTCGCTGAATCTTGGGAGGACTGAGGGAGGAAGAGTCAGGGTCAGGCTCCCGCCGGCTACCACAGTGGACCCGGCTCTGGACTGTCAGAACACCTGGGTTCTGACCCTGCTGGGGAGAAGGCGTTGGGCAGACCGTGGCCCCATGCTAGGCCTCTGTTGCCCAACCTGGAAAAGGCCCCACATTCCAGGATCCTAAGAAAGCTGGAGCATCCCACTGTAGGAGAATCAAGTGACTCTATACAACACTGGAAACAGTGGCCAGCACTTCAGCGGATGAGGCTTTGGAGCCGGAAACACATGGACACAAGAGAAGGCACCGAGAGAGACAGGGGATGCCTTCTCCATCCATGCAGCTGGAGGCTGGAGCCCCCACACACCTGTTTTTCCCTCTGAACCCGCCCCCACGCAGCCAGTGGGGCTGGGTGCTTGAATGCATGCTTGGGTGCGGGGCAGGAGTGCTCCCATCCTTTCACAGAGAGAAAACAGGAGCAGAGCCGGGCTCCTGAGGAGGCTGCAGGGGAAATATACCGTGTCTGCTTGCTCTGTGCAAAGTGCCGGAACTGCTCATAGGGGCTAAATCACATCTGTCTGCCACGCTCCCTACCCCCAGCCTGTGTGTGTGTGTGTGTGTGTGTGTGTGTGTGTGTGTGTTGTGTGTGTGTGTGTGTTTGTGTGTTCTGGGTTTTGTTGGGGTTTTTTTGTTTTGTTTTGTTTTTGTAGTCACTGGGACTTACAGTGGCAGAGAGAAGGACCTCAAGAAAGGAGCCGAGCAGAACTTGCGGCCACATCTTTCCTCCCAGACATTTCCCTACAGTCTTCCTCATCCCTGAGGACAGGTTTGGGGACATGGGCTTGTTGGGTCCACAAAAGAGAATTTGGAGAGTATTCTGAGGGAGGAATTCAATTTCTCTTTTCAGGTGCTTGGAGGATTAACTTCAGGGAAGCAGAAAGATCTGCAGAGACAATGGAGTCAGGTTACCACAAGAGAGTCTCGGAGCCAACCTGAGGAAGGACTCCCACCTACCAAAGAACTAGCTTGGGTTGGAGTCCGCCTGTGTAAGTTACCTTGGTAAAGGAGGGGCTCTTTGCTGGACATCCCTTGGAAGGGCGCCAGTTTGTGTGGACAGAGAGGACTGGGCCAGATGACCAGGCGGAGGCTCCTACAACTCTTGGAGTCAGTAGATGTAGGAAACAGCAGCCCACATGTTTGTGGACATGCACACATGCTTCTTCGGGCTTGAGGGCTCCGCACCTACCTGCAGCCAGACTGACTGGCCTTCATCCTAAACTCTGCCTGCGTGCAAGGGGAGGGCTGATGGGCAATGGTGTCCCCACAGGCAGACATGGCTATCTCCTCATCAGGCAAGAAGTCAGGAAATTAAGTGGGAGCCTAGAGGCTCCAGACACCTGCCAGGAGCGGGGGTTGGGGGGGGCTGGTGTGGGAGGAGCGCAGAGGGTGATGGGAAGGGCTCCCTGCAGCAGGCGGGGGGGGGGGGGGGGGGGGGACAGCAGCCCTTGCTCAGGGGCAGGTGTCCCAGATAACCATCCTGACCTGCCTGGGACCCGACCCTGAGGGCCCAGGGGAACCCCGCAGCAACTGGGTGATTTGTTTCACAGCTTCTCTGCCTGAAATCCCAGGGGCTGTAGACAGGGACAGAAATGAGCACAGGGCTTCTCCTTAGAAACGGGAGCTGAACAGAGGCTGGACTGCACTGAGCAAGCCCAGGGTTTAGAGCCTCCCAACACACACGGGTTCGAGCCCAGACTGTGACCGTGGACTCAGTGTCCTCATCCATGAAGTGGGCATCTTCATAGTGACCTGCGAAAGCAAGGTAGGCTGACCTTTGGACTCTTGCTTCTCCTAGAAACCACCGCCTTGTAGCACTGGCAAGCCACAGTGTTCCTGCTCATAGTCGAATGGAGAGGAGGCCGTAGCCCACACAGGCGTTCAGGGCCCAGGTTCTTCTGTTTGCACCATGCTGGGGCCTTGGGTACACCACAGACCAGAACTCCTCGGTGGTCTCTGCACTGTTGGCCTTGGTGGGATATTTCTTTGTCTGTCATGAGGTGGGGGGGGGCTGTCCTGCACATTGAGGGATGCTTAATGCCACCCCCAGCCTGTACCCACTGGACACCTGCATGTTCCTGCAAGTCATAACAACAGAAGTGTCTCCAGACATTGCCCGATGGCCGTGACTCAGCTCGGGCTCTGTCTTGGCCTCCTCGCTGCACCTATGCCCCGCCTTCTCCCCTCAGATTTATCCTCCACAATGCTGCCAGCGGATCTCTCTGACAAACCTGACCCTGAAACCCTCCATAGCTACCTGATGCCCCCTGACAAATTCGAAAGTCTCAGTCAGGCACACAGGGCAACGCCTTGAATCCTGTTACCCTGCCACCCCTCCAACTTAATTTCAACCATGCTCTTTCTTGCCTTCAGTCCTGCAACAACACCCAGCTCTCTTTGGTTTCTCTGAACACATCACTGTTTTAACCTTCTGTGAGTTTGCCCAAGCTGTTTGTGCTACCTAAATTGTGTTCTTTCAAAGGTACATAACAAACTCCTATTCATTCTTCAAAACCTGCCAGATATCACCTTCTTCCTGAAGACTTTTTTTTACTACCTCCTTCCCCCAACAGCACTAATTACAATAATACTTATAATTTATTTATACTTTACTAATCATCATAAAACTTAACATTTAAATGTCATATATTGTTTTCGTGATCATACTTAGCATTTATTAACAATAATAATAATGTGATATGCTAAGCATATAGACCCATTACATGAGATATCTCATTTAATTCAATTATCCAGACCTGTGGGCAATTATTTTAAGCTTTCCCCTCTCTGGAGGCCTAGGCAGGTCTGCCACTGCTTCCACCAAAGGGTCCAGCAGAAATTATGTGAGCTGGCTTCCGAGGTTGGGTTATAAAAGATGCAGCTGCCAGGATCGATGGCATACACCTGTAATCCCAGCTGCTTGGGAGACGGAGGCAGGAGGACTGCAAGTTCAAGGCCAGACCCAGCAATGTACTCCTGTCTCAAAATAAAACACAAAAAGCTCAGGGGTAGAACATCCCTGGGTTCAATCTCTGGAACCACAAAAAAAAAAAAAAAAAAATCCAGGGAGCTTCCTCCTTGGTCTCTCAGAATGCGCTCTCTCTCTCTCTCTCTCTCTCTCTCTCTCTCTGGATATTTCCTCCCAGAGTTCTCCCTTCAGAATCTGCCCATCATTGAGGGAGGGGGGTCTGAGCAACAGAGAGATACCCACATGGTGCTCTGGGCGACAGCCCCAGAGGAGTCTCGGCCTTAGAGGTACAAAAGGAGCAAGAAGCCTCTAAATGATTCCAGCATCCGCACCACTCTTAATAGTCAAGTCTTCCAGTGGAAGCCCCCAGACCTGGTGGAGCAGAGCCATCCACCGTCCCTTTCCCATCCCCAGTTCCTCACCATAGAGCCATCAGGGTGTGGCAAAACCCTGATTGTTTTAGGGCGCGGAGTTTGGGATGCTTGTCACCTGGCAACAGGCATCAAACTATCTTACAATCCACCCATTTTACAGAGAAGATGACTGAGGCCACAAGGGGTCAAGTCACTCGCACATGTTCCTGAAGCTTTGAAGGAGCAGAGCCAGGCTAAGCTCGCGCGCTCGAGCTCCGGGGCCAGCTCTCTGTCCTCTGTGCTTCTGACCAGTAGCAATCATGGAGTAACTTCTGCTGCGGTGCCCTTCTGCGCCATAAGCCTGTGCAACTTGAGCGCAGGGCCGGCTCTCACCCCAATCTGTTCTCAGTGCTGGCTCAGTGCCTGGCACGAGGACAGGTGTGCAGACCTGAGCTGACCCTGCAGGGAGGCCCCTGCGGCGGGGTGAGGCGGAAGGATGGACTCCACCAGGCCATGGGTGTCATCCCTCAGCACTGTCCTGCCGGCCCCCAGACCCTTGCCCCTCCCCAGCCTCTGACTCATCTGCCTAAATGATGGTTTCCTGCCCCGTAGGCTCCCTGCGCCCTGTGGCCCAGCTGACAGCTTCATTTAGAAAGGCTGTGGTGGCGCCTCTCAGTCCAGCAGAGCTGGGGGCATGTGTCATCACTGAGCCTGTGCCCTCACCAGCAGCAACAAAGGACAATTCAGCTTAGCATTTGAATATCCGCTAAATTCAGTCAAGGGTTCAAGAGGCAACCTCGTGAAAGCCTGTGTCCCTTCCCCAATGGCCAGCTCCAGACTGGGTAGATTGACCGCAGAGAAGAGGGAGGCCAGGCTCAGAGTCAGAGGAGACAGGTGTGTGCAGATCCTTGCTCTGAGCTAGGGACGGCGCCACCCCTTCCAGATCCAAGAGGAGAATCCCAGAATTATTTCTCAGGGTTCAAGCTACAGGGGCTGCCCAGGCCTCCACAGGCAACTGTATATGAAAAGGAACTCCTCCCTGGAGCCACAGTCCCCTAAAATCTCCCCCACTGGAGCTGGAAGACAAAGGAGGACCGCCCAGACCTCGTCAAGCCTCGCGCCCGCCCTAGGCTGGACCCGCCAGGGTTCTGCTAACACCTCAGGGAGCAGTCAGGCGGGCACGGAGTCAGGCCTGCACAGCTGATGCAAACTGGAATAACAAGGGTCATGGAGCAGCTAAGCCGTGTCTGCATTTTCCTAGATTTCTCCCCACCACACTCTTCCCTGGCCTTCAACCGCATGGATGTATTTATTCATCCCAACAACCCCAGCAGGTAGATGCTGTTCTTATTCCCACATAACAGATGAGGAAACTGAGCCACAGAGGGGTCAGATGACATGGCCAGGTTCTCAGAGCCCGCAGGGAGGAGGCAGACCCCTACTCAGGAGAGCAGACCCAAAGTTCCGTCCTACCACGCATGCCAATGTACAGTACTTAGCCCCCTGCCCACAGAGGATGGAGAGGGGGGCTAGGACACATGGACTCCCCAGAGGGAGGCCCCAGCCCCCTCCACAGGGCAGCGGTGGGAGCCCCTCTCCCAGGGGTGGTTCAGCTAAGCCCCGCCCCCAGCACCCAAGACTGAGGGTGCCCAGGCCACCTCCAGCCTGCCGCACCCTTTTGTCTTCCTGCTCGCATGAGGAAGGGATCCAAGAGTTATTTACTGCGGAGATTTCATCGCGATGTTCTCACCCTTACTGTACATCCTTTAAAGGTGAAATAAAAATATCTAAAGGGGAAAAAAAGGCTTTTTTATTCAGCATCGTAAAAGCTATTGGCAGACGTTCCCCTGGAAGGGGAAAAGACAGAATAAAATTCTGCAGTGACATTGTTGCGGGCAAATCTTTGCAGCCAGCTGCGAGTCCAGAGGGGAGACTGGAGGCATACTGCTAGCGGGGGCCCACGCGGGTCCCCAGGGTGGCTCTGTGCTGCACCCCAGGGCCTGCAGCTTAATAAATACCTGTTAACTTCAGGGTGAATTAAAGGATGAGCCTAGGCATGGACTCCTCCCAGTGGGAGGGGAGGCAGTGGGCGGGAGAGTCCAGGCAACCAGCGCTGGACGTCCGAGACAGGGCCCTGCATGCCACTGACATGTCATATCCTCTCACGTCCCTGCCTTGCTGCAGCTGTCCCCTGCATGAAGGGGCTTTAACTGTGGGCACCTGCCTCTATTGGCCTGTCCAATGTCTCCTCATTCCCTCCTCCTCCTCCTTCTCCTCTCTTCTCTTCTTCCTCATCCTGCCAGGCCAGTGCTCCTCCGGGCTCTGCAAAGCACAAAATGTGCTTGGGATCTTCTAAAAGAAAGTGTGCTCCTCAAGACAGAAACCCTGCACACAGACGTGTGCACACATGTGGAGTGTGCAGGTATGATGACATGCATGGAGGCATGTGTACACACACAGGTTTGTACAGATGTGCACACGCTCACGGGAACAGAAATGATAAGCCTGAAGAGGAAAATAGAAGTGGAGAAGAGAGAAAAAGCCCCCAAGGCCTCCCCTGATGGCTTCCACCCAGCACCAGGCTTTGCCTTTGATTTTCAACTTTTAATTTTCCCATCATCAGTTACTACATCAAAGCAATTTTACTGCAGGTGCCTTGGATTCAGGCTGTTTCTAGCAGCCCTGATTCCAAATTCCCCTTCCCACTGGGCTCTCCGTGCCAATGGCATTTCACTGCTCATTAAATCCCACATGGGGGTGTGGGGAGCAGAGGACAGGGGCGTGCACCCACCCCTCACCTTGCGGCCAGCCCGCTCCCTTCCCTGTTAATGCTGCTGATTCCTCGGGGTGTGTTTGGATTTCTGCTTAGATGGGGCAGAACTCCGACAGGCGAGGACGGGTCCTGGTGGGCTGTGTAAGCTCTAAAGTCCGATGCACACTGGGGGAAGTCACTCTCTCCCTCCTAACACCCCACTAAAGTGACGTGAGAGATTTCATTGAGACATCAACCCACAAGACAAAGAGCAGGAGGGAAGTGCCCTAAAACAAAATTTCCTGATGCTGAGAAGCAGATGGGTAAATACTGACTGACTCAGAAAGCCAGAGCCGGCTGAGAGCTAAGTGGCCACCAGGGGAAGCCCAGGGACAGGCTGGCTCCTAGGGCCTCAAGTCAGGCTAAAAATAGAAGCACTGGCTGAAAGTCTTGTGTCGGATCCCACCCCACTCCACAGCACAAGAGATAAGAGAAAAAGGTCTGTAGGACTTCAAAATCCAGAACCCAAGCAGGGCTGCCTGGGAGCAAAGGCTGGATGGAAAGCAGAGGAATTAAGCAAAGTCTCGACTCTGCCTGCTTCTACTCGTTTTCCTATGAGTCCTCCAGCTCCTACCCCATGCTGCGGCACAGAGGACGCCTCTCACTCTGCTGAACAGTATGGACCCAGAGATACTGCCCCCACCCCAGCCACATCCCACGCCCTGATCCGAATCCCCGCCCCTCTCCCTCCTCACACCCAGGCCCACGCACCTGCGCCAGGACAGCCAAGAGGGAAGATGGAGACAAGAGAAAAAATATGGGGATAGGCTCAGATTAAACAGAAGCAGCAGGATAGTCAAGACCCTAAGATCACCTGCAGAGAAATACAAGAAGATACAGCATAAGTGGAAAAGAGGAGAAAAATTCTATTAAGAAAAAATCCAGCTGGGCGTGATTGCACACCCTTGTAATCCCAGTACTTGGGAGGCTGAAAAAGGAGGATCACAGGTTCAAGTCCAGCCTCAGCTGCTTAGTGAGACCTTCTGTAACTTAGTTTGACCCTGTTTCGAAATAAAGAATAAAAAATAGGGCTGGGAGTGTAGCTCAAAGGTAGAATGGCTCTGGGTTCCATCCCCAGTATCGCAGAGAGAGAGAGAGAGAGAGAGAGAGAGAGAGAGAGAGAAAGGGAAAGAGAGAGAAAGAAAAGAAAAGAAAAGAAAAAAGAAAAGAAGGTCCAAGCCAGGCACTGTGGCACATACCTGTAGTCCCAGTACTTAGAAGGCTGAGACAGGAGGATTGCAGGTTCCAGATCCAGCCTCAGTAGCCTAGCAAGTTAATAAGATGCTGTTTCGAAATAAAAAATAAAATATGGCCCCAGAAGTAGAATGCCCCTGGGTTCATCCTCATTAACAAAAAAAAAAAAAAAGAAAAGAAAAGAAGAGGAAAGAAAAGCAAAGGAAAAGGAAATGTCTGGCACAGAGAAGAATTTCCAGGTGGATGGGCTCCCTGCTAACAAAGCTCTTTACTGGGAAATTTCAGAACATGGAGGATAAAGAAAAGATAGAAAAGTTACCAAATGGGAAAGAAAAAAAAAAGTATGTGGTCATATACACAGGACCAGGAAGCTGGGCGGCATGCAACTCCTCATAAGCTGCCTCAGAAACGTTGTCTCCTGGACTCCACTTAGGGTATAAGCTAAGGAAGAACAGAAGCTGCGAAACCCAGGAAAACTGAGACCCAAGTGGGACGGAAGCAAAGGGGATCTCTAGGGTGGTGGTCAAGAACCCCAGGATCACAGTCACACCACTGCGTGACAGGGAAGGAGCCTTAGCCCCCCAGGGTTGTTTCCAAAGTAAGAATGATACTAAAAGTGCCTGGGGCTGGCAGAGGAGGTCTCTGAGCCTGGGGCAGCGCCTGGAGACTCCAGACTCGCTCTCTCTGGTGCTTCTCCCTAACCCTGAGATGCTAAATTCTCTCACCTCCCACCCTCAACCAACGCAGTTCGTAGCTTATCCTGAATCTCAGCTGGTTGCTATGGAAATGTCTATATGTATAAACAGAACAAATACCTTGGGCACTCGTTTCTTTCCAAAACTGAGCAAGATACACTCATAAGGTACGGCTAACATGGATGAGATGTGGGAGGCGTTATATTAGGGTTCAGGCGAGAGGTTTGCTTATTTATTCAGAATCACACGCATCAGAGAAAGGTTACATAGCAGACATGGAAAAGGCTATATAAAAAGTCTGGGTGGGAAACCACTTCCAATGAAAAATACCTGGACTTTAGGATGTTGGCTAACTTTTTTGTTTATTCATTTACTTTTTGGGGCATGGAGGTAGGGTACTAGGGATTGAACCCAGGAGCAGGGTACTAAGGATTGAACCCACTGAGCTACACACTCAGCCATTTTTATTTTATATTTTGAGACAAGATCTAAGTTGCTAAGGCTAGCCTCAAACCTGCGATCCTCCTGACTCAGCTTCCCAAGGACTCAGGTTACAGATGTGCACAACAAAAAAACTGGCTGTTTTTTGTTTGTTTGTTTGTTTTTTGTTTGTTTGTTTTGTTTTGTTTTGCAGTAGTGGGGATGGAACCCAGGAACATTCTACCTTTGAGTTACACCCCCAGCCCTATATTTTTACTCTTTATTTTGAAACAGGGTCTCACTGAGTTGCAAAGAGCCTCACTAAGTGGCTGAGGCTGTCCATGAACCTCGATCCTCCTGTCTCAGGCTTCCAAATGCTAAGATTACAAGCATGCGCCTACACACCCGGCTCATTTTTTTTTTAATTATTGGAATAAAAAACTTCAACTGTGAAATTTCTAAAAGTCCTAAACACTGAGAACTGGTGAGGAATGCACAAGGTCACACAGCAAGTTATCCAGGGAGCCAGGACTAGAAGCCAGGTCTCTCAACACTCCTTGGCCAATGCTTCCAGAACCTTCTCCATTATTACCCCCCCCCTCTCATTTAAGTACTCTGAAGATAGAGAAGGAAGCACCTGGGAGAACTTAGATCCAAAGAGCAATCTAGAGGTGAAAAAGTGTGCACTGGGCACGGTGGTGCACACCTGTAATCCCAGCACTTGGGAGGCTGAAGCAGGAGGGTTGCAGGTTTGAGGTCAACCTTAAGAATTTAGGGAGCCCTTGTTTCAAAATGAAAAGGGCTAGGGGTGTGGCTCAAAGGTAGAATACCCTTTTAACCCCCAGCAACCCCCAAAAAGAAAGAACGGCAAGGAAGCAGGCAGGCCTAGAATAATGGGGTGCAGAGTCTACTGCAGGTCACCAGACATAGGCCAGCCCGGGGGGAGGGCTTATGTTTTCCATCAAGATGATGGGCACCGAGTCAGGAAGCGCCATTCTACATGGTGGCCCGGCCTGTGCAGAGGCAGCACAGTCCTTCTGTGCAGAGGCGCAGCCGGGAAGGATGAGCTTAGTGAAGACCTGGGAGGCTCCTGGGGACCCAGTGGATGGACAGGTCCACCTGAAGAATAGGCATCCCCTAGGCCACGGGGAAAGGGGGAGCGAGGGGAGAAGTTTGTCTCGGAGGTCCTGGGAGAACCTGGAGAGTCTGATGCCACCGGCCTGTAAACCCTGTCTCTATGCTCAGATCTCAGCTCCCCTCCCTCTCTGAATTCCCCAACCTCCAAGTCCCACCCCGACCACCCGGTCCCAGCCCACAAGGTAATTATAAAGAAGTTAAAGTGAATTACACACGCAGGGTTTATTTTGTGTTTTGCTGCTGCTGCTGCTGCCAATTATGGTGCAATTAGACTGCCTTCATTAGCAAATGAGATTAGAATTAACATTGTTAATTACTCGTCCCGTTAAATGGGGAAGCTGTGCACTGGGGAGGATAAGGGGTGGGCGAGAGAGAGAGAGAGAGAGAGAGAGAGAGAGAGAGAGAGAGAGAGAGAGAGAGCGCGAGCTTGGCAGGGGAGGTTTGAAGCCCTGGCCCTAGGAAACTGGAGGAAGAAATGGCTCCACCAAATGTCAAGACACAGGTGGGTGAAGGGGATGAAATCCACTGGGCACAGGGGCTTCACTGCTCGATTACACTCCTACCATTCCTTGAGGGAAGCACTTGGGCCTTAAGACATCCTGTGAAGTAGGACTCCCACTTTAGGAAGGCAAAAAACTGCCACTCAGAGAAGTTAAGTGACCTTCCCAAACTCACACAGCAATGACAAGTAGCAGAATCAAGCAGTGTTCCACTCCAGAGCACCGGGACCCTTGGCTCTCATAGGAAAGGGGGACCCACATGTGCATTATATCTTTTGTGCTGATAGTTTGGGGGGTTTTGTTGTTTTTTTTGTTTTGTTTTTGTTTTTGTTTTTGCAGTATTGGAGATGGAACCCAGGGGCATTCTACCTCCAAGCTATACCTCCAGCCCTATTTTATAGTCTTTCTTTTTGAAACAGGGTCTCACTGGGTTGCAGAGGGCCTCACTGCGCAGCTGAGGCAGTCCTCAAACCGCAATCCTCGTGTCTCCGCCTCTCAAATGCTGAGATTACAAGCGTGCACCACAGTGCCTAGTTGCACTGATAGTTTTAAATCAACTCATTTGATGCTCAAACTTGCCTCAGGAGGAAAGCAGAAACTATTAGCCTCGTTTTTTGGATGAGGAAGTTGAGATTCAGAGGGTTTAATGAGGAATTGGCAAACCGAGGCCTACAGGCCAAATCTAGATGCCACCTGTGGTTGTAAAAAAAAAGATTTTATTGGAACACAAATATGCCATTTATGTATGTGTTATAAATGGGTAATATTTACTTGTTATGTATGCATTATAGCTTGCTCTCAGTGAAAGAACTTCTGCTTATAAACTCTAAAGCAACAGAGCTGAGTAGTTGCAACAGTGACCGGGTGGCCCATATTATTAACCACCAGCAAAGGACATAGAGTTAGAGCCGAGTGCAGTGGCGCTCTCCTCTAATCCCAGTACTCGGGAGGCTGAGACAGGAAAATCACAGGTTCGAGGACAACCTCAGCTACTTAGTGAGACCTTGTTTCAAAATAAAAAATAGAAAAGGGCTGGGGATGTAATTCAGAGGTAGACTGCCCCTGGGTTCGATCCAAATTATTTTTTTTTTTTTGGTGCGCGCGCGTGCGCGCACGCACACACACACACACACACACACACACACACACACACACACTAGCCCCAAAGAGAGGAAATAGAATTAATATATTTGGTTTAGAAACGTCAGGATTCATCATCCCTGGGGCAGACAGCATCCACCCTCCTCCCGGCTGCTAGAATCTGGGTGCTGATAGCAGGGGAGGCCTGGGGGCCTGGGCAGGGAGCACGATGAACAGAAACTTAAAGATTCCTGTTTTTGTTGGTCTCAGGGGCAGTCCTAACCCCTGAGGTCCAGAAGGCCTGGGCCTCATCCCGCCTCTCTTCTCTGCCCTGTTGATCCCTCTGACTGCAGGCAGAGGGAAGTCCAGGGGGAAGTCTAATCTCCCAACAACTTGGCCTTTAATTAACCCATCGCAGAGGCACAGGTCCGCTGAGAGGCCCTGTAGCCCTTCTCCTCTCTTCCCTTCCCACCTCCTGGCCACAGAGGAGACGCTCCCGGGCCTCTGCCCTCAGCTTTGCCTCTTTGGCTCCTGTTCTCCTACCATGGTCTTCAAGAATCCCAGAGCTGTGAGCTGACCACTAAGCAGCGCATGCTCTCTCTCTCCCTCTCCCTCTCCCTCTCCCTCTCTCTCCCTCCCTCTCTCTTCTCTCTTTCTCTCCCTCTCTCTTTCTCCCTCCTTCTCGCTCCCTCCCTCTCCCCCCTCCCTCTCTCTCTCTCGCTTCCCCTCCTTCCCCTCCCTCCCTTATTTATTTTGTAATACTGGGGAAGGAACCCAGGGGCATTCTACCTCCAAACTACACCCCAGCCCTATTTTATTCTCTTACTCTGAAAGAGACTCTCACTAGGTGAGAGTCTCTCAGGCCGAGGCTGCTCTCAAACCTGCAATCCTCCTGCCTCCGCCTGCCAAGTACAGGGACTCCAAGCATGTGCCACCATGCCCAGCTTATTTTATTTATTAATTTATCTATTTATTTATTTATTTATTGGTACTAGAGATTGAACCCAGGGGTATTCTACCTCCAAGCAACATCCCTAGCCCTTTCTTTTTTTTTTTTTTTTTTTTTTTTTGAAACAGGGTCTCACTAAATTGCTAAGCTGGGCTTTGAACCTGAGATCCTCCTCCTGCCTCTGCTCCCAAGTTCTGGGATTACAGATGTGTGCCACCACACCCAGCTCCAAGCCCCCGTTTCTGAGGGGTGCTCAGATCCCACCCCCAGTGCCCGTGGCCTCAGCCAGCTGCCTGGCTTTTTAATCACCTTTTTTGTTGCAGGGACCATAACACCTGACAAGCTCAACTGAGAGGAGGAAAGGTTTATTTCAGCGCTCGTGATTTCGGAGGTCGGCCTGTGATCAGCTGGTTCTGAGGCAGGGACAGCTCAGCAGCAAGGCTTCAGGGCACAGCAGAGAGGAGAGGCCACACTCGGCTCATGGTGAAGGAGCAGAGAGGGAGAGAGGAAGCGGCCAGGGACAGATCTAGTCCAGAGCTATGCCCCCAGGGACCCGCCCCTCCAGCTACATCCCACCTCTAAATCGGGCTGCATGGTTTAACACATGAGTTTTTCCAAACAATCCAGGTAGGAAACGTATTGTACGGCGCCCTTCAGGTCCCACCAAACTCACTCTTTTTTTTTATTTTTTTATTTGGAAATAGAGTCTTTCTAGGTTGATGAGAGTCTCACCAATTGCTGAGGCTGTCCTCAAACCTACAATCCTCCTGTCTCAGCCTCCCATGTGCTGGAATTACAGGCACGCGCCACCACACCTGGCTTCAGACTCACTCTCACACTCTCCTCCCACCCCTCCACTCACACACACATCGCATATGATTTCTCTCAGACCCTGGGCATCTGGGCTCATGCATCTTGCCAGGGCCTCTTCCTTCCTGCTGTCTGGGCAGGTTCGTGAGGCAGGGGCATGGCCGTGGTGTTCAGGGAAGAGGTGCCAGGCAGGTGCATTCCATCTGAGCATCCCTGTCGTGCAAAGGCTCTGGACAAACTTCCCAAGGCTGCCTTAAAGAAAAGGGTTATAGGGGGCTGAGAGTGAGCAGACCGTGCATGGGGTCAGCAAGGAGAGGCCTGGATCTCTCTGCTGTCCCCATCCCACTGACAGTCTATGGCCAGGCTACCTGACAGTGGCCCAGGCCTATGTTTTGGACAGAGCTGCTGATAAGTCCATTGTGCAAGATGGGAAGGCATGCACCCCCACCTTGGGTCAGCCAGGCACTTTACTCTGCCGTGGAGGCCTTGTGCTAAACACATACACACACACACACACACACACACACACACACACACACACACACACCATGCCTGGATGTCAACAAACATTTCCTCTCTAGCAGTTCCTCCAGTCTGGAGCTTTGGCCCAGAGGACCCCGTTTCCTCCTTGGGCCACACCATCCCCATCACTGCTGGTGTTTCCTCAGGAAGCCTTGGGGTGAGCTCTAAAGGCGTCAGCTTCTCCAGCTGCCAGTGGAGGGAGTGTAGGGCTCTTCTTGCTACAGCTATTAGGACTCAGATGACTTAGGGGTTCTGGGGATTGAACTTAGGGGCATTATACCTCTGAACTACATCCCAGCCCTTTTTTATTTTTTATGTTGAAACAGTCTTGCTAAGCTGCTGAATCTAGCCTCAAACCTACTATCCTCCTATCTACCTCAGCCTTCCAAGTACTGGGATTCTAGGTGTGTACCCATTGGCCCATCTGACTGAGGAGACTCCCAAGATCCTTGTCCCATCTTTCCTGCCAACCCTGGTCACACAAGAGTCACCCCTCCCCCAAATGCCATGGGATTCCGCCTGCACCTGGGTGCCTGGCGAGTGTGGACTCCAGAGGGAAAACCTGACTGACCCCCAAGGGGAATGGCCAGCCTCATGGATTATGACACAGGCAGAGGATTGGTGGAAAGTGATCCTGGGTCCTCCTTCTCACAGGGCATCTGCACTCAAGCTCAGCTTCCCGAAGGGCTCCTGGCCCCCCAAGTCCCCTTGTGACCTCTGACTGCTCATGTTCCCCAAGGACCCCGATGCCAGGCAGCCATGCACAGGCAACTCCTGCCAAGAGCTGGCACCAAAATCCAGACTCCTGGGAACTGAGCAAGCTCTCCTTCATGAGGAGGTTGACAGCCTGAGCTGGAGAGGCAATGTCTCTCTATGGGTGTGCAAGCCTGTGTGGGTTTCCAGCACCCAGCCTGGGCCAGAGACTCCGGATGACAGGAAGAGGGACCCAGACCTCACCCTCCTGCACTCGCCTCTGGCGTAGTGAGTATCTCCTTTCCCAAACAGAGCCTCTTCTGAACACCATATAGGGCTGAAGTTCCCAAGCCCTGGAAGAGGACAGGTCGCCTGCCTGGAGATGTTCTACCTGGCCCAGCAGAGAGGTCGAGGAAATGGGAGAAGCAGGAGACAGGAGCTGTGACCCCATGTGCTTTATTAAGGGAGACAGAAAGCTGAGTGGCCAGGGGTCTGGCAGCCTGTGTCTTCACCTACTAAGTGGAAAGAATAAAAAATGTCTGGAGGCTGAGCTGCTAGGGTTCAGGGGCTATCACCAAAGTCAGCGAGGGATCGGGACAGATCCCTCCTTCATGGAAGAGCCAGCCCACAGCACACAGGGAGAGAAAGAGGGGAACCCAAAAGGGTGCATTGGGGCCAAATCCCACAAGGCCAAGTCAGGGATTCTGGGATTATCTGATCAGAAATAGGAAGCCATCGAAGGTTTCTGAGCAGGAACATGTTTACACCAAGATCCTAGCAGAGGCATTAAGGATGCCTCATAGAAGGGAAAATTAGAAACAGGCAATAAATAAATAAATAAATAAATAAATCCCACCGGAAAACAGTTTACTCTCTGTCATCTTGGTGAAGAGACTATTCCAGCCCGAAGCAATGAACTTCAGTAACTAAGGACATTCCCGGGCATGAGCAGGAATCGGGGAGCTGGGGCCAGATGATGTGGTGTCTCGGTCTCCCATAGGTTGTCTGAATTTAAAATGTCAGCTTCAGGCCACATCCCATCCACCTGACATTCCTGTTAATAACGGAGCCTAATTAGCATGGCTTTTAAGCATCCATTACATTAATTTAACGCGAAAATCTAATGGAGCTTTATTGGAATTTTTTTTCCAGCAAAATTAACCCTGCGGGTTTCTTACACATGTTTTCATTAGGGGCTGTGAGCAGTGGAGAGAGTCAAGGAATCAAAATTAGCCCCAGCAGTTTTCACTAGAATCCAAGTCCAGTGGCCCCATCCCCCAAGTACATAGGCCTTTTGTTTAGAAAAACTTTTGCCCCCCCCCCCACAGTGAAGAGTTCTCATAAAGGGCATCTGGGTGCCTGATTCAAACACATCTTATTATACCCCAGAAGCTGCAGTTTGGGCCCCTGCAGCATCTCAGCCCAGGATCCCTGGACAGGGAGTCACTCACCCACCACCCAGGGGCGGCTTGACCCAAGCCTGTTCTTACTACCCGCCCAGCCAGGAGTGACCACATAACTCAGTTCCAACCTAAAGAGGCAGATTCTCTGGGGATGGCATCCTTCCCTGAATGAAAAGACAGAACTAAAAGAATGCCTCTGCCATTTCATCCTTCCCTCTTTTTCCTGCTTGGAAGTATGGAGCAGCAGCAGCCAGGCTAAAAGCCCCCTGCTGAGGTTGGAGAATGGAAACACAGGCGGCAGCTGGGCCACTGATGTGAGGTTGAGCAGTGTGGGACCAGCGCTCACTGTCTATGTCTGGGCTCCTCGTCGCGTCAAACAAAATCTTTATTTAAGCCACTGTTGGTGAACTTATTATTACTTTTGCAACCCAAAACAAACCTTGTTGATCTGCTTGGATTCTGGTCCTCGGTTCTCTGTGACTTTGGGCAGGCCTCTGCCCCTCTCCAAATATCACCTGTAAAAGAGACAGCCTATTGTCACCATCTCTTCACCTCCAGCCAGGCCATCGCTCCTGCCAAGGATCACAGCCCCAAACAGGTGGACAGCCTGGAGCAGGAGGAGAGCATAGCTCAGAGGGGGACAGATGGGCATCTGAACACTAGTCCGCAGCTCTACTGTGTAATTATGGTCAAGTTTCCCAGCCTCTCCGAGCTTTTGTTTCTTTAGCGAGGACAAACATCAGAGTAACACTGCACAGCTCCAGGAATATCCTGGATACTGCAAAGCTGAGTGACACCCTAAAGCCAGGCAAGGGCTGCACTCGAGGCCAGACAACACCTCCAGGCAAACTCCGTCACCTTCCCGGAAGAATGCACCAAACTGGCCAGACAGAGCCCCAGGCTGACACTGGCCTGGGTGGGACACGGAAAGATGATGAGAGAGAGTGGAATGGAAGGGAGAAATTGGAGTGGGTATATCCAAACATCTTGACATCCAAAGGAAGTGCAAATTATTTGCAAATGCATGTCTCTCTAACAGCAACTGACTAGATGAAAACATCTCTCCTGGGGATGTCCCCCATCTCTGCAGCCTGGCGTCAAAAGCGCCCTGGCTTCCCTCTGCCCTCCCAGTACTGGTCCTCAAGATGGGGAGGAAGTTGTCAGAGATCCTTCCTTAGCAACCGTCTGATTCAACCCTCTCCCTCCAAATTTGCAGGTAGAGAAATAGAGACCCAGAGAGGTTAGTGTCTTGTTCAAGATCACACAGCAAGTCGATGGACCTTTGGGCAGTACTCCAGGCCTCCTGCCCATGGCTTGGGGTGTGGGGGGAGCACTTTTGGTGCTCAGGAGCTGGGCCGAAGGAAGCAGGAAAAGAATGACAAGATGCTGTCACCCAGCCAATGGAGACAAAGCTCTTTTGTGGGCCAGACAGCCAAGACAGGAAACAAGGATGTTGGGGTTCCTACTCCCCAATTAGTGTCAATGTTTCTCTTGAACCCAGCCCCTGCAGGTGGCACGCCTGGCTGCCTTGGGGAGGCCCTGCTCCTCGCAGCAGCTTGAGGGTCTTGGCAAAGCCAACAGCTGCAGGGCCCGGCCCGGGGTCGGGGTGGGACTCTGTCTGCCATCTCTGCCTGTATGACACAGGAAACGTACCTGGGGTTTGGTAGCACCCAAACCCAGTTTCTAAAGGCACCTTTGCCGCATGCTAGCTGTGTGGCTTGGGCAAGACCACTCTGGTCTTCTGGCTCCCTGGTTTTAAAAGGAGACAGAAATTCTGCCACACCAAGAACATGAAACCACACACAAAGGAGCTGCGTGCCTGGCAGAAACAGATGCTCGACACATGTGGCTTCCTGCCCTCCTCCCGACAATCTGATGTCAGGGACGCAGACCCTGCCCTGGAGCAGGGTGGGGATGGTACCTAGCCTAATGGGGGGAAAAAAGTATCCTTTGAATGATTCAGAAACCCTTTGCTCTTGGGTACCTGGAGGGCATTTTTCTAGCTTTAATAGATTTCCTTTTTAAAATTGAGATTAAGGTTTACTCAAACCAAGATCAAAATGAGTTTGCTTTTCCAAGCTCACAATGGAGGACAATTTAGGGAGAGGAGTGGATGAAAATTAAGACTTGGAAATTACCAAATCAGGCTGGCAAGTCCACACCGACAGTTTCCATAGGCACAGTGGGCTGGCTCAAGCCGCCAGCATCGGACAGTGTGGAGAATGACAGGGCAGAAGGGAACTCTGTGTGGCCACCTGAAGGTTGCCAGAGCTGCCACGGGCTGCAGAGGCCAATAAGAAAGCACTAGCCGGCCGGGCGTGGTGGCCCATGCTTATAATCCCAGTACTTAGGGAGCCGAGACAGGAGGATCGCAGGTTCCAGACCAGCCTTAGCAAATAGTGAGAGTTGCATCAACCTAATGAGACCCTGTTTTAAAATAAAAATAAAATAGAACTGGAGGTGTAGCTCAGAGGTAGAATGTTCCTGGTTCGATTTCTAGTGCCACTCAGGAAGGAAGGAAGGAAGGAAACATTGGCCAGAGCTCCAGGGTCCTCCCACTCTGCCACAAGCACAGAGGATGGCCACAGTAATATGGAAATGTGGGGTGGCCCCCCCCAACAGCTTCCTGCCTCCCTGCTGCTTCCAGGTTGGACCCATTTCTATACCCTGCAGAATAGGGGTGTGCCTGGGAGCTCAATCCTCCCCTTCATGAGAGCTCTCTCAGGCACAGGTTCATAGAGTCTGGATCATTTTTCTGGATCGCTTTTTGGTCATTTCCTGCTCTGTTGTTCCTCCACTAAGCATGAGCGCCTCCAAAGGTTTGGTCTAATTTTTTGTCTTCTTTTATATACATCTTCAACCCTTACCAGCTTTTTTGTCTCTGTGACCAAAATACCTGACAAGAAAAACTTAGAGGAGAAAGTTTATTTTGGTTCATGTTTTCAGAGGTTCAGTCCATAGTTAGCTGGCTCTAACGAAGAAACATCATGGCAACAGGACGTGGTAGAGAATAGCCGCTCACCTCACAGCAGCTAGAGAGAGAGAGAGAGAGAGAGAGAGAGAGAGAGAGAGAGAGAGAGAGAGAGAAAGAGAGAGGGAAAGAAGAAGAAGAAGAAGAAGAAGAAGAAGAAGAAGAAGAAGAAGAAGAAGAAGAAGAAGAAGAAGAAGAAGAAAGAGAGAGAGAGAGAGAGCGCACAGGGGCCAGGAACAGATACGGTCCTCAAGGCACATCCCCAGCAGCCTCCTCCTCTAGTCATGCCCCACCTCTGAACCTTGCTGCATTAGAAACCAGGCTTTGACACATGAGCTTTGGGGGACACTTTAGATCCAAACCATAGCACCACCCCACATACTACACACACAGCCTGGAAAGCACAGGACCTGGCTAATCCACACCAATAGCTTCTATTTCCCCTCCATTCCCCTCCACGCCACCCAGCACTCTCAGAGAGATGAGATGCCACAGCCATGCTGGCCAAAGGTGCATCTGAAACAACCACAGTCACCTCCTGAGCACGTCCAGCAAGGAAAATGAGAGACCCCTGCTCAGAGGTCAGGAGACCCAGCTCCACCCCACCCAGTATTGCTGCCACCAACCTTCTGTGTGACCTTGACTAGCCTTCTCTGAGCCTTAACTGCAAAATGTAAGGTTTGCATTAGAAAACCCAAGATCGCTTCTGTCTCTCACATCCTGACTCCATCCCCCATCACCACAAAGGGAAACAGAAGAAGAGCAGAGGAGAACTGGTCTTGACTGAGCCCGCCCTGGACAGTGGGGGTGGGGGGGTGAGCAGAGGTGCCACAGGGCTGTGCCCCTGCTCTGGGCCATCCAAGGAGCAATGTGACCCTGGAGGTAGGAGAGGGGGGTAGGAGAGGTAAGCCCTACACTGGTTTAGTTGCACAGAAGACACCTGGAAACTTAGAGCCAAGGGTTAGCTGGAAGGAAAGAATGGTGCTAATTTGGGCGGTTATGCAAATTGCTGCTACACAGATCTCTGGGAAACCTGATTATCTGGCTATGCAAAGAAGCAGGATTAAGGATGAGAGGAGGGAAAGACTCCACATCCCTCAGTGCAAAGTTCAGGACCAGCCCTGTGCTCTGGGTTCTCTGTCCTCCCAGGCCCGAAAAGCCGAACAAATTAAGATGGAGAACAGAAGCACACCTGTAATCCTAGCACTCGATAGGCAGAGACAGGAGCACTGCAGGTTTAGGGTCAGCTTCAGCAACTTAGCAAGACCCTGTTTTAAAATAAGAAGTAAAACCGGGCTGGGGTGTAGCTTACAGGTAGAATGCTCCTGGGTTCAATCTTTAGTACAATAAAGATGGAAAAAATAAAGGAAGGAAGGGAGGGAGTGAGGGGGAAAAGGAAGGAAAGAAGGAAGGGGTGTACAAGGGGATAGGCCAGAGCCACAGGAACTCTCCACCCCACAGCTCAGCTTCTTGTTCTTGAGAGCCCATGACTTGGAGAAGCTCCAGGGCTCTGGCCGAGGTGCTGGAAAGAGGCTAGGTGACAAAGGCTCCAAGGAGACAGCAGAAGCCATGGGCAGGGTTGACAATGCCTGGGCCACTCCCTAGGGTCCTGCAGACTGAAGACCAAGTCTAGAGGCCCTCTGTGATTTGTCCAGGCCCTGTTTCTGGGGTCTTATCATCTCCACCCAGGCCCACCCTGTGACCCTGCTGTCCTCTGACACTGTCTCATAGGTAAGAGAAGCCCTCCAGGAACCCCACACCTTTGGATTCACTGTCCCCTTGGCCTGGAAGAGGACATTGAGTCACCCTGACAAACTCCTGCCCAAAGCCTTGGGTTAAAGGTTGCGTATGGGAAGCACCTGACTCCCCTGCAGGCTGCCCCATCTGCCCCGGCACCCACCCACCCAGTGACAGGCGGCTTCCTTCTTGGGCTCTCCCTGAGGAATCCCAGCAAAGCCAAGGATGTGGGTGAGCTTTGCAAACTGTAAAGTGCTGTGCACACATGAGTAAGAAGGGCTCTCCTGAGGTGACCCTGCTACCTGGCCACCCTCTCCCCTAGCCCAGGTTCCATGTACCTTCCCAGGTACTTGGGGGACAAAGGTGAAATAGTGCTCCTCCACATTTCCACCTTCCTTCCTCCCTCTCCTTGGAGCAGTTCTGCTCCCTGTTCTCCCCTCCCCCAACTTCCTCAGTAGCTTGGAGAGGCCCCTCCAGCCTCGACCTCTCCCCGCCCCTTCCTTTCTTCCCCTCTCTTTTCAATAAGCAAACTCGAGAAATGGTAAACGTTTTTCCCATTATTCAAATGGCATGGAAATTACCTACTTGGCATTCCTCTTTGACATGGAGCCTTTAATTAGCCACTGGCTGCCAGTCCCCGGGTGTTTCTTGGACTCTGCAGCTCCCCCACTTCCTTACTCCCTTCCCTCCATTAGCATCCTAATCAGGGATACCCAGGCTTCCTGGAAAGACAGAGAAGGGGCAGTGATTTCCAGAAAGAGCTCAGAGGGACCCGGAGGGGAGGAACCTGGCTCTGGTCTCTCTGCTCCTCCAGCCAACTCTCCACTGACCTCGAGCCTTGGTGGGGTCACTCACTAGCAGAGGGCAGAGCTGGGCTCAGATCCAGGCCACAGCCCCAGCCAGGTCTCCATCTCATGAGCCAGAATGTCATCATCCCTCTCCCAGACCGGCCTCACTGCCCTCTTGGCCATTGCTTAGAGAATACAGGAGAGACCCTGGTCGGCAGTCAGCTCTCAGACTCGGCAGGCTCCAGCTTCTGGCCTCTCAAAGCCATGATAAAAACAATAGCTGCCATTCACAGAGCGCCTGTCACACAGGCCCTGACATGCACCATCCCTGCTTCTCACAACCCTGGATTCCACCATAATGTCCCAGGCGAGGATCCAGGGTTGTTACTGTGTCTTCAGTGTCAGGGAACCAAGCTCCATCGACTTAGATCTCCATCACCTCATGGCCCGTATGGTTGTTTCCAGTATTAATCATTACATCCATGTGGCACCCAGCAGGAAGGAAAAATAAAAACAGCAAAAGAGAAGCAAGCCCCAGCCCCTTTCTTTGAGGATACTTCATAAAAGCTGTGCAGACCATTTTGGCCTCCATCCCAGTGTCCAGAGCTTCATCATATGACCACACCTACTTGCGAAGGAAGCTGGGAAATCTTATCTTTCTTCTGGGTAGCCACATACAGGGCCCTTACAATGGAAGAGGACACACAGAGGACCCCGCAGTCTCTTTCCCAGAAACAGAGGGCTCAGCCTCCAGTCTGAGCACCCTACTTGTGGCGATGCTGTTGGTGATGGAGACAGGGCTGTGGAATTGCACAGGCCCTGGATAAGGAGAGAGGGATCCCCTGCAGGCTCCTTTCTCCTAGGAGCCTTGGCTGATATTTCTGGCAAGAACTCAGCCCAGGCAGGGTGCTGACTGGTAACTAATCTCTGAGGAGGATTATCTGTGTTCCCCTGGGGCGCCAGAGGCATTGGCCTCCATGTGCTGGCAATGTTGAAGAGACTCCCCTCCTCTCTCACTGCCTTGCTCCCCCAGCCGTCCTGCAGAGAGGGGATGAAATGAAGCCCCCGCCTCTGTTTTTTGCTGGACCCAAACCCACTTGAAGATCAGCAATCAGGGTCCTTGAGCAGTTCAAGCTCTGTCCCAGCTGAAGGGCCCGCTCAGAGCAAATAACCTGCCTGGGCTTTGTCTTCCTCTCCTATGACACTGGGGCATCAAAACTGCCTCATGGGGTTGGGGTAAATAAATATTGGATTAAAAGAGGGCACATAAGCAAAAGTTCTGGCACATAATAGGTGCTCAGTTGACCTTAGTTTCCCCTCCCTGCCCCTCTCTCCATCCCAGGATAAAGCCCCATGAATAGACAAGAGCAGTCAGTGGCCACATCCTTCCGGCCCTAAAGTTACTTGGCATTCTTATGTTCCCTAGGAGGAGGTACAAAGGAACATAAAAAATGCCCCTGCCATACCAGTTCAGGGTTTACACACTTCTGGGAGAGCTCCTCTCCATATTTTGCTCTCACAGCCACCCTCTCCTCTTAATTTGTGCTCACCTAGAAACATAGCAGGCCAGGTTTGGTTAGGAGCCTATGGCTGCTCCCCGGCCACAGGAGGCTGCATAAACCTTAAGTGAGTCCACTTCTATTAAGTGACCCAGAATTGGTCCCCATTGCTGGTAGACAAATACTCTGACCTTTCCCATAGGCTGGACATAGATGGTTCTATGCCCTGAGCACAGCTCCTTTTTGTGGTCCTGGGGTTTGAGCCTAGAGGTATTCTACCTCTGAGTTACACCCCCAGATTTTATCATTATTATTATTATTACTATTATTATTAATTATTATTGTTATTATTATTTTAAATAGTCGCAGTGGATCTTGCTAAATTGCTGATCTAGTCTTGAACAGGCTAGTCTCGAACATGTGATCCTCCTGTCTCATCCTCTCGAGTATTGAGATTATAGGCTTTGCACCGCCATGCTGGATTCTAAACATAGATTTTTGAGGGGGGGAGGGTACTGGGGGTGGAGCCCAGGGGCTTCCTACCTCCAGGCTATACTCTCAGACCTATTTTTTTTTATATTTTATTTGGAAACAGGGTCCCACTAAGTTGCTGAGAGCCTCACTTAGCTGAGGCTGGCTTCAAACCTGTGTGATCCTCCTGTCTCAGTCTCCCAAGTGCGGGGATTATAAGCGTGCGCCACCACGCCCAGCTAAACATGGATTTTTTTTTTTTTTTTTTTTTTTTTTTTGGTGGTGGTGGTGGTGGTACTGGGGGTAAAATCCAGAGGCTTTCTACCTCCGGGCTATACTCCCAGGCCTTTTTTTTTTTTTTAATTTGGAAACAGGGTCTTACTAAGTTGCTGAAAGCCTCACTAAATAGCTGAGGCTGGCTTCGAACCCGTGCAATCCTCCTGTCTCAGCCTCCCAAGTGCAGGGATTACAAGCGTGCGCCACCACGCCTGGCTTAAACATGGATTTTTAATATGGAGCTTTTGCCCTGTTGCCCTCCCTTGATTTTCTTCCTGCCCTGCCCCTTTTTTATGATCAGTTATCAACGTCTCTTTCCTTTCAAGGGAAAGGAAAAGAAGCATGTGGTAATGCCGAATGAACAAAACCATTTAGAAATATAACCTTCAAGGTAGCCCGGCCCCACTGCCCTCAGTAACCAGCCAAGCTGCATTGCTCCCAGTGAGATCAGTGCCTTGAGCAGCCTCTCCTGAGCTTGTGCCAAGCACTGTGCTGGGCACAGGGACCCAGGTGAGCTCAGACAGGCCTTCCCTGGAGGAGCTTGCTATCTAGACTCCCCAGAGAGATTAAAATTGAAGTCACTCGGCAATAAGTGTCTGCATGCTTTATGAGGTTTTGCATTATGTGAATTTGACACTGTGATATAAAGATATTAATAAAGTCTCACTTTATATGCAAAATTTGGAATAATATGTATCCCTAACATTTTTTTTAAGCGTGAAGAATGTTGAAGCTGTCAGGCCCAGTGAATGGTAAACTGTGTTTGCCTGCTCACCGCACGGCAACGCCACTTCAGCTGATAAACAGAAACACCTACCAACCTTTGTCAGGATTTGTCCTAAATTATGCAAGTTTCTGAATTATACAAGACCTTCCGGAGTGGGTGTCTCACGCACGACGCGACAGGTCTAGTGTTCAGAGTTCTGGCTCCGGAGTCAGAGCATGAAATTTCACTCTGGCTCCACTGCCCTGAGGTCTTAGGCAAAGCAGGGAACCTCTCTGTGCCTCAGCCTCCACAAACGTACAAATAAGATGTCAACGCTACCTCTCTGGGGCTGGTGTAGACGAAATGGGCTCTTATATGGGATGTGCTCAGAACTGTGCCTGCAAGATGCTGCAGCACACACGGCATCTTGCTGAGCAGAAGAGTGGCAGAAAGGGTCACCGGCTTACAGACACACAGTACGGACAGCACATATGCGCCCCCAGAGTCAAGGCAGGTGCAGCAGTGGTCGCATGTCTGTTACCCCTGGAGTCCAGCAGTCAGCCACACCTCCTCCACACAGGTAGCGTCTTCCCACCCCAGCGACAGCACCGCCCTTCCATGCTTAAGGGCTCATGGACCCACAGGACACTTGACCCTGAAAGTCTCTGTGCTCCAGAGAATGCTCAGACACTCCTGACTCATAGAGCTAGCCGCACTCCAATAGGGCCACATCCTCCTCCAGAGGAGAACGTCAAGTTGGTGGCCAGGCAGCCCTGCTCCGAGCCCCTGGCCAGCACAACCTGCCCTAGAAGCCTGCCTCCCCAAAGTGCTCCATCATGCTCTACTTCCTAAGCCAACCTGCAGTGACAGATGTTTTCCTGGAGCTCCCCCTCAGAAAGAACATCTAACCCAGCCTGGGGGCTAGGGAGGCTCTCCTAGGCGAGACAGAGAGGAGGAGCCAGGTGAGGGGGGCAGCAGGCCCCGCAGAGGGACAGTTTGCACAAGGGTGTGGAGAGGAGACCACGAGGCACATCACAGGCTCACCAGTAGTTCCACATGAAGTGGGAAGGTCAGACTTGCCTGTAGGTGAAATGGTTTCCTGGGGCCGGTGAGGGAGGCCCTGAGAGGCTCTCTGTGAAGGCTTTGTCTCTTTCTTTGCACTGTGGCTGCCTCTGGGAGTCTGTTAAAGCCTGTGGGATCCTTCTTAGGATCATGCCTTTAAAAGCCTAAGATAAAATAACTAGGATTGCAAAGGAAACCAACTTTATTAAAGTACCACCAGAAGAGTTTTTAAATAAATACACATTCTAGTAATACGCGTGCCTTTTATTAATGAATTAAACGGCAAGATCTAGTGGCAGGAAGCAGTTATGAGCAAACATTGTTTTCTATGGTGTTAAAGCACCTGTAATATGGAAGGAAGATGCCTGTGGTTTTTATTGGTTAACAAATCCCAGGTAGTGCTAATTCAACCACGCTCTGTTGCACATATTTGTAAGGAAGGGAAATATTGAATTTCAGTGAAAATGAAGATGTCACTTTTTCCCAGCCAAGTTCATGGACCTCCTGAATTCCTCGCACATTCCCCCGGGATCTCCGGGATGACAGGAGAGAAATCTCTGCCTCGCACAAAGATACAGCTTTGTTCTCTTGGCCTGGTGGTGAAATGCAGGAAAGCCAGATGGGCGTGATGCTCCCCGACTGCGGCAGGACCCCGGGGAAGGACACTCAGTCTCACGGTGCCTTGTTTTCTTGCAATTGTGAGGATTGAATGAGTTACACGGAAAGCAGTTAGAATAGCGCCCGGCTGCTGGGTGCAGTGGCACATGCTTATAATCCCTGAGATTAAAACTAATTAAAAAAATAATAAAAAATAAAAAAAATATTAAATAAAAAAAAGATTATGCAAGAAAAAAAAAATAATAATCCCTGAGATTATAAGTTTATAGTCCTTGAGAGAGGAGGATCACAGGTTCGAGACCAGCCTCTGTAACTTAGCAAGTCCCTCAGCAATTAGTGAGACCCTGTTTCAAAATAAAAAGGGCTGGTGTTATAGCTGGGAGATAGAACACCCCTGGGTTTAATTCCAAGTACCAAAAAAAAAAGTGTCATGGCTCATATCAGTTCCTGATACATAAGGGTGAGCTATTTTCGTTATTTTCTCCACTCACAAAAACAATGGAGAGAAAAAGCCACAGACGCGGGGCATTATTTACTAACTAGTGTCGTGTTAATAAGCACACGAAGCACAATTAGCAGAGTTATTTCAATTCTGAGGTTTGCTTGACTATAAAAGCTTCACATTTCTCCTTCCCCAATTTCTCTGCTAATTACAACTGCCGCCGTCCATCGCAGCTGCCACGCACGCCCGTGTTGGCTGCATCTAAAGTAGTTGTTAAGGCGGCATAATGGTGCACACTGACTAATTGGCCATCGTGCCCAGGATGAATGGAGCTGGGCAGTGGAGGCTGGCCAGGTCCTGGCCTGAGGACGGAGCTGTATAGTTCCACACCTGAAGAGCTGCGGGCAACAGGTGAGGGGTTTGGGGGAGACCACGCCTCTTGTGGTTGGGATGATTTCCTTTTCTGAAAGTCTACTTCTCTGCTTCCGCCATAGGACCAAGCTAGGAAGGGAGTGTCAGGATAAGGGACTGGGGGCCCTCACACAGCTGACCCTCTGGGCTCAGCTGCCTTTACTTGCTGTGTGACCACGAGCTAGCCACCGAGTCTCTCTGGCTGCACGTTAATCATCTATAGAGTGGAGCAAGCAGAAGGTAGGTGGAGATGCTTTCCAGGGTCTCCCAGATCCCACCTACCATACTTTCAAGTGCCTGGGCAGACATCCCTGCTTCCCTGGGGCAGCCCAACCCACCTGAGGTGAAGAGGGGCAGGAGGACTTGGACAGAAACAGCCATGCTCTCCAAATATCCCATGTGGAACCCCACATTTGCCAAGCTCCCTGTGGCAAGCCCAGGCCACATGTCCAGCTCAGACCAACAGGCTGTGGGCAAAAGTGACAGCCATCACTTCAGGTCCAAGGTATGGAAGAGCTGGGATGCGACCACTCCGGCATCTTTTCCTGTATCAAGGGCCAAAAAGGCTGTATGTGGAAAGGTAGAATGGAGCTGAGCTGGAAGCAATCCAGATGCCCAATCAACCCCAGGAGGACACTGCAGCAAGAAAGAAAGCGTCTACCATGAAGATGTTCCGCTGTTGTTATCACAGCATCACCCGGCCTATCTCGCATAATATAGGTATTGTTGTTCTTGTTGTTTTGATACTGGGTGCTGAACCCAGGGGCATCCTACCTCTCAACTACTCCCCTAGCCTTTTTTATTTTGAAACAGGGTCTCGCTAAGTTGCCGAGGCTGGACTTGAACCTTCGATCCTCCTGTCTCAGCTTCCCAATTCCTGGGATCACAAGGCGTGCACCACCACACTCAGCTTCAAATAATGGGTTTGGGGAACAAAAAATTTAAGGTGCAATTGCTATCTCATGGTAGTAAGTAAAGAGGAAAGGTGGAAAGAGAAAGTGGGCTTCGCATAGAAACTGGCTGAGAAACAAAAGGAGTGGTCACCAGCTTCCTGCAGCTCTTAAAAACAAGCACCATGAGCCAGCAATTTGTAATCAATGCCTGGGGCTGCAGCCAGGGCAGGGGGAGACCCTGAATGCTCTCAGGTGTCCAGAAGTGAGTTTTTAGATAGTGGGTTACCAAGAAGAAAATGCAAAGACCAAAGAATCATGGCAGACTTCAGGACTGAGAAAAAAAAAATGTCAGGGTGGGTTTTTACTCCCTCTAACAAGAGATATTAATGAAGAACTGGGTTCCCTGGGTTCCCTTCTTCCCCAGCAACAAGCTTTCGTCCTTGGATACGTCCCTTTCTTCTTTCTTGGAGAAGACTCCAGAGGTGGGCATGAAATGGAAAAATGAGGAACACTTTTCTTTTCTTTCTTTTCCTTTTCAGTGCTGGGGATTGAACCCAGAGCCTCATGCATGCTAGGCAAATACTCGACCACCAACTACCACCAACACCCTCTTTTTTTTTTTTTTTTTTTTTTGAGACAGGATCTTGTTAAACTGTCCAGGCTGGCCTCAAACTTGCAATCTTGCAATCCTTTGCCTCAAGTTCTCAATTAGCTGAGATTACAGGTGTCCACCACTGCACCTAGTTTCCACCAAAATCTTTTTTTTTTTTTTTTTTTGGTGGTGGTGGTACTGGGGTTCCTGGAAACCCTTCTACCTCCAGGCTACACTCCCAGACCTATTTTATACTTTTTATTTGGAAACAGGGTCTCTTAAGCCAGCGAGGCTGGCTTCAAACCTGCACGATCCTCCTGTCTCCACCTCCCAAGTGCAGGGATTACAAGCATGCACCACCACACCTGGCCCAAAATCTTAATACACACCCATGTACACGTGTGTGTGTGTGTGTGTGTGTGTGTGTGTGTGTGTGTGTGTGTGAGAGAGAGAGAGAGAGAGAGAGACAGACAGACAGACAGACAGATTGACAGACAGACACAAAGACCAGAGATTGAACCCAGGGGCATTCTACCTCTGAGCTACATCTCCAGCCCTTCATAATATTTGTTTTGAAACAGGGTTTCACCAAGTTGCTGAGAGCCTTGCTAAATTTCTGAGGCTGGCTGTGAACCTGGAATCCTCCCTGTCTCCACCTCCCAAGTACTGTAATTATAGGAGTGAACCACCACACCCGGCCTAGATGCATTTTTATTTATTTTATTGTATTTGTTTGTGTGTGTGGTACTAGAGGGGTTGAACCCAGGAGCATTCTACTTCTAAACTATACCCCCAGCCTGTGTGTGTGTGTGTGTGTGTGTGTGTGTGTGTGTGTGCGCGTGTGTGTGTGTGTGTGGTACTGGGGATAGAACTCAGGGGCATTCTACCTCCAAGGTACACCCCCAGCCCTATTTTTTTATTCTTTATTTTAAAATAGGCTTTCACTGAGTTGCAAAGGGCCTCACTAAGTAGCTGAGGCTGTCCACAAACCTGCAATCCTCGTTTCAGCCTTCTAAATGCTGGGATTACAACCACACACCTCCATGTCCGGCTCTATTTTTGGTTTTTGAAACAAGATCTTACTAGGTTGCTGAGAGTCTCACTACATTGCTGAGGCTATCCTGCAATCTGCAATCCTCCTGACTCAGCCTCCCAAATATGGGCATTTTAGGCATGTGCTGTCATACTCTACTGATGCATTTTTTAAAATCACAAATTTCATGAGTTTGATCCTAAGTCAGAGACCTCAGCCTGCACTGTAGTCTTCCAGAAGCACAAGATTCCAGAATCCCAGGCATCTATAGAGCAGCCCTAGAAAGAAACAGAAAAGCCAGATTACCCACCGGCCTGGCCATCCAGCCCACCCGACCAGGCCACTGGCTGCTTCTCAAGGGTGCCCAAGCGAGCAGACCCCCAGCCTCCCCTGTCCCAGGCTGGAGCTTCAGGCACCCACAGCACAGTTGAGAGAGAGCAAGCCGTCCTCGTGCAGCAAATAAATAAATAAAGAGCATAGCTTTGTGTTTGAAGGACGAACGCCGAGGCTCCCCTCTGGGGCCCTCCCCCAAACTCCGTATATCACCTCCACGCGACCAGGCTGTCAGGCCTGCCACCCGAGCTCACGGGGCTGTGATAAACACGTACAACCACGGGTTGCCTACACCCTCAGGCCTGCAATCAGGGCGGGGTGGGAACATCCATCGAAGCCATTGCAGGATTTATGTTGGAGACTGTTTTACTTTGTCAAGGCAGAAAACAAGCAGCTGTTCCTAAAGGTGAACCTTGTAAATCAGCGCACATGCACTGGTGCAGCCTGCCCTTTGTGGCAACCCGGCTGGGTTCGGTGTTTGCACCAGCACCTGGCCATGTGCAGGGACAGGCACCGCCCATCACCTGTCACTGACTCCCCCAGCTCACTGTGCCTTGAATCACAGCCTGGACTCCTCCAGGAAGTCCCCAAGACAACTCACCAATTCCCTAGCCCTTCAACACCAGCTCTACCCCCTCCTCAGCCCCCAAGGAGTTTAAGCCATTCCACAATTGTTTCTTTATTCCATAACTTTTAAAGAGTGCCAATTGACCTTTCCTCATCGCACCAGTAAATCCCCCGGGGCAGGGACAGACTGCCTGCCTCCACATTAAAAAGCAGGGGGCGAGCCAGGTGTGGTGGTGCACGCCTGCAATCCCAGTACTTGGGAGACTGAGACAGGAGGGTCCCAGATTACGAAGATAGCCTCAGCAAGCAGTAAGACTTTCACCAACCTAGTGAGACCCTGTTTCAAAATAAAAATAAAATAAGCTGGGGGTGTAGCTCGGAGGTAGAATGCTCCTGGATTCTATCCCTAGTATCACACAAAAAAAAAAGGGGGGGGGGAGGTGGTGCACATCGGTAATCCCAGTACTTAGAAGGCTGAGACAGAAGGATAACAAGTTCAAGGCCAGCAAAAGCAACATAGTGAGACTGTTTCAAAATACAAAGTAAAAAGGACAGCATGAAAAAGAGAGAGACAGGACTTCCGGGAAGATGACGACGGAGAAAAGCGGGGCTTACGAGTTCCTCTAACAACCAATCTCTATTACCACAAAATCAGCGCCTTTCATAGCCAGAAAACACCATCAGCAGAGAAACAAAAAATTACAAGGGACAGAGAAAAAGAGGGCTGGAAAAACGAGACACCAGAAGGAAACCAGACCGCAGTGCTGCAGCCGGAGCCATGGCGTGAAGCAACGGGCGCCATTTTCCCTTGCAGCACCGGGCTCCAGAGAGGAGGGGAACTCAGAACGGAGCTCAGAGCCAGAGAGGAGATACGCTGGCCTCACAGCCGAGGACGCAGCAGCAGTGCCTTACTGCCAGCAGCAGCGGCGAGCTCACCGGACAGCACCAGACCAACGCACTCAACAGCCCACCAGGCTACAGAGAGGAGTGGCGGACAGCGAGCCGAGGTGAGCCACTGCGGATCAGCTGGGAGGAATTCGGCAGATTTCTCAACGCAGGGAACATCTAAAGCTCCCAGGGGCTGGGCTCAACACACCCTGCAGGGACTCAGAGCGGAGCTCAAAAACAAATACGCCAAAAAGAAATACACCAGCCTCACGGCCAAGGGCGTGGCAGCAGCACCATATTGCCACCGGCGGCAGCAGCAGCAAATTCACTGAGTCCACGACAGCTCCATCTGCGCACTCAACAACAGTGAGTCAAATTGTTGCCCCTAGAGGAGAAATCCTAGTACTGTACTCCCAGGGACTTGACCTAGTGGGGGAGTGGCGGTGGCAGAGATATCACACCATAGGAGAACGCCTAACCTGGTACCCCCCCCATGGTCTAAAGCAGCCTCAATTGACTCCCTGGGTCAATCGAGATAAAGGATGCAATTAATGAAGTAAAGGCCTCAATTCAAAGTACAAACAACCAATTAGACCACATTGAGAATAGAATCTCACTCTTAGAAGATGATCACTCCAAAAATGAGCGCATAGTTTCTAACTTAGAAAAAAAAAATCCAACAGCAGGAATCTGACATTGAAGAAATATGGGCCCATTTTAAGAGAGCTAACCTAAGAATAATTAGAATAGAGGAGGGAAAAGAAGGTGATACCAAAGGGATCAGCAATCTCTTCAAGGAAGTAATAGCAGAAAATTTTCCAAACGTAGAGCAAGAGGTCGATACACAGTTCCAGGAAACCTATAGAACTCCCTTTAGAGAGGATCGGAGAAGAAGATCCCCACACCACATAATTGTCAAAATGACCAATGTGGAAGCCAAGCAGAGAATCTTAAAGGCAACAAAAACAAAGGGCCAAGTGACATTCAGAGGCAAACCGATTAGAATCACTCCAGACTTCCCAAACCAAGTCATGAGAGCCAGAAGGGCTTGGAGTAACATATTCCAAACTCTGAAAGAAAACAACTTCCAGCCAAAAATTTCCTACCCAGCAAAACTTTCTATCAAATTAGATGGGGAAATAAGAAGCTTCCATGACAAACAGAAACTGAAGGAATTTATGTCTTCAAAACCAGCACTAGAGAAAATACTCAAAGAGATTAACTACAAAGAAGAAATAGGTAACACACACCAGAACCAGAGAAACAAGAGTTTCCATCCAACAGACAACTAAGATTGGTTATCTGTGGAAATTTGTTATTTATGTTAGTCTTTTACCTATCTCTAAATTGTATTGTTTGCTTTTATTATTGCTAATTTTTAGGATTTCTAGTTGGAATATTAATATACCTTCAGATATAGCATTTGGAAATATTTTATCCCATTCTATCAGTAACTTTTAACTCAGTTTACATTGTCTTTGGATATACAGTATTTTTTTTTATTTTTTAGGGAGTTTGTTTACCCTTTTGTTGCCTGTGCCATTGAAATCATATCCAAGAAATCACTGCCAATTTCAATGTTGTGAGGTTTTATGACCCAAATTTTCTTCTAAAAGTTTATAGTCTTAAGATTTATATTTAGATCTTTTATCTATTTTGAGTTAATATTTTTATATGGTGTTAGGGAAGGGTCCAATTTTATTCTTTTTCATGTAATTATTATTTTTCAACAATATTTAGCTAAAAGATTAGTATTTCCTCCACCAAATGTTCGTGGAAACCTTGTCAAAAATAATTTAACAATATATGGAAGAATTTAGCTCTAGGCTTTTATTTAACTCCAATGGTTTATATATCTGCCTTTAGAATAGTACTACACTGTTTCAATTATAGTAGCTTTATATGGTTTGAAATCAGAAAACTTACATCTTCTAGCTTTGTTCTTTTTCAAGATTGTTTTGGGTATCTAGAGTCCATATTCCATATCAGGATAGATTTTTTCTAAAAAATAAATGTATGATAGTTTCACCTAAAAAAAATAGAAAAAAAATATTCTCTGGTAAGAAAGAAAGCAAAAAGAAATATTGAAATGTTATCGTTAAGTCATCAAAAGCTTGGTATCAGACAAATGAAACTGTTATGTTAGATTATCATTGTTAATATTGGATAAATTGCTATAATACTAGATGTCAACCGCTAAGCCAAGCATGGGAGGGAGGGATGGGGAGGGAACGGGGTGGGGATCGGGTAGGGGCTAACTGGGTGATGTGTGCATGTATGTCTATAAAAGTATTATCTTTATACCATTATGATGTATGAATACAGTGCACCAATAAAAAAATAAATTTTAAAAAAAAGAGAGAGACAGAGAGAGATAGAGACAGACAGAGACAGACAGAGACAGAGAGAGGAAGGAAGAAAGAAAGAAAAAAGGAAGGAAACAGGTGGGGGAGCAGGGTCCACACAAAGGGAGACACTTGCAGGATCCAAAAGTCTGTGCAAATGTTTCTGGAGAGATGCAATTTCTGCATCATTTTCCAGTGGTCCTCCAATAGATCTTTTCAGAGCCAAAGCGAGACCTTTGGAAGCACCAAGGCCTTAAAAGATGTTGTTACCACCCTACCTGTCCTCACTATATATCATGCAAGCTAAAAACAATGCTAAAGCCAGGTGTGATGGCGCAATCTTGTAATCCCAGTACTTGGGAGGCTGAGACAGGAGATCACAAGTTTGCAGCCAATATTAGCTACTTACGCCCTCCGGAACTTAGTGAGACCCTGTTTCAGAATAAAGATAGGATTGGGGTGTAGCTCAACGCAGAATGACCCTGGGTTTAATCCCCAATACTGAAAAAAAATAAAATAAAAAGAACAGCCAGGCATGGTGGTGCACACTTGTAACCCCAGCGCTTGGGAGGCTGAGACAGGAGGATCGCACAGGTTCGAAGCCAGCCTCAGCTACTTAGTGAGGCTCTCAGCAACTTAGTGAGACCCTGTTTCCAAATAAAATAGAAAATAGGTTTGAAAGTATAGCCCCGAAGTAGAAAAGCCCCTGGGTTCCACCCCCAGTACCACGAAAAAAAATATTAAGAAGAACAGTGCTGAGCTCTAAAACCTGAAGTTTCCATAATGCACACGTTCATCAGAGCTGAGCATCTCATTACTGCTGATGGTTTAGTGTGTGCTTAGTCTCCTGGCACATTAGGAGGCCTGCCCTCACCGAAGGAAGGAAGGAAGGAAGGAAGGAAGGAAGGAAGGAAGGAAGGAAGGAAGGAAGGAAGGAGAAAACAGTTTCAAAGGGAGTTTGGAAGCAAAGCTGGTGGCTCACAGAACAGAGGTGGGAAAGTTGAAGGTGTCCTGCCCCCAGCCTCTGAAGCAGGCAGGTGGGGTAGGCTCAGTCCACCCCTGGAAACTTCTGCCTCCCTAGTCTGGGCAGGAACTGGAGGCACACGATTGCTTCTGTGTCTCCTGAACTGGAATGAGACACAAAGAGGGAAACTGCAGTCTCAACTGGACTCTACCAGCAGACATGGGGACCACTGGACCCTTCCTCCCCAGATGCCCACCCGCTCCCTCCCAGCTCCCGCTCTCAGACCCCAAGAAGGCCCCGTGTCAGTCAGCTGTCTGTTATTGTGATGAATACCCAGGATAGTCTACTTGTAGAGAGAGAAGGGTTATTTGGACCCATGGTTCAGAGGTTCCAGTCTATGGCCAGTTGTTCTGTTGCTCTGGGGCCTGTGTCAGGAGCAAAACCATTCACCTCTTGGCTAGGAAGCAAAAGAAAGCAGAATGGCCTGGGGTCCTTGCCACCCCTTCTACGCCATGCCTCCAGTGACTTAAAGACCTCCCGCTAGGCCCCACCTCTCAAAGGCTCCACTACCTCCCAATAGCACCCCTGGGGAGCAAGCCTTTACCACCTGGACCTTTGGGGACACAAGACCCAAATGATAGCAGCACCTGAAGTACAGGAAGGACTCGGGGACTCTCAAGAAAGCCTCTACCAGCTTTTAAAAGGCGTCCGCCCTAAATATGGTTGTCCCATACCCCAAACCCATACTGCATGATGGCATCTAACACACCCTACACACTGCCCTGGAACTCAGACCATCCACCATGAGAGATCAGGGTCCGCAGGGCTTGAAGATTAATGGGAACCACATGCAGGAAGCTGAACACCATCCAGGCTCCACACTGGGCGTGGGGAAACTAGTTCTGGTTCCCATCTCAGGGCAGCTGGGATCCTAGAGCCATAGCAGGTGCCCAGGATGCTCGCTCCACCTGTACTGTGAGGAGGCAGGGCCACCAGAGCACTGATGTGGGGTGCATCTAGTTGGGAGTCTAAACCCAGAGAGGGCCTGGGAGAGCAGGATTCACCTCAGAACCTTTTCTCCACCTCAGAGAAAGGTCTGTTTTTCTCAAGGCCTGGGGACATTAGCCAGTCCTCCCTCTCAAACTGGGTATTTGCCTCCAGAAGAAACCTTTGATGGGGTAGGTGGAACAAATCCAGGAGACAGCAGCGAGGCGGGGGGGGGGGGTGGGAGTTAGCTTTCAGAAGCTAACTCTAGTCCACAGCTGAGGGCCACCACGCCCCATAACTGAGCAGAGATCAAACACCCTGGGCATTCAAGCAAGGGAAGGCTTTCTAGAGGAAGAGGCTTCTGACCTGAGCCCGAAAGAAGGGTCAGTGTGGACATGCAGACATTTAGGGAGGCAGATAAGAGCTTCTGCTAACTTAAAATGTGAATAGCACTGGAGCCTGCTCCAGGCCCGCAAGCCCAGCTGCACCCCAGAGGAGCAGCAGAGCCCACGCCCACCCCTGAGGTAGGAAGGCGCATCAAGCAAGTTCTGGCTAAGCTTCTAGAAGTGGTACCAGGAAACCCCGGGGCAGCAGGGCAGGTGCCAACCAACCTGGTAGGAGGTGGCAGTGAACACACGGGGAGGGGGTTGTCCTCACCTCATACCCCAGCACCCTGTGAGTTAAAATACCATTTCTGACCCAAGCACATGACAGAACACCATGAGGCTGTAAACCGCAGTGCTGAAGGCTATTTACTGATGTGGAAAAATGTTCACATATATTTCAAGTGGAAAGGCAGGTTGCAAAATAATATGTATGGTAGGATGCCATTCTTGTAGGGGGAAAATATCTTCATATAAGTCTGGAAAGATATATACCCAAGATCTCCACAGTGCTTGTCTCCAGGCAGGAGATGGTAGATGTTATCTTCATTACACTTACCTGTATTTTCTAATTCTTCTCTGATAATAGGCATTATCTGCGTAACTTCTTAAGGCCTTTTTTATATTTATTTATTTATTTATTTATTTATTTATTTATTTATTTTTGTGGTACTGGGGTTTCTGGAAGCCCTTCTACCAGCGGGCTACACACCCAGACCTATTTTTTATATTTTTATTTGGAAACAGGGTCTCTTAAGCCAGCGAGGCTGGCTTCGAAACTGCGCGATCCTCCTGTCTCTGCCTCCCAAGCGCAGGGGCCACCATGCCCGGCTTAAGGACTTTTTTAAAATAAAGTAAATAGCCGGGCGTGGTGGCGCACGCTTGTAATCCCCGCGCTTGGGAGGCGGAGACAGGAGGATCGCGCAGGTTCTAAGCCAGCCGCGCTGGCGTAAGAGACCCTGTTTCAAAAATATAAAATAGGTCTGGGAGTGTAGCCCAGAGGAAGAAGGGCTTCCAGGAACCCCAGTACTACCAAATAAAATAAAATAAAATAAAGTAAATATATCAATAATTTTGGCAGGGTGGTGTGGGCAGGAAAAGAATGGGCCATCCCCTACCTCTGGATGCAAGAGGTAGGGGAGGACTCATTCAGCATGGGGTGTGGAGGAGGGAGAGAGAGGATTCAGCTAGGATGGGGAGGATGGAAGGGAGGACTCAGCTAGGATGTGGTGGGAAGGCAAGAGAGGGAAGACTCAGCCAGGTCCAGGCGAGTTAGAGAAGACAGGTGTGTCCCTAACAGGACAAAGGACTTGCTATAATGATTACCTTTGTTGGGTACATTGACAAACACCTGTAATCTCAGTACCTGGGAGGCTGAGACAGGAAAGCAGGTTCAAAGACATCTTCAGCAACTTAGTGAAACTTTCAGCAACCTTGTGAGAACCTGTTTCAAAACCAAAAAAAAAAAAAAAAAAAGACGGGCACAGTGGCACACGCTTGTAATCCCAACATTTGGGAGGCTGAGACAGGAGAATTGTGCAGGTTCAAAGGCAGCCTCAGCTACTTAGTGAGGCCTTTTGCAAGTCAGTGAGACCCTGTCTCAAAATAAAAAATAGGGCTGGGGATGTCACTTGGAGGTAGAATGCCCCTGGGTTTCATCCCTAGTACTGCAAAAAAAAAAAAAAAAAAAAAAAAAGCCAGGCATGGTGGCACAGGCCTGTAATCCTAGTACTTGGAGACTGAGACAGGAGGATCACAGGTCCAAGGATAGCCTCAGCAGACCCTGTTTCAGAATAAAAATAAAATAGGGCTGGGGGTGTAGCTCAGAGGTAGAATGCCCTGGGGCTCAGTCCCCAGGACCACTAAAATAAAAAAATAAAAATAAAAAAGGCTCAGAGGTAGAATTTACTTGGATTCAATCCTCAGTACCACAATGGAAGAAGGGGAAGAAGATAACTAATTTGCGGGGCCCTGCCTCCTCCATCTTCTGCCTCTCAAGACTTCCAGGACCCCGGTGGGTTCTGTCTGGAAGCTCACAGCTGCTCAACAGAAGACAGAGGAGGGGGATGGAGTAGTATTAGTCCCAGGGAGAGACAGGGCTCAGAGGCTAAGCTGAGGTGCATGGAAGGCAGACGAGTCCAGAGACAGAAGAGGGCAGGAAGCCCGTGAGGATGGATGCCGCAGAGAGCTACGGCTGAGGCAGGTGCCAGGAGGCAGGAGAGGCAGCCGGAGGACCTCTGAGACGCCGACCCCTTCAATGCGACCTCAGAGCTAGCTGACGCAGAAAGCCCTGTGGAGCTCTGGCCTGGTGGGAAGGGGGGAGTTTGGTGGTCCGGGCCGGCAGGGCGTGGGAGGTGCACTGAGCTCCTGGCCTTCTCTGACAGCTAAGTTGGTACAGTGAGCAAAAGGCACAGAAGTGACTATCACCATCACTTAGGTGTTACTCCTTTCGTCTCCATCTTTTTCTCCTCTGTCATTAGCAATAAAATGCTTAAGATGGCGAGGACCCTCCTTGACAGGATAAAAACCAGAGCTCTGAAAACAGTCCTAGGCTGCCCACCATAAAAGGTAATGAGCTCCTGTCCCTGGAGGTATTCAAACAGCCACTGGGCCACTCTCTGGCCTGTTCTCAGAGGGAATGCATCAGAAAGAGAGCCAGACCCTGAGATTCTCCCTTTCCAGAGCTGCTCCAAGTCCACAACAGTGGGCTTCAGGGGCGGTGGCTGGGACACCTGGCTAAGACAGAAACTGGTGACAGGCGCCCCTTCCCAATCCTCATACCCAGCTGAGGGACCAGCATGTCTGAGGACCTGGGCTGTACAGGAGGAGGACTCTCGCCCTGGCACCCACCTTGCAGGAGCAAGGGCCTCATCCTCCTTGCTGATGAGCCTGAGCCCAGAACATAAAGCAGAGGTGGTTGGGCTGCAGGCCGCTCAGGGAGTTCACAAGGTCACAGGGAACTGGCATAATGAAATACAGGCCCCATTATAATCGTCTTTTAGCAAAGGTGAGGGCACAAAATGAGCATTTAGCAGCACCGGGAGCCCTTGAAAAGTCGACATCATTGCTGTGCATAGACACTGGGAAATCAACAAAGAGAAAGAGAATGGAGCTCTGAACCTTGGCAGGTCGTGCATAACACTCTCCGCGGTCACCCTGGCTACTTACCGCTTACCTCTCCCTGGCAGGTAGCTGTTGTTAAATGGGCAGATTTATAGGGAAGCAGGCCTGGGTTGCCCACAGGAAGTTCTTGGTCCTTAGGGCCACCCTGCCGTGGGATGTGTGGCTCAGGGAGCAGCCTGTCGGGGCGTACTGGCTGTGACAGAGAGTGGCCCTTACACCTCGCCTCACAGTTCACCGTCCATCTTCAGTCCACCTTTGCTGGGAATGCCGTCGCACGCCCCGGTTCCCTCAGCTTCAGATGGCCTCACCCACGGGGAGCCAGGCAAGAGGTGTTCATGGCCGATTCCCTCCAAGCAGGGCCATCTTCAGCAGGAGGTCACGGCATCTCTGTGCAGCCTGCTCCACACAGCCCCGGCCACTCTGGCCCCCCAGGCACCACCCAAGGAAGCCCATAGCCTGACCATACTTGTTACTCACCCTGCGGGCCGGCCCTGCCCCAAGTGCATTCTCCACACCTTGACAAACTGTCCCTTTGTTTAAAAATTTTAAAAAAAAAAAACCTCCTGGAATTATCTTAATGTGCCATCTGCTTCCTGCCAGGATCCTGACTGATACCCAGGGATTCCTAATCAGACAAAAAAATTAAAACGATATGTCCTCTCCACATTACACCGTTAAGCTACGAAATGCGAATCAGATTCACTCTGTTATCGGCTTTGTTTCATTACGGTGCTAAAATTTATGTGATCAGCCATAATCAGTTGCGGCTTATGGCTCGCTGTTTCCAAAACCATTGCTCCCCTGGCCTGCACGTTCTACAGACAGGGAAACTGAGTCCTAGAGCCTTGCCCAAGGTCACAACAAACACAGGAAGCCAGAAGCTCCACGATCCTTCCAGGCGCCTCTCCTGAGCAGGGCATCCACTCTGGGCCTGCTGTCCTTCCGGCCCCCCTCCACCACCAAGGCAGCACCCCTTCTCTCCCTCCCCTTCTGCTCCCTGCTCCCTGGGGGCGGGGAGGCCCTTGGGGAAAATGATGAGGTTTTTATAGCATTCCGTGGTAAGTACTTAATAACTCTCCAGGCATAGATCTGCGCTTCGCATGGGCTGGGGATAATTCACAGTAAAATATGACTTTTCATTTATCACACTGACGGGTAATAAATACTTCCCAGTGAAGCTTGGGTACAAAAGGAGGGGGTGGAGTGAGCCACCACCAGAGGACTCTCCAAATTGGCTGTTGGGGTTCAGGTCTGTGGCAGGTGGACCGGGCTGAGCAGACTGGAGTCTCAGCGGGAACAGACTCTGGGGCCAGGCGGCTAGTGATATAATGGGAAACTCCTTTGGGATGATCAGTCCCCGCTGCACCTCAGCTCCTCACCAGCTTTACCACCACTGCCTGGAGATGGAGTCCCTTCCTTCGAGAGCAGACTCCCCCCAAAGAATGGAGGGGCCTGTGTCCAAAGGCCCGGCCGGTGCCCTGCGCCCGCCTCTCACCTCCTCCTTACCCTCTCCAGTTGGGCCTGATGTGCTGCCCACCCCTAACCTTCGCATCCCCACAGGCACTGTTTTTGGATTTTCCACAAAATATAATAATCCTAATAGCTCCCGTCGATTCAGCATCTGCTCATTTAATTCTCAGAACCACCCAAGGTGCTGCCCAGCGCTCAGCGAAGGCACGTGGCACCCAACCTCCCCACCCTGAATCGGCCGGCTCTGACCCCCCGTCCTCCTGGCCTCAGGCTGGGCTCCCTCTGAAGCGGGTCCTGGGGCAAGGATTTATGTGCATGAGGTGTATTTAGGTGGTGACTCCAGGAGGAGCAGTGAGGTGGGGGGCCACCAATGAAGGATAAGTGTGAGCAGGTGGTCACCGAGGGCGACTGGGAAATGCAGCAGAGGGTGCAAGACAGGCCTCGGCAAGAAAGAGCCAGGGGGTGCATCCAGAGAAAGCCCAGGGGAAGCCGCCTGGGGTGCAAGCTGGCAGTTGGAAAGGTGAGTGCCACCTGCCCTGGGCAGAGCACTGACAGCCTGACAATGGCTGCTCCAGTGCTGCCTCCCCCTAGCCCCACTCTGCCAGCAGTACCTGTCTGGACAAGTGGTCTCCTAAGTGGCTTCCCTGCCTTGCTTTGGTCCAATCCCACGCATCCTCCAGCACCAGACAGGAAGCACAGCCCGCCTTGGCCCACTCAGCAAAGTGCCCCCTGCACCAGGTCAGGCACGGGTTGAGCTCTAGGAGAGGCATCCCAGCCACTCCAGGGCCGAGTGGGCCAAGCCGGGTCATGTCCGGCCCCTCATGCCAGGCACAGGGCAGTATGATGCACAGTGACCTTTGCTGCATTTGAAGTCAGTCTTCCCAGCTCTGCTTTGCAGCTAGGGCCGGCTCTTCCCCTGCGGAACACCCTGACTTTAACCAAGCCCCCCCCCCCATGCTTTGGTCTGCCCCGTGAGTTCCCAGGGAATGGAGACACAGAGGGCAGTGGGGACAACCTCAGCCAGAGGAGCCAGGTGGGAAGCAGGAGCAATGGCTGGAGTGGCTGAGCACTGTGCACTGTGGCCAGGAGGCCAAAGTCCCAGGTGTGGCCCAGCCACCTGCTCTGGGGTGTGAAGCCCCCAGGGGGCTCTCGGCAGTGAGAATTCAGGGATGAGGGCCGCATTCTGAAATGAAGAGCACTGCACGTGGTATGGAAAGAACAGTTGTGTCCCCACACACTGCCCAACATGTGGCCACTGGTTCTGGTCCCCTCCACTTAAACCCTCTTTCTTGGCAATAGCTCAGTAGCTTTCTGTAATACTTCTAAGGAATCCATGTGTTATAATGGCACTCAAGCCATCTTCTGTGAAGGAGAGTCCCCTCCTCCAAGAGCCCTTTCCCGGCAGCCCCTTGACATCATTTCCAACGAGAATGAGCCATGCCCCCCTCAGTAGTCTTGTTCTGCCCACTGCAGACTGCCAGCCCACCCCTGATGCAGAACTGCCTCCCCACTCAACTGTGAGAGCCCCTGGGTAACCAAGTCTGAGCCCCATCTAGGTGCACACACACACACACATGTGTACACACTGCCCAGAGCCCGACTTAGGTCACACTTACAACTTGATGGGTAAAAGCATATCTAAGTGAACTGATGAATTGATTCCTGAGTGGGGCCATAAGCCAACTTGAAAAACTCTCTAGACCAGCCACCACGTGAGGTTGCTGGTATAGAATAGCTAAGCTCCGTCTAGCAAAGTTCACAGCCTAAGACAGATCTGCTGGCTTCTCCTCCCTCCCTCTGACTGGCCAGAAAGTCCTCAGTTACTTCCTGCCACCTGACCCAAAGAGCCCGTGCAGAGATGCCATGGTATCTCCCCTTGAGCCCAGAGAGAAGAAACCTTGAAGGTGAAGGTTAGTCCCTGGAAAGGGAGGCTGAGCATCCTGCTTCCCTGAAAACTCTTAGGACAGCAGTAGCCTCTGCCAATCCTCCTGCTGTTCTCTCCACTCCTCTTCCTGCCCAGCTCCCAGTTCAGAAAATGAACCTGACAACCCCATCACCATGAATCACAGTCTCCCAGGTCCTGAGGGATCAACACAATTCACCCTTTTAAGGCACAAGGTGTACATGAACCCACTTCTCAGAAGGGGAAGCTGCAGCTCCCCAAAAGCCCTCGCCAGGTTTATGGGAGAATGAGGACCTGAGTCCCTGGACTCTCTCCCTGCCCCCTAATGCACAGGCCACTCTCTGCTCCTAAATCTGCCAGACAAACCAGGAGCATTTACCCACAAAGGCGAGCAGGACCTTGCCTCCAACAGCCAGAGACACTGCCCAACCCGGCAGGCATCCCACTCCAGATTTAAAGCAAAGAGCAATAAACAATTTGTGGCATCTCTCTATTGGAGTGGATTTCTTGCTTACACAGGATATATGGGTTTCTGAATAATTAAGGATGACACTCAGCTTCCAGGGCCCAAGACTCCAAAAGGCACAGCAAAGCTGATGCAGGAATTTTCCATCAGCAACTAAGCCAGAGAGAGTCCTGGGAGTGCATGTGCCTGGGCTCCCCTTGGAGTAAGAAGCCCAGGTTGGACAGGCCCTAGGACGTGTTTGGGGGCTTAACACCTCCATTCTACACAAGAGAACTGAGGGCTAAAAAGCATTTCACCCAGGGTCACCCAGAGCTAAAGCCCAAGAAAATGGCAAGGCTCCAATACAAGTTCAAATTCCATAGTAACTTTTTTTTTCTTTCTTTTTTTTTTTGGGGGGGGGTACTGGGGATTGAATCCAAGGGCATTCTACCTCTAAGCTATACCTCCAGCCCCTTTTATTTTTATTTTATTTTGAAACAGGGTCTTTCTAAGTGGCTGATGATTTCACTAAGTTGTTGAGGCTGGTCACCCAACTTGCCTACCAACAAGTCTCAGCCTCCCAACTACTGGAATTATAGGCATGCACACCACACCCAGATTTCAAGATGAGTTTAACCCTGTTTCTTTCCAGCTGTGTCACCCTGACCACTTCACCCTATCTCCCTGAGTCTCAGTTTTCCTCTGCTTTCAAGTGGGAATTATAAACCCTGCCATGTGTTGATAACCAGCACAGCACAGATGGAGAAGCAGGAGGGTGGCCAGTGTGAAGGCTGTTGGTGAACTTCAGACAGATACACAAGGATGAGTGTGGGAGCCAGGCTCCTGCCTCCAACACTGTGGGCTCATGCCCTCTCTCTCTCCTCTCTCTCTCTCTCTCTCCTCTCTCTCTCTCTCTCTCTCTCTCTCTCTGTCTCTCTCTCTCTCTCTCTCTCTCTCTCTCTCTCCTTCCTTCCCTTCTTCCCTTCCCTCCGCTTCCCTCTGTTCCTCCTTTCCTGCTACCTTCCTCCAAGAATGGACTAAAGGACAAGTTCAAGAAGCAGCAGGAAAACAAGGTGAAATTGGAATCCAGCAAAGTGCCAACCCCAGCGCAGCCACAGAGCTCAACAGAGCGCCCCCTCCTGGAAGAACCACAGGGCTAAAGGTCAGCTGAAGCAGGGGGCCATGGTGGCATGTGCCCATAATCCCAGCATTTGGGAGGATGAGACAGTGGTATTGCTGGCTCTAGGCCAGCATCAGCAACTTAGGGAGACCCTCAGCAATTTAGGGAAACCGTGTTCCAAAATAAAAAATAAAATGCATCTAGGGGTGTAACTCTGAATTAGAATGCCCCTGGGTTCAGTCCCTAGTAACACAGACACACACACACACACACACACACACACAGTCAGCAGACCCAAAGCTAGTTTCATCTGTGAGCCCTGCATAAACATCTTCATTAACATTTATGGCCTGCTTCCTCTGCTCCATGTCCAGCTCCTTGCATATTCTGATACCTCAGTACTTATGACATACCTATTGATAAGTGCTATTCTCCTCATTTTATAGAATGAGGAAACCAAGGCTCAGAAAGGTTAAGAAACTTCACTGAGCACCCATTTGTGTTAAAAACACTACGGAAAATCAGAACAGATGGAACTTACTGGAACATCATTAAGACAATATACAATAAACCCAAAGCCAACATCATATTTAATGAGGAAAAATTATGGAATTCCCTTTAAAATCAGGAACAAGACAAGGAGACCCACTATTGCCATACCTTTTCAATAGAGTCCTCAAGACTCCTGCCAGAGTAATAAGGCAAGAGACGGTTATCAAAGGAATTCAAATAGGAAAAGAAGAACCAAAATTATCCCTATTTGAAGATGACATGATCCTATATCTAGAAGACCCAAAAAACTCAACCAAACAACTTCTAGGTCTGATTGACAAATTCAGTAAAGTAGCAGTATATAAAATTAATCTAAAAAATCAGCGGCTTTTCTATATGCCACCCATGAATCCACTGAAAAAGAAATTCAGAAAACAATTCCATTCATAATAAGCTAAAAAAAAAAAAAAATACGGCCGGGCGTGGTGGCGCACGCTTGTAATCCCCGCGCTTGGGAAGCAGAGACAGGAGGATCACGCAGGTTCGAAGCCAGCCACGTAAGAGATCCTGTTTCCAAATATATATATATATATATATATATATATATATATATATATATATATATGTCTGGGAGTGTAGCCCGGAGGTAGAAGGGCTTCCAGGAACCCCAGTACCACCAAAAAAATAAAAAATAAAATAAAATAAAATAAAATACCAAGGAATAAATCTAACCAAGGAGATAAAACACCTCCACAGTGAAAATTATAAAACTGAAGAAATTGAAGAAGCTCTTAGAAGATTGTAAGATCTCCCATGCTCATGGAGAGGCAGAATAAATATCAAAATGGTCAGTCTACCAAAAGTGATTTACAGAGTCGATGCAATCTCTGTCAAAATACCAACGTCATATATATTTATATATAAATGTGTGTGTGTGTGTGTGTGTGTGTGTGTATACACTTTTGGTGGTACATTATAGTCTCACATAATATACTTCATAGTGATAGTGACATACACGCACACAGTATTTGGTGGGCTTCCTCCCACCCCTGACTTCCTTCCTACACAGGGTATTGAGATTGACATTGATCTTCTCACATATGTACACCAATGTCATTCTTCACAGACCTAGAGAAATCATTCCTGAATTATAGGGAGATACAAAAGATCCCGTATTCTCAGCAATAAGAACCATGTATACAGGAGGCATCACAATTCCTTACTTCAAATTATAATACAGAACTACAGAATAAAAACAACATGGTACTGGCACAAAAAGAGAGACATAGACCCGTGGAACAGAATAGAAGGTACAGAAGCAAATCCACATACTTTTAGCCAATTGATTTTCAACAAAGGTGCCAGACACATATGTTAGAGAAAAGACAGCCTTTTCAACAAATGGTGTTGGGAAAACTTGTCATCCATTTGTAGAAAAATGAAATTAAGTCCCTACCTCTCACCCTGCATAAGAATCAACTCAAGATGGATCAAAACCTGGAAATTAGACCAGACACTTTAAATTACTATAAGAAGGCATAGATCTAACACTCCCACATATAGGCACAGGTAAAAGTGTCCTCACAGTAAGATCCCCAAACCTCAGGAGATTAAAATGAGGATTCATAAGTGGGATGGAATTAAACTAAAAAAAGTTTCTGCTCATTCAAGGAAACCATCGAGAGTCTAAAAAGAACCTACAGAATGAGAGATGATCTTTGCTAGCTATTTTTCTAATAGAGGACTAATATCTAGAATATACAAAATACTTAAAAGATAACACTAAAAAAATAACCTAATCAAGAAATGGGCAATTGAACTAAATAGACACTTCACAAAAGAAGCAATACAAATGGCCGAGAAGTACATGAAAAGATGTTCAACATCATTAGCAATCAGGGAGATGTAAATCAAAACTACACTGAGCTTCCATCTATCCCCAATCAGAATGAGAATCATCAAGAAGTCAAACAATAAATGCTAGCCAGGATGTGGGGAAATAGAAACTCTTCTACACTGCTGGTGGGATTGCAAATTAGTACAGCTGCTATGGAGATCACAGTGAAGAGTCCTCAGAAAATTGGGAATGGATCCATCATATAATCCAGCTATACCACTTCTGGGTATCTTTCCAAAAGGACTGAAATCAGAATATTATAGTAATACATGCATATCCATGTTTATAGCAGCACAATTCACAATGGCCACATGATGGAGCCAACCTAGGTGTCCTTCAACAGATGAATGGATTACAAAATTATGGGATATACTATATACAATGGAATTCTACTCAGCAATAAAGAATAAAAAACGATGTCATCTGCAGAAAAATGGATGGACTTGAAGAACATTATGTTTGGTGAGATTAGCCAGTCACAGAAAGCAAAGGATCATGTGTTTTGTCTCATATGCAGAAGCTAGGGAGTACCAGAGAGACTTCAGATAATGGAGGTGGTCTAAGGGAAGGGAAGAGGAGGGAGGATCATTGAAGGAATTATGTCCATCGACGTTGTGTACATATGTGAGGTGAAAATACCAATGTCTAACTCAATACCCTGGGGGAAAGCCCACCAAGTGCTTGTGTGTCATTATCATGACGACATGAGACTCTAATGCACCAATAAAAGTATACAGTACCACAAAAAAGTAAGTATAAGAAAAGGAAACTTCACTGAGGTCACGTAGCTAGTAGCTGGTGGAGCCAGGAATCAGACACAGTGGTCCACCTCAGGACACACTCCTGAGCCTCCTTAGAACACGGGTCAGTCACTGAGCCTCCTTAGAGCATTCACGACAGGGGGTTTCTCTGAACCCCAGGGACTCCAGGAGCTCAGAGAAGGCAGAGAGGCCCATGCAGCTATCCAGATGTATAATTTATAGACAGTGGTACACACACGCGCGCGCGCGCACACACACACACACATACACACACACAGTCCTCTCACACGTGCTCCAGACACAGGAAAAAAGGCCAAAGGAAAAGAAGAGAAAAGAAGTTGAAAAGCTTCTGTTTTAGCCTCTCAGAAGCACAAATGCAGTTCCACGACTCAGCTCCATGAGCTAGGAGCTGCAGTGACATGTGGAGGGAGGCTGGGCCCCATTCACCACAGCCCTTGCACTGCTGGAGCCGGCCAGTGAGCTGCCCTTCAACACACACAAGGCCCCCACCCTGCCCTCCACCCTGGAGCAAGGCCCCCGCTCCAGAGGGCAACCTCCTCTTCCCACCCAAAGGTTACTGGAAGGCCCCCAGTAAACAGTGGTTAGAAAAGAATTTCAGGGGCCAAGTAGCAGCACCACCAGGAGGCCAAGTCCCCGAGGCCAGTAGGGCAGCTTTCCATGGCCTCTGCTCCCCAAAGGTCCTCCCAAAGCAGAGAATCCACCTCGACCTCAGAAGGCAACCTGGGCAAGGTCCTTACCAACACCCCCATTTACACACAGAGAATCAGAGAGAGGCCCAAAGAGTAGGAAGCCTCTCAGAGGCCACAGGGCATCTGAGAAGCATCCTCAGTTGAGAATGGGATCTGCCGACTCCTGGTCCAGTGCTCTTATCTTTCAAGTCCATCCTTCCAGCCTCCAAGCTGAGCCAAGTCATCGTTCCTGAATCCAGCATCATGCAGATGAGCCCTGAGCTTGAAGCCAAAGTGCTTCGGGGCCTGCCACTGGCAGGAACTCCTCCACAGGAGGGCTGAGCACCACAGGTAGGGAGAGGCAGGCAACCTGGGTGACAGGTCCAACCCAGAGCCTTAGCACCAGGCAGAACTGGCCTCCAAGCCCAGCTTGGCCTTATCAGTGATCCACTGTGGCTGACTCAGCAGCCTGAAACAGTACACATCTACCATCTCAACCAGGTCTATGGGTCAGGGATTTGGGTCCTCTGCAAACTATGGTTTCTCACAACAGGGCAGCCAAGGCTTCAGCTCGGGGTCTGCAGTCTCATCCGATGGCTCAATTAGGGAAGAATCTATTTCCAAGCTCATCCACATTGCTACTGGCAGGATTTTGTGTCTTGCATGCTGCTGCAATTAGAGCCCCAGTTCCCTGCTCCCTGGGCCTCCCCGCATGGCAGCCTGCCTCATCAAAGCAGCAGGCCAAGAGGGCGGTACAGAGAGTCAGCTAGGCAAGACCAGTCACACTGTTCTGTAACCCAATCACAAAAGTGATATCCTATCCATTCCCTTTGCTATACTCTGTTGGATAGAATCAAATCAGTAGGTTCAGCCCACTGAGAGAGGCAGAATTACATAAGGGCATTAATACCAAAAGGTAGGGATCACTGGGGAGTGCCTTCTATGTCTGCCTACCACAGCCATTACCAACTGTGTGTCTTTGGCCAAATTCCTTCACCTCTCTGAGTGTCCATTTTCTCCCCTGTGCTCATGGGGATGGAGGTGCTATCCTCAGCATCAGGTATGTAAAGGTGCTTAAGAAATGGTGGACATTACTCTTCTAAGCACGATCGATAGACTGGGGACTGGGAAAGGTGTGTCGGATGATGGATGATGAGCAGACAGAGTTGCATCGGGAGGCAGGTGAATCTGAACACAGTGCGGAGACAACAGAGACAAAGATAACGTGTATGACGCCGGGCGTGGTGGCGCACGCTTGTAATCCCCGCGCTTGGGAGATGGAGTCAGGAGGATCTCGCAGGTTCGAAGCCAGCCACGCTGGCGTAAGAGACCCTGTTTCAAAAATATAAAATAGGTCTGGGAGTGTAGCCCGGAGGTAGAAGGGCTTCCAGGAACCCCAGTACCACCAAAAAAAAAAAAAAAAAAAAAAAAGATAACGTGCATGGGCCTGTCCAGTCTAGAAAGAAGACTTGGGTAAGAAGTAGAAGAAATCAGCTGGGCATGATGGTGAGCACTTGTAATCCCAATACTTGGGAAGCTGAGACGGGAAAATTGCAGGTTTGTGGCCAGCATCAGGTTAGTGCCCCCCTGCAACTTAGTGAAACCCTGTTTTAAAATAAAGAATAAAAAATAGGGCTGGGGGGCATAGCTCGGAGGTACAATGCCTGCATTCAATCCCAGTTTTCTTTACCCCAGTGGGGGTAAAGAAAAAAAGAGAAGAAATCATTTGCATAGTTGGAGTCTAGAAGCCAATAGGAAACATTCGGGCCACAGAAAGACCAGGGAGCTGAGCTGGGCACTGCAGTGCACACCTGTGATCTCACCGCTTGGGAGGCTGAGACAGGGGCACCGAGGTTCAAGGCCAGCATGTGATAACTCAGAGAGACTCTGTTTCAGAAGAAAAAAATAAAAATGACAGGAGGTATAGTTCAGAGGTAGAACTCCCCTAGCTTCAATTCTCAGTAGAAGGAGGAAGGAGTAAGGAGGAGGAGAAGGGAGGGAAGAAAGAAGGAAGGGCGAAAGGGGTAAAGAAAACCAGAGAATGGGCTGGGGACCCTGAGAGCGAGCCACCTAACATCACAGCCACAGGGTGGGGGCAAAGACGAGGGCGAAGGCAGCCTCCCTCAGAGACAGGGCTCAGAGACAGGGCTTGGAGTCCTAGAAGCTAGTCTTCCTCTACAGAGAAGTTTAGGGGACCAATGTTGGTCCCTGCCTGGCTCATTGTACAGGACATTCCTGGGTCTGATGTCCCTAAACCTGGGGAGCCTGCCCTGTACCACCAGCCAGTGCTTGGGGAAAGATGGGACCTATGGAGGACAAGGACTTTGGTGGAGAACTCTGCTCAACCTTGTTAAAACAGTTGCCCAGCTAAATATGGTGGTGCATGCTTGGAATTCTAGTACTTGGGAGGCTGAGACAGGAGGATCACAGGTTTGAGGACAACCTAGTGAGATCCTGTTTCCAAATAAGAAGTAAAATCAGTCTGAGAATGTAGTTAGGCGATAGAATGCCTCCGGGCTTAATTCTCAGTACCACAAAACAATAAAAACAGTTGCCTGATGAAAACCATAGCTAACTGTAGTCTGTGAACCAGAAAGAGAGAAAAGGACAGACTCCTCGAGGACCCAGGCTAGAGTGATCCCAGAGGATTACAGACAGGCATCTGGGATCCACCAGTCTCAGAAACGATGTACAAAACTAGCTGCACATTTTGAAAAGAAAGTAAAATCCATCCACTACCCCTAAACCGATTAGGCACACAGATCCAGTCAACCCTCCCATTTTATAGATGAGAGATGATGCAGATGAGAACGGACTGTCAGACAGATGGAGGACGGGGTGGCAGGGACCCTCCCAGCCACGCAGCTGGAAGCCAGATGCCTGGGCCAGCCTACTTCCCACTTCCTGGGGCAAAACCGCGGCCCACCCTTCACCTGCAGCTTAGACACAGCGTCCTCTTAATAAACAGCCACGTCTCCCAAAGATGCTTAATTATGTTGCAGAAGAATCATTTTAATGGGCTGCGTGAAACTTTAAGGATTTTTAATAAAAGCCTCCCCCACTCTGGGGGCTCTGGCGCCCTCCACATACTCCCCTTTGTTATTTCTCCTGATCCCACGAAGACACAGCATTTATCACTGTTCCATTAGGCACTGCGGTGCCCCGTGTTATTTATGAGCTTGCTATTTATTGAAAATTGTATTTTTGAGGGGGAAGAAGGGGGGATGAAGTTTATCACAGAGAAGTCTTGGCAAGAAAATTAGTGACATTTCAAATTTCCCATTCCCAGCTCCTGGAAAGAATGAGTGAGCTCACAGTCCCCGCACGTTGCCTGTTCCAGGTGGGGGCTCCCGGGAGCCCCTCCAGGCCTCGGTTGTCCTTAAGAAGAGACAAAGGTATTTTTTGTTTTGTTTTGTTTTGTTATGCTGGGAATTGAACCCAGGGGCATTCTACCTTTAAGCTACACTCCCAGCCCTATTTTGTATTTTTTATTTTGAAACAGAGTCTCACTAAGTTGTGGAGGGTCTCACAATTTGCTAAGGCTGGCCACCAACCCGTATTTCTTCTGTCTCAGCCCCCAAAATCGTGGGATTACAAGCGTGTGCCACCACACCCAGCTGAGACGAAGGTTTTCAGAATCTTCTTCCAGATCTGGCCTCTGTCTACCCTCCAAAAGACAAACAGCTTTTATTCAAAAAAAGAAAAAAAAAATCTATGCACAAAGTTAAAAATTGTATCTTCTAAAAAATAAAGTTTATTTTAAAAAACAGTATTGAGCTAACCTGCCGCCTAACCCCTATCCTGTTCCCTTAAGCAGACACATTTAACTTTTTTAAATGTCTCGTCTTATATTTACCTCCATTTTTCTCAATAATATGTTTCTCCAGATATTTCTTGATTCATCAATTTTAGACACAATCTATTGACTCACTGCTCTAATAGACAAGGATTTATCTTCCCACACCACCTCCACCCCTCCTGCCATATCTCTGTTAGTTACCTCTGTGATCATCCACCCTCCACAGGTGCCTTTGTAAAGAGAGGACACCAACACCCCATCCCCCTCTGCCACACCCCTCCTGGTTTCACCTCCTAAATTCTGTTGTCTATGTTTTTGCTCTCACATTGCAAAAATGGAAAATATTTACATATAATCTGTAGCCATAATAGATCTCTCCCACAGTCTCATAATAAATCTCTCTTTAATTCTGAGAATTACAAAATTATGGGAAAGTATTTCCATTATGGTGCGTAGGTAAAGACTGTTCAGTGTAGAACTGAATCGTGTGCTATCTGAGTGTTATATCCATGAATGAATGCATCTCTTTGAATCTCATTATGATGTTTAATTACAATACACCAATAAAAATATAAAAAACAGCCAGGTGTGGTGGCGCACGCTTGTAATCCCAGCATTTGGGAGGCTGAAACAGGAGGATCACACAGGTTCAAAGCCAGCCTCAGCTACTTAGTGAGGCTCTCAGCAACTTAGTGAGACCCTGTTTCCAAATAAAATATAAAATAGGTCTGGGAGTATAGCTCAGAGGTAGAAAGACTCTGAGTTCCACCCTCAGTACCACAAAAAATAAAGGAAGAAAGAATAAAAAAATAGGGCTAGGGTGTAGCTCAGAGACAGAATGCTCTTGGGTTCCATCCCCAGTACAGCAAAAAGAAAAAAAATATATAAAAAACAAATAGTGTACTATGATATCATTTTTCTTTCAGGTATAGGTATGTATGTGTATGTGTTATAAATTTTGAGTTACTTTTCTTTATTCCTTTATCCTACTTGTCTTTAAACACAGTCACAATTCTTTTATAAAGTCTTTATAGCTAGGTATAGTGGTGCATGCCTATAATCTCAGTACTTGGGAGGCTGAAACAGGAGGATCGCAGGTTCAAGGCCAATCTCAGCAACTTAATGAGGTCCTCAGTAACTTAGTGAGACCCTGTTTCAAAATTTAAAAAAAATAAAGAGGGCTTGGGGGTGTAGCTCAGAGGCAGAATGTCCTGGGTCGTTTGTTTGTTTGTTTGTTTGTTTGTTTGTTTGTTTGTTTTGCCCCAGTACAAAACAAAAGTTTTCTTTTAAGTCTTTATAAGGTGCACCCTCTCCAGCGCCCACCCCAGAGCTCCTCCTGCTCTAGCCTCAGCCTGGCCGGTTGCTCCGGCCCGTGGAGCGTGCTCTTCCCCAGAGCTCAGCCCTCCTCTGCTGAGGTCCAGCTACAGCGTTTTGGCATCCTCAGTCATCCTCTTTCTTGGTTTACTTCTCCACTTACGGCAACACATCTTCAAGTTGCTTCCTTAAAACGAATTTATGGGCAATAAATTTTATGAGTCCTTGCAACTTGAATAATGGGTTGGCTGGATAGAGAAATCCTAAGTTGAAAATCATTTCTTTCAGAACTGTGATGGTATCTGATGTTGCTGGTGAGAGTCTGATGCCAGTCTTGTTCTCATTGCTTTGTAAGTGACCTGATTTTCCCCTTGGAAATTTATGGATTATTCTCTGTGTGTGTGTGTGTGTGTGTGTGTGTGTGTGTGTGTGTGTGTTGCTGGGGATTAAAACCAGGGGCATTCTACCTCTGAGCTACACCCCCAGCCCTAATTTTTATTCTTTATTTGGAAACAGGATCTAAAAAGTTGCGGAAGGCCTCACTAAGTAGCAAGGCTGTCCACGAACCTACAATCCTCCCATCTCAGCCTCCCAAGTCCTGGGATTACAAACGTGCGCCATCATGCCCAGCTCCTATTTATCTTTCAGAAATATTCTTTTGTCCAAACATGGCCACCATTCTGACCTGTGTCACTGAAGATAGGCTTTGCCTTTCTCGAGTTTCATATAAATAGATTTCTGTAGTAAGTCTCCTCTTGTGTTTGGTGGCTTTTGCTTCTCACTGTTTCTCTGACATTCACCAAGTTGTTCCATGTAGAGGTTGTTGGTCCTTTTCCATTGTCCTATAATATTTCATTGTGTCCCCATACCACAACTTCTTCTTATATATGTTGCTGGATTTTCTAATCATCCTTAGCTTTGAGTTATCCTATGACATTCTTGTACATATCAATACTTATTAGAAGTAAGAATTTGCCTTGCTTGAGTCTATACTGAGAGGTAAACCACTTGATCACAACATGGGAGCATTGTTTAGTTTTTGAAGTTGCTGGAAACAGCTTTCCAAAGTGATTGTACAAAAGCTGGGGTGGAGCTCAGTGGTAGAGTGCTTGCCCAACATGCATGAGACCCTGGGTTCCGTCCTCAGTATGTCAGAGAGAGAGAGGGGGGGGGGAGACGTGGGCATGGTGACCCATGCCTATAATCTCAGTACTTGGGAGCCTGAGACAGGAGGATTGCAGGTTCAGCATCTCAGCAATTTAGTGAACTCCTGAGCAAATTAGTAAGACCCTATTTCTTTTTGTGGTACTGCGGATTGAACCTCTAAGCTATACCCACAGCCCTATTTTATTTTATTTTTTATTTTGGAACAGGGTCTCACTGAGTTGTAGAGGGCCTCACTAAGTAGCTAAGGTTGGCCACAAACCTGTTGGCCTCCTATCTCAGCCTCCCAAGTACTGAGATTACAAGCACAAGCCCCCACGCTCAGCTGACCCTGTTTCTAGATAAAAACTAAAATAGGGCTGGGGATCTAGTTCAGAGGTATAATGCTCCTATAATCAACCCCTAGTACCACAAAATAAAAATAAATAAATCAGCCGGGCGCGGTGGCGCATGCTTGTAATCCCTGCACTTGGGAGGCGGAGACAGGAGGATCACGCAGGTTCAAAGCCAGCTGCACTGGCTTAAGAGACCCTGTTTCCAAGTAAAGTATAAAAATAGGTCTGGGAGTGTAGCCCGGAGGTAGAAGGGCTTCCAGGAACCCCAGTACCATCAAATAAATAAATAAATAAGCCGGGCATGGTGGCGCACGCTTGTAATCCCCGCACTTGGGAGGCTGAGACAGGAGGATCGCACGGGTTCGAAGCCAGCCTCAGCTATTTAGTGAGGCTTTCAGCAACTTAGTGAGACCCTGTTTCCAAATAAAATATAAAAAAGGTCTGGGAGTATAGCCTGGAGGTAGAAAGCCCCTGAGTTCCACCCCCAGTACCACCAAAAATAAATAAACAAATAAATAAATAAAAAAAAACCGGTTGTACAAATTTAAACTACCACCAGCTATTGGGAGAGCTTCTATTGTTATACATCCTTGCCTGTCCTTCCCGACCTTTTATTTTTGCAGTTATAGTAGGTATGTAGTGGTATTTCTATTGTAGTTTTAATTAGCATTTCCCTAATGACCAATAGTATTGAGCACCTTTTAATGTTTACTCACCATTTTATACTTTTTTATAAGTCTATTTTGCAAAGTACTTTTTTCAATATTTTGCTCATTCTTAAAAGCAAAATCTTCTTAGCTGAGCATGGTGGCGCTGTCCTATAATTCTAGTACTTAGGAGGCTAAGACAGGAGGATCACAAGGCAGCCTCAGAAGCTTAGTGAGATTCTCAGCACCCTAGCAAGACTCTGTTTCAACATGAAAAATAAAAGAAAGGGGGCTGGGGTATAATCACAGAGCTAGAATGTCCCTGGGTTCAATCCCCAATACCAAAAGAAAAGAAAAAAATGTTTGGCCAGGTTCAGTGGCATATGCCTATAATTCCAGTACTTGGAAGACTGAGACAGGAGGATTGCAGGTTCAAAACCAGACTTAGCAGGTGTATTCATTTTGAGTCACCCCCCACCATGTCATTTTGGCATGGGGCTGTATTTCTATTTTCTGTATTTCTATCTTTCTAATAAACTTCTTTAAATCTTCAAAAAGAAAAAAAAAAACCAGACAGCAGTTTTTTGAGACCCTGTTTCAAAATAAAAAATAAAAATGGCTGGAAATGTAGCTCAGAGATAAATCACTCCAAGCTTCAGTAATTTTATTATAAATAAATTTTCAGCTGGGCATGGTGGCACACACTTGTAATCCCCACGCTTGGGAGGCTGAGACAGGAGGATCACACGGGTTCGAAGCCAGCCTCAGCTACTTAGTGAGGCTCTCAGCAACTTAGTGAGACCGTTTCCAAATAAAACTATAAAATAGGTCTGGGAGTATAGCCCAGAGGTAGAAAGCCTCTGGGTTCCACCCCCAGTACCACAAAAATAAATAAATAAATAAATAAATAAATAAATAAATAAATAAAATTTCTTAATTTTAATAGTCTTATTTAGTAATATTTTATTTTATTGTTAGAAGATTTGTATTCAGTTTAAGAAATCTCTCTCTATCCCAAAGACATGAAGCTATTCTTCTGGGATTTTTTTTTTCCTAAATGCTTTGTTTTACTTTTCATGTTTAGGTCTATGATCTGTTCTAAATTAATTTTTGCATAGGGCATGCTGTCAGGATGAAGGTTTATTTCTTTTCCTTATGAACATCCCAATAAGCCCAGTGTTAACAGGCCCTTCAAGTCAAGTCATTCAGCCTTAGGTATTTATCTTTCATTGTTTCTTGGTAATCCTCACCCCTCTGTTTTGGGATTTCTATTATTCCATGTTGTCATACCTTCTGGATTTCCTCCAAGTCTCTGTCTCTGTCTCTCTCTCTCTCTCTCTCTCTCTCTCTCTCTCTCTCTCTCTCTCTCTCTGTGTGTGTGTGTGTGTGTGTGTGTGTGTGTGTGTGTGTGTGTATGTGTGTGTATGTGTCTTATTGTTTTGAAAGCTTTCCAATCTCTATCTTGAATTTAATTTAAATAATACTTTGTATTTCAAAGCACTTTATTTTGCTTTCCCATTGTTGTTGTTTTGTATGTAGTACTGGGCATAGAACCCAGCAGCCTTCTAGCTGTGAGCTACACCCCAAGCTCTGTGTGTGTGTGTGTGTGTGTGTGTGTGTGTGTGTGTGTTACTGGAGATGGAACCCGGGGGCATTCTACCTCTAAATTACACCCCCAGCCTGATTTTTATTCTTTTATTTTGAAACAAAGTCTCACTAAGTTGCAGAGGACCTCATTAAACTGCTGAAGCTGGCTGGGAACCTAGGATCTTCCTGTTTTAGCCTCCCAGGTACTGGGATTACAAGGGTGCGCCACCATGCCCAGTTTCCCAGCCTTTTTATTTTGAAACAAGGTATTGCTATGTTGCTGAGAGTCCAGTGTGTTGCTGAGGCTGATCTTGAACCTGTGATCCTCTTGTCTCAGCCTCCCAAATCCTAGTATTATAGACATGTTGCCTCCAGTTGTTAGTGACAGCTCCCGGTTTATGTCCCCACAGAGCCTTCTGCACAGGAGGGAAGGGCTTGCACATGGATCCTGGTTGGAATTCCAGAGAAGTACCTATACTCGGGAAAGCACCATCTCCCTTTCCTCTATTAGTCCTGCGTCCCATGTGCTATTCTCGTTTTCTTTTGGTTGTCCAAGACTAGAGTCCCTGAGGAAACAGACTCTGAAACAGATTTACCTGCAGGAGATGTATGGGTATGCCCACAGGTTGCCCTGAGGAGAGGGCAGAGGAAGTAGAAATGGGCAGAGGCACGAGCCGAATCCCGGTGCAGTTGTGAGAGCGGCCTCGGCTGGCCCCAGAGGGCGTGCTGGACTTGGAATGGCCCTTTGGAGGATGAGGGTGAATGTTCCCTTTGTGGTTTGAACAGTGAGCATGCTTTTGTCTTAGGGATTATACAGTGGCCTGGTTGTTTTGCCTCATTTCTTCATGGCCACCAAGTGGCCTTGTCCAGTGTTCTGTGAGAGTGCCTACATTTACCAAGGGAAATGCAAAGACCTAGATGTGAGTGCTAGGCCGGCCCGAGCACCACCGAGGCCTAACTGGCAGTACCAGGCCCGCTCCTGGATGACAGGGGCTGCTTTGCTCTCTCAGGAGTGGGGTAGAGTGATATCACAGCAAAGGCCTCAGTGGACCCCACAGGGAGCTCTGGAGCTCGGGTGGCCCCCTCCCCACCCGCTACACTGAACAGTCATTGGGTGCACGGGAAGGGGACTAACACCTTTGATGAGGCTCTTTGGCTAAAGTAAATCTAGAGAGCAATGCAACAGAGAGCCATCTTCTGTCTCCCAGCAGCTGGGGAATGACTGACTGATTCCAGAGGGGGCATGTGGACCGTGCAGCACACCACAGTGTTCACTACACTCAGTCTCCATCTCCATCTCAGCCCCTCCTGTATGCATACGTGTGCCCTCTGTGAAAATAGAACCCAGATCTCCCTCCAGGCACTAGATCTTACGATGAGGAAATAAAGGGATCAACAGTGCATTTTTCCCTCAGCCCCATAACCCCTTCTCGCCACTGAAAGATGGGGTGAAGGGGAGAGAAGTGGGGGAGAAGGAAGATGAGTGACAGGAATGACAAGCAGAGGCGGGAGATAGAGTTAAAACACTAAAACTAGTACCTTTGCACCAAAGCCTCCACCTCAACCCCCAACTCAGCCTGCATCTTCCTCCTGCCTCCTGGGGGGCAGAGTAATGCAACCGAGCCTTCCAACAGTTCATCTGCACTACAAAGAGAGGTTGGGAGAGAGACGTAGGCTGTGGGGAAAGATTCAAATTGAAAATGCTCAGGGGGCCCCATTAATAAAGACAACAATTCACTTCCTTACTGAGCAATCCCAGAACAAAGAGGAGAAATTGCTGAGTCCCTACCTGAGAGCAGAGTGGAGGAGGGACAGGGAGAGGTGAAACAGGGACATTTTGACAAACTGGGCCAGAGCCATGATGCACCTGCAAATGCCTTCAGAATATCTTACAGGTCTGGGATGTCAAGAAAGCCTGTTAAGACAGGGCCTAACCCAGACTTTCTGTCGACTGCTTCCCATGGCAAATCTCCCAACCGGAACTCAAAAATTCCTCCCAAAGCCAGGTGCGGTGGCATAGGCCTGTCACCCTAGTACTTGGGAAGCTGAGACAGGAAGATGGCAGGTTTGAGCGTGACGTCAGCAACATAGCAAAGCCCTCAGCGACTTAGTGAAACCCTGTGTTTCAAAATAAAAAATAACCAAGTGCTGTGTGCATGCGTGCCTATCACTGTCAACATGATTTACATTATCATGTGAGACTATAATGCACCCAAAAAAATCTTAAAAACAACAAAATAAAAGATAAAATGGGGTTGTAGCTCAGAGATAGAATGCCACTGAGTTCAATCCCCAGGACCACACAAAAAAATTTCCTCCCAAGGGGTGGTGGGCCAGAACCCTGGATCCAGGGGGAGTCTCCCATGCTTCCTATACAAAGAAAGGGAGAAGGACCAGCCTTGGCAATGGCCGGTTATAGTCAGGAGCAATGCTAGACATGTGGTCCCTTATCTCATACCATCTCCAACAGCTCAATGATGGTAATCATAAAATAATGAGCATTTACTGAGACTTCATTATATACTAGATGCTATGCTTTATTTCATTGTCCCTCACAACAAAACTGAGAGATAGAACCTATTAATAACCCCATTTTTCTTTGGTAACAGATTTGTTGAGACGTAATTTGCCACTATACAATCCTCCCATCAAAGGGCACAATTTAATGACTTTTAGTATATTCACAGAGTTGTATGAGCCATCAACACAATTTTAGAATATTTTTATCACCTCCAAAAAAAAGCCCCTCCTCCCCTTTGGTTACTGCCATCCCCCCTAACTCTTTGACCTGCCCAGTCAGTCCCAGGCAACCACTAATCTACTTTTGTTTTCTATGGGTTTTCCTATTCTGGACACTTCATATAAATGGAATGATACAATAACGTAATTTTTTGTGATTGGCTTATTTCACTTAGCATTAAGTATTTAGGATTCAACTATGTCATAGTATATGTCAGTATTTTTCTCCTTTTTTATAGCCAAATAGCATTCCATTGTGTGGATAGACCACATTTTATTTACACATTTATCAGTTGATGGACATTTGGGTTGTTTCCATTCTTTAGCTAATATAAATAATACTTCTATGAACATCTGCATACAAGTTTTGTGTGGATACGTTTTTGTTTTCAGTATTTAGGAGTATGCGCACAGAAGTGGAATCTCCAAGTCATATGGTAACTCTGTGTTTAAGCTTTTGAGGAACTGTTGACTATTTTCCAAAGAGTCTCTACCATTTTATATTCTCACCGACAGTGGAGGGTTCCAATTCTCTCCCATCCCTCCTCACCAACACGTTTTATTATCCGTTTTATTATAGTCACCATACTGGGTATAAAGTAGTATCTCAGTATGGTTTTGATTTGCATTTACCTAGTGGCTAATGATGATAGGCATCTTTTCATGTGCTTACTGGCCATTTGTGTACCTTTTTTGAATAAGTATATATTCAGATCCTTTGCCCATTTTTAAATTGGGATGTCTTTTAATTACTGAATTATAAGAGCTTTTTATATATTCTAAGTCCTTTATCAGTATATGATTTTTTTAATTTTTATGCTTTTATTAGTACATTATAATCTCACATCATAACGTAGTTCAGAGTGATAGTGACATACAGGTGCACAGCACTTGTCAGATAATATGATTTAAAATATCTTCTTCTACCAGGCATGTTGGCGCACGCTTATAATTCCAGCACTCCTCCCAGCTGAGACAGGAGGATCGCAAATTCTCGGCCAGCCTCAACTACTTAGTGAGGACCCTCTGCAGTGAGACCTTGTTTCAAAATAAAGAATAAAAAAATAGGGCTGGGAGCATAGTCGGAGGTAGAATGCCCCTGGGTTCAATCCCCAGTACCACAAAATAAGTAAGTAAGTAAGTAAGTAAATAAATTAATTAATTAATTAATTAAATATCTTCTTCCATTCCATGGGTTGTCTTTTTACTTTCAGAACAATATTCTTTGAACCGCAATAGTTTTAGTTTTGATGCCATTCAAGGTATTCATTCTTTCTTTTGTTGACTGTAATAACCTCATTGTGTGTATGAGGAAAAAGTGAGGTGTGGAGATTTGGCAACTTGCCTGAGGACAGACACAACATACTAACAGACAGAGTCAAGATTCAAAATCAAATCTGCAGAAAACAAAATAGTGCTACCATGTCCTGATACCAAACTGGAGCCCCTCACTGCTCAGCAATCTCTCCCAAAAGGCCACAAGGCCCAGAGGAGAAACTCTCCCTCCCACCCCACCTGGGACAGTGGATGAAAGGCATCTTTCAAGCTGTGGCCCATCAACTCACCTCAGGCCAGAAGCTCACCCAGTCATTGTAAGAGATTCTTACAATCCTTCACACCCAAAATCCTTCACACTCGTTTAATATTTTCCATACACCTCATTTTTCTCAATAAATATTCATACCTTCAGCAGATGTGTATCGGGTACCTATTCAGTGCAAAGCTCTAAGCTGAGAAAGTGTGGAAGATAAAGTGTCTTTCTCTTCAGATCATCCCTGGCAAAGGGGAGAAATTAATGCCTTAAGCCCAGAGATGAGGAAGTGAAGTCACCCGAATTGTTTTTTACACTTTGAGTGGTGAACTTTACGTATAGATGGTAGTGAAATTCACTGTGACACATTTATGATTGTGCCCATCTCCTGGTGTATTTCCACCTGTATCCCACCCCAGGCCTCGCTCTCCCCCGCCCATACACGTTAGTGAGACTGGTAGCAATGCCTTCATATATGGACACTGAATTATTTGGACCATCCCCTTCCTCAAGGCACCTGAAGATTTCATGACTTGACCAAGACAACAAGCCAGGCAGCAGTGACTTCCTAGAGCCTGGGTCTTTGGGCTCTGCATCCAAGCACTTGTCCACACCATGATGAACAGCCAGTCAGTGGGGTCAGGCTCAAGGTTGTCTCTGCCTCTGTTTCTCATCTCAGAACGGGGCTCACCTGTTGCAGAAATGTGACCCACACCCAGGAGACAGAGGCAGAAGCCAGAGAGCCTCACAGCCACCACGTTCCTTCTGCTTACTCTGCTGACACAACATGGCAACTCCACAGCTTTAGAAAGATGCTCCCACCAGGTGCTGACGCAGCAGCCAGCTTCCTGCCTAAGAAGATCGGGGCCAAAACTATCTTCTGATTATTATTATTTTACGACTAATTTTCCAGGCAAATCTTTTTTATTTGTGCAAAAGCCTTGAGCACATTCTTCTTGTCTTTGAATTTTATCTCTCTTTTTAATTAAAAAAAACCCTACTCACATAAGTAGACACAAATTAGGTCACCATCAAAGACTTCTTTCTCTTCCCAAAAAGCAGGTCTGCAGATATTAACCCCTGCACTGCCACTGACTGACTCAGGGCTGACTGTCCCAGTCACTTCACCTCTCTAGGCTGTTTTGCTTCCTTGACAGTAAGCGGTTTGGGATCCATTCTTCCAAAAGCCCCTTCTGGCCCTGACATTCTAGAGTCCTCATCTCTGGGCCTGAGTCACAAAAGCACAGCTCTATTTACCCACCACGGGGATGGAAACCAAGTTGTGCAACGACCTCAAATGCAAACCAAGGACACACTCCATCTGTTCCCGGGGATGACAGGCCCATTTGTTGAGCACCTGTTGTATGTCAGAAACCTCATCTTTAATCTTCCATCACCAATGTGAGGGAACAGCCAGAGGAATTCTTTTTAAATATAAGTCAGATCCTATCATTTCCCTGCTCAAAACCCTCCAAAGCTTTCTCTTCACTAGAGTCACAACCAAACTTCTAACAATGACATACAGGGCCCTCCTATCCAATCTGACATCTCTCTCTTCCTCTCTTGTCCCCTTGCCCCCAGTTCACCCCACTCCAGCCGCACTGAGCTACCTCACTGCTCCATGCCTTTGGGGTTTTACCCTGGTTGTTCTCTCTGCCTGGAATTCTCTCCCCCAGACCAGGGTTCTCAACCAGTGTTGCCCCCACAAGGGACATTTGACAAAATCTAGAGACATTTTTGGTTGTTATAACTCAAGAGATGCTTCTACCGGTATCTAGTAGGTAGAGACCAGAGATGATGCTAAATATTCCCAAATGTACAAGACAGTCCCACACAGCAAAAGATTGTTCATCTCAGCTGGGCATGGTGGTGCACGCTTGTAATCCTAGTACTTGGGAGGCTGAGACAGGATGATCGCAGGTTCACGGCCAGCCTCAGCTACTTAATGAGGCCCTCTGCAACTTAGTGAGACCCTGCTCTGTTTCAAAATAAAGAATAAAAATAGGCCGGGCGTGGTGGCGCACGCTTGTAATCCCCGCGCTTGGGAGGCGGAGACAGGAGGATCGCGTATGTTCGAAGCCAGCCGCGGGTGCTGGCTTAGGAGACCCTGTTTCCAAATAAAAATGTAAAAATAGGTCTGGGAGTGTAGCCCGGAGGTAGAAGGGCTTCCAGGAACCCCAGTACCACCAAAAAAAAAAAAAAAAGAATAAAAATGAATAGGGCTGGTGTGTATCTGAGTGGTAAATTGCTCCTGGGTTCAATTCTCAATACTAAAAAAAAAAAAAAAAAAAAAAATTGTTCATCTTTCCTCAGTAGTGCCAGGATTGATAAACCTTGACTCAGATGGTCTCTCAGCTCACTTCCCTCACTTCCTTCAGGTTTCTGTTCTGTCCTCTTTATAGAAAATAGGAAGCCAGATGGTAGTATACACCTGACTCCCTATACTTGAGAGGCAGAGACAGGAGGATCACAGGTTAGAAGACAGTCTCAGCAACTTAGCAAGGCCTTTAGAAACTTAGCAAGGCCCTGTTTCAAAATACAAAATAAAATAGGGCTGGAGCTGGAGCTTAGAGGCTGAATGCCAGTGGGTTCAACTCCAGTACTACAGAAAGGTTGCAGGGGAGAGAAAGGGAAAATCTTTCAATTGTCTTTTTTTTTCTTTTTTTTTTTTTTCAGGTCTGGGGATGGAACCCAGAGGCATTTGACCTACGAGCTACACCCTCTGCCCTATTTTTTTTATTCTTTATTTTGAAACCGGGTCTCACTGAGCTGCAGAGGACCTCACTAAGTAGCTGAGGCTGTCCGCGAACCACAATCCTCCGGTCTCAGCCTCCCGAATGCTGGGATTACAAGCGTGCGCCACCACGCCCGGCTGCCTTATTTTTCTCTGTTAAACTGAGCACCCTCTGATCCTAGTCATTTTTCTCAAGCTCCCAAGTGAGGACAGGGAGTTTGTTTTCTTGGCTGATGAATTCCCCAGCACATGGGTGATGTGCTGAGTAAGTCAATCATCTCTATTCCACAACCGTGCAAACTGAGGCTCTTCTAAGCCACTGATTAAAGTGGCTGCTGTGAATGCTGTGGGCACTGCCCCAGCAGCCAGGACTGTCGATTGCTAAGTGCTCATGACAGTCCCTCCACAGGCATCACCCTCAGCAAATAGCCGCCTTGCCCAAGCTCATGCCCTTCCTTGGAAAGCTCCCCTTCAGTGACTGGCTGATGAGGGATACAAACGTCCAGTTCTCTTGCATTAATCTAGGGAGACCCGCGAGAGCCTTTCTAACCCCAAAACTCCCCATGGAACCTGCTGAGGCTTCCGTTGCAAGTGCATCGTGACTCAACTTCTCCCTTCACCCCATCCTGCTTCCTTCACTCCCTTAGAGGTATCTTCCCGAGTGCACATCCCGTGGCCTCCTACACACACATTCATTCACATACTCTGTTCCTAGGAGAAACTGACCTATGACAGTCACAGAGCTTGAAAGTGGTGGAACCAGGATCCTAACTCAGATCTGATTGGCAGACACCTTCAGTCCTTCTGCTCTCCCATGAGGCCTCCACCCTGACTTGGTGAAGGGGTATCAAGATGGATATGACAGAGTGCTTCTACTTGAGACATCGTAGTCCCCAGGGAGAGAGAGAATTCCCCAGCCAACTCATCAGTGGGAAGAATGCCAAAGGTCGAGTGTGCCCAACATGGGCAGGGATAGGCCCCACAGCAACGCCCCTGCCAAAGGTTAACAAGACAGTCCCAGCTCCTAGGCTCAGGGCACGGATGCTGCAGCCTGCAGAGGATCCCAGCCAGTCGGACCTATTGCAGCCACTGCTACATGGGTCTTTGGGTCACCTTGGACAAAAGGTGTGTTATTTTCAGAGAACATAATACAGAATTCACAGCCTCTTGAGAGGCTCTCCCTAGGCAGGCTCAGCCTGGTCCTTGGCAAAGAGAAGCCCCGATGAACTTTTAAAATCCTGCCTCTCCTGTCTCCTGACATTGGGCTCTGATCAAATAGCTCTCTTCTCTTCTTCTCTTTTCTTCTCTTCTTCTCTTTTCTTTTCTTCTTCTTCTTTTTCTCCTTCTCATTCTTCTTCTCATTCTTTTTCTCCTTCTCATTCTTCTTCTCCTTCTTTTTCTCCTCCTCCTCCTCCTCCTCCTTCTTCTTCTTCTTCTTCTCCTTCTCCTCCTCCTCCTCCTCCTTCTTCTTCTCCTTCTTCTTCTTCTTCTTCTTCTTCTTCTTCTTCTTCTTCTTCTTCTTCTTCTTCTTCTTCTCTCTGTCTGTCTCTGTCTGTCTCTCTCTCCCTCCTGCAGTTTCTCTCCGACCTTTTCTACATCTTCCCCAGTTCCTGTCCCTCTCAAGAAATTCTCCAAACATACTCACCCCTTCTCAGATGATTCCATTGTCCAGGACCACCTGCCAGTCATGGCTTTTGCCTCTCAGATTCTCAATAAATATCATGAATGGAGAAAGGGGGGGAGAGTGAAGGAAAGGGCAGAGCACTGATAAGGAAAGTGACAGATGCCCTACTGTTTTAATGACCAGGCTTCCAAAGCATCACTGAGGGGACTTGTGCAGTGTTCTGATCCTCCAAGGTAGGTCCCTGGCCTCCATCTTACAGCTAGAAACACTGAGACTCAAGAAGAAGAAGCAAGCTTCCCTGAGTACACTGAATGGCAGCAGCATGAGTTCTGGATCTGGGCGTCCTCACTGCCCGGCAGTGCTGAGCCCAGAGTGTGAAACACTAATGGGCAGACAGGAGGATCACAGGCTCAAAGCCAGCCTCGGTATCTTAGCAAGGCCCTCTACAACTTAGTGAGACCCTGTTTCCAAATAAGAAATAAAATCAGGTTGGGGGTACAACCTGGAGGTAGAATATTTCTGTGTTCAATCCTCAATACCAAAAAGAAAAAATCAACATTTGCTAATCTCATTTTCTGTGTCAGGCATGAAGTATTGTTGGTGGTGTTATTTTGTAATGGGGATTGAACCCAGGGACATTCTACTTTAGCTCTTTTTATTTGTATTGTGAAACAGGAAGACCCTCACTGAGTTCCTGCAGGTCCCACTAAGTTTCTGAGGCTGGCCTCAAACCTACAATCCTCCTGCCTCAGCCTCCCAAGTACTAGGATTACAGGCCTATACCATCACACCTGGCTAGAACTATGGACTTTTATACACATTTCTTGTTAGGATCCTTCCAGTGCATAGTCTTATTCCCATCTGAAAAGTCTAAGACTCAGAGACATTAACTTGCTCAACATCACACAGTTCTTGGTGGACAAGGTCCGAACTCCAGTCTGGAACACCTGGAATACCTTTGCGTGGTCAGAGAAGTAACTCCCAGTGAGAACTCCACCCTCCCTCCCCAGCCAGAGAAGGACGAGAGCATGCTGCTCCAAGAAGCCAGGTTTCAGGGCCCATGTGAGAGGTGACCAGACATAACGGAAGAAACACAGACTTGAGGCAGCCACCTTAGACTGCACCCTGACTCCGCCCCTTACTACCCAGCTAAACGTGAGCACATTGATAAACCTTGGTTTTCTAATCTGAAATGAAAAGGTATTAATGCCCTGCTCATTGTTGTTAGAACTGAGCCTGACGGTGGATATGAAAACATCCCGCACAGAGAACGTGTTGGGTTGCTACAGTTCTCCTGCCCTTTCCTTCTGGCCTGGTTTCTCTTGGGCCCAAGCACTGCTTCTCTCAGATTCTAAGTCTGTGAGAATGGATGTCTCTATCATAAAGACAAGCTCAAGAGGGGTCCCTTCTCTGCCCTGGCCCAGGAGTGGCCACAGCAGCCACGCTGGCCGCGGCACGCTTGGCCTTCCTCCCCTCCAGCCTGGGGCCTGCCATCTCCCGCGTGCCTCTCCAGAAGAACGCTGGCACTTGGGCGCCGCAAGCCAGATGTTAGGGTTTTGCTAAGAGCGGCTTAAATAAAGCTTTTAAAACAATAATTCTCAGCCATCAAAGGGACATCTCTCTTCTGGCTTCATCTTCCTGACACACGAGGGGGTTTAAAAGAAGATAAGAGGGAGGAAAGCAAGCCCTCGGCAAAGCAGAAGCTTTTTCAAAACACACAGATGTTACCGTCCTGCTTGGCCTTTAAGGAGAATGGGACTTTGGGGAGGAGCCAAATGTGTCCCCCCCCCCCCCGCACACACCTGCAGCCCCAGAAGGTCCCCGGGGAAGCTGATCAGGTGGTGGTTGTATTAAGGGCCCCAAAGGCAGAGTTTAAAGAGACACTCGGACATGATTGGAGTTAGGAGTCTACCTCCTCCTCCCTCCCAAGACAGCTTCTCCCAGTAGACTGTCAAGAGTACGCTTAAGAGAGGAAAAAAGCCCACCTGTGCACCTTGCCTCTGAGCAGGAGGACACCTGGCAGCCTAGCACTTTCCTTCTCAAAGAAGGACCCCTTGAAGGTGGAGGCAACACACCCAAGAAGGTCGTCATGGATACCGTTGCACAATGCTTCCCAAAGCCAGTTACAGCACAGCTCTGTGGGCCCGATGTAGCTTTAAGAATAGACCCTGGCTAAGCCGGGCGTGGTGGCGCACGCTTGTAATCCCCACGCTTGGGAGGCGGAGACAGGAGGATCATGCAGGTTCGAAGCCAGCCTTGCTGGCTTAGGAGAGCCTGTTTCCAAATAAAAATATAAGAAAATAGGTCTGGGAGTGTAGCCCGGAGGTAGAAGGGTTTCCAGGAACACCAGTACCACCAAAAAGAAAAAAGAGAAAAAAAAAGAAAGAATAGGCCCTGGCTGATTGAGGCCAGAAGGAAGTGCCTGCTCAGAAGGGAACAAGGCTTTCAATAATGGCCAAGTAGCTCCTATCAGACCTGTCCTCCCACAGAAAACAACTATAAACTTTGGTGCACTATTTTAAAGGCACCGGTAAAACAAACATCAGACAGAAATCAGAGAGGAATTGACACTTGGAAGAATAGCAGTGGGCATATTTCATGTTTTTAAAGCTTCACTCCTGAGGACAGATATCACATGAGGTATGGAAATTGATAGGAAACCCACAGTCTCAGTAGCTTACAGAATCAGAGAAAATGTGAGTGAGTGCATATGTTAACTGGAGAGTGATAGCAGAAATCCCATCAAGGAGAGAGTCACGGAGATTAAGCCCTAACTTCCATCTCTAAACTTGGCCTGAATCTCTACTGATCCTCCCGTAAATATTCAGAGGAAGACGCCAAACCTCCCGCTCAAAAATTTTAAAGACTGAATGGAGATTTCAGCTACGCCCCAACAGAAGGCAAACAGAGTTTGAAGTTTAAGCTCAGCCAATCTAAAAATATAAAAATCAATACTCTTCAGAGGAAGGAAACAGAATCCAGAGTCCCTCCAACATGTCATTCACCATGTTCCAGATACAATCCAAAATTGCAAAACATGTAAAGAAAAGGGAAAATGTAGCCCGACGTGGTGCCGCATACGTGTAATCCCAGTACTTGGTAGGCTGAGACAGGAGGAGCACAGGTTCAAGGACAGCCTCAGTAATTTAGTGAGACTCTCAGTAACCTAGCAAGACTGGTTGAAAAATAATTTTTCAAAATAGGGCTGAAAGTGAAGCTCAGGGGTAGAATGCCTGTGGGTTCAATCCCCAGTCCCCAGTACCACAAGGGAGGAAGAGAAGAAGGGAAGAAAGGAAGGAAGGAGTGATACTCAAAAAAAAAAAAAGCACTCAATGGAGACCAATAGTGAGATGACAGGGTGACTTCAATGGACACCAAAGTGGATCTGGCCCAGCACAGTAGCTCACTCTTGTAATCCCAGTACTTGGGAGGCTAAGACAGGAAGATTGCAGGTTTAAGACTAGCCTCAGCAATTTAACAAGACCCGGTTTCAAAAAATAAAAAGGGCGGGTTATATGGCTGGGAGATAGCATGCCCCTAGGTTCAATCCCCAGTACCAAAAATTAATCAATCAATCAATAAGTGGGTCTGGAATAAGAAATCTCTCTGCTGGGGAGGCTCCTGTTCTGAAGACAGGCAGGGCTTGATCTATGTCCCAGCTTCACTACTCAAAAACGTGTGACCCTGGACCATTTAGTCCTTTCACTTCTCTGGGCCTCAGTTTCCTCATCTGCCAAAAGGAACTAACACTGCCCTCCTTCAGTGGTTATCATGGCACCAAATGAAGACATAAACAGAAAGGCATCCTAAAACAGCATTTGCTGTGTCCTATGAACTCAATAACTACTGTTGGCTTGAAATAATGATGCCTGAGTCAACAACATACCCCTATCCCTATCTCAGGAGTCCTGCAGATCCTTGACTTCCCATCTCCTTTAGCTTTTAAAATGCAAATGTTTTGCAGTGACTAACCAGAGTTCTGGGACAATCTCTCAAATACATTCTAAGAGACAGTCCTACCCGCGGCACGTAGTCATTAGAAGGCGCACATCCGGCCACAACTCTAGTAGAGCCCTAGAAGAGATTTCAAAAAGAAAAGGCAGCAAGTCCCCTGCAGGGGACAGAAAAAGTAATATCTTTTCCTCACCCATCACAAGGTTCGTGACTGACACCCTATAACAGATGACAGATTAACAAGGGAAAAGCATGACGAAGTTATTTAATACACGTTTTACATGACAAAGGAGCCTTCAGAAAACCCAAAGACCAGGAAGGAACGTATTTTTATGGTTATGCAAAAGTATGAGTCAAAGACAAGAAAAAAAAGATCTAACAGCTATAAATGGGAGGAAGTCAGCAAGGCCTATTTGCTCTGATTCTTCTTGGCCTCTAAGTAGAGGGACAGACACCTCTAGAATGAGGGTCTTATGGCCTGTGTTCAGGTGAGGTAGGTCACAGGCTTTTATGGCCAGGCTTCAATGAAGAAATGCAGGAGAAAGTTGCCTTCTTGCTTCTGTGGTTTTCTCAATTTCCTTCATCTTCAAATACCCATCATAGCTTGGCACGGTGGTGCACGCCTGTAATCCCTGTATCTGAGAGGTTGAGACAAGAGGATCACAGATTCAAGGCCTGCCTTGAAACTTGGCAAAGCCTCAGCCACTTAGTGAGACCTGATTCAAAATAAAAAATAAAATGGGACTGGGGCATAGCACAGAGGTAGAGCACCCCAGTACCATAAAAGAGGGTCAATCCCCACTATCAAACCAAAAGACCAAGGTGCTATAACTTTGGATGTTATGTCCTAAGCCCCAGTTCCTCCTACCTAGGATTCATTTTTGTTAAATGGCTGTCTGAACACAGCCCTGCCTCTTCTAAGCCCTGCCTCTGCATGCCCCACTCCCAGCTGGAGCCATGTCCTTCAGGAACCAAATACCAAGACAGTCATAGGGTCAGCTGTTGGAGGACGAGGACCAAGAGTTCATTTGGTCTAATCTCTTCATTCCAGACATGGGGACTATAAAGCTCAGGAAAGAGCAGTGATGGAAGCAGATTCCCATGGAAAATTAACAAAAGAGTTTATACACTTGACACGATCCTTAAAAGATACCAAGCACATATACATAATCCTTTTTCATCAGTACTGCCATTTTATTTATGAGCTATAAGGAGAATCAATGCAAAGAAATGCTATTTCTTTTCCATTTTCCAATGAGGAAACGAAGCCATCAGAGGTGGTATGGCTTGTTCCATGTTGCCTTAACAAGTGATGTCCACCGGGGTCCATCTCAGACTTCTCAAGTCCTGATCCTCAAACATCCATAGCCTGGCTGTTCTGTTTCATTCTGTGTGATGATAGGGATTGAATCCAGAGGCATTCTACCTCCAAGGTATATCCTTAAGCCCTTTTATATTTTTTATGCATTTATTTTTGTGTTACTGGGGGTGGAACCCAGGGGCTTTTCTGCCTCTGGGCTATACTCCCAGACCTATTTTATATTTTAGCTGGAAACAGGATCTCACTAAGTTGCTGAGAGCCTCACTAAATAGCCGAGGCTGGCTTCAAACCTGTGTGATCCTCCTGTCTCAGCCTCCCAAGGGCTGGGATTACAAATGTGCACCACCACGCCCAGCCATATATATATAATTTTTTTTTGGTGGTACTGGGGTTTCCTGGAAACCCTTCTACCTCCAGCTATACTCCCAGACCTATTTTATATTTTTATTTGGAAACCGGGCCTCTTAAGCCAGAGAGGCTGGCTTCGAACCTGCGCGATCCTCCTGTCTCTGCCTCCCAAGCACTGGGATTACAAGCATGTGCCACCACGCCCGGCTACATTTTTTATTTTTTGAGACAGGGTCTTTCTAAGTTGCTGAGGTTGGCCTCCAACCTGCAATCCTCTTGTCTCAGCCTCCCAAATACTGGGAATACAGGTGTGTACCACCACTTCTGGCTCGACACAGCCATTGCTATTAGCTTATGTATCTGAAGATGCTCTTTTTGGAGTTCAAGCCAAGGAGAGGAAACCATACAGAAATTGGGACTATCCCAGGAGAATCCATGCTGGGGAGAGGGCAGGAACCAGCCTCTGCTGGATAACCTTGGGAGCAAAACCAGTCAGTAAAATCTCTTGGGGCCTTGCCCCTGGGAACGGCCTTCCAGATGTCCCTCCTGGGGTTGCACTTGCGTGTGGAGTATCACACTGAGGTCTCTCCTGGAAGACCGGTAAGACCTCAATGAAGATGCTTCTTGGATAAAAGGGATGCACGCACACACTCTCTGAAAGGGCAGCCATCCCTCTGGATTCGGCCTACCTCCCCCAAGGCTGGAGAATATGTCCACTCCCTCCCAGGTACCGCCAGGGCCCAGTCGACAGGGGCCAGATCCAGATGCATTGGCTAATGCCTCCCTCCGAGACCCCACTCACCCCTTTCTCCAGGGCACAGCAATTCTCACAAATCTAGTGCTCTGTGCTAAAGCCTGGGCCGACACTCTCCAGCCCCACTCCCCCAGGCATGCCCCTTCAGACCCTCCCCTCACCACCCCCACTCTGCTGTTCTGAGCTGCTCATAAATTGCCAAGTTTCACTCATTTTTCTTCATAAATCCAGAGCTTCCGGTTTGATTTGTGTTCCTGAATTATCCATGAAATTTTCAATGGCTCAGCCAACCGCCAAGTGGAGGTCTCCCTTGGCCCCAAGTGGTGGAGGGGGGAATAGCATGGGGGAGCCTCCGGCCTCTGGAGAGATGGCAAATGTCAGGAACATGGGAGAAACTTCTGGAAAGCAATGGTGGGATCCGCTGCCAGTCTAGAGGAGCCACTTTCTACCACCACCAAAGGAGGGAGAGTCAAGGAGGGAAGGGGCACACACCCACTCCTGGAGGAATGGCGAGTCCCCTCGAATTGCTTTAAATCCAGGTTATTCTACAGAGCAGTAAAACTGTAATGGGACTTCAGACTCCAGTGTGTGTGTGTGTGTGTGCGTGTGTGTGTGTGTGTGTGTGTGTGTTTGGTGGTACTGGCGGTGGAACCCAGAGGCTTTCTATACTCCCAGACCTTTTTTTTTATATATATTTTATTTGGAAACAGGGTCTCACTAAGTTGCTGAGAACCTCACTAAGTAGCTGAGGCTGGCTTCGAACCTGTGCGATCCTCCTGTCTCAGCCTCCCAAGCGCAGGGATTACAAGCGCGTGCCACCGCGCCCGGCATTGTGTTTGTGTCATTTGGAAGTTGGAGCCAGAGGTGTTCTACCTCTGCACAAACGCCAGCCCTTTTTCGGGGGGTGGGGTTGCAGTACTGGGGATGGAACCCAGGGGCATTCTACCTCCAAGCTACATCCTCAGCCCTATATTTTATTCTTTATTTTGAAACAGGGTCTCACTGAGTTGCAAAGGGCCCCACTAAGTAGCTGAAGCTGTCTGTGAACCACGATCCTCCTGTCTCAGCCTCCCAAATGCTGGGATTACAATCTTGCACCACCACACCCAGCTTCTTGTTTTGTTTTTTGAAACAGGGTCTCAGTGGGTTGCTGAGAGTCTCACTACATTGCTTAAGCTGTTTTCAAACCTGTGATTCTCCTATCTCAGCCTCACGATTACTGGAATTGTAGGTATGCATCATTGTGCCCACCTTTGAATGATTTTTAAGAGGTGATTATTATTATTGTTATTATTCTAAAACTATACTTAAGCCGGGCATAGTGGCACACACTTGTAATCCCAGTACTTAAGAGGCTGAGACAGGAGGATCACGCAGGTTCGAAGCCAGCCTCAGCTATTTAGTGAGGCCCTCAACAACTTAGTGAGACCCTACTTCCAAATAAAGAATAAAAATTAGGGTTGGGGTTTAGCTCAGAGGTAGAATGTCCCTGGATTTCATCCCCAGAGCTGCAAAATATGTGTGTGTGTGTGTGTGTGTGTGTGTGTGTGTGACGCCATCCATATATATATATATATATATATATATAGAGAGAGAGAGAGAGAGAGAGAGAGAGAGAGAGAGAGAAAGAGAGAGAGATTGATTTAACATATAAGTTACAATTTAATCCATCTTTTTTTTTTTCCTTGTGGTACTGGAGACTAAACTCAGGGGCATTCTACCTCTGAGGCATACCACGGTCCTATTTTATTCTTTTTTTTTTTGTTTGTTTTGGGGTTTTTTGGTTTTTTGTTTTGTTTTGTTTTGTTTTTGGTGGTACTGGGGTTCCTGGAAACCTTTCTACCTCCGGGCTATACTCCCAGACCTATTTTATATTTTTATTTGGAAACAGGGTCTCTTAAGCCAGCGCGGCTGGCTTCGAACCTGCGCGATCCTCCTATCTCGGCCTCCCAAGTACGGGGATTACAAGCGTGCGCCACCACGCCGGGCTCCTTGTGCTCATCTTTTGTGTGTGGTTCAATGCATCGAGCACATTTCATCTGTGGAGCTTCACCTGACCTTACAAACAAGAGGACCCCTCGGGGCCACGCAGTACAGGCCAGATTAGAACTGGTCCGCAGGTGGCAGACCCCTTGGGTGCAGGCTGAGCCTGCCTCCTGGAGAGAAAGGGCCCCCCACAGTGCCCACCACACAGGGCCCTCCCTCCCTCCCAGCACCCACTCCCTCCCCTTCCTCCCACAAGGTGAGCAGTGCAGCGGTGGGTCAAGTCCCGGGGGCTCAAGGGCGCCATCCGTCCAGAGCCGAGGGCAGAGAAGGCTCTATATCATCAGCTCTCCTCTGCTGCCCACTACTGCCACCGCAGTTCCTCAGGGAACCCACGAGGCCCTCACTCTTCTTCTTTTTTGGTTTTCTGCTTCTTCTTTTAAATTGAAAGCATCAATCCACACAGAGGAGGTCAGAAACCTCCTGCCTGTCTGTTGCCCACCTGGTCCCTTCCCCCTTCCAAGCGGCAGAGTAGCTCTGCGAAGGCCCAGGCCCCTGGTGTGACGGAGGCCAGATTAGATTCTGGGAGGGGACCAGTGATAAAATAGACACACACGCGCACACACACACACACACACACACACACACACACCAGGCACAACACATACATGTGAGTGTGAGCATTTAATTGCCACGGGAAATCACTTCCTGACATTAAATGCCACCCATCTCTGCTCTTCCAGACATCTTATGTGGTAATATTTGTCCTCATAATGAGCCTGCAGGCTCTACCTGAATAATTCATACCTGGGCAGGGCTGGGCCTCAGAGTTGTTTGGGGATGAAATGAGCCCCCAGGCCTGACACAGATGGGGGCTCAAGCCAGACCCCAGACTCTCTCTGGGAAAATGACATTCAAAATGAATGTTTAAACACCGGCAAGAGGGGAGGGAGGGCATTTCCAGCAGAGGGAGCCCAAGCCTGTCCCCTGCCTGGAGGGCTTCCCTGGGGCCTGTCGCCAGACCCTCAACAGTAAACTATAAACAGCACCTAGCAGGAAGCGGGCAGAACCACCAAAGATGGGGTTGGGAAGATCTTTAGAGATGAGGAAAGTGTGGTGGTGCGCTCCTGTAATCCAAGTACTTGGTAGGCTAGGATAGGAGGATCTCGGGTTCAAGAGAAGCCTCAGCAACTTTATTTTTATTTATTTTTTTATTTATTTTGGTGGTACTGGGGTTCCTGGAAGCCCTTCTACCTCCGGGCTACACTCCCAGACCTATTTTACATTTTTTATTTGGAAACAGGATCTCTTAGCCAGCGTGCGCGGCTGGCTTCGAACCTGTGCGATTCTGCCTCTGCCTCCCAAGTGCGGGGGATTACAAGTGTGCGCCACCACGGCTGGGCGGGCTATCAGCAACTTTAGATAGATGATAGATTAGATAGATAGATACATAGATAGATAGATAGATAGATAGATAGATGATAGATTGATGAATGAGAGATAGATGATTGATGGATGAGAGATAGATAGATGATAGATAGATGATAGATGATTGATAGATGAGAGATAGATGATAGATAGATATGATAGAAAGAGTGTCAAAGGGCTGGGGGTATAGTTCAGTGGTAGAATGCCCCCAAATTCAATTTTTAGTCTTTCCTGCCCCGCCCCCCACCAAAAAAAAAACCAAGGTTGAGGGTGTAGCCCAGTGGTACAACACTTACAGACCTAGCATGTATGAGCCCCTGGGACAAATCTTCAACACTGCAAAAATTAAACCACCACCAAAAAAAAAAAAAAAGGTAAAAAAATGAAATACCCCTAGCCCTCCCATTCACAAGGCTCTCCGTTCTGTTCCCCTTCTTCCCCGCTATGAATGGCCTATTGACCTCCCCTTGGAAGGAAGGACCAGGTTGCTGTCACCTTCCATTGAGACAACACACGGCTTTGCACCCTGGAAGGGGCTGCACAAATGGTCTCTGCTGATTAACCTGCTCCTACAGCACCAATCTTATTATCTGAAGCCCTGCCGGTTCTTCTTTCCAGTTCTTATTTGTGAGCAAGCAGCCATACAGCTGTGCCCTAAGTCATGAACAGATTTTTTTGTGTCATAATCAAATAAAACTTACCACAAAGCTAATCAGCCACAAATGGGTGCTGTGCGGTGCAATGATTATGCCACTGGGAGATAAACCCCCAGCAAGCCCAGTGTGGTGGCTCATGCCTGTAATGCCAGGAATTGGGAGGCCCAGACAGGAGAATCAAAGGTTCAAGGTCAGCCTCAGCAATTAAGCGAGACTCTCGGCAATTTAGCAAAATTCTGTTTCAAAAAAAAATTTTTTTTTTTTGGTGGTACTGGGGTTCCTGGAAGCCCTTCTACCTCCGGGCTACACTCCCACAGGCTACACTCCCAGACCTATTTTTTTACTTTTTATGTGGAAACAGGGTCTCTTAAGCCAGCAAGGCTGGCTCCGAACCAGCACAGTCCTCCTGTCTCTGTCTCCCAAGCGCAGGGGATTAAAAGCTTGTGCCACCACGCCTGGCTTCAAAAAAAATTTTAACAATAAAAAGGGGTAGGGGAGCCGAGCGTGGTGGCACATACCTGTAATCCCAGTACTTGGGAGGCTGAGAAAAGGAACACAGGTTTGCAGCCAACCTCAGCTACTTAGTGAGGCCCTCCACAACTTAGTGAGAACCTGTTTCAAAATAAAGATAATAAAATAGGTCTAGGAATGTAGCTCGAAGGTAGAATGCCTTTGGGTTCCATCCTAGTACCACAAAAAAGGGGGTCTAGGGTATAGCTCAGAGGTAGAATACCCCTGGATTCAATCTCCAGTTCCAAAAACGGGAGGATTCCTGGAAACCCTTCTACCTCCGGGCTATACTCCCAGACCTATTTTTATATTTTTATTTGGAAACAGGGTCTTTTAAGCCAGCAAGGTTGTCTTCAAACCTACGCGATCCTCCTGTCTCCACCTCCCATGCACGGGGATTACAAGCGTGCGCCACCACGCCCGCCCCCCCAGCCCTTTTTTTATTTTGAAATAGGATCTCACTAAGTTGCTGAGGCTAGCCTCAAACCTGCAATCCTTCTGTCTCAGTCTTCCAAGTGTTGGGAATACGAGCGTGTTCCACTATACCAGGCTAGGAGTAAGTCACTTGACCTCAAAACCTGAGCTTTCAACTCTATACATAAGCTTCATATAAGGATAAATGAGCTGCATATTTAACAGAGTGGCACATGTACAGCCTCCAGATTCAGACTACTCGGGTTAGAATCCCAGGCCCGCCACTTATGGGCTGTGGCCTGTGACTTCTCTTAGCTTCCGCCTCCTCATTTGTACAGTTAGAATAGAAATAGTACCTATTGGATAGTGCTGTTTGGAGATTGATAGAGACATCACATAAAAAGTATTTAGAGAGCTGAGTGTGGTGGTGCACGCTTGTAATTCCAGTACTTGGGAGGCTGAGACAGGAGGATCATGAGTTCCTGGCCAGCCTCAGCAACTGAGGCCCTCCACAACTTAGTGATACCATTTCAAAACAAAAAATAAAATGGGGCTGGGGGTATAGATTGGGGATAGAATGCCCCTGGGTTCAACCTTCAGTACCACAGAAAAAAGCACTTAGAAAAATCAGACATGGCCGGGCGTGGTGGCGCACGCTTGTAATCCCCGTGCTTGGGAGGCAGAGACAGGAGGATCGCGCAGGTTCGAAGCCAGCCGCACGCGCTGGCTTAGGAGACCCTGTTTCCAAGTAAAAATATAAAAATAGGTCTGGGGTGTAGCCCGGAGGTAGAAGGGCTTCCAGGAACCCCAGTACCACCAAAAAGAAAAAAAAGAAAAAAAGAAAAATCAGACATGTAGAAAGCTCAAAACAAATCGTCATAGTGGTCATTGGCTCTGTAACCTGCCCTACGCTTGGCAGCGTAGTTTTCAAACACGCAGGTTCTTTGCTCACACCAGAAAGAGACAGAGCAGCAGCCCTGGGCTACAGTGAGTGGCCAGAAGGTGGCGATACTGGGGTAAGCCTGGGGCTGAGGTTAGAATCCAGACAAGGAAAGGTGGGTCTGGGATCACATGGGGGGAGACCTGGGCTTAGGCAGCACACGCTCCAGCTCTTAGGGCCGTGACTTAACAGAGATAATGAACCCAAAAATGTGGGCCTTCGCCCTTGGCAATTCTGGGAAGAGTTGCCCAGCAGCCTTGACTTTGAAATGTTCTCCACTCTGCTGTGAATGAATAATTTACAGTCTTTGATCTTATATTGCTGAGGAGATGGAGAGGGAAAAGACCATGAGGGCATTGGGTACCAGAAATGAGAATGGAAGAGAGGAAATGACTTAACCCTCTCTGGCCTATCTGGACTTTCAAGTCTCCCACAGAGACAGTTCTGAGCGTCTGGATGGCTAGGAAGCCTGCGGATTCCTGCCTCATGGGGACCCGGCACCCTGCAAATCGAGAGCCACAAGAACAGGTTCGGGCTGGCACATCACTAAGAACGGGCAGATGGGGGGAAAAAAGAAAGAGTTGTGAACGTGCGAGTCATAAAAGTGAATGCTATTATCAGCATCCTGCCGACTTCAGAGTCCCCTCAGGAGATCTCTCTCCTGTTGACAAATGGCTTTCTTCATGCAGAAAACATTGATACGGTCTTTCTTCGCCAGCCTGTGGGTGTGAATGGCCCAAACAACACCCAAATATCACAAGCTCCGAGCACTTATCTGCCAACTGGAGACTGCAATCCTTTGCAAAACCCTCTCCCATTTTGGGGAGTCCCAAGGGGTGCCGCACATGCACATGCATTACCTGGGTTTCCACCAGCTTGGTTGCTATCCAGGTACCTGGGTTCTCCCCAGACCCCTGAAAACTGGCAATATAAAAACATACACTGCCAGGCGTGGTGGCACACGCTTATAATCCCCGCGCTTGGGAGGCTGAGACAGGAGGATCGCACAGGTTTGAAGCCTGCCTCGCTATTTAGTGAGGCTCTCATCAACTTAGTGAGACTCTGTTTCCAAATAAAATATAAAATAGGTCTGGGAGTGTAGCCCAGAGGTAGAAGGCCCCTGGGTTCTACTCCCAGTACCACCACCACCAAAGAAAAAAAAAAAAAAAAACATGCACTAAGCTAGGCCTGGTGGCAAACACTTGTAATCTTAGTACTTTGGAGGCTGAGACTTGGGAGGCTTAGACAGGAGGATCCGGATTTGCAGCCAAGCCTCAGCTACTCAGTGAGGCCCCTCGGCAACTTAGTGAGACACTGTTTCAAAAGAGATTTAAAAACTGGGCTAGGGGTATAGCTCAGGTAAAATGCCCCTGGGCTCAACCCCTGGTACTGAAAAAAAATTTTTTTTTTTACTAAATAAGCTTTCCAGGGGGAAGGCAAGGGGTATTAGGGATTAATTCAGGGGTGTTCTGCCTCTGAGCTAAACCCAACCCTGATTTGTTTGGGTTAAACAGGGTCTCACTAACTTGCAAAGGGTCTCGATAAGTTAATGAGGCTGACTGCGAACCCGTGATTCTCCTGTCTCGACCTTCCAAGTCCCGGATCACAGGTGTGCACCACCACGCCCAGCTATGAGCAACTTCTGTTATTGAAATGTAGCACGACTTTAACCAGGTATTTTTTAGCACCTACCCTGTGGCTGTTACTGGCCTAAGACTCTGCACTTTACTTCCAAGAAGGAAAGAGAAGTTTCCTTCAGTCCACGTTGGGTTCAGGCACTGAGGGAAGGCCCCTGTCACACCAGTTGGCTCCAAAGAATAAAAAGCTGTAGAAACAGCTCTTTCTGTTTACACACATAGTTTTTTGGGTTTTTTTTTTTTTCTCTCTCTCTCTGGAACACATAGGTCACCAAAGTCATTGGGTTGGGAGGGGTTTGCTAACCAACCATATGCCTATTCCCAAAACAGCTGACTTTCTGGCCCTCTGATATTCTGCAGCAGCCACACCCAAGGCCAAACCATTTTATCCCCCATGGTGAAGTCCATCTTGGGGACCCCACTATCCCATCCTAGTGATAGCTACTAGTTTTTTGTTTTGTTTTGTTTGTGGATCTGGGGATGGAACCCAGGGGCATTTGATCACCGAGCTACACCCCCTGCCCTATTTTTTATTCTTCATTTTGAAACAGGGTCTCACTAAGTTACAGAGGGCCTCACTAAGTAGCTGAGGCTGTCCGTGAACCGCAATCCTCCAGTCTCAGCCTCCCGAATGCTGGGATTACAAAGGTGTGCCACTATGCCCGACTCTACTAGTTATTAAGCACTCTAAGTCAGATACTGTTAGCTATAATTTATTCAATCTTTATACTACCTTCTGAAATAAGTGCCCCACTTTACAGGTCTAAAAAGTCAGTGACATCGAGGTATGGTGGCACATGCCTGTAATCCCAGGACTTTGGAGGCTCAGACAGGAAGATCATAGGTTTGAGGACAACCTCAGCAATTTATCAAGACCCCATTTCAAAACAAAAAATAAAATAGGGCTGGGGTATACCTCAGAGGTAGAATGCCCTGAGTTCAATCCCCAGAACATACAAATAAATAAATAAACAAAAAGTGAGGCATGTTCCCCAAGGGCTGTGGCTTTACCTAGCAACCCATCCACCAGCTTACAGACCTTCAAGGCTCATACCTCCACCAACACGACATCATACAAGTGGCTCTCTCTAAGCTGAAGGCCAGAGTCTTAGGCCAGCACTAAGGCCTTACACACCTCTTACTTCATCCCCAAACCATTCTGGATCATGCGCTTCACTGCCCTGCTTTGCAGATTCAATACTGAGGCTCAGAGGCCCGAAGGATGTGTCCTGTCCACACAGCTGGTAGGTGGCGACGCTGAGAACCTGTCCTGGCGGCTTCCTGCCACCAGCAGCCCTTCTACACATGCACCCAACATCTGCAGTTGCAGGCAGGTGCCCACCCTTCCCTCTCCACAGCTCTGATGCTGTGGGTCTCTGTTTCAGAAAAGATAGAGGAAAGAGGGAAACGCCGACCCCCACACTCCCTGCAGGCGAGAGGATTCAGAGGACTCCGCTGGAAGGCTACACCTTTCTCCCCTCCACCCCTTCGTCCCCAGGGAACCTTGGTGAGGAGAAACACACGGAGATAGAGGCCTCTTATAAAACTAATTAAAAGGCCCTCGAGCTAGACGAGCAGGTCCTTGGCTCCCCTGAGCACCAGGTTCCCGGGTTCAGACTGGCAGGTGCCCTTCTGTCATCTGGGATGAGTGTCTCTTCTGCATCCCCAGGGTTGCAGCCCCTGGCAGCAGTGGGGTGGGGTGCATAGCACCTCTTCACCTCACCCCACCCCAGCACAGGAGGAGAAACAGAATGCAGGCCGGCCTTACCTTCCTCCTCTACTCCCACCCTGTTTGCCTTTGTGTTCTTTAACCAAACCTCCTACAACACACAGAAGAACCACCTCCCAAGATCCCCCCTCTGCTGCCAAACCTGGCCTCCCTGAACAGTGCCCCCAACTCTGCGTCCTCTCGTGGGACACGCCCCTTTGCTCTAGCTGGAGTCTTTCTCGCAGCCTTGGAAGGCGGAGGAGCTGCCTGTCCTCTCTTCATCCAGCCCTTTGTAAATGCCGTTTTGTCTTTGGACAAAACACTCCATTCAGCTTGCCCCCAAGTCTGTCTTTTGCCTCAGCGCACTGAGCCCACATCACTGCCTCTAGGAAGCCCCAGGGTTCAGTGTCCCTGCTATCCTCCCCATCACCCTGGGATCTGACCATTCGAGCCACAGGAGACCGAGCCCCTTGATGGCAGCAGCAGGGTCTTACTGAGCGCTGTGTGCACAGGGCCAGCACATAGTAGGTGCTCAATAAAGGTTATGCAGAGAAGCGGTTGGCCCTTTCCCTGGGATGGGAGCCTTCAGGACGGGGGGCTCTCAAACCTCTGCAGATCTTGAACAGTGGCAGGGCTATGGGCAGAATCTAGCTGGAGCTGGGTGTTGCCTGGGCACTCTGAGCAAAGCTCGCTCACAGGTCACGAGTCAAGCCAATGTGTAACTGGGCCCTCGCCAGGAGTTGGGTGCTGTGCTAAGCACTTCGCTCTCATTATCCTATTTACTGCTCACAATAACCAGGCCGCATTAGCCCCACTCTCAGGTGGGGAAATGGAAGACCAGAGGGGTTAATTGAGCTGACCCAGGTGACACGGTGACTAAGTGCTGCAGCCGGAACTCGAATCTGGTCTCTCTGCCTCAGCGCCTCTCGGAGCCATCTACCGGCCCCGCCGTGCTGTTTGATCTGGTCAGAGGCTCAGCTGAGACCGACAGTGCACTTGGCGCTCCACCCTGTGCCAGGTGCACAGCACCCAGGGATGGTCAGACTTAGAACATCCTGGCCAATTACAGAGCCTCGTTTCCCAGGCTGTGCAAGTAAGCCTCACCTGTCAGATGAAACATCCTACCAGGCCAAGTCCAGACACCTGAAAAGGCTAATTAAAGGGAAGTGGGCTGCTCAGAAGCAGCTGAAACTCCTCCACTAAGCCCGCCAGCTCATGTGTCCCGGCCTTCCCCCTGCTCCAGCCCCCTTAACCACCAGCTCCTTTCATTCCCTGGCTTTGCACGTGCCCCTGGCCCCTGGACAACCTGAGAAAGAGGAGCCATCCTCAAGGACCCGGGACCTGGCTGGGGCGCCAGGCTGGGGGTGAATGGGTACTCGGGACTGTGCATATGCTGGAAAGAGAACTTAAGGGTCGTTTTTAAAAGGAGATGAGAAGATCCTGAGTGAGTCTTCATCTTCAACCCTCTGTGTGCTCCCTGTGAGGTGGGTGGGAGACTGGAGCAGCTCCCCTGGGGAAAGCTTGTAAAGAGCCATGGCTACATCGACCTATGGGGTTGTGACCCTGAATGTGGCAGCGGTTCACACGCTTACAGACTGCTCACATGGGGAAGACCCTGGTCTAAGAGCTTTATGTATATTAGTTCATTTTAGCCTCCAACTGGCCTGTGATGGGGAACTATCACACCGTTTTACCAGTAAGAAAAGTGAGGCAGAGGGGAGTTGAATGAGTTCCCCAAGGACACATAGCTGATGCACGCTGAGTCAGCCTCCAGCTGTCTCTAACCATTAGGCTTGCTGCCTCTGTAGAGCTGGGTGGATGTCAGGGGCAGAGACAAGACCAGGGAGTCTGCCCCTCTGGACAAGGTGGCAGAGGAAGCTGCCCCTTAGCAAATACATTCCTTACCTCATTTATTCAGGAGCTCCGCAGGCCCCTCGCCCATAGGAAACTGGGGGCCAGAAAGCACAAGACCTTGGATGACAGAGTGAGCCCCGCTGCCTAATTCTCTGGGGAGGCCACGGGACTACAGAGCTCCCAGTGTGGAGAGAACCTGCCCTGGCCCGCCCCAGGCGGGCCTCAGAACCCCACAGGCCTCCACACACAGGCCACATCGGGGCAGAGCAGGAGGAGGGAGTGAGGAGCCGGCCTCTCCCTCTTCTCCTGGAGCCCCCAGCCCTCCGAGCAGCTGGCTTCCGAGGCTGAGGCTCTGCAGAGGGTGCGTGGGGCAAGGCTGCCCCCCACAGGCAGCCTGGGAAGGAGGTCGCTGTACTCAGAACACCCGAAATCCCTTTTCCAGAAGGGGAGGGTGGGGGGGAGGGATCAGAATCTCTTTGCAGGATTATCTCTGGGACCCTGAACCTCACCCCAACCCAGAGGCAGAGAGAAATCCATTTAAAAGGGTGTCAGGAGCAGGCTCAGGGTGCAGGTGTGGTGGAGGGTATGGGACTGAGCGAAGAAAAAAACTCTCCCTCCCCTGACGTGCGCCGACCTCCTGTCCCCACCCATTTGCTGTCTCTCTGCAGACACCTGGGCTCCCTGCCTACCTCTGTCCTCACCTTCCCATGTCCACCCCCATTTTCTGCAAGTACTTCCTGGGATCCAACCAGAATCTCTCCTATTGCTACTGAAGCCGAGGCCCCAATGCTGCAGTCCTGGTGGGTGCAGGGTTGGGGGTGGACTGGAGGGCAGCCCACAGCAAGACTGAGAGGAGCTGGGAAGGGGAAAGCCAGAGGGAAGCTGCAGGCCAGGGCAGCAACGTGGAGGGCAGAGCATCTCCTTAAGACAAATGTCTGCACTTCCTTCAGCCGGAAGCCCTATTTCCATAAAGACATCAGGCCTCCCGCTCTTCTCTTAATTGGAGCATGTCTGTGGCAGGGCGCATGCCCATACCGCCAGGAGACCTGCTAAGCAGCTCTTCAAAGCTGGCTGGAGGGGGGCTGTGCCCTCGCAGTTTCTTCTCTTTGACCCGGGTTTGAATCCCGGTTCTGCCACTTCCTCTGTGAGCCCCTGGGAGTTTCCTCATCTATAAAGGAGAGAGGCCAGCTCTTGCCCCAGCAGTATTTGTAAAGATTTAAATGCGATATCACTTGGGAAGTTTTAAAAGCCAGGCACTTGCTTGGGGCTCCACACATACTCAAAGCAAGTGCTTTCATGGATGGGCTTGACTGGGTTCCAGTCCGGAGGGCACTGAATAAAGGAGAGAGAGAAGAGGGAGAAGAAGACGCACGCAGAACAGGACCCTCAAGGGGCCAGGAATTCACCCAGAAGCTCATAAGGAAAGGGGCCAGGTTTTCTATGTGGTCCAGCTTCTCTCCCCGCTGGCCCCTGCTGGTCACCTAGCAACAAACATCTCTCCCAAATCCTTCCTAAGTGGCCAACAGCCTCCTCCACCACCCTCCCTCCAGGCACCAGGAAACGCACAGCTCACATATCCTGGAGAGCCAGGAGGACCGTGGACAGCGTGGCTGTGACATCTGGATGCTCTATGTGAGGGGAGGAGCAGCTGGGACAGGACAGGACCAGGGTGCAAGAGGGCCACAGCCGTGCCCTGAGGAGCCACCCAGGCAGGGTTGCTTTTCAGAAGCAGCAGCTGTGGCTATTGGGGAGCTCCAATAGAGAGCAGGAGAAAGGAGGGCACAGGCAGTATTTGGGGAGACTGAGGGATTTATAGGACACTGGGCCCCATCTTCCCATCAAGCAGCCGAAGCCCAGGGGAGAGGCCCCTCGCCTGCAGTCAGTGATCTGCAGCAGTGCTGGGAATGGACCTCAGAGCTCTCCAACTCCGCGACAGTGTGACTCCAGCGCTGGTGCCCGGAGGCCAGGACACAGAGGCTGCTCATTGGCAGGCCTGAGCAGAGCCTAGCACCCACAGGGCCACTGCCACACGAAAAGCCCCTGCCTGGACCAGGGCACACAGCAGCTGGCCGCTTCCCTCTGCTCCCCTCCAGGGGTGGTTGCCGCTGCTTCCCGGTAGCATCTGAGCCATCGGGCCCCTCCAAGTGTCCCCCCAAGTCCCAAGGTCTCTGACAAGCCACTAGGTGCACTGGGATTTCTCGCCCCTTTTGGGGAGCCTTTGGGTGGGGGGGACCCTTGTCATGCAATGACTCAGCCCTTGACCGCCTCTGAGTGCCACAGGCCTTTATTACTGACCCAGTGCTGTTCCCCGCAGCCAGCTCTGCACACACCCACAGCTGGCAGGGAGGCTCCCTGGCGGTGATGAGACAGAAGAATCGGCAGAATTCCGCCATGCCCACCCCCAGTGCGGGTCTGGGAGTGGGGTGGGGTGGGCTGGCAGCATGGCAGGTCTTGCCTGGGACAGCAGGACCTAGGTTGCTGGGTGTGCACCCACCACCATCCCCAAAGCTGCCGTCTGTCCACTACTCCCCAGCCTGCGGTCTGGCTGGCAGCCTCCCCACCACCACCCTCCTTCCCACCTTCAGGCCACCCTGTCCCTGTCTCCTGTTGCTGTTGTTACCCTCACTACAGTGCCTGCTCCTCCACAAGAGATTCTCATTCAATGAGCCTGGGCTGCCCAGGCAGCAGTGTTTGTTTGTTTGTTTGTTTGTTGTTTATTGTTTGTTGTTTGTTTGTTGTTTGTTTTGTGGTGCTGGGGATAGAACCCAGGGGCATTCTACCTCCAAGCTACACCCCCAGTCCTATTTTTTATTTTTTATTTTGAAACAGAGTCTCACTGAGTTGCAAAGGGCCTCACTAAGTAGCTGAAGCTGTCTGCGAACCACGATCCTCCTGTCTCAGCCTCCCAAATGCTGAGGTTATAAGCATGTGCCACCACGCCTGGTTTTCTCCTCTTCTTTCTCAGACAAGCCTCCTAGAATGCCTCCTGAATCTTAGAATGCCAAGATGCACAAGTCCCGTGTGTCTAATCAGCCCAGCCCAGCTCCTAGGCCTTGTCCATGAGGGACGTGTGCCTCCCCCACCCTGCACACACACACAACACCAACCCAGGCAAGCCTCTAAGATCATTCTGACTGCTCCCAAGACTGACCAGATAACCCCAACAGTTCTTGACTCAGAACACCACTGGCTACTTTCCCACCACACCTTCATGAGGGTATGAGACCTGGTCTTGGAGGGTCAGCCTTGAACTGACAACAGAAATCTGAGACAGAACCAAGAAGTTTGGCTTCCTACACCAACTTACTGTGTGACTTTAAGCCAGTCACTTTATCTCTCTGTGCCTCAGGAAATAATAGTATGTACCTTAGAGGATTAAATAAGTCGACAGGGCTTAGAGCAGGCATGGAGTGAGTGCTCCCATGGGAGCACTCTGCCTCGATGGAGGGGAGCTTAGCTGCGGGTTGGAAGCCTTCCCAGCCTGACATGTTCTCTTACTCTAGCACACAGCCCAAGGTCCAGCCATAGGAGAGGCCACCAGGAAGGAGAGGCAGCCCCCGGGTCTAAGTCTGTAGACACTTCCGTGAACACACATGTGCCCAGTGCCCCCAGGGCTGAAGGTTGCCCCCCACAACAGACTCCAACCCGGGAGCGCCATCTGCCCTGCTTGGACCAGGAAAGGATCCTTCCGTGAAGTGTGGAGGCCGCAGCAGCCCTCCCTGGTTCTCCTGCTGACTTTCAGCCTCCATTTCCCATCACCGACCTCTGGAAGCCCCGCAGCATTCCCTCTGCTCCCCCTCCCCTTAAGCAGACAGGAGCATCAAAGCGAGAAAAACACTGAAATTGCCAAATGCAATTTCTCTCTGGAGACGACAAATTTGCTGCAATTTGAATTTCCAAACAGGAGGTGTATCTCCTGAGGGGCTCCCAGGCAGGTGCCTGCCCCCACCTACTGGGCCCTCCCAGCAGGCTCCCTCCACCCCCACAGAGGAG